>NC_061801.1:38575451-39175451 GCF_021462225.1 Girardinichthys multiradiatus | reverse complement strand
ACCCTCCTTTAAACGTCTCCACATCTTCCTCCCTGACCTGTCTTCTGTGTACCTTGGTCTTCATCATGCTGGTTGTTTTCTGATGTTCTATAACAAACCTCTGCAGAGGCCTCAGCAACTTCTCATTACTCATATAAAACCCCAATAAAATGCACTGAAGTTTGTGATTGTAGCAAATTTACACCGTTTGAGGGTTATGAATACTTTCATAAAGAACTGTAAGAGTTTCCTGCTAACTGAAACTTTCCGGTAACACTTTAAGGTCCACAGAACATGCCATCCTATGACGCGACCATCTCTGGGTCATCTGAGCAGATTCTGGTCCAGCCGTACCTGTGGTTTCAGCCGGATTTGCTCAGGCAGACTGGTTATCGTTCAGGACCTGTTTGAATCTCCTCTGAAGCTCGACCAGCTGTCTCTGCGTTTCTACTTCCTTCAGCTCAGCCTCCCGCCGCAGGTTGTCTTTTTCCATCTTCTGTTTGGCTGTCTCAATGCTGGATGGAGATAAGGTTCAGAAGCTGAGAGAAGTAGAGCTACAAGAGGTTGTTCAAAGTTTAAAACTCAGAAATGAAGAATATTTGAACACATAAAAATAAACCAGCAGCTCCTCCTGTTGCTGCTCTGTGGTTAGATGATAACAGTGGGTTAATGTTAGCAATAATCATTTTGTGAAATCACACAGCAACAACTACATTAAATTATTAAATCTGCACTTTTATTGTTAACGTCCTATTAAAACAACCAAAAAATGGTTCCATTGTTAGATGGACTGGTGACCTGTCCTGTAGACTGCTGGAGATAGGCACCAGCTTCCCGCGACCCACTATGAAAGAATGACTGACTGACTGTTAGAAAATTATAGAAATGTTACTTCCAGGTAATAATTATGATAATTACATAGTATCACCATGTAACATTATATTTTTATCATTTTTTTCTTCCGTTTTAACATCTTACTATAAGTTACAACTACTATTACTACTACTAGTACCAGTTAATTGTAATAACGTTGTTTCTAAGATAATAACAGCCAATTATTATTTTTAATATAAAACAGTTAGTCATTATGCATTTACTGCAGTTACTGAAATAAAATGAACAAATCAGTACTTTCACAATAAAACATTTACTGGTAATCATTTTTACATATTTACACAAAATGATCAAACTATTACATTTTTTACCACCAACATATTTACCACTGTTAACATCTTATTACAAGGCTTTGCTGGCAGGTAATAATTATGTCTTCATAATTTAGATTAAATAACCAAATGATTTCATTTTTATTCCCAGACTTGTAGCTGTCAGAGTCTGAGAGTGGATGTGTGTGCTGCGTGTGTATTGTGTACTTGTGTAACTAACCACTCAGTATTTCAGTTGGTGCTGGAGGTTCTCAGGTGCGCTGGACGACAGGTGTTTCCTATCTGCTGATTGTTTGGAGGAGTACTTAAGCGGGAGGTTGCCAGCACTTCGATGCCAGAGTGTTTGCCTTAGTGGTAACAAGTTCGGCCACTTCTAATTTTTTGCTTCCTTTTTGAACTCAAGTAATCTTGCATTTTGTTCCCACACAGGTTTCTACCTGAGGCTTTGTTACCTTGCTGAGTTCCGGCTTCTTTTCCAGAGTATCTCTGAGCTTCTGGATTATTAACTACTGAGTTAAGGAACTACCATCTTGTGGATTTCTCTCACTTCCGTCTGAACCTTTCGGACACGGACCAAGCTGTCGGCTTCCCGTTTCCTTCGACTCCAAGACCCAGGCATCAGCACACCCTGCTTCTTCCTCCTTCTCGAACATCGGCACCTGAGCTCCTTTTGCTGGCACCAAGCTCACAACAGAAAAAGACAACTGGACAATTCCCCTTCGCAAGTTAAGACTCTGAATCTTTCTACCCCTGGCGGTTCTTGCTACAACAATTTAGTAAGTCATTTCTCAGATCTAAGTAGTCAGTTGCCTCAAGTTGCCGCTTGTTCACCAATCCATTCTGCTTCCTTCCCTTACAGTTGGTGTTCCCAGTTCCAGAACTAGATTACTTTATTGACAATAAAAACCATAAAACCTTTCCTTCTGAGTGTTCTCTGAATGTGGGTAAAATCTATACCGAAAATGACAGTAGCAACTGTTACCTTCCTTTTACTCACAGCTAAATAAATTATTCAGAGAAACGATAATCGAGTTACTTGACCTCCAGCACATGCGGCTCATTTTATACTCACCAGTAAGCTGCCGGGTCTTCGATGTCCAGAGCCAATGCATCGTTTTCCAGACCCACCTACAGTTAACATAAACACAGCAGCAAATTTGATCCCTTATTCACATGTCCAGTCATCTGTTTGAGTCCATAAAGAACACAATAAGGAGAAATCCAGGGCTTCAGCTTCACTTTACAAGGAAATAAATGAGGAAAAGCGAAGGAAATGTGAACCAACCCGCGGTGAAGGAATCTTGGTCTTTCGCTCCAGGGTTTTCTGCTGCTCTTCAGGAGGAAGCAGACAGAAGCAGATGTTTCCATCGTGTCCGGCCGTCAGCACAAACAGGTCGTCAAGGCTGCAGCGCACGTGTCGCAGGTGTCCATATTGATTGTTGTGAACGTTCAGAGCCCAGTAAGCCTGCATAGAGGTGAGGCTGTGGTCTCCAGGCTGCAGAGGGTAAACCCTGATGGAGCCGGACTGCATGCTGCAGAGTAGCAGCTGCCTGCTGAAGCTGTTAAACACAAGGGATATAAACAGCTATCTCCACCATCATAAACAACTCAGCAGTGTCCTCATTACAGCTAAATACCTACAGAAAGCAGACTGCACTTCAGTCTCTGACTTAGCTCCCACCAGCTCTGAAAAACAAATATCTGGTTCCTCAGCCTCCAGATGAGCCTCTATCACTAGCAGACCACAGAAACATTTCCCAAGACTTTCAAGGATTTTTCCCTCGTTAGGGACAGGGATGAAGTGCTTTGAGGGCTGATTTAGAGCAAGTCACAAATAGAAATCATGTGCTATCTTCTCTGGTAAAACTCCATTTAATGCCTCATACTCTTGCGTCTGAATAATTCACCTTATAGGACAACACAGTCGTCTGGATCGCACTGGAGGAGCGCTTTTATATAGTCCAGAAATAGTGGCGCAGACTATAGTTGTCTGCTGCATGTTTCACAACGTAATAAAGCCACGACTGTGGGGATTAATGCAGCAGGACAGCAGACACAGGCCAATCTGACTCAAAGCCCTTCCTCATTTGAGGTATGCGTTTTATTTAAATTCTTTATGCAGTTAAACCTAAATGAAAAACACCATGGCTGAACCTTATTATTGTGGCCAAACAAAACTGAACCTTATCGGCCACCAGAGAACAAGAAATCATTATGGAACATTAAGGGACACTGAAGGAAATAAATAAAAAATGTCTCGGGTGCACCTGGAAGTTTTTGATTTCCTTCAGCGTTCCTTCTGGGATTCCAGACACACAGATCTGTGTTCCTGTCTGGCTCATGCAGGTCAGAGGAGAAGTGTGGCGGCTGCAGCTGTCTGACCCTACGCCCCACTCTGCATGGTGTGCCGGTGCAGGTCACACCATGCAGATAAATGCCCGTATAAAACACGTTTGGGGGGAATTGGTGGCAGAGAGGGTCATTTTCATTTTGAAATATTGATGAATGAAGAAACTAATTGGACTCCAGCAGAGAGAGCCCTTTTCTCATCCAGGGTCAAAGGGCAGGTGCTTGAGCACCACTAGGGGTCTATATGTGATGTGTTCAAACTCTCCACGGTGACAGCCTGCAGCAAATCCTCATTTAAAGAGAGCGGTCTGCACCACTTCTGGACATGTTACCAATTTTACTGGATCACTCGCTAATCGCACGTGCTATTATTTTTTATCACATGCTATTCAGCGCTCCTTATTTGGGATCTTAGTAAATCTGACCATAGTGTTCACACATAGGTTTACAGTGCATCTGCAGATCTGAATAATCCCGCAGAATAAATGCAGCTTTGTTCGTTTTTATACTCGTTTGTCATTAAAAGAACTATTAGAAAATATCAACCTTTAAGGAGCTATTAAACACACTTTTTACTGAGCTCACATTTCTGTAACAAAAATGTTTTTTATTGGTCTGATGTAATACTCTGATCTTAGATGTTGTGTTTTCATTGGCTGTAAGTGAAAAATCATCATGATTAACAGAAATAAAGGCTTGAAAACATCAGTCTGTGTAGAATTAATGTGTTTCACTGGGTTACTGAAATAAATGAACAATCAAAACTATTCTAATTTATTGAAATGACTGTACTACTCTGCAGGGGTTCCTGTGTAATAATTGGGGAGCATGGTACTTATTTACTAAAGCTGCTGCCAAGGCTGGAGTATCTAAAAATGTCGGTTAGGTCTATGAGCGCCCCCAAGTGGTCAAATAATTATTAGCCAAGAGGTGTCCAAAGTTTTTGTTTTCCCTGCAGTCTGTTCCACACCTGTTCCTGGTTTCCCTTGATTACCTAGTCTGTTCATTGCTTCACCCTTGCGTTGGTAGTTAAGCTCTTTAGTTGTCATTGTTTGTCGCCGATTCCTTGTCGTCTTGATATTCTGTGTTGCACCGTTATGCCTGGTTCGACTACCTTGTGTCCTGTTCTGGTTCTGGTTCCCTCTGTTTATGTTTTCCCTGCCTGGTCCGTGAGTGAGAGCAATTCAGTCTCAAATTTACCTTCATTTATCTGGCTCCTGGCATCTCCTTCCTTGCACTTTTGTCCTACTTTAAACACGCATCATGAGACTAAAACTTCTGCATGTTTGGCTTTTTAAAAGTAAGGCATCCAGTTTGCTAATTCTTTTGGGCTCGAATGAAAAAAATACAAAAGATTTAGTCTATTTTCAGCAGTAAGAACAGGATTTGTGTCACTCTTTCTTTAGAAAAGCTTCCAGTATTAATTAATGAATTAAAAGCAGATTTGGGTTCACCAAACTGCTTCTTATTAAAAATCACTCTATAGATGGGGCCCTATTCCTCTGAAATAAGTGAAATGTTATTGAAAGACAAATACTTAGTGTTGTTACTAACATTTTAATTTATCAGGAATAATTTTGCCCTCATTAAATATAAAAAGTCTCCATCCGTCCAGCAGCCATGAAAAATGTCAGGTTAATAAATGTTGCTCCAGAGCAATGGTGCTGTAACACCAAAGGGACTCCGCGGTTACCTGAAAGTCATGGAGCAAATAGGATTGTCGTCTGCGTCGCTGATGTGTCGGAAGGCGAAGGGTTCATCCTGGCGCTGCAGAAGATCCTCATCCTGATCCTCTGACAGCTTACAGTGATACAGGAAACCTGTGTCGAAGCCTCCCTGCAGGACAGAAGACATTCATTCTACCTTTCACATATGGTTCAGAATGGGTCTTCATCCCGGATTTCACCTCTTTTTTCACATATCTACTGTATTTCTACTTCCTTTTATCTATTAATAAATCCAATAAACTCTCAGTGCCTTTTAGCAGTTTATTCTCCAAGAACATCTAAGCAAACGTCTTAGACCTTACTGATTATTAAGCTGCAGAGATGTTTGAAGATTTGTTAAAAGACATATTTGTTCTCTGATACAATACTGGAACAAAGATTATTATTGACAAAATATTGATTTTATCAATAATAATCATCATGGCTGGAATGGAAGTTTTTATGTAGGTGGTGTCTCTTTGTTTTTACCATTGAGAGCCAAAACTGTCCAGGCTGTGAGTAGAAGCCACAGCAGAGAGGACTCGGAGGATTTGGGAAGCAGATAGGAGGCAGTTCTTTCTTCTCCTCCTCCTCATCTTCCTCCAGAAACACTACACCCTCCTCCCTTATTTCTTTGAACATTTCAGCTCTTTCTTTCATTTTCTTCTCCTTTTGCTGCCTGATGTCTTGTGACCTCCTCTTCTCTCTGAAAACACAAATTCTCTGATCAGAACATTCTTGTAATGAATTATAGTATTAAACCTGACCTTTTATTTTTTTTGGACCTTGATTCTGGATTTGATGCTCTTAAACCTGAAAGACCTCCTAGGAAGATTGTGAAGCTTGAAGGTTTTGGATGACTCCTGAGCTCTTGGGTCTGGACTGTAGACGTCCACCACGTGACCGCTGTGACAAAGGATGAGCAGCATGCTCTCACTCTGAAAGATTCAGCAGAAACATCTAGGCTTAGGTGAGCGAGGTGGAAAAAGTGAGACCATGCTTACATGGGAGTGAGGAGACCAGTCCAGTGCTTTGACAGGCCCGGAAACGTGGATGTAGCCTCATTTCTCCACCAGAGTGACTGAAATTTCTGCTCATTTGTCTCTTAAAACAGCATTGAGCTCAATCAGACTGGATGGTGAGTCTTGCCTTAGATTATTCCATGGATTTAGACATGGACTTTGACTAGGCCATCCTAACATATAAATATGCTTTGATCTAAACCATTCCATTGCAGCTCTGGTGGTATGTTTTATGTTGGCAAATCACCCAACATACAAATAAGATCAATTAAAGTTTGTGGTAATAATGTGACAAAGATGTGAAAACTTTCGGATTCCACTGTATATAATAAGCCATTTGTGCAGGTTTCTGTTCTAAATTTAACAAATAATTTGTCATACTTGGATTGATTTGATCAGATAGAAACATGTTGTCATTGAGCTGTTCTGCTCACATATCAAGCAGCATAAATACAGAACATTTGGATCCGACTCGCCCCTGTGGCCAGGATCTCTCCTCTTCGATCGTACGCCACAGCAGAAACAGGAGCGTTGTGAGGTTTGAAAGCCTGTCTGAGGCACAGCTGAGCGTCTGTCTCGGGGCTCCGCTCAGCAGCTCCCTGCAGCCTCTGAGGGTTGTACAGCTCCAGTAAACGGACCACCCCATCCTCAAACCCAGTCACCAGTAACCCTCCGCTCTGGTTAACCTGAGAGCAACACAGCAGCTGCAGAAGTTATTTTCTTGTACATAGAAAATAAGTACATGCCATGATAGAGGAGCTTGCAGAACCATCTATAGCTGCAATAACTTCCAAGTGGCTTGACTTTATCGGTCTCACATGGTTCTGAAGAAGTTCTGGCCCGCTTTTCTCTTTACAGCGTTGCTTCATTTAATTGACGTTTGCAGACGTTTGTTTCTGAAGGTCCCATCACAGCCAAGTCAAGTCAAGGTTTGACTGGTTTTGATTATTTTCATCTCCAGCCATTCTGTTATAGATTAGCTACCGTGTTTGGAATCATGGTTCCGCTGATGACCCAGTTTGGATCAAGCTTCAACTGTTGGACAGAAGGCCTCACATTTGACTACAGAATACTTCGGTGTAAAGAGGAGGTCGTGGTCTACTCAGTGGCTGCCAAACAAGCCCAATTATCAGCCCTCCACTACTGTGTTTCACAACTGACCTTAACAGTTTTCCACTTTAATAATCTGTCTCTGTGTAAAATGATGGACTATAGAAACCAATTAAAATGAGAAAACTAGATTCCGATATGGAATAAAATGCAGAACAGTGCTACAGATAAGCTAGTCTTGCTATGTTCACAGGGTACTCGAGGCTTTATGGGAGTTTGCCCAACCGGTTCACATGTGTTTTGTGGACCTGGAGAAGGCATTCGACTGTGTCCCTCGTGATGCCCTGTGGGGGGTGCTCCAGAAGTATGGAATCGGGGGCCCTTTATTAGGGGCCATCCGGTCCCTGTACGAGCCCGGGCCACAGCACGCCTGGCCTCACGGTACCCGTCAGCCGCCTCAGGAGTCCCACAAGCCAACCACAGCCGATAGGACTCCTTCTTCAGCTTGCTGCCGGTGTCCACCACCGGGTTCTGGGATTGCTGCCGCGACAGGCACCGCAGACCTTACAGCTGCAGCTACGGGCAGCAGCATCGACAATAGATGTGGAGAACATGGTCCACTCGGACTCTATGTCTCCAACATCCCCCGGGATCTGGTCAAAGCTCTCCCGGAGGTGGGAGTTGAATACATCCCTGGCCGAGGGCTCCGCCAGGCGTTCCCAGCAGACCCTCACTATGCGCTTGGGCCTGCCAAGTCTGTCCGGCTTTCTCCTCTTCTAGCGGATCCAACTCACCACCAGGTGGAGATCAGTGGACAGCTCAGCCCCTCTCTTCACCCGAGTGTCCAAAACATGCGGCCGAAGGTCTGATGATACGACAACAAAGTCGATCATTGACCTCCTGCCTAGGGTGTCCTGGTGCCAAGTGCACTGATGGACACCCTTATGTTTGAACATGGTGTTCGTTATGGACAATCCGTGACTAGCGCAGAAGTCCAATAACAAAACACCGCTTGGATTCAGATCGGGGAGGCCATTCCTCCCGATCACGCCTCTCCAGGTGTCACTGTCATTTCCCACATGGGCGTTGAAGTCCCCCAGCAGAATGATGGAGTCCCCGGGAGGGGCACTATCCAGCACCCCCGACAGGGACGCAAAGAAGGCCGGGTACTCTGCACTACCGCTCGGCCCATAGGCCAAGACGACAGTCAGAGACCTCTCCCCAACCCGAAGGCGCAGGGATACGACCCTCTCATCCACTGGGGTAAACCCCAACACGAGACGGCTGAGCTGGGGGACTACAAGCAAACCCACACCAGCCCACCGCCTCTCCCTGCGGGCCACTCCAGAGTAGAAGAGACAAAGAGCGGTTCGAGAATAAGGATACGAGAGATGCAGAAATCCATTTCTAGTCATTTTGTCACATTATGGGAAACAACAGTTTGTCTGTGAAGGTGTCTGCAGAGAGACAAACTCTTCATCACATTCAAGTATTTAATAGGCGAAACAAAAATGTTTTTTTGGCTGCAGATATCCTCGAATAACCTTACAGAGAAAAAATTTTAAAATCTAAACACACATCAGTGATGCAGATGTAAATGATTTGGTTTTTAAGGAGCTGAACATCTAGAACAGACACCAGAGTAGAGCAATAGTCCTATCAGGCGTTAGGATAGTGAGTGAAGTTCAGCAGAAAAAGATGCATGGTAGAAGCTTTAAACATTACCAGTCCTGGACTGGTTTTGATAGAGCTGTCATTGTAGATTTTCATTTGCATTGCTGTAAGTATTTTCCCATCACAACCAACCCGGCCCTATGTTAAAAAGTAAGTGCCCCCTAAGCCTCCACCCTTGGCCCAAGCGTTGGTGATAACTGTTAATGAGTCCTTTAAATCAGAAGATTTTCAAGCATGAAGTCATTTTTAAGGTCATGCCACATCTTAATCAAATTTATGTCCAGACTTTGACTGTGCCACTCCAAAACCTTAATGTAGTTTTCTGAGCACTTCACAGGTGGGGTTGCTGGTGTGGCTCGGTTATTTGCACCACTACTTAACCCAAGTGCATTTGAGCTTAAGGTCATTCTGATTTAAGATTTTCTGCATGGTGGAGGTAGTGTGATGGTCTAGCGCCATTATCTAACTTCTGTTACTTCATCAGAGTTACTTCATCATTATTTGGTTTTCAGAAGCACATTTTAGTAACAAATGTGAAACTGTTGTGATGTAAAGGAACAATAAGAGCATTTGAATTACCTTCAGTGTAAAAGTCGATGTGTTTTCAGCCATTTCGCCAACTGAACGTGAGTCTTCATCCGACATTGTATCGTTTGTTCAATAAAAATTTTTTTTTATCAAAAAACGAATTTTCAAGCGTTCTTGAAGTATAAAACTAACAATGTATCAAAACCACATTTTACAAGTGGAAAACTGCATATTCTGCCCTGCTGTTTCAACTTAGTTGAC
This sequence comes from Girardinichthys multiradiatus, assembly GCF_021462225.1. Classification (NCBI taxonomy): domain Eukaryota; kingdom Metazoa; phylum Chordata; class Actinopteri; order Cyprinodontiformes; family Goodeidae; genus Girardinichthys; species Girardinichthys multiradiatus. The sequence goes on along the minus strand of NC_061801.1, from coordinate 39,165,716 downwards.
AAATCTTTACTGTTAGCCGCTTAAAAAAAACTATAGACCTGGCTCTGAGACTTCTCCCTTTCTGTTAATGCGTTGCCAGGCAACAAGGCAATGCGATTCCGTGGTTGCAAAGCCTTCTGGTTAATGTAGTTCTCTGTTAAAAGCGATTAAAGGGGCCACTAAAACCGAAAAACGTGTTTAAATAAAATGAATAATACATTATGACACTCGATAAAACTTTTAAATATAATACAGTTCTTACAGTTCTTTCGTTTTCACGTATCTTCCTTTAACCAAGATAATGAAGTCTGGTCCTTTCAATTCTATGGAAACAGATGTACAGGACCGGTGTTTTAGGCACATTTAACGTTATCTGGGCCCATTTTAGGACAATGAAGGGTAAAAATATATAAAGATGCAGAAGAGAAGCTTCTGTCACATTTTTGTAAACGCAAACCTGATTTGCGGCAACTATAGATGACTTACGGCTGTGTCGTAAACCGGTACGACAACAAAACGCATGGGAAGGAGTTGGAGCAACGTGCCTTTCAGCTGAACTGTAAGTTTTCCTCCAAAATTCCTTTAAAATGAACAATAAAGAGTCTTCTGTTTTCCCGCTGGCGGTTAAAGAGCGGGGAAACAAACAGATGGGATTACAGGAAACGGTTTTATTTAAAGTGTTGATGTTTACCGTAGATTCCTGCACATGAACGCCACTTATTCCGACATTTACTTCGATATTTATCTCACGACACTTTCACAGACTCCAGTATGTTTAACGTTTTGTCTCCTTGGCTTCATTTGATCTGTTGATACACATCCAAACATGGTTTTGGGTTCTGTGTGTTTTTTTAAAACGTAAATGTTTCCTGTTCTGTGGTGGAATTAACGTCAGAATAGGTTTAAGAAACTCTGAAAACAGTGGATTTTTCAACATAAATGGAAACGTTGTTTTTCTTTTTTTTTTTATAGTCAGGAGCACTTTTGACCAGGTCTCCGTGGTTCCTACTCTGTCTGGAACCTTATTTCGGAATTTTCTAGGTTTGGAAGTACAGGTCCTTCTCAAAATATTAGCATATTGTGATAAAGTTAATTATTTTCCATAATGTCATGATGAAAATTTAACATTCATATATTTTAGATTCATTGCACACTAACTGAAATATTTCAGGTCTTTTATTGTCTTAATACGGATGATTTTGGCATACAGCTCATGAAAACCCAAAATTCCTATCTCACAAAATTAGCATATCATTAAAAGGGTCTCTAAACGAGCTATGAACCTAATCATCTGAATCAACGAGTTAACTCTAAACACCTGCAAAAGATTCCTGAGGCCTTTAAAACTCCCAGCCTGGTTCATCACTCAAAACACCAATCATGGGTAAGACTGCCGACCTGACTGCTGTCCAGAAGGCCACTATTGACACCCTCAAGCAAGAGGGTAAGAAACAGAAAGACATTTCTGAACGAATAGGCTGTTCCCAGAGTGCTGTATCAAGGCACCTCAGTGGGAAGTCTGTGGGAAGGAAAAAGTGTGGCAGAAAACGCTGCACAACGAGAAGAGGTGACCGGACCCTGAGGAAGATTGTGGAGAAGGGCCGATTCCAGACCTTGGGGGACCTGCGGAAGCAGTGGACTGAGTCTGGAGTAGAAACATCCAGAGCCACCGTGCACAGGCGTGTGCAGGAAATGGGCTACAGGTGCCGCATTCCCCAGGTCAAGCCACTTTTGAACCAGAAACAGCGGCAGAAGCGCCTGACCTGGGCTACAGAGAAGCAGCACTGGACTGTTGCTCAGTGGTCCAAAGTACTTTTTTCGGATGAAAGCAAATTCTGCATGTCATTCGGAAATCAAGGTGCCAGAGTCTGGAGGAAGACTGGGGAGAAGGAAATGCCAAAATGCCAGAAGTCCAGTGTCAAGTACCCACAGTCAGTGATGGTCTGGGGTGCCGTGTCAGCTGCTGGTGTTGGTCCACTGTGTTTTATCAAGGGCAGGGTCAATGCAGCTAGCTATCAGGAGATTTTGGAGCACTTCATGCTTCCATCTGCTGAAAAGCTTTATGGAGATGAAGATTTCATTTTTCAGCACGACCTGGCACCTGCTCACAGTGCCAAAACCACTGGTAAATGGTTTACTGACCATGGTATCACTGTGCTCAATTGGCCTGCCAACTCTCCTGACCTGAACCCCATAGAGAATCTGTGGGATATTGTGAAGAGAACGTTGAGAGACTCAAGACCCAACACTCTGGATGAGCTAAAGGCCGCTATCGAAGCATCCTGGGCCTCCATAAGACCTCAGCAGTGCCACAGGCTGATTGCCTCCATGCCACGCCGCATTGAAGCAGTCATTTCTGCAAAAGGATTCCTGACCAAGTATTGAGTGCATAACTGTACATGATTATTTGAAGGTTGACGTTTTTTGTATTAAAAACACTTTTCTTTTATTGGTCGAATGAAATATGCTAATTTTGTGAGATAGGAATTTTGGGTTTTCATGAGCTGTATGCCAAAATCATCCGTATTAAGACAATAAAAGACCTGAAATATTTCAGTTAGTGTGCAATGAATCTAAAATATATGAATGTTAAATTTTCATCATGACATTATGGAAAATAATTAACTTTATCACAATATGCTAATATTTTGAGAAGGACCTGTACTGAGAAAGAGCAGCGAATAGAAAAAATTTATATTTTCTGATTATATTACCTATCCCGTTTAATGTTATTTTCATCTATTTCTCCATCTATCCATCCTTATTTTTGCACGTCCATCCATTTGTAAATCCATCAGTCCATTATCTGTTTGGTCATCCATCCATCCGTATCTTTCTTGCGGTCTGTGGTTCCAAGTCAAGTTTATTCATGAAGCGCTTTTCAGCTGCACTCAAAGCGCTGTACATGAGGAAAAACATTACAATGATACAGAAAAACAAATCCAATGACATTAATAATCCTTGGGAGTTTACTGGTAAGAGCTGGTTCTAATCCAATCTTTCTAATAGAGGTAATTAGTTCATTAAGTCCTCTGAGGTAAGAATTAATCCGGTGCTAGAAGAAAAATGATAATATTAATCTTCGAGGTCACTGGGTTGAGGCAGTTGTGGTCCCATCATCCAAATAGTAACAGTCACAGGCGCTCATTGAAGTCTAAGTAGAGAAGCTGGGTCACTGGTATAAGACATTTTTAGTCCAAACTTTTTAAATACTAATAATGTTTGGCTTTCACTGGTATGAAATAGTTGTAATACAATCCTTCTAAGAAATCTAAAAATCTCTGGTCATTAATCTGAAAATCTATGAAATGTAATGAAATCACACATTTAGGTAAAGTAAGATAATAAGAAAAAAAATCATATTTCAGACTCTATTCTGAGGAGAATAGAGTCTGAAATAATACAAAAACCCTCAGCAGGGGTAAGCAACACACACATAAGTAAAGATTTAGCAAGGATAAATCTTGAGGGTGTGAATATATAAGTCTGAGTGTGTTTGCAAGAATTAGACTGTCAACACTGATAGAAGTGCCATTGTCCTTGAGAAGAGAGGTGGAGGTTTTATCAATCAGCCCCATAGTCCTATCAGCACACAGCTGGTAGGGGAGTGCTGGGGAAGAGCGTCGTGTTTATATAACATCCAGGAGATATTTTGTTGATAACCAGTTAGCAGAAGTTGCCAAGACCACATTGGGGCGCCAGATTTAGAAAACAATAAATGTTGTGGTTCAGGCAGTTGTGAATTTCCAACCACCTTAAGAGTTTTACTGGTATGTCTCAATTGTGAATTCAAATAGCCAAATTTCCAGGTTCCATATTGAAATTTGACCAAGGTAGAAAAAATATTTAAAGACAGACTGAAAACTTTAGACGTTTTGTATATTGTTGAAACAAAACAAAAAAAAAAAACATAATTTCAAGGTGTTTTTGCCTTTAAGACCACTGTAGACCAGGTTCTGCTTTAAAACTAAAACATTTACAGAAGTCAAACATGGGCTGAATGATTTAGTCTGGTTATAAACCAAAAACTGTGAAACAGCCCTTTCCAGTGTTGGAATCAGCCTGATGTTGAAAACAGTACTGGTAAACCTGCAGGTGTTTGAGTTTTGTTATGGGAGCCTGATCATCTGATCTCTGTTTTCCTCTCAGTATCTTTGTGGAAACCGCATCAGGATGGCAGCCAAACCCGGAAAACCTTTCTCCAAAGGTGGAAAACAGCTCACATACAAAGGAAAAGGTAAGACGTGTGACAAATTAACAGCAGTTGTATGCTTACGCTCTGGCTTCATCAGGGACTTGCCGACTCGTTCCAGACTCCTCAGGGACCAAATTTGGAGGGAAACCTGGTGGGAAAAAGCCCTTTAAGCCATACAAGAACACAGAGAAAAAGACCCGGCCAGGAAAAGCAAATGATGGAGGAAGAAAATTAGGTTTCTCTAATGCTGGGAAAGGACCACAGGGGAAAAGGAAACTGCCAGCAGATGGCAGAGGTGGGTACATGTCGTTCTTGTGAGCTCTTTTTGTTGTAAGTAAGTACAATTTTATTTATATAGCACCTCTCAAGACACAGATCACAAAGTGCTTCACAACACTAAAACAAATTACAATTGGAATAATTGTGTTTGTGTCTGGGATCAGGTCCGCTGGCCAAGAAGGGGAAGAGAGGCGAGAAGAAGCTAACAGATGAAGAGCTGAAGAAGAACAGACTGCAGAAGAAGAAAGAGCTGAAGAACAGCCGGCAGCAGATGGAGAGGAAGGAGATGTTTGACATCATCCGCCAGTGCAAAGGAGTGTGGGGAAATCTCCGGAGGTAAAGCCAGAACTGCTACATATGGATCCCTGCATATTCCAAAAGTTCCCACTAAACAGAACCGTCTCTCATTTCTTTATATTTCCTCTCCAAGCAGCTAGACCTTCTTCTAATCTTTTAAATGTTTCATAATCAGTAGATGTCCAGGCCTTCTGAAGGTCTTCCACTGTTTTTCTTCGGACTTTGGAGAGTGGGACTTTTGCACAGTGCAAGAGTACGTAAGAAAATGTCCTTGGAACTTCAATCGGACACAGTTCTTTTAGTGCAGAAACAGGAGAGGAACTTTGTTCTGTATTTCTGAGAACATCCGAAAGTTGCAGTCTGAAATTTTCATCTAAAACTTCTAAATCTGTATTTAACCCAGGGACCTCTCCTAGGAGCTAAAAATGTTTCAGGAACCTTTCAGGAACTTAGAAATATCCTTTTTTTGCACCTCAGTGGTGAAACTCAGGTGCACCTGCAGCAAAGTGAGTGGAGCACCAGAAATACACTTTCCTCATTATGTTGTGTAGCCCCTTTCTATTAAGGGTACATTTAAAGAGCTTTACAGGGAAAAACATGCAAAACATACATCGAAAACACAAAAGAAGCATCACATAAAAGCATAAAAACATGATCAAATAAAAAGAAAGAAACATTAACATTACAGAATTTTACCAAATAAAGATTTACGGCCTGATAAAGGCGATAAAGCACTCTTTGGCCTTTATGGGTAAGCTTCAGTCCTGATTCAAAGGAACCAACGGTTTTTTGCACATCTCAGGTTTTCAGGCAGTTGGTTCCACTGCTGAGGAGGACAGAAACTGTAGGTACAACTCAGAAAATTGAAATATTGTGAAAAATGTAAATATTGCAAACTCATGCTGTCACACCCTAATCAGCTAATTAACACCTGCAAAGGTTTCCCTGAGCCTCCAAATGGTCTCCTTGTCTGGCTCAGTAGGGGACACAATCATGGGGGAGACTGCTGACTGGACACATGTCCAGAAGACAGTCATGGACCCCCTTCACAAGGAGGGGAAGCCATCATAGGTCATTGGCTGTTCACAGAGTGCTGTGTCCAAGCATATTCATAGAAAGTTAAGAGGAAGGAAAAAGTGTTGTAGGAGAAGGTGTACGAGAAACAGGGATCAGCACAGCCTTGAGAGGATTGTCAAGCAAAATCCATTTAAGAATTGAAGGGAGCTTCACAAGGAGTGGACTGAGGGTGGAGTCAGAGCATCAGGAGCCACTACGCACAGATCAATCCATGAGCTACAACCACCTTACTTGGGCTAAGGAGAAGCAGAACTGGACTGCTGCTCAGTGGTCCAAAATCCTCTTTGATAAAAGTGATTCATTTCATTTGGAGATCAAGGTCCCAGAATCTAGAGGAAGAGTGGAGAAGCCAATAATCCACGTTGCTTGAAGTCCAGTGTGAAGTTTCCACAGTCAGTGATGATTTGGGGTACCAAGTCATCTGCTGGTTCTGGTCCACAGCCAGTGCAGGCATCTACCAGGACGTTTTAGAGCACTACATTCCTCCTTCTACTGACAAGCTTTATGGAGATGCGGATTTAATTTTCCAGGAAACTTGGTACCGGCCCACTCTGCCAAAGGTACCAAAAGCTGCTTTAGTGACCATGGTGTTACTGAGTTTGATTGGCCAGCAAACTGGGCTGACCAGAACCCTATAGAGAACCTATCGAGTATGTCCAGAGGAAGATGAGACACCAGAACCAACTATGCAGATGATCTGAAAGCCTCTATCATAGCAAACTGGGCCTTTATTATACCTCAGCAGAACCACAGGCTGATCTCCTCCATGCCACGCTGCATTGATGCAGTAATTCATGCAAAAGGAGCCCAGACCAGGTACTGAGAGCATAGAAGTGAACATACTTTTCAGAAGCCTGACATTTCTGTTTAAAATGTCCAATTTTGATTAATCTGATGTAATATTCCAGTTTTCTGTGACACTGAATCTTGGGTTTTTATTCTCAGTGAGCCAGAATCATCAACAGAGTTTTACTTTCTGGAATGTGGGACAAAAATATTGAACTTTTTCAAAATTGCCACACTTTTTTTAGATGTCCAGGAACGTTAGTGTGCACTAACTTGGCAAATAAAGCTTATTCTGAGGCAGTTTGTTCCAGAGCTGAGGAGCATAGAAACCCTCTTGGTTTAGTCCTGATCCTGGTAAGCTGGTCTCTGAAGACCCGAGGAACAAACTGGGAGCTGGTGCGCTGATTTAGGTACTAGTGGGTTTTTTGATCCATTTTCCTGGTGTTTGTCAGGACTCTGGTAGCAGCAGCTGTCTGTATAGATACCATCACAATGATCTATCCTACTGAAAATAAAGACAAGCATCAGTTTTCTGTCATGTTCTGGTAGGAAATTCTTTATCCTGTTTTTATTACAGTAGCAGGCTGATTTCTTGGTAGACTTATTTACTCTGAGTCTTTGATGGCATGAAGGTTTTTTGATTCCTCTGAGGTCTATTCTTGTTGGGTAAGAGTTTAGGGGGAAGCGATTAGTTAACCTGTCTGCAATAGTAAATAAGGTCAGAGAAATGTGGCTGCCTCGCTCCTTTAACTTCAGCCAGGAGAAACATTCACAGATGAACACTTTAAGGTTCTGTTTAACACCTGATATAATCTTTATCTGTTTGAAAAGATGTCAGGGGCTGAAAAAAGTTCTGGGTACCTCTGGCAGAAATGTCCTGTTGGCCATTAAAGTGTCCTCATACAGGAAGCAAAAGTTTGTCCTTGTGCTTCCTGCTGGCTGACGGATGATGTTTGGATCAACAGGAAGAAATGTGACGAAGAGCAGAAGAAGAAACTGATGAAGGAGCTTCACGGTCTGATCCGTGGGAAGATGAAACAGGTCTGTTAGTTTTTGTTTTTCTGCAAACAGGGTTTCTGCACAGCCTGGAAAAAGTCTGGAGTTTGATTAAAATATTTTCCATATGAAGTGTAACTTTTAAGATGTGTTGGAACGCTGAGTTTCCCACTGCAGCCACGTCTCAGCCTGGGGTTTTCCTTCTTTGCTTTGGTTCATGATGTGGTTCTCATGAGAGCGCGCTCCTCTGCCTGCAGATGGCGTTCGCTCACGACTCGGTGCGAGTTCTTCAGTGTTTCATCCAGTTCGGAAACCAGAAGCAGAGATGGGAGGTGTTTGAGGAGCTCAAAGGTGGGCGCCGCCCCTCTCCCCTGCCCTGCTGCAACGTTTTACTCGCCACTGTTCTGTTTTTGTGAATAAAATAACTGATCTGCAGTCCATGTCTGCTGTCCTTCGCAGACGGCGTTCTCGCCATGTCCAAGTCCTCGTACGGAAAGCACGTGGTGAAGAAACTGCTGATGTATGGGTGAGTCGGGTCAGACCGGTCTCCTCTCGTCTCCGGTTCCGGCAGAGTAAAAACCCAAAGCCGACCTGATGTTCTGGTTGTTCTTCCTGTACAGGAACAAGGAGCTGGTGGCCGCCGTGATCCAGATGTTCAAAGGTCACATTCGTCAGATGCTCCGCCACGCCGCCGCCTCGACCATCGTTGAGTACGCCTACAACGACAAAGCCGTGCTCGCTCAGAGGCTGATGATCATCGACGAGCTGTACGGGCCCACCTACACCATCTGCAAGGTCAGCACACACACACACACACACACACACACACACACACACACACACCCTCAGTGGTCAGTGAGGAGCTGCAGCTGTTCCCAACGATCTTCTCTCTGCTCCTTCTTCGTTCAGTCGTTGGAGCATAACACCATCGAGAAGGTGGTGAAGGAGAACCCAGAGAAGCTGGAGAACATCATGGATGAGACGAAGCAGGTCATCGTACCGCTGACACAGAAGTGAGAGCCGAAGCAGATTAACATGGATTTTGTTTTCTCTACTGAAAAGCAGCAGGACCGCGATGCTGTGGGAATCTAACTCATTTCTGATGCTGCTCTCTGACAGGGAACAGGTCATCAAGCATTCTGTGGTCCATAAAGTCTTCCTGGACTTCTTCCTGTTGGCACCCGACAAGCAGAGATCGGTGAGCGCCTCAGTCTTCCTGCAGCTCAGATACGTCTGTGGAGCTGCAAGGGGTTCTTGCTGCACTGATTGGGTAGGCTTGGGCTCTCATACATCCTCTGTTTGTTGTGACTCTGACCAGGAGATGATCGAGTCCATCAGGGAGGCGGTCGTCTACATGGCTCACACTCACGACGGAGCTCGAGTGGCCATGCGCTGTCTGTGGCACGGCACGGCAAAGGTGGGTTCAGATATTCACAACCTCTATTATTATTGAAGAGGGAAAATGTTGTGCAGAAAGTTTATTGTTACTCAGTGACGGAATATATCGGCCCATGTTAGCCATTTATTTACCATGAAAACATGATCATGACTTTCTGATGATCACATGTTGGTGAACAGAGGAGTTCATGGTCTGCTCGGTGTCTGCAAGGTGCCCGGGTCCTGTGGCTGCAGAACAAACCCCAGCCATCAACCCTCCACCACCATGCCTTACTGTTTGTTTTTAGCGCTGTGAGCACAACCACCAAACATCTCTGCTTTGGTCTCATCTGTTCAAAACGCATTGTTCTGGAAGTTTTGTGCTTCATTTAGATGCAACTTCTCCAACCATTTCTAAACTTCAGGCACTTTAGAAATGGCCTTCTAACCCTCCCAGATTGATGGGTAGCAACAGTTGCTTCTCTGAAGTCATGACTTTCCATCTTGGCATTGTGTTAACGCATCTGAATGCTCCTCCAGAGCAGCTCTCCTGCTTCTGGCTGCTGCTGCTATATGTAGATTTATGAGTATTGGACTGAAGAAAACCTTTGGGCCTCTTCTTCCATCTTCTTCCATCCACCAGTGTTCAACAGATTGATGGGTTGAATAGGAACCTTCTCAGCATGTTTCCTCCTTAAGTTTGTCTTGTTTGTGTTGCAGGACAGAAAAGTCATCATAAAAACCATGAAGACCTACATGGTGAAGTTCGCCACTGTGAGTTCATTGTTGCTCCTTTTAATCCAATCAAACCATTCCAACCAGTCCAACATCACCAACTGATCTTCTTCCCACAGGGGGAGTTTGGTCACATGGTTCTTCTGGCGATATTCGACTGTGTGGACGACACCAAGCTGGTCAAGCAAGCGGTTCTTTCAGTACGTGTGGTTTAAGGGGTTCTAAAAGGAACATCTCGAGCTTTCACAAACCTAAAACCCTCATCTCTGTGCAGGAGATCCTGTCCACTCTGCCTGAGGTCATCGGGAACAAACACGGTAAGAAGGTCCTGCTGTACCTGCTGAGCCCCAGAGACCCCGCCCACATGCTGCCGGAGATCGTCAAGGAGTTGGAGCAAGGAGACGGGAACGCTAACAGGTCAGAAGTCCTGAGGTTCTCTGCTGTCCTTCAATGGAAAATCTGGAGAAGCAGGATTGTAGCTAGAAATAAATCCAGGCCAACAGCACCAATGAGTCAGACCTTTTCAGAATAAATGTTAGATTTCAGAATAAAAGGTCACTTTTGAGTCTGGTTGAAACTTGTTCCGTAAAATTAGGTCAAACCATGAAACCCAGTCCCAGTTTAGTGATCTGTCCTGCAATTAGACCTGTAGAACTAAAGACCTCTAACTGTTCTGGTTCTGATCAGTAAAAAGGACATGGCGACCCGACGGAGGGAGCTGCTGGAGGCCGTCTCCCCGGCGCTGTTGGAGTATCTGTGTGAGAACGCCGCCACCATGGTGAAGGACAAAGCCACCAGCGTCACCATCAGCGACATCCTGGCGTCCGCCTGCGGGGACCTGAGGCCCGCCATGACAGCCGTGGCTCAGCTGGCCAATCAGGAGCTGGTGCCGGGAGGAATCAAAGGGGAGGTGAGAGGGACCGATCAGAGCTCATAGATTAAACTACAAGATCTTCATGTTTTCTTTCCAAGCTGCCAAACATTTCTGTAAACTTGATCCACAGATTTTCTTTGGACTTTGGACTTTCTTATTTGCTGAGTTTTACTCCAGAACCGGCCCATGTTTATGCTGTAGTCCACGAACCTTTCAATGCTTTGTCCCATTATAACGGCAACCTTCACTGATTTATATCCGCAAACGGAGTCCGTGTGTGATTTAAACTCAGGATAAATCCAGCAGTTCTCTGAAGGCCTCAGATGTTTGTTGGAGAACCTTAGACAGGGTTCTCATGCAGCCCTGGAAAGTCTGGAGTTCTTGTCACTCAAGTATCTTTCTTTCCTTGTGTCCTTCCTTCCTTTTTTAAATCCTTCGTTCTTTCCTTATATCCTTTTCTTTCTAGTCTTCCTTGTGTCCTTGCTTCATTGCTGCTTTTATTTTCTCCTTGTATCCTTCCTTCCCTCTTTGTGTCATTCCTTGTGTCCTTTTCTTTATTGGCTTCCCTGTGTCCTCCATGTTTTCTTTCCTTCCTTACGTGGGAACTCAACTCTGGACTGTTTACCTCACTGCAGAACAGGAAGCCAGTTCCAGCACTTGATGATTTTGGGGTGATGGGTCAAAAAGGTCATAAAAACGAAGGAAACTTGAAAATTGATTCTGGAAAAATATTTCTAATGGACAATTTGCTGGAACCCTGATTAACAAAGACCATAATGAAGACCAAAGAAACACAGAAGACAGGTCAGGATCTGCTTTGAAAATCAGCAGGAGTAGGACACAGCAAACACGTCGAATCAGGTCTTCTGCTGAGATGTGATGAAAATTGAACACTTTGTCCTGCATGCAAAACATTGGGTGGTGGAAAACGGTGCCCATTGTAAGAAATAGTAGTGGCAGCATCATGCTGTGGGGACAGGGAAGCTGGTCAGAGTTGTTGGAGCTAAATCCAGGATAATCCTGGAAGAAAACCTGTTAGGAGACCTGAGACTGGGGTGGAGGTTCACCTTCCTGCAGGACAACCACCCTGAATATACAGCCAGAGGTACAACGGATGGGCTAGATTCATGTGTTAGAATGGCCTAGTCAAAGTCCAGACTTAAATTCAGCTGTGAATCTTTGAGAAGACTTGAAAATTGATTTTCAGACACCATCTCCATCCAGTAGGACTGAGCTTGAGCTGCTCAGCAAAGATGTCAGTCTTTAAAGCAGCCAATCTGTTGTAGCTACAGTGTTTGATGTAAAACAAGCATAAAATCAGAGCAAAATAAAAACTCATTCAGCCCGTTTTTTATTAACAACGGCTGGAGTCCAAAGTGTTTCTGTTTTTTGACACCTTTCATCTGATCTGTGCTGCAGCTTCACATGGCCGAACACCCAGCAGGACACCTGGTGCTGAAATGGCTCATAGAGCAGGACGCCACGTTGGCCGAGGCCGGCAGGGAGGGTAAGAAATGCTCCGTGCGCTGAACAATACGTTCTGTCAGTGTCCTCGCTGATGCCTTCCTGTCTGGGTCCTCAACAGAGCGCTTCAGCAGGATTCTGGTGGACACGGTGGGAACAGACACCATGAAGAGCTGGGTGAGGGTCAACAGAGGAGCCATGGTGCTCTGCAGGTTAGCAAAGCCTTCTCATTTCATACTGAGTTCCAGCGATTTATAGTCAGACTCATTGTTTCAACGGTGTCTGTCTGGAAAATGGGTGTTTTAGGTTTTTATGACAGCATTTAATAATAGAAGAGTTATTGCCTTGTGGGACTTTTCTTTCTCTTTTTAAATCTTCCTACTTTAATTTTTTTATTGAATTTCTGAGAACATAAAACACAGCGATTACATTGAAAACAGAATAGAAACAGCTGTGCTTCCTTTAAGACTGCACTGCTCTTATAAAGGGAAACATGTTTGATTCCTGTCTTTCACTTAATGTGGTTTCAGTAGCTCCAAACAATCGTCTTCATCATCTCCCCATAATCAGGTCCTTTGGGATTTTTCCACTTTTAAAGGATAACTGCACCAGGTGAAATGAGACCAGAACAAAGGAACCCGTCTGCTAATTCTGGCACAAATTCACCATTTTTCCACTGTTTTCATAGTCCTGTCTTTCAGTCTGGAGATGAGTCTCTATTGATGTTTACCTGTGTGAGGCTTTGGCTGTTGTCTAATAGTCCACTAGCCAACATTTAATAAACCCTAGCAGTTGATTGGTCAACTGAAAGTAGAGCAGCACAACATTATCCTTCCCCCAATAACTGCTTAATCACCCAAACTGATTCATATCTGCAAATATTGTCAACAATCTGACTTATTTTCTGTCTTATATTGAGTTTTTTGGTCTTGGCAAGATTTAAATGTTTTATGATCAGTTAAACGTCTCGTGCCGCTAGGAAATCAGGAATTCCAGAAATCAGCTTCCATTTCCAGCCTCAGCGTTGAATCTACAGAGGTTGGACAATGAAACTGAAACACCTGGTTTTAGACCACAATAATTTATTAGTATGGTGTAGGACCTCCTTTTACGGCCAATACAGCATCTATTCATCTTGGGAATGACATATACAAGTCCTGCACAGTGGTCAGAGGGATTTTTAAGCCATTCTTCTTGCAGGATAGTGGCCAGGTCACTACGTGATACTGGTGGAGGAAAACGTTTCCTGACTCGCTCCTCCAAAACACCCCAAAGTGGCTCAATAATATTTAGATCTGGTGACTGTGCAGGCCATGGGAGATGTTCAACTTCACTTTCATGTTCATCAAACCAATCTTTCACCAGTCTTGCTGTGTGTATTGGTGCATTGTCATCCTGATACACGGCACCGCCTTCAGGATACAATGTTTGAACCATTGGATGCACATGGTCCTCAAGAATGGTTCGGTAGTCCTTGGCAGTGACGCGCCCATCTAGCACAAGTATTGGACCAAGGGAATGCCATGATATGGCAGCCCAAACCATCACTGATCCACCCCCATGCTTCACTCTGGGCATGCAACAGTCTGGGTGGTACGCTTCTTTGGGGCTTCTCCACACCGTAACTCTCCTGGATGTGGAGAAAACAGTAAAGGTGGACTCATCAGAGAACAATATATGTTTCACATTGTCCACAGCCCAAGATTTGCGCTCCTTGCACCATTGAAACCGAAGTCTGGCATTGGCATGAGTGACCAAAGGTTTGGCTATAGCAGCCCGGCCGTGTATATTGACCCTGTGGAGCTCCTGACGGACAGTTCTGGTGGAAACAGGAGAGTTTGTTCTCTTTTGAACTCTGGTATGTCACCCATAATGTTGTGTGCATTTCAATATTTTGAGCAAAACTGTGCTCTTACCCTGCTAATTGAACCTTCACACTCTGCTCTTACTGGTGCAATGTGCAATCAATGAAGACTGGCTACCAGGCTGGTCCAATTTAGCCATGAAACCTCCCACACTAAAATGACAGGTGTTTCAGTTTCATTGTCCAACCCCTGTAGTCTTTGTTTCATTTTGACAAATCTGACAAAAACCTAAAAGAAGAGTAGGAAAAACTCCACAAACATGTAAAATTAAACATTTGTATGACTTAGAATACTAAGCTGTACATTTATAATTTAGCAAACACTTATGAATTATTGACGATAAAATGCAGGGAAGTCGTCATCCGGTTTTCACACAGTGGCTGTTTGTTTGAGGCCCAGTTTCTGCTGAAATGAGCAGCGCTCTTTGCTCGGTTATTGTTGCCATAGTAACATGTCCAGGTGATTGATGTGAAGGGATCCTGGTGGGAAAAGGCCTCGATGCTTTGACTGTGTTTCTGTAAATGAAAGACCTGCATGAAAAATGAACATATTTAATTTCTCTTCAATAAAACTTTGTCAGAATGTGACTCCAGGCCAGTTACCAACTTTCAGCTTGAAGTATGTTTCATAACAGTCACTGATGATGTTTTAAAGCCCAGTATAGATAAATGCACACTTTCCCATGGAGGAGGAGCAGATGGTGAAGAACTTAGGAACGTTTATGGGTCTAAACATGAAGCAGGTCCGTTTCAGGAGCAGGATTGTGTTACAGATTTTTATTCATTTATTCCTATGACAAACATGGAGTTTAAGACTAAAAGGAGTCCAGTTCCAGGTCATTTTCAAGGCGTTGCACGAATCTTGTTTTGATGTTTGTGTTTTCTTGGTGCAGCCTCCTGAACAGCAGTGAAAGGTCCGTGGCTGCAGAGGTGAAGGAGGCGCTCACGGCCATCAGCTCCGAGCTCCACAGAATCAAGGACAATAAAGGAGCTGAAATCCTACTTGAGAATCTGAACAAGTAGACGTTTTTCCCTTTACTCCAAACGGACTGCTGGTGTTCAAACGCTACTTTGTTTGGACCAGGAAACGCCCTGCCAGAGTGCCAGAGATCAGGACGATTCGAGACGTGGACAAAGTCTGGGACGTTTTGGGGATTTCAGCGGTTACTCTCATTTTGCTTCACTGATTTAAGAGTTTAAAGGAGGCAGCGTTTAAAAATATGCAGGGATTGTTTGCCCTGAACACAAATTAACATTTGTTTTACTGATCTCCATCCCAGTGGACTGAGCTAGAGACCGTTATCCAAACCTTTCAACGGCGAAATTGTCAGCACACACCAGTTTGTGGACCGGTTCAGATCTTTGGATAAATGTTATTAACTGAAAAGAAAATGGCAGAAAATAAAGATTATTGTGATATTCTGTGTTAAAATGTGATGATTATTATTTATTGTTTTTGTATCTGCACAGTCCACCAAGACGTTTTGCTCATGGTGTCATACAACAAACAATAAGTTGTTGCACTTTTGTTGATCCAGTCTCTGATTTCTACAGGTTCCATATTTCAATGGTGACCTCTGTAGAAATGGGCCATAAATTCATGCTGAACTTCCACTCCCCATCAGAAGTCTTAGAACACCTGAATCTACCCAGTTTTTAATTGAAATTCAAGCATTGAAGTCCAGTGAATAGCTTGAAATGGAACAAAGATCCACGGTGGCAAGGCTTCGGGGGTGGATGAGATCCGCCCAGAGTACCTCAAATCTTTGGATGTTGTAGGGCTGTCATGGTTGACACGTCTCTTCAACATTGCGTGGCGGTCGGGGACAGTGCCTCTGGACTGGCAGACTGGGTGGTGGTCACCCTTCATAAGAAGGGTGACCACCACACGGAGGGTGTGTTCCAACTACAGGGGGATCACACTCCTCAGCCTCCCTGGTAAGGCCTACGCCAGGGTATTGGAGAGGAGAGTCCGGCCGATAGTCGAACCTCGGCTTCAGGAGGAACAGTGTGGTTTTCGTCCCGGCCGTGAAACACTGGACCAGCTCTATAACCTCTACAGGGTACTCGAGGGTTCATGGGAGTTTGCCCAACCGGGCCACATGTGTTTTGTGGACCTGGAGAAAGTATTCGACTGTGTCCCTCGTGATGCCCTGTGGGGGGCGCTCCAGGAGTATGGAATCGGGGGGCCCTTTATTAGGGGCCATCCGGTCCCTGTACGAGCAGAGCAGGAGTTTGGTCCGCATTGCCGGCACTAAGTCGGACCTGTTCCCGGTGCATGTTGGACTCCGGCAGGGCTGCCCTTTGTCGCCGGTCCTGTTGATAACTTTTATGGACAGGATTTCTAGACGCAGCCAAGGGCCGGAGGGGGTCACGCTGGAGGGACTACGTCTCTCGGCTGGCCTGGAAACGCCTTGGGCTCCTGCTGGAGGAGGTGTCTGGAGAGAGGGACATCTGGGCGTCTCTGCTGAGTCTGCTGCCCCCGCGACCCGGTCTCGGATAAGCGGAAGACGACGAGTACGCGGAACAAAGATAAGGGTACCCAAAACTGGAACATGATGTTCATTTCAGAATTATACAAAAGGGGTTAAAACTTAAAGCTGTTCTGCAGCAATAAAGGTAGATCACATCTTGAAAGTTGGTTCTTCCAATTCCTACAGGTGTCCTCACTTCTCTTAATTACTTACACGTCCCTCTGTGTTACCATGGAGCAGTATCTGAATGGTTTCTATAAAAACAGCAGGAAAAAAGCAATAAAGGAATACAAACAGACCATAACACTTAAAGATTTTAGTCTTTCTACGGAGAAGCTGTGAAGTAAGTTGAGGTGTCAGCGAGTCCGGTTCACCTTAACAAGGCACCCTGAAAACTGCAGGACACTGACAGGAAGTTTCTGGTAGATCCAGAGCAGCAACAGAACCAGAAGACAAGCTTGCCTGATGGGCTGCTGCCTGTTAGCGGTCGTCGTGAGCAGGTCTCCACTGCAGCTTTGACCCTTCGAGTTGCTAGAAGAAAACCATAATGGTCAAAATAAGGAAAAAGGCCTGCTGGACTGCTGATGACTGGAAGAAGGTGTTGGACTCATTAACTGAACGTCGTCCAGTAGGCAAAAGGATGGAGCTGTTTTATTGCATGCAGGGTCGGTGACTTGTACAGAGTGGACCTTGAACCAAAACGGCTACCTTGGCATCCTACAGTACCCTCTGGTATCCGCATAGCTGGTCAGGGTTTCACCTCGGACCAAGCTATTCCAGAACTACCTTCAGAAACAGAACAAGATTGTAAGCTTGAAAACACGGAGTGGCCAGCAAGGTTTTCAGACTGAAGCCCCATGGAGCAGGTTTGGGATGAGCTGAAGTGGAAGACAAGCAACCTTCAAGGTACCACACATTTATGGAAGCTTCTGCAACAGAACTGGGAAGAACTTTCTGAAGAATATTTGATTTATTTTGAGGAAAGAACTCCACATGTAGCTGTTGTATCTGCTAAACCTGGTTTTGGTTTATTCATTGATTTTAATCTGGACAGTTTTTTGCTTTCAGCTTGGAGCATATTAGTAAAATTGACCTGCATAATTTTCAATAAAAAACTGAAAAAAATGGGTTGTTCTAAACCTTTAGTTTATATTGGCTCTTTAAAAGGACAGAAAAAACAAGTCGCTTATTTTACGGTTTAATGGGCAGATAAAGAGTAAAATGCTATAAGAAATAAACTATGCTGGATTCATTTCCGTTTAATATGTTGAGATTTCTGTGTGTAAAATAGTCTCTTTATGCCTTAAATCCAAAAATAAAGCAAGTTTTTCCAGAAAGTGTCCAGCTTTGGTTTTGTCTGTGTTAACAAACAGAACCGTAGTGTTGTGTCATTGTTGCATCAAGACTTTTTTAAAAGCTCTGGCAGTTCCCCATGTTGCAGTCCAGCCCAGATAAGATATGATGGTCAGTCTTTGAGGTTCCAGTGGTGCAGATGGGCTCTCTCCAGGTACTCCAGGTTCCTCTAACAGCCCAAAAACATGACTGTTCGGTTAACTGGTCTGTCTGAGCTGTCCGTAGGTATGAAAGTGCGTGTGTGCATTGTTGTCCGTCCTGTTTGTCCCTGTGATAGACTGGCAACCTCTCTAGTGTGTGCCCCCCGTCTCCACCAATGACCACTGGACATAGGCACCAGCCCCCGTGACCCTGCAAGGACGGCGGGTTTAATACCCAGGCAGCCCATGCTTCAACACCCCGTCGTTGGCGTCCACCAACCTTCCACCTCCAGGGGGCTTCGGCTGAACCACGTCGTCGCAGCACTCTGCGAACCTCCTGGCGGCCCTCTTGATGAAGCGGACCTTCCCCCGCGCCTTGGTGACCATGGCGAACTCGTGGGACTTGAGCTTGGCGTAGTAGTCGGAGAACTTGTTGTAGAGGATGGAGATGGGCATGCCGTTGAGAATGATGCCGAAAGAGATGCAGGCGAAGGCAAAGACGCGCCCGAGGTTGGTCTCTGGGATCATGTCGCCGTAACCCACCGTGGAGATGCTCACCTGGAGGACCAGAAGGCAGAACATGTCAGATTTAAATATATTTTTTTTACTTTCTCACAATATTAGTGGAGATATTCTGGACAACTTGTTTCAACATCTTTTAACAAAGCACCTTGTAGCCTGACCTGAGGCTCCCTCATCTAGGTGTGAGCCATCTAAGGAACGGGACAGACGCTACAGGAGGTACCAATGCTGTGAAAAAGTTTTTGCACCTGTACAGATCTTTTCCCTCCCTCCTAGACTGAAAACTACCAGAACCATGTGACCCAACAAGACAGAAAATACCAGAAATGTAGAAATTCTGAGATAGACTGGAAGATGATAAAAGGAAGCTAGAGCTAATGTGGTCCCACTGTTTCAGGCCAGGAAGGCGGAGAACAGCTGAGTTTTGGGAAACCAGGAAGTTAACCCTGATCCAGACCAATGTACAAGCTATAACAATCTAGGTGTGGATCACCTTCTCAGAATCCTGATATGGTAAACAGATCTGGACCTTGGACAGTAACAGAAGCTGCTGAGGTTGTCTTCATATCTCTGTAATAAATGCCTAATTAATCCTAATTAGTGCTTGTGAACTCACAGCGGCCCACCACCACGCGTGAGGCATGGAGGTGAAGTTGGTGTTGTAGACGTCATGCTCCACGCTATACACCATGGCTGAGAACATGAAGATCCCCATGCCGATGAAGAGCAGCAAACAGCCCACCTGCAGCAACATTTACAATCATTTCAAATCCTTTGTAGCACAATTCATTGATGTATTCTACTTCCCACTGAAAGCCGAAACCAAGAAATTTCGTGTTTTGTCCTCTTAGCGTTATTCCTCTGTGCAACAGTCAATTAAGGGTCAGAAATGAGGCAACAAAGGTCATTTCCATCATGGGATTGTTGTTCTAATTTCCTACAGAAGCACTCAGGTTCTCCAGCTAGTGAGGTGTGCTCTTATTGGTTGAAGACAGACCTGCTGGTAGCACTGTCTCAGAGTAAAGCCAAAGGCTCTTAATCCTGTGGAGTGACGAGCCAGCTTCAGGATCCTGAAGATTCTCATCAGACGCATGATCCTCAGAACCTGACCCACCTACACGGGGAGAGAACATACAGAAGATCCATGAAATTTAGAGTAGACTAAACCAACCTGGAGTGTAATAGCATGCACCCTGCTGTTACCTTCCCGACACGCGCTACAGTCTCGATGTCCCCAGAGTGACCGTGGACGTCCTCGTCCTCAAAGCACTCCAGCAACATCTGCAGGTAATGTGGCAGGATGGCGATCAAGTCCACAGTGTTCAGCACGCTTCGCACAAAATACTGAAGGTCAGGCGTGGAGAACAGGCGCAGCAGATACTCCAGGGTGAAGAAGGCGATGCAGGACGTCTCGACGCCCTCGCCGTAGAATCTTCCACTGGGCTGGCCCGACGCCGTCTACAGCAGATCAGATCCAGAGGTACAGTAAGGAAAATAAGTATTTGAACACCCTGCGACTTTGCAAGTTCTCCCACTTAGAAATCATGGAGGGGTCTGAAATTTTCATCTTAGGTGCACGTCCACTGTGAGAGAAAAAATCTGGAAATCACAATGTAGCATTTTTTAATCATTTATTTGTGTGTTACTGCTGCAAATAAGTATTTGAACACCTTCCAATCAGCAAACATTCTGGCCCTCAAAGACCTGTTAGTCCGCCTCTAAAAAGTCCAACTCCACTCCACTTATTATTCTAAATTAAAGCACCTGTTTGAGGTGGTTAGCTGCATAAAGACACCTGTCCACCCCACACAATCAGTAAGACTCTAACTACTAACATGGCTAAGACCAAAGAGCTGTCCAAAGACACCAGAGACTAAACTGTAGACCTCCAAAAGCCTGGAGCAATTGCCAAGCAGCTTGGTGAAAAAGATCAACTGTTGGAGCAATCATTAGAAAATGGAAGAAGCTAAACATGACAGTCAGTCTCCCTCGGACTGGGACTCCATGAAAGATCTCACCTCGTGGCGTATCAATGATCCTAAGAAAGGTGAGGAATCAGCCCAGAACTACACGGTAGGAGCTGGTCAATGATCTGAGGAGAGCTGGCACCACTGTTTCCAAGGTTACTGAGGGTAATTATACAAAGACATCATAGTTTAAAGTCATGCATGGCATGGAAGGTTCCTCTGCTTAAATCAGCACACGTTCAGGCCCGTCTTAAGTTTGCTGATGACCATTTGGATAATCCAGAGGAGTCATGGGAGAAAGTTCTGTGGTCAGATGAGACCAAAATAGAACTTTTTGGTCTTAATTCAACTCGTCGTGTTTGGAGGACGAAGAATGATGAGGACCATCTCAAAAACATCATCCCTACTGTGAAGCATGGGGGTGGAAGCATCATGCTTTGGGATGTTTTTCTGCACATGGGACAGGACGACTGCACTGTATTAAGGAGAGGATAACCGGGGCCATGTATTCCCAAATTTTAGGGAACAACCTCCTTCCCTCAGTTAGAGCATTGAAGATGGGTCGTGGCTGGGTCTTCCATCATGACAATGACCCGAAGTACACAGCCAGGATAACCAAGGAGTGGCTCTGTAAGAAGCATATCAAGGTTCTGGAGTGGACTAGCCAGTTTCTAGACCTAAACCCTATAGAAAATCTTTGGAGGGAGCTCAAACTCTGTTTCTCAGCGACAGCCCAGAAACCTGGTTGATCTGGAGAAGATCTGTGTGGAGGAATGGGCCAAAGTCCCTGCTGCAGTTTAAGCAAACCTGGTGAAAAACTACAGGAAACGTTGACCTCTGTAATTGCAAACAAAGGCTACTGTACCAAATATTAACATTGATTTTCACAGGTGTTCAAATACTTGTTTGCAGCAGTAACACAAATAAATTATAAAAAACATCATACATTGTGATTTCCAGATTTTATTTTTAGATTATGTCTCTCACAGCGGACCTGCACCTGAGATGAAAATTTCAGACCCCTCCATGATTTCTAAGTGGGAGAACTTGCAAAGTCGCAGTGTGTTCAAATACTTATTTTCCTCGCTGTAAATCCCTAACAAGTTCAGAGCCTCCACCTGTTTCTTCAGGGTTTTAAATTCAAACACACACCTTGTACTGCATCTCCTCCACGGTGTTGAGCGTCATGGCAACCAGTGAGACCAGCACGAAGAAGGAGGAGGCCACACCCGTCAGCTTGGCGGTGATTGAGGAAAACGGCTTCTCCATCAGATTCCAGATCTTTCTGCGGGTCGTCCCAAAGGTCATGTGATCAAACACGGATTCGTCCTCCTCCATCTCCAGCTGCAGGACAGAGTAAGCTTGGTGGTGAAGCAACATCTGAGCTAGTCTGATTTTCTGTCTTTGAGTCCAAGTGCATCCATCCATCCATCTATCTGTCCATCCAACATCCATCCTAGCATCTGTCCATCCATGACTTTGTCCTGAACATTTTTTCACAAACGTTCAGCTTATAGCGTGATGATGTTGCATACTTTATAATATGTAGTTGTTTTTAAATATTGCCCTGTAATTAAGGCCTTGAGTTTTTATTCATTAAAAACTATATTACACACATCTAATATTTACATTTGTTTGATAATCTAAAACATTTTGGTTTTGCCTTTATGCTCGTGCTGGGGAAACAAACGGATACAAACACTCAGTGACGGAAACATCTGCCCAAATCTGTGCCAAGAAAAAGCCTTTTCTGCTCTCCCATCTGTCAAGACGACGACCTGATACGTCATGTGGGTCAGATAGACTCAGGGTCCGGCGGCAGATTACTGACTTTATGAACACCCACATCACCAGTAGAGGGAAAATAACTGCAGAAGACAATCATCTCTGGATTTTGGGCACGTTATCCTATTCATGCTGTGACCTTTGATCTAAATGTTCTTAAAGGTCCCCTGCTGTTGTTGATGGAGTGGAAACCACAAACAGCCTGATTGTGTTACATGACTGGACATATTAAACATGGCCCGGTCATCACCACGTCCTAAATCTCACCCAAAGCGTTCAATAGCCCAACAGATTCTCATTTTTAATTCAACAAAGATAAGCTTTGAGTACAAAACTAAGTACACCCTTGCTGCTTCCACGGCATTCATGAGGGAAAGTATTAGCTAGGTGCGACTGATCAAATGCATTAATTAACTGCAATAAACTCATTTAGTGAGCGCCTCCATAAGAATACAGCTGTGTGTTAACACAAGGCCAAGGCAGAAAGACATCAGCAAGGACTTCAGAGAAGCAACTGTTGCTGGCCATCAATCTGGGGAGGCTTACAAGGTTGAAGACAGCTGCCAATCTTCCCAGTACTCAATGTTCCAAGGTCAGAGCATGCAATGTCCAGAGAAATGACAAAATAACAGTTCTCAGCAGGTTAAAGGTTAAAGTTAATGACAGGACAATAAAAAATAAAAATAAAAACTTGTTTGGATGAGTTGAAGGAGAAAGCCTCTTCTCGCTTAAAAAAACGTTTTAGCACAACTTCAGCAAAGCTTCGTCTGAATGAATTAAAAGACCTCTGGAGCGATGTCCTTTGGACAGATGAGACTAAAGTAGAGATGTTTGACCATGACCAGAGCAGATCAGCACAACTGTCAAGCACAGTGGTGGACATCTGATGTTCTGAACTTGTGTTTCAGCCACAGCACCTGGACAGCTTGCAGTCATGGTTTCAACCATGAACAAACTTCTCTGGAGCTGTAACTAACGACTATTTTGCTAATCAATTAATCTGTCGATCATTTTTTACATTAATCAATTAATAACCGAATAGCAAAAGATGCTTAATAGGAGATTTTAACAAAATTTTAACCAGGTGAAGCTAAAACTATGCCCCTTGAGGAGTTCTGGATAGAGCTTATTTACAGCCAATGAAAGTTTTTCATCTTAAATGTAAAATGTTTATATTTTTTTAAATTTTGGCCTTATTACTGCTCTGACTGGGTTGTTCTTTCAGTAAGTGGCCTATTTTAGAGTCTATATGCTCCAGTTAACGATTATTTGATAACTAAATTAGTTGACAATTATTTTATTAGTTTATTAATTATGATGAATTGTTTCAGCCCTAAAAGCCTCTGGGGCTGGTTGGAACACAACATGCTGGTGTGTGGAAACGGCCCAAAGTCATGTGTAATTTCCTTAATCAATCTGAGAAGCTGCAAAAGGCCGTGTCTAAACTATCAGAGGGTCACTATTCAGAGCCTTATTGCAGCTGTGAAGCATGGTGGTGGAGGGCTGATAATCTGGGCTTATTTTACAGCCACAGGATCTGGACACCTTGCAGTCATTGAGGGGACAATTAACTGCTCCGTGTACCAAAAGTATTCCTGAGTCAAATGTGAGTCCATCGGTCCAACAGCTGAAGCTCGGTCCAAACTGGGTCACCGACAGAACAATGATCCCAAACACAGCAGTAGATCTACAACAGAATGACTGAAAAAGAAAAGAGTGAAGGTAGAATCAGAATCAGCTTTATTGCCAAGCTGATTCTGATTCTACCTAGAAGGAAGCCTGGCCTAGTCAAAGTTCAAACCTCAGCCTCATTGAAGTGTTGTGAGGTGAGAAAGCTGTGAAGAAACAAGAATTAACAAACTGAAGCAACGTTGAGAAGAGTGGACCAAACTGCTGGCGGGTATTGCTGCTGGGGGAGGTTCTACAAGCTTCTTGGTCAGGAGCGGGACCTACTGGACCTAGGTAACTCACCTCAGCCATCAGCTCCTTCTGGACCTTCAGCTGCTCGTTCAGGTCGTCCTGACGCTCCTCGAACGAGATGCGGCAGCAGCGATGGGTGTATTTGATCCTCACGCCCCAGTAGTGGATCTCCTCCAGGAAGTTGTGAGGACACAAATCCTCTTTAATGCACAGCACTCCGGTTCTGTTGGACCAGGCAGAGAATGAAAAAAAAGCACTGAACCTGGAGGCCCGGACTTTCATCTCACCGCACCTGTAGAAGTTGAAGATGTTGTGGAAGACTTTTGGGTCTCGGTCGAAGAAGTACTCGTTGCTTTGGACGACATAATCGTCGCAAAGGTCCAGCTTCTTGCTGTGATCCGTGTAGGTAGCCAAACGGCCGATTCGGGTCTTCGGATAACGGGCGGCTAGTCTGTAGGGCAGGAGGTAAACCTGAAGAACGGAAATTTAAAAAATCCGCTGAAGACGGAGTAAAACGTTTTTAGAAATAAAAGATTTCAACTCATTAAGGCAGACTGTGCTCTGCTGGTGATGCCTTCAAGTATATTTAAAGTTAAAACATTTAGACAATCTGAGCTTTTCTGAGTCACAAATATTAGTAATTAATTATTATTATTTATAATAATCCAGTTGCATCAAATTATTTGTCAGTCAGTCATTTTCTACCGCTTCATCCATAGTGGGCCGCAGGGAGCTGGTGCCTATCTCCAGCAGTCTGGGCGAGAGGCGGGGTAACTCTGGACCGGTCGCCAATCCATCACAACACACACACAACAACACACACACTCATTCACACACCTAAGGGCAATTTAGAGAGACCAATTAACCTAACAGGCATGTCTTTGGACTGTGGGAAGAAGCGGAGTACCCGGAGAGATAATCTACGCATGCACAGGGAGAACATGCAAACTCCATGCAGAAAGACCCCTGTTCCACTGTGCAGCCTTCAAATATTTTTAAACAGCAGAAAATGGGATGTCCACACAAACAACTGCAGTTTTTACTGTTGGAAGCTTAAATTTCACTGGTTGTCAAAAAATGGCAAATATGGAATAACTGACGTGCCGAAGGAAAAAAAATAATGAAACACGTAAAAAATAAAAAAACAGCAAATAAATGAGGAAATATGGTCGATACATGAATAAAAAAAAAAAGCAAAGGAGAAAATTCAATGAAAGTAAACCTAGAAAACATCAAAAGTAAAAACTGAAAAAACCCAAAATAATAAATAAGAAAAATCAAATAAATAAATGCAAGATTTAAATGCAATTAATTATGGAGTAAAAACAAATGCTTTACCATTTATTAACTTTATTCCTGACAGTTTTAATTTTAAACATTCAAAAATGTGAATGTGTTTATTGTTCATTTTTCTAACTTGTTTCCAACGTTATTATTTTTTTAAATAGATCTTAGACATAAAAATTTGTACCTTTATTTAGCAAACTTACCCTCTACCAGCTCTGCTTTTCAATGTAGCTTTTAACTTCTTTGCTGACTTCATTATTACCATTATTATCATTACAACAACAACTGGTCGGCTGTTTTGCTGATACTGCTGTTACTAGTTTAATATTCTATATCTGCGTGTTTCCTCTGTTGTTTCTAGATTTTAAAAGCTGCCGTATCTAACAAGAGGCACCAACTCAGACGTTCTAAACGGCGTTCCTACAGCATGTTCAAAAATTACCGTTCCTCCAACGTTTATGTTGAGAGTCAAGTGTTTGGTTGGAGACACCAGCACATGAGAGGGCAACACTGGCAGCCGATCCTCCACCTCCTCGCGCTCGTACTCGGCATAAAGGTCGTAGATGTCTCTGCTCAGGTCCTGCACAAGTTAAAAACATTTGTTTATTTAACTGGTTTTCTAGGTGTGCACAGTCCTAAACTAATACCTAACTGAAGCATCTGTTGGTTTTTCAAAGCATTCAGTCTGTTTGTGTTCACACGTGCTGAACCTGAATTAAAGCTTAGAGTTCCTAGAAGGATTTTCCTGACATTTGCATCTTGCAGCTAAGGTTGTAGTCTACAGAGAGGTTACAATAGGTCAAAATCTCACTGCACAGAAGCATCAGTCAAGAGAAAGATACAAAACTATTCTGATAACAATCTGAGAACTGGACATTGCTCCAAAACTGATGGAAAGACGAGATGGAGGCCGACAGCAACACTGAAGGACCACCGTCATGCCTGACAACAGAGATATTCACCTTCATTAGTGGATTAGAGAAATTCCACAATAAATTAAATCTTGTGCCATAAATTCTTATTTTGTTTCGAAATAATTATGTTGTCTAATCATCCAACCCCAGAAAAAGAAACATTTAAATAAATTATTAAAAGCTCCAAATTAACGAGGAATTCATTCTCATAAAGACTGGATAAAAACATTTCGCCACAACAGTAAAGCTCAATCTGTTGGTGTCTGTGTTGCTAGTTGAACTGGGACATTTCATGAAATGATTTATAAAGTTTCGAATTATACATCACAAAAACCTGGAATTGTAACAGAGGTGTGAACACTTTTAAGATCCATGGTGAGGTTTTGTATGTTTCTTCCAGACTGTTGAGTTTAGAAAAGCTGAAGCTTGCAAGAAGAAAAGAAAAAAGCTGCAGATTGAAAACCTAAATCAGAACCGACAATGAGTGACTGACCTGCATGGAGTTCCATGGCTTGACGAAGGTGTTGATCAGGTCCAGGTGATCGATCGGTTCTTGGACTTGATGAATGTGGTCGCCGGGCTTGTAGCTGGAGAACAGACTCCTGCTTCGGGCTCTGAGGTGGTTCAACATGCTCATCGCTCAGAGTGGACGCATTCCAACAAAAATGGATTCAACCAGATGTAGAGAAATCCAGACAACATTCTGCATGCATTCATCACGATCTAAAATCATTTTCACTTTGCCTTTAGCTCAGAGGCACAGAGACGTCATCCAGCGCCGCTGACTGGGATGATCTGGGTGCTTAAAGTTTTAAATACTATTATCCTCTTCAGTCCATCTCATCTGTCTCTCTCTCTCTTATCCCACCATGTCATCACAAATCTGCTGTCTTTACAGGAAGATCATGAACTAAATGCAAACTTTTAAACACTTTATAGGAATCACTACGCAGGACAGGAGAAAATATGCAGGTATGGATGATGAGGATGAGTTGAAGGTTAAAATATGGGTTTGTTGTTGCTCCATAGAGCAACAAAAGTGCCCTGTCATAAAAAAAATATTAAACAGTTACTTAAATGTGTCAAAACTAGACAAAGATTTAAATAATATGCTTAATTACTTACCTGTATTTGCAATTAAAATTACATTCTTTATATATGAGGAATACAAATAGCTCTGCTATGTTAGCTAATCTAGTTCTGATGATTGCTTTGGTCTGGATTCAAGTGTCTCTTAAATGTTTAACCTTTCTAAGGAACTGCTAACAAACATGGCAGACCTAAAAGAAAATGATTCCAAGCACCGAATAAGTCAGTTTAATATTTTTCTTTATATCTCGAGGACCAATGACAAATGTCTTTAAGGCACTTGGAATGAAAAAGGTCATGCAAGCTAATCAGATTGTTAAATTTAGATTCAAGTACAGAAACTGTATTACGCTCCTAATTGTAGTCTGTTGATCATATGTCGAGGTTTGGTCAAAACTTGGCTATAGAAATCCCAAATGATTGCTTTGAGTCATCAAATCAAGGCAATTTCTCCCTTTTAAAAATAATTACTAACTGCATAGCAAAACAAAACGTAAGAAACAGGTGACTGTTATAAAAGGGAGGATGGGCTTTATATCAACACGTCTTTGGAGGTTGATTGGTCAAGACTTGCTGGGCAAAATAAGCAAAGTATTAAGATAAGTGAAATATGAAAAACAACTTAATATATTAATGGATTATGTAACATTTACGCAGTTATTCTGTGATGAATTTATCAGCTTGACATTTTTGTTGCTCCATAGTAAGAACTGAGAAAATAAAATAATCAAATAAAAGAAATCAAAATGTTCTTGGAGGAATCTCCAAATTATGAAAATGTTTATTATCTTGACAACTGTTATGGAAATAAGTTTTAATGCCCGTCAATCAGTCAAAGTATTACAAAAAACATCTTAATTAGAAATTCAGATTAAAATAATCCTTAAGTCATACTTGGATTCATGCGTTTAAATCTATTCAAAGAATGATTATGTTTGAAACCTTGATTGCAAAAGCAGCTTCATTCATGAGGCAATATTTATATTTATAGATATTTTATCTACAGCTTAGTCTAAAGAACAGGTTTAATAAAATTCATTTCCCCTTGGCTGCATGTCATCCAAAGCTCATCTCTGATTGGCTGATCAGTCCATCATGATGTCTCCTCCCCAGGAAGCTGAAGCTGCCAAGATATGCATTTTGTTTGGGGAGATAGAGAACAACAAAGCAGAATCCACGTAGAAACCTTTCACAAATGGGTCGGATCTGATTATCCTCTTGACAAATGTTTTTAAATATTTAGTTTTGCTAACTTAACTTTCATTCCTGGAAAATTGTTTTGTTTCCCCTCCACACCTTTGAGGGTCACTCAAAAGCACCTCTGTAACTTTAAGAGGTTTTCTTTTGTATCTGACCAGGTTCTGAATTCACAACGAGAGATGTCCAAACATCCAAAAGCCAGTGGCAGAAGATGCCAGGCCAACCTGCCTTTCCCAGAGGGACCTGCGGCAGACAGAGCTGAAAGAAATGTAGGTGATGGAACCCTATGGCGTAGAAACGCAGCTTGTTTTCAGAGCAAACTAACAGCTGGTCTGACCAACGTAAGGCACTATTTCCCGTTTTTTCTCTAAAGTTGTGGTGCAGGAATCTGACAGATTAAAGTTGGTTATTAATCTCCGTTTCTTTCTTTTACTCCCAAACCTTCCACTCACAGATTAATGTGAGGTATAAAAACCCAGAATTAGGCCTCAAAGCCCCTGTCTTTAAACTCCTGAGAGACTGTTAAACCTTTAATAAATTGGCTTTTTAAATCATTTTACATAATACTTAACTTTCAATTTCTTATTCGTGAAGCTATTCCTTTCAGGAGTAGTAGCTGATAGAGTAGAATTATTAAGCAATCTTTGTGTTTCTTTTGCTTCCTGCCGTATTTCTAAAGTTTTAAAACAAATCTCATTTCAATTGAAGTGTGGTAATACATTTTGGGAAATATACAGAAATCTTTTCATTTATTCATCACATTTAGGGAGAAGAAGAGTCATCCTTATTCGATTGTGGCACATTTTATGCTCCATAACCCATTTTCCTCTTTATCTGAAGAGTTTTTAAATTGGTTTATTTTGAAACAAAAAATTAGTAATGAGAAGGTTATGAATTACAAGCTGTTGCTGCAGTATATGATTTCTAATCCATTTCTTTTTAATGATTTGTTATGAAGAGTAGCCATTTTTACTGCTTGTTTTGCGGTCCATTTGCAAGAAGCTGTGAAAATATGAATAAATTGCCATAATGTTGAGCAGATATGGAGAATTAATCCCTCCGATTTTGTTTCTACTAGGATTAAATGTGCTCATAATCTGGTTAAATTTTCAGATCTACTTTCTTACTACTAAACCTAGTAGGAAAATTGTATTTACTCATCAACATACTTCATATAACAAGGTAAACACGGTCATATCAGTTGAAATACCTGATGTAAAAATCACTTTAGTCAAATTAAATTAATTAAATTAGAGATTAAGTGAGAATTTGTTTTCTCAGAGGAACAAATGAGATATGATCTTTAAGCCTTTCCTCTATACGACAGATTTCAACGTCTCAAGTTTCTCTTTGTCTTAATCCACGCTTTTCTGTGACATTTGGTCCCCAAGCAGTCAAGATAAGTGGAGATTAATCTGGGTGGCAGGAAAACTGGGATAATGAAGGGATGAATGCAGCTCTGTTCGCTCTAAATAAAAACTCATCAGCTCTCATGCCGTTTCGACCCACTATCCTGATATTTACAGAGGCGGTGCCACCTCGATTCTAGTCAGGAAATGGAGACTTGCTTTTCTGCAGGATAATAAAACCGGACTCAGAAGGGAGGAAATGCCCACAGCTCCGAGTGGCAACGCAGAGTTTGCTGACTAAAAGTAATATTGAGTTTATAATCCCCACAGTTTTCATTAGCAAATTCCATGTTTCCAGACCTAATATTTCCAGTCAATTTTAAGAATAAGAACACAAATTAGGTTTTTTCTATTGAGGTCAGAGTTTAAATAATGGAACCTGTAATAACCACTGCATGGATATGACCAGGGATGCACGATCTATCGGCAGATGTTCGTCATTTTTTTTTTAAACGTATCTGTCCAAGTAAAATCAGGCTGATAACAACAACTCATGTTTATTTTCATCTTGTTGCAGTTTGTGTTTCTGAGGAGGGGGTGGGATCGGTCATGTGGTATAGGATGGTGATGCAGCACAGGATTGTGGGATGTTTAAGAAACAGACGCAACATCAGTGGTGCGGTCCTTTTTTCATGGCGTCAAGAGGGTAGGGAAATTTATACTGTGGGGAGAACAGATATTTGATACAGTGATTTTGCAGGTTTTCCCACTTGCAAAGCATATAGAAGTCTTTCATTTTTAATCATAGGTACTCTTCAACTTGAGGTGGAATTGAAAACAAATCCAGAAAAATCACTGATTTTTAAGTAATTAATTTGCATTTTAGTGCATGACATAAGTATCTGATCACCCAACAACCAGTAAGAAATCCCAGCTCTCACAAGCCAGTTAGTTCTTCTTTAAGAAGCCCTCCTGGTCTCCACTCGTTACCTGTATTAAGCGCACCTGTTTGAACTCATCTGTATAAAAAGACACCCGTCCACACGCCCGAACTCCAACCTCTCCACAATGACCAAGACCAGAGAGCTGCGTGAGGACATCAGGGATAAAACAGTAGACCTGCACAAGGATGGACTACAGGAAAGACGGTGAGGGATCAGCCCAGAACTACAGGGAAGGACCTAGTCAATGACCTGAAGAGAGCCGGGACCACTGTCTCAAAGACGACCATTAGTAACACACTACGCTGCCAACAATTAAAATCCTGCAGCACAAGCAAGGTCCCCCTGCTCAAGCCAGCTCATGTCCAGGTCCGTCTGAAGTTTGCCAACGACCATCTGGATGATCCAGAGGAAGAATGGGAGAAGGTCATGTGGTCTGATGAGAGAAAAATAGAGCTTTTTGGTCTAAACGTTACTCGCCTTCTTAGGAGGAGGAAGAAGCATGAGTACAACCCCAAGAACACCATCCCCACCGAGAAGCATGGAGGTGGAAGCATCATTCTTTGGGGATGCTTTTCTGCAAAGGGGACAGGAGGACTGCACCATACAGGTCCTTCTCAAAATATTAGCATATTGTGATAAAGTTCATTATTTTCCATAATGTCATGATGAAAATTTAACATTCATATATTTTAGATTCATTGCACACCAACTGAAATATTTCAGGTCTTTTATTGTCTTAATACGGATGATTGTGGCATACAGCTCATGAAAACCCAAAATTCCTATCTCACAAAATTAGCATATTTCATCCGACCAATAAAAGAAAGACCCTTTTAATGATATGCTAATTTTGTGAGATAGGAATTTTGGGTTTTCATGAGCTGTATGCCAAAATCATCCGTATTAAGACAATAAAAGACCTGAAATATTTCAGTTAGTGTGCAATGAATCTAAAATATATGAATGTTAAATTTTCATCATGACATTATGGAAAATAATAAACTTTATCACAATATGCGAATATTTTGAGAAGGACCTGTATTGAGGGGAGGATGGATGGGGCCATGTATCAAGAGATCTTCCCTCAGTAAGGCCATTGAAGATGGGTCGTGGCGGGGTCTTCCAGCACAACCCGAAGCACCCAACCAGGGCAACTAAGGAGAAGCATCTCTAGGTCCTGGAATGGCCTACCCAGTCTCCAGACCTGAACCCAATCGAAAAATCTTTGAAGGGAGCTTGAAATGCAGTATAGCCCAGCGACAGCCCCAAAACCCGAAGCCTCTGGAGAAGATCTGAATGGAGGAGTGGTCCAAAATCCCTGCTGCTGCAGTGTGTGCCAACCTTGTCAAGAACTACAGAAAAGGTCAGATATTTGTAATTGCAAACAAAGGTTTCTGTACCAAATATTAAGTTTTGTTTTTCTGATGCATCAAATACTGACGTCATGAAATAAAATGCTAATTACTTAAAAAAAATAAAAAAAATCACTGATTTTCTGGATTTTTGTTTTAGATTCTGTTACAGTTGAAGAGTACCTTTAATAAAATTAAAGACTTCTTACATGTTTTGCCAGTGGGAAAACCTGCAAAAATCAGTGCATCAAATACTTGTTCTTTAGCCCTCGTGACTGCTGCTTGGATATTTGACTCCTTGCACTCTTAAATTAACCTACACATTTAAAAAATAAAAACTCTAACCTGTAGAAATGAGAAGTCATGCCACTTTTAACACTGATTTAGGTTTAATTCAAAATTACTTTGCGAATCAGATCCTTCACAGATACAGAGCTCTTCATAGTGTTCTCCTTCACTGTACAAGGCTATAAAAAGTTCACAGCAACAGCACACAAACATACAAAATAGTCATTTTTACCAAATTCAACTGTTTTTTCCTCCGTTCTTCTTAAATACTTCTGAACTCCGGTGAGGTACCCAGCCATAGCAAAAAAACCAAAATGGATTCAAGTCAGTGTATACAATCTTATTTACAGAGAGAACATCGATCAAAGTGCATTGAAGAGAGTCCTGATTTACAGTCACGTCTCTGAGGGAGGAAACATATTTACAATGTTTACAAATGTAACCATGGTGATCTCAGCAATAATAATAATAATAATAATGTGCAAGAAGAGAGTGATTAACAGAGGAAACCCTAATATTAGCCATCATAATATAAGAAATATTAACATCTAAGCCAGTCAAGATTCCAAAAATACCCATCCTTTACATGGTCTCCAAACATGTTCCCCGTTAAGACCTGAGCACTTTGATCCTGGTTTAAAATCATATCCAGGAAACAGTTTGATAAAGATGTCCTGTCCTTCAGATTTTCAGTCCAGTCACGAGAAGCAGTCCAATCTGAGGAAAACGTCTCTGACCAGCCAGAAAGAGACTGCGCCAGACTCCGGGAAAAGAAAAGCCCGAAAAAAAATAATACAATAAGTCCAAAACACTTTGGAGTGAACATGGAAAAAAATCATGGAAGTATTCACATAATAAATAACATTTCCTCTTCACCACAGATCAGGACTTAATGCACTTCTGAAGGCATGTGGTTGAACTGTAAGGGCTGCTGCTACGGAAAACTGTTGGCATCGTAACAAGGAGGCGCCATGTGACGGAGCAGGTTTCCGCAAGGAGAACAAGTCCGAACGCAATCAGGATAAATCATCATCTGTGCTCACTATTGAAATCTGTGAACACAAGAGGAGGATGGGAGGACAGGGACAGGCAGAGATAAAATTAATTTACCCATTCTGTATAAAAAAAAAACAAAAGACAAGTCTTCTTGATAGTCCAATAACAAAATATCACTCTATGCAGATGACATTCTTCTTTATGTAGACCATTAGGTAAAAAAACAAAAACTGACTTATGTGCATCAGTCTCAAAAATAGATTCACATGAAGGGTCTTTACAACTAGCTTTTTGAAATTTAAAAGTAAAAACATACCCGAGGATTGAGGTAACAAGAAATTAACCTCTAATGAATAGACCTTAGAAGATGTATTCTAAATGTTCCTCTGGGATAGAGTTGCTTCTAACAAAAAAAGGTTTTTCTCCTTCCACTGCCATCATCTTTGCCAAATTATTTCTATTTTATGAAAAAAAAAGAAAAAATCTAACTACACGGTGGCGGTACTTCTATGTACACCATCGTCTGTAGTAACAACGCTGTTAGGCAGTCCTCAAATAAGACGTTCTGATCATTTTCTGTGCGACTTGCATATTATATAAAAATGTCTTGATCTAGATAGAATATAAAGTATTTCAAGTACAAGTATTAAGCTCTAGCTCAATATTTTATCCCACCCTGTCTTTCATAGAAGTAAAATAAGAACACAGGCGGCTCGGTTCATTCTTGTCTGTTGCAGATGTGAGGATTGGGGAGGTTTGCGTTCTCAGTAGCTCAGCGTTAATCTGTTTAATCTCAGAGACTGGCTCTACTCAAACAATGCAGTAAGGATTAAAAAAGGCCATAAGGTGAAGGATGGAGGAGAGGTTACCAGAGAGGTTTCAGGGTGAACCTCTGCTGAACCAGTTTTATAACCAACAAGCTGCATTTTACTCACAACTAGCTGCCGACTTGTGAGTTTTAGGATTTCTAATGAGATCAAATCCTTTTGTTCTCACTTTAACATCAACTCACCGCTGGGTAGGTGTGGCCCACGTTGGCACCGTGGCGAGTAATATCGATGCTGAGATCTTCTTCTGTGGTTTTCAGGTAGACTGGGTTGTCAAAGTTCATGCTCTTCTGGTTCTTGAGCTGCCAGTTCCTCCACATCAGATAGGCACCCGCTCCAGCCATGGCCAGAAGCACTGTGGTGGCGTGGATGGAGAAACAGTCCGGTAAGAAAGAGGTTTAACCCTCATGTCTGATGTCAGAGAGAAGAGGGTGTACTCACAGACTGGTAGGATGGCCCAGGCAGCAGCAGAGCCTCTGGCCGTGGAGTCCACCTGGATGGACGTGCTCACGTTTGCTTCTGAGAGAGACAAACATGTCAACAAGCTCAAACAACCAAACAAACGTCCATATACTCCAACTCTGAAGTTTAAAATCATGAAAGAAAAGTAATTTGACCAGGGCTCCATGTTTGGAAAGATCAATCATCTGAAATCTTACCAGAAACAGCTGGTAAACCTCAAGAGTTCTCCTGCTTTATTTTAAGCTGCCAGTAATCAGAAGTCTGCCTAAACAGAAGCAGATTTTCTGCATGACATGATTTCTGCAGAAATTACAGGCTGGAAACAGATTTCATCTACAATATCAAGAAGCCAGAACAGCAAAGTGAGAGAATAAAGCAGAAACTTCATGAGCACGAACGCCTCATCTCCTCGTCTTAAAGATGATCACAAAACATCGTGCATCCCTTGTGGCTGTTTGTAGGAGTGAAAAAGTTTCAGGTCCATTTAAAAACCAAGAAAATTACTGTAACACAAGTCCAAACCCAAAGTTTGAGTTCTCTAAAATAAAATAAAAAACCTTAGATTTATTACAACTATACAAACTGCACTAACAGCAATAACATGTTCAGCTTCCCCTGCTGAAACCGGTCCGGGTAAGAACTTTGAGCTCTATATGTTCCAGTGTTTGGAGGACGACATTAATCAGTCCAATCTGCTTCACAGTGGGAGACGCGCCTGAAACGGCTCTGCGGAGAGCAGCAACAAGACTTGAACAAAAGATGAAGAACGGCACATTTAGTTCAGAGGTTTCGCTGCCAACCTGCCTGTTCTGCTGCCAAACACCGAGTCTGAGTTCCTGATCACAATCCGACACGAAACAAATCAAATTCAGACCATGAGCAGAAACAAAGAAAGAAAGAAAAAATGAAAGTCCGCTTAGTCCGTGCATGAAAGTCATTTAACCATTTTAGAAGAAAATTGCAGCTAGAACAAATACTCATCAGGAAGATTAGAAAATTGGACATCCAGAAGGAACTGGGACAGGTTGAATCACCAATGATGTGGCTGCAAACATTTAGGCCTAAACTAGGAAATACCCATCCCCATTTATACAGCTCCATTTTTCTTCCCCAAGTCAAATTTCCCAGATTTCATGGTGACTTTTTGGTACAATTTTAAAACAAATATGAATCTTGTTTTTAAGTTACTCCATTTACTGTAATTTCTAAATAAAGTTAAAAAAGCTCCTTCATGTTGGATAGTTTTTCTCCTCTTGTGAACAGCGATCTTCAAGTCTAGCCACAGGTTCTCAGTTGGTTTGAGGTCTGGACATTGACCAAGTCAAACATTTAAGTGTTTCCCCTTAAACCACTGGAACGTTACTTTAGCAGTACGTTTCGGGTCATTGTCCTGCTGGAAGCTGGACCTCCGTCCTAGTCTTAGATCACAGGCTGGTTTAAAAAGGCCAGAGTTTGTCGGCATCCCCCGTGTCATCACCTGATCATCATCATCATCATCTGCAAGAAGTCTGCACCTCTCAGTTAGAATTAAATTTTAAATGCTTCTGTTTAGATAACCAACAAGGTTAAAGTTAAACCGAGAATATCCACATAAAATTAGTTTATGCAACTGGATCTTTTTTACAGGGATAAAGTCTAGCAATATTGCATTTGTCCAAACATCATGGAAAAGTTTATAAAGTAACAGGGAATTTGATATTGTTGCTCTGGCTTCTGTTGGTGTGAAGAAGCTGGTAGAGAATAATGCAACAAGAACATTGTATGTTTAGGCAATTAAAATCAAAAGGGCCAGTTTAAGGAGCAGGTTTGTTTTTGCAGATCTGCAGGAAAAGCTGGTGTTTGAAGATAGATTCCTTTCAACAGGATTTATCGTTTTGTTACAACAAGGAGCTGGAAGTTTTGTCACAGCGTAATAAAGTCCTTATCCAGAGCCCCTAAATCTCATCATGTGGCTTTTCATTGCAATGATAAATAAAGTGAAAATCCAGGCTATTGGCAATGCATCTCCATGTGTTCAGTCAGAGTCTTACAAACACCAAATACAAAGCGCCTACATTATTAAAACCAGGCTACAGTGAACAATAACTGCATTCATCTTAAAACATGAACACAGAAATTATTCATCTCATGGAAACAAAATGGTTCAAACAGAAATTACTGTTCAGCTCCATTTTTGCACGATAACCAATGTCATTTAGAATCAAGCAAAATCCTCTTTTCTACCACTAGATGGTGGTCCTGAGCTTGTCGACTGGTTCACAGGCAGATTGCTGCTGTAGCCATGTCATAATTCATAACAAATAAGCAGAGAGGTGAATATTAATGTCACATGGACATGTTCTGCCAATGATATCTTGACTGAGGATCTCATGTTTCTGATTAAAGTTCCTGCAAGTAATCCACCTCCCCGACAGCAACAACAGGATTAGGACAGGAAAAAAGAAGCACATTCAGGGAATTTCAGTCAGTCACTCTTCAAGTGTTTCCAGGCTAAAATGATCTGATTATCTAAACTAAACATCTGAGGGTCAACTGCTTTATCCATCTATCTCAGCAGGATTAGAAGATCTGAGCTGAATTAGCAAAAGAAAAGCCGAGCATTTCTGAGAAATTACATTTTTAACGCAAATATGACTCCTCTAAACAAAGCAACTAACCAAGTCCTAAAGCTAAATCATCTGAAACCACTTTAGTGATTTGTTGTGCAAAGAGGCCTGAAGGACATCTGATGAAACAGTAAAAGCAGCAGAAGATCAACTTAAAACAGAAAAGAAGGACTCTAGACAGCACCTAGAAATGATTGAATTAGGAGATTAATTTACAAAACCTTTTGAGTAGAAGAAGTAGAAGTGAAAATCTGGATGTTTGATTTCTGGAGAAAGCCCAACATGAGTAGGCGACAGTAGATGGTTTACCTTTGGTTGGCTGTATTAGAGCTTTCCTACAATCCTCTGAGGGATCTTTGGAGGAAGAGTCTGTCACAAGAAGAGGCACAACAAACTTTAAGAACCAGAAGTCGTCCCATTTTGAAATACAAACCATGCAAACAGGGTTTCTTTGAATATAGACCAGATCTCAGGAGGGTAAACTGGGTAATCCAAGAGATAAAAGAATGATTACGAAGCCAGGTTTGACTGCAGGCGTGTTGCAGGTTTTCATGAAATGGATCATGTTTCTGCTATAAAAGGAACGTGCAACATTTAGGATCTGGAAGGATCCAGCTTAGAACTACTATTTAGCCAAAAAGAAAACAACGACCCTAAGGATGTGCCGACTGAGGTAAACCAGCGTTTAAAAGCATTGCTGCCATCTCCATTTGTGGTTTGAACTTCAGTAATGAGCATGGCGTTCCTTAATGCGACTGTAGCTCCCCTCCCAACTGCTGCTGCAAG
Organism: Girardinichthys multiradiatus; assembly: GCF_021462225.1. Taxonomy (NCBI): domain Eukaryota; kingdom Metazoa; phylum Chordata; class Actinopteri; order Cyprinodontiformes; family Goodeidae; genus Girardinichthys; species Girardinichthys multiradiatus. The sequence goes on along the minus strand of NC_061801.1, from coordinate 39,127,532 downwards.
CTGTCAGTCAGCTGTGTACACCAAGGAACTTCCCAGGATGTTTCTGCTGGTAAAAAACAGAATCTGCAGTAAAAATACATTAAAATCTCCAGGTGGTAGGACAAAGTCATCTATGAATAAAATAATCTCATTTATGAGACTCCTTTTGAACACAACACCACAAACTGTACTGTGCACCATTTAAAAGTTTTGTCCAATAAGATCCATTCAAACTGACAGCTTTGTCCCACTCAAAATAAAAATATTGGCTGAGGTTATCCATTTTTTAAACGGATCAGTAGGATTGTAAAGGGTTTAACTGAAGCAGAGAAGTAATTTCAGTGGTGTAGTTGTTTTTTTGTGTTGCTTTCGGCTATTAATTCATTTAATTTAACTACTTGAACCTCAGGTGGTCTGTGATCATTTATTAATCAAGGACCAGAGGTGTCGTCACACTGTGTGCATGAGAGAGAAATCTGCTCCACAGCTCGGCAGTTAAAACAGGATTTCAAGTATTTCAAAAGAAACTGCAGAGTTCATTTATTTTGCGACATCGGTCAAAATGTACAAATGGTTATTCCTGGGATTAACACAAAGATGATAAAGAGGCTGCTAAAATGTCTTTTAGAAGAGCAGACCTGGCTGGGTTAAACCCTGGGCTGATCCTGAACTTCCCTTTCTTTCCTCTTTAGCGTTAGAACAAGGTGCTTTCTGAGGAGAAGCTTTGCATTCCTCATCTCTTCTAAAATCCTTGGCTCCGTGATCATTTACAGTCAGGTAGGTCGTTCTGTACAGAACGGAAGTGGAATATAAGAGGCTTTCTTCAAGAAACGTAAATAAACCTGCCTACAGCGTAGCTTTAGACCGTTTATCTGAGGACTAGAGGATTTCAAGTTGGTTTCTCATTGTAAACACTTTCCAACAAACCAGAACACCTAGTGTTTCAGCTTAGGACTCCTCACACAGAAGCAAAAACCCTCTTATCTTGAAAGACAGCCCTACAAAAAGACGTAGTTTATAGCTTTGAGTTGAGCTCTGAATTGAGGAGCGCTTCTGTTCACTTTCTGCGGCTGCAGCTCTGACCAACTCTAATCTTGTGAGACAAAGCTCCACAGTTCTCGTTCGGTCCAGCTGAGGCAGCTTGAAAATGGGCTGGATGTGTCGGGAGGCGCTTGAGCAGAGAGCAACGAGGCTTTTTGGAAACGGCCCAATTAGTCTGCAGGCAGACAAGTATTCAACAAGTGACAGCTGCTCCTTTACTTTACCCCAACCATTGGAGAAACTACAACCAACAGGCCTGTAAACGGGGTCAATAAGAGCATGGAACGCTCAGATGTCCAAACTCAGACGCAAATAAATGACTCAAATACAAGGTTGGGCACATGCCACACAAAAACATCCAGACTTTTCCAGACTTGGCCTTCCAGATTTCTCAGACAAATACATTTTCAAGCATAAAATGCCAAAATTGACCAAATATGGCAAATCTTCCTACAGTGATGATGGTTTAAGTAGAGAAAAACCAGAGACTGGAAGGAAGGTCAGACAGAAGAGGGACACAAACAACTAATTAGTGAGGACCGGACAAAAAAAGGGAAGCAAAGATGAGATTAAAGAGAAGGTTGCAAGGAAGTAAAGGATGTAAGGGGGAGTAGGAAGAAGAAGAAAACTCTGATGAAGGCAGCAATTAAAGACCAGAGTGAATAGAACTGGACATGAAAGGTAAGAAAGACAAGATGAGAAATGGAACAAAGAAGTATGCAAGGAAGGAAGGACATGGAGAAAGGGGACAAAGGAAAGACAAGGGTTAGCACAAAGAAAGGAAGGAAACAAAGGAGCAGAAGGACAAAAAGTGAAGGACACAAGGAAAACAGGAATGACAAAGGGGAAAAGATGGAAGTTTACATGGAAGACAGACAAGGAGGGATTGATGAAAGGACGCAAGAAGAGAACCCTGACAATGTGATAAGGAACAAAATCTGGAAATAATAATTGCCAGAGAGAAAGACAGAAGAAGACCAGGACTTAATAATGTACTTTGTACAGATAAGTCTATAACAAAAAAGTCAATGCAGCCTCCCAGGAGAAGAATCTTAACTGAAGCATGGAGGTGGAAGAATCATGGTTTGGGGATGCTCCCCATCATAGAATCTACCATGAATTCTACCGTGTATCTGGGGTTGCTTGAGGGAAATAAGAGACCATCTATGAGAAAATAAAAAGCTGAAGCCCGACTCGGCCCTGCAAACATGACAATGACCCAAAACATAGCAAATCCAACAATGAATGGCTGAGAATTAAATGGAAAGTCCTGGGCTTAGTCAAAGCCCAGGACTTGAGCTCATTGATCACAGGCTGGACATGCAAGAAACTAGGACAGCAACTAATGATCAGTTTGCCAATTGATTATTTTGTCGACTATTTTTCTATCAATTGATAAATAAATCTGAAAGCAAAAGGTGCTTAGAGATTTTTTACAGAATTTGAACCAGGTGAAGCTAAAGCTATATCCCTTCAGTTCTGGATAGAGCATACTTACAAAGGTTTTTCATCTTAAATACAAAATGTAGATATTTGTGAGGGGTCTTGTTCACAAGTGAGTGGATATCGACAGACGGATCGGCTGCTGCAGTAATGGGGGCGCTGTGCCGGTCCGTTGTGGTGAAGAGAGAGCTGAGTCAAAAAAAAGAAGTGCTCGATTTACCGGTCGGTCTACGTTCCTACCCTCACCTATGGCCATGAACTTTGGGTCATGACTGAAAGAACAAGATCCTGGATACAAGCGGCTGAAATGAGCTTCCTCCGTAGGGTGGCCTGGCTCTCCCTTAGAGATAGGGTGAGGAGCTCGGCCATCCAGGCAGAGGTTTGAGTAGAACCGCTGCTCCTCCACATGGAGAGTAAAACAAAAGCTTATAAAAAACACTTCCAAAAAGGAGCAGTTTGGAAGTCCAGAATGTGTTCAGGAAGCTCAAATTCTGGTCCTGGAGGGCAGGTGTCCTATGTTTAGATTAGAGGGTGACACAGGAGTGGATTTTCTCTCCTGTCCCATCCCACTCCCACAGAAAAATGTCTAGTAAATTGACTCCCACTCCTGTGCCACTCCCATTTTTGTTTTCTTCATTTAGTCTTTTGATAATGTCTTTGTTTGAAGGACCAGTTAGGTCCCTGTTTTTAGCTGTAGTAAAGGCCAGTTAAAGTAAAAAGAATAATGAAGAAATAATAAAATATGAAACAAGGAAACAGACCATGCCTATCTTAGTTGAATAAACAATATGTACCTAGTTGTATTTTACTTATTTATTAAGTGATTGTTTCCTTTGAACAATGAAATCACTTTTATGTTTCAAGTTGCTGAAACGAAAGAAAAATGCACCTAGTAAGAGAACTGTACTTGGTGAACAAAAGTGCAAAAAGGCAAAACCTTCATAATTTAGAAACTGTAGCTCAATGGTTCACAGCCCTGGTCCTCAGGGACCCCTTCTCTGCAAGTTTTAGATGTTTGTCTGCTCCAGAACACCTGATTCAAATTCTGACACGACCTCCTATACAGGCATCAAGAATGGAGGGTCAAACTGGACAAAATTAATACAATAAAATCATTAAATAAATAAATGTTGTGAATGTCCCATAAGTGAAGTAAATGTAACATTAAATGTGCCATTAAATTAAAAGGTACCATTTATGTATTTAATAAATCTCAGTTTTACATTTCCAAGAATCCTAGTTTATTTCCCTCCTATTAGTTAGCTCCCGCTCCCGTCTGCTCCAGTTCATTTTTTATCCTGTACCGTCCCAATCACGTGATCTTTACTGATGCTGTCTCCCGTCCCGTGGGATTCCCATGGGAATCCCGAAAAAATGTCAGCCTCTAGTTTAGATGCATCCCTGCTCCAACACACCTGAATTAAAAGTACTGTGGTTTATTACAGGCAGAGGAGGGTACTCATGGTCCTGCTAATGACCCATTTCATTTAGTTGTGAAGATGCAGAAGCACCTACAATTACAGGCCTCCTCAAGGATATGAGTTTGAGAAGCCCAACTCCAATCCTGGAGAGCTACTTTCCTGCAACCTTTAGATGCATATTCAGGTGCGTTCGAGAAGGGATGCATCTAAAGGTTGCAGGACGGTAGCTCTGGAGGATCGAATGTGACAAAATGACAAAAGTTGACATCTACAAGCCCTAACGCTCTACACACCATCACTAGTTTAAAACTTTGAAGACAGCAGTGAGGCAGATTACAGCAAATAAATAATAATAATAATAATGATAATAATAATAAGAAAGGCCTGTAGAGATTCTCAGCATTTGCTGTGAACACAAAAAAAGCTGGGAAGCCTAAACTGGGCAGTTTTCCCTCACGAGAGCGCCGTCAGGAAGATGTTCTGCGAGTACTGGAGTCTCCGGCTGAAGTCAGAGTCCAATTAGTCGGGTGTGTGTGGCGGACCCAGCTGTCAGGTTTCTTTTCGAAGCCTCTTCGGTTTGAAAGGCTAATCTGTGGGAGCTGGACCAGAGCCACGAGGAAAAACAAAGCTGGCAAACGGCGTCTCTAAGCAACCATTTTTCTAGCAGAAAGGAAAGGGCGACTGTTATCCCCTTCACTCCTAGAAGCAAACAATCCTTAAACTACTTCATCCTGCACCTTTACGGACATGAATTTTAAGTTGTGCATTAAATACACTGGTTCCTCATTCTCTTCTAGCCATTAGAAGCCAAAAAAACAAAACAAATGCAAGTAGTCCACTTTATGTTTAAGAATCGACAGAACTGAACCCAGTGACTTGCAGCAGGTTGAGACCAACATTGATGGAGTCAAACTCAGAAAGTGACCGTTCAGGATGAAACAGATTTCAGCAGTAAAAGAAAGCAGAGCTGCAGAAGAAGCTGTTGATACTTGCTGAAGAAGACATCAAACCACACGGACAGCTGAACAGAAGCAGAGTAATGCAGACAGACAGCTGGAAAGACATACAAACACCAAGGAAACAAGCTGCCGAGGCTCTGCTGGAGCAGCGGACCACTTTGAGTCAAACCATTTAGGTTGTATCCAAGCAAATCAGGAGCAAACAGACCAAAAACCTCCTGCAGCCTACAGAGGCATTCCTGAAGAACTCACCAGGTCTACAGCGCTGGCCGTCAGCAGCCAGCTCCTGGCCTTCAGGACACACGCAGGTATATTTGGGGGAGTGTTTGTTGATTTGTGGAGCAGGTAGACACATGTAGCTGCAACCGTCATTTTCACTTTTCTCTGTGCACCAGTTTGTACCTACAAAAAAAAAAAAACAGAGCTCAGATTAATACAAGGCCTTAAAACAGCAGTTCCTAAAGATTTTATTAAGTATAATTCAAGATCTAGATGAATTGCAGCTTCAGTCTTTCATAAACAAATTAAACACCCACTAGGTTTCCCCATTTTCACCCAGTTAGCTGATGGCATGAAGAAATCTCTAGTTTAACACCACAACCAATCAGTGAGTTGGAAATGATGTCTGGAAGCAATCATTGGTTATTATTATTTATGTTGGAAACTAAAGTTAGGAGAGTGGTCATTGTGGTGTCCCCCAGGGGTCAGTTGTAAGTCACAGCACTGTTTACAATATAGACAAGTTTTTTTTTTACCTCAAATTCATTGACGTTTGTTTGTTAGGGATAATATTCATCTTTTTAGTAGCATTGTTTATTGTTTGAGGAAACGAACAAGGAAAAGCTCAGTCGGACCTTCAGCGAGCAGTGCCGACACCACTCTGTCGTTCCACGATGGTGGATTGACCTACTGTGTGCTACTAGAACAGCACCTACCCTGTTCTCATCTGAACCCCTCTACTGCACCTCCGCCTATGCCTGCGCTCCATTTCCACAGCATCACCCCTATCCGACCAGACTAGAGGTCTTCTTTCCAAGTAGCTTCCATATCATCTGCAGTATTACATCCTCATTTAAAGTCACTGTAGATAAAAGCGTCTGCCAAATGCATGAACATGAATGCATATCTTCACCTGAACATGTGGATGGACTCACAAAATAAGGCTTTAAAGTTCAAAATTAAACCTCAAACTAAAGAGAACATTTTCTCAAATCAGAAGGTCAATCAGAAACATGGAACTTGTGTTTGTATTGAAGAAACCGTTCCTGTTGACGTCCCTTAGCCCCTGCATGCAGGTCATTTGTGTTTTTCTAGTCTGTTTGGCTAAAAACAACCTCATGGTCTCAAGAGAACCCAGCCATTAAACTCTTACCAGACAGCTGGATCAGCTCATGGTACATAATGATGTCCTGAGGGTCATTCAGATTGCTGGCAAGCGTTATTACGTCAGAACCGGAGAACTTGTTGGCGCCGTAGATCGCTTTGTTTTCACCGTCTGTCCAGAAGACTCTATCCTGCAGACAGAACAAAAACCTAAATTGAGTTAAATTAAAAAACATTTAACTGCTAACTTTTCTAAATAATAAAGTCTCCATAAATGCTTGAATTTAATATTTCTATACATTTAATGAAAAATCCAAAACAGCTTGCAAAGTTTCTCCAAGTCAAACACTCGGATCAGGATTGAGTCAGTACACAATCACATGGTCGGTCCTAAACACCTGAAGACAGAACAAACCTCAAAAACTGTGAGAGCAAAGGGATGAGCCAGGTAGTCTGCAGACTGCAGCACTCTGTTCCTGTTGTCCCCGTTCAGGTCAACGCTACAGAGCATGTGCAACTTCGAGTCGACCCAGTACAGCCGGCCTTTGATCAGATCTGGAACGAAGAGGTTGAGCATGAAAAAAGGCGGGAGGGCAAACTTGGTGTTATTTTTACAATGTAAAGAAATAATAAGTTTCAACATAAAATATAAAAATCTGATCAAATAGATTTAAATTTTGGCCCTTTTGCCTACAGATTAGCTTACGGTGTCAACATAACTTATGAACACCTCGTTAATGCTCGCATTCCTACCCAGCGTGATCCCATTTGGCCACTGGATGTCAGTTGCCACCAGAACCTGTCGGTCCGCTCCATTCATACCAGACTTTTCAATCTTAGCCGGCTCTCCCCAGTCAGACCAGTACATAAACCTGGGGGACCAACACAAACAGAACCGTCCATACAGCTGATCAAACCAGCGCACCCTGTCCATCTAAATAAAAAAAAATTTTTTCAACCCACCCAGACAAAGGATCCACAGCAATGGAGGCAGGTTCTCTGAGGCCTCTATTGAACAGAACTTTCCGCTTGGTTCCATTAAAGTTTGCCACAGAAATGGTTTTGGTGCCCAGATCGGACCAGTACAAGCTCTTATAGATCCAGTCCACCGCGATTCCCAGAGGAGTTTGGACGTTGTCCATCACTTTCTTGTGGATACCAACGTCCCCTCGCTTGTCCAGGACGGTACTGAGGAGAAAAAACATTGGAACTCAAAGGAAAAAGTAGCCGTGCAAATTTACTGCAAAAAAACCAAAAAACATTTAAATGGTTTAAAAGTAGGCCTGCAGCCAAATTTTGATTCAGCTGTCCACTATTTTTTCGAATCATCGGATAACAAAAAGGTGCTTAATATCAGAATTTTTGCACAGCTAAAAAAGGTACACCACTTGAGTTCTGGATGGAGCATATTTATAGACGAAGGTTTTTCATCTTGAATGAAAAATGGATATATTTTTTGGTAAAAGATTAGCCTAATTACTGCTCCGAGTGGATTGTTCATTCAGCAAGTGGCACGTTTTAGAGTCTGTATATTCCAGTTAATCTTTTGATTTCTAAATTAGTTGACGTTTATTTCAATAATTAATTGTTTCAGCCCCATTTAAAATGTATAAAAGTAAAAAATAAAAAAAAGTGTTCAGTTCGGTGAACTAAATGGGTAAAATAGTACCTCAATTTCAAAAGGCTTTACAAAACAAATTGTGTTTGTGCATTAATTAAACAGTGGGCCGAAATTGAAACCCTGAGGAACGCCACAAGGAAATGTCCTGTAAATCTGCATCTTTTAACAGAAAACAAATTGGCAACAAATTGTTACATGACTTCCGCCTCTCTGCCTGCTCAGACGCTTTTCTCCTAAGCTCCTTGCTTGCATGCATTCTTTTACTCCTAACTTTTATCTCTTAGCCAAAATTATGGAAATATTGGACTAAAACTACTTCTTACCAGCGACTCCCAAGGATTATTATTTTTTTTTTTGAAAGGATTTTGATGTTTTTATAATTGAACTCGAAAGAAGTACAAGTTGATGTCAGCTAATCAGCACAAAATGCCTCCCTTCACCACAGAGGACTTTAACAAACTTTTACAGAAATTGTCTGTTTTGGAGATGAAAATCCATGGACTAGAAGTGAATGTGGAGGTGAATATGAGGTACAACGATGATTCAACTCTGCCTGTGATCCCAAACAGTGACAGCCAGCTCAACAACTCAGCCGGAAATCAGAAAACTGAGAATAAACCTACCGGCAGACCCCCCTGGCATGTTTTAGGGGCATGCCCCAAAAAAAAAAAAAAAGCAAAAGTTAAAAAAAAAAAAAAAAAAAAAAATCAAGGTGGACGACTCACTGGAAGATCTCAGCAATTAAATAAATTAGAATGGCCAGAATTACAGAGAAATGCCCCCGTTTCCCCTGGGAAAAGGAGACTTCGACAGCGAGCTGCTGTCACAACAACTGATAGGAGTGAGACAGCTGGAAATGATGGAGTTCTCCTCCAGAACAGATTTGCTTCACTACAGAATGAAAACCAGGAAAATGATCCATCTTCTGAGAACAATAAAAGGTTTGAGAACAACCTTCACTCTAAACAGTTTTCTCCTAAGCTGCCAGATAAAAAGCGCCCCAACGGACCAAGAACCTTAATAGTGGGCAACACAGCTGTGGATGGGATTAAAAACTTCTGCAACAAGAAAAACACAGAAGTTATGATTGGGACCAGTAACGTGGTGTCCGATATCTCAGAATATTCTTACAATCACAGAAAAGCGCCCGTCTCTAGAAAACCTTATTATACACTTTGGAGCCATGGATGACGTGGCTAAGAAAAAATCAGAAGGACTGAAGGAGGATTTCACTCATCTTCTGAATATTGTTGGAGGTCTCAATATCAAGGTGTTTCTCAGCAGATCCTTTGCACCGATTTTCTGTGGAGATGAGATTTTTTCGAGACTTCTGATGATTAATAAATGGTTGAAAAAAACATCTGCTACTACATCTGTGAACTTCGACAACTTTAATATTTTTTGGGAAAAAGGACAACTCTTCAAGCAAGATGGTTTCTGCTTGAACAAGCCAGGAGCCAGACGTCTCACATCTAATCTCTTCTATTTCAGTAAATAATCCGCCAGCAGCTTCGACCTTCAGCAGAGAACATGGAGTATCAACAACAATGATAACACTGCCTCCAACAGCTCCAGCAGAAACAATCAACCAGTTGGCTGAGAAAGAGAGGTCATCACAAAAGGAAATCCACAGGAGAAGTGGACCCCCCCCCATTATACCCCCATCCCCCCAAACCCAGACCGACACCCCCGTTAAACCCCCCTCACCCCAGACCGCACAGAGCTCTCCCATATCCCCACTGAGTCCACTTTTTGCTTTACTGGATTCTGATAACATGAAAGGAGCTCTTAAAATCGGGACCCAAATGGTTTTGACATCTTCTCCATTCAACACCCCCCGTGGCCAAGGCCCTGCGACTGGACCATCATCTTCCAAATGCCGCAGACCTCCACCACCTCCTAATCTATCTCCTCCTAATCAGAAAATTCAAATCACTTCTCTGTGATACAGTCTGGGCCCCAGTGGTAACTATCAGAAATGAGCATGTCCAGGAAAAACTTGGGCCCCTAATAGGAGATAGTTGTAAAATCTCTGTGATTATACGTGACAGAAAGACCAAAGCCAAAAGGATAAGAGACAGTAATAAACAATCAACAAAAGCCATAAACTGTCAGGTACAACCACTCACAGAGTTAATATCAGCAACTAAGTCATATAAACTGGCTTTATTGAACATTAGATCTCTGTCAGGAAAATCATTTTTAATCAATGACTTCATTACTGACCAGGATCTTGATGTTCTGTTTTTAACAGAAACATGGTTACATGAATTTAATGAAGCTCCCATTCTGATAGAGGCGACGCCTCCGAACTACAATTTTCTTTGTGAGAGCAGACAACAAAGAAAAGGTGGAGGGGCCACTTTGTTTAAAGATTTATTAGAGGGTAAAAAAGTATTTCTGGGCAAATTTGACTCTTTTGAATATTTGGCTCTCCGGGTAAAGAGCCCGGTCCGAACCATGTTCTTGAATATTTACAGGCCTCCTAAGTCCAAAACAAACTTTATCAGTGATTTTAATTAGCTTTTATCTGCGATATGTGTTGATTATGACTGTTTAATTATTGTGGGAGACTTCAACATTCACATGGACAATCCTGAAGACAGAAGTCCAATAGATCTATGTGACACTCTTAGAAATGTTGGTTTGACTCAACATGTTAAACAGCAAACGCACAAACAGGGACATATTTTGGACTTGATCATCACTAAGGGTCTAAACATTTCCAAGGTGTCTGTAACTGATGTTTCTCTATCTGACCACTTTTCTATTATTTTTGAAAGCATCATCTGCAATGACTCAGTTTGCCAAAGAGACATGATAAGAAAACGCATCTTTAAGGACGATGCTGCTGAAACCTTTAAGCAGATTTACTCTTCTACCTCCACTTTGCCCTGTAACACTGTAGATGAGCTGGTAGATAACTTTCATTCTAAAATCTCAGACATCATTGATTCAATTGCTCCAATTAAAGTGAAAGTCGTTTCTGGGAAGAAAATGTCTCCATGGAGAAGTGCTCCACCAGTCAGAAGTAAAAAAAAGGAGTGTCGAAAAGCTGAACGCAGGTGGAGAAAGACTGGACTCCAGGTTCACTATATTATCTATAAAGAGAGACTATACAGATATAACCTACAACTGAAAAATGCAAAGGAATCCTTCTTTTCTGAGATCAGTAAAAACATTAACAATGCTGGTGCATTATTTGCCACGGTTGACAGGTTAACAAACCCTCCTGTAACTGAAGCATCTGAACTCCACTCTACCAGGACCTGCAATGAATTTGCTAACTTCTTTACTGAAAAAACCCAAAAGATCAGAGAGGCAGTCAGCACATCCACATCAACTCCAGGACCAATGTTGTCTCCAACTAGAACTGAGTTTGACACAATTTCCCAATTTCACCAAATAAACTACAAAATCTTAGAAGAAATCGTACAGCAACTAAGCTCTTCTTCCTGCTGTCTCGATGTTTTACCCACAGCTTTCCTTCAGGAAGCTTTGCCTGTAATAACATCTGATTTAACACAAATAATAAACACGTCCCTTTTGTCAGGTGTTTTCCTCCAGGCCCTGAAAACAGCAATTATCAAACCTCTATTGAAAAAGAGCAACTTGGACAAGCTGCTACTACAGAACAACAGGCCTATATCAAACCTCCTCTTCATCAGTAAGATTATTGAAAAAGCTGTGTTTCAACAGTTAAACAACTTCCTAACAACGACCAACCGCTTCGGTGTCTTCCAGTCAGGCTTCCTGCTTACTACAGTACAGAGACTGCTCTTGTCAAGGTGTTCAATGACATCCGTATAAATGCAGACTGTGGAAGAACCACAGTGCTGGTATTATTGGACCTTATTGCAGCATTCGACACGGTTGATCACTCCATTTTATTAGAGCGCCTGGAAAACTGGGTCGGCCTTTCTGGTACAGCACTCAACTGGTTTAAATCCTACTTGAAGGACAAGGACTTTTTTGTGTCAGTAGGTAACTTTACATCAGAGACACAAAAATCACATGTGGCATTCCCCAAGGGTCCATCTTAGGGCCCCTTCTATTCAATATCTACATGCTCCACCTAACTCAGATTTTAATAAACAACAACATAAGTTATCATAACTGTGCAGACGACACACAGCTATACGTTACAATGTCATCAGATGATTATGAACCCATTCAAGTGCTGGATAAATGCTTAGAAGAAATCAATGCATGGATGGGCCAGAATTTTCTTCAGCTGAATCAAAACAAAACTGAAGTAATAATCTTTGGACCAAAGAAAGAGCATTTAAAAGTTAGCACACAGCTTCAGTTAATACAGCTAGAAACCACCAGTCAGGCTGGAAACCTGGGTGTGGTGATGGACTCAGACCTGAACCTTCAGAGGAACATAAAGACAGTAACAAGGTTGACCTTCTATCACCTAAAGAACATCTCCAGGATTAAAGGACTAATGTCTGAGCAGGACCTTGAAAAACTAACTCATGCGTTCATATTTAGTAGAATTGATTACTGCAACGGTGTCTTCACAGGTCTGCCTAAAAAGTGGATCAGACAGCTGCAGTTGATCCAGAACGCTGCTGCCCGCGTCCTCACTAGAACTAAGAAAGTGGAGCACAACGGCCCGGTTCTAAAGTCCCTACACTGGTTCCCTGTAGCTCAGAGAATAGAGTTTAAAATACTTCTGTTAGTCTATAAATCACTGAATGTAATGTATTTTGGTGCTAAGCCAGACTTGTCAGTGTATCAACCACCCAGACCTCTCAGGTCTTCTGGCTCAAATATACTCTGCAGAACCAGAACCAGAACCAAACATGGAGAAGCAGCTTTTAGTTCTTATGCTCCACTAATCTGGAATAAACTCCCAGAAAACTGTAAAAGCACCGAAACCCTAAGTTGCTTTAAATCAAGATTAAAAACCTATTTGTTTAGAGTGGCCTTTGACTATGCCATCTAAACATAAGTTAAGTTTTCATTCCAATTTTCCTTTCATTTTCTTATCCATCATTCTATTCTCTTTATACCTCTTGTCTGATTTTCTGTATCATTGTAATATTTTTCCTCATTTACAGCACCTTGTTGCTGAAAAGCGCTGTATAAATAAACTTGACTTTTGTCACCACTTCTCTAGTACCACAATGACAGGGAAAGAAGTTAAAAGCTACAACAACTTAGAAAGATTTGGTGGTTCCAAACTTCAAATACAGAGCTTGCAGTGTAACTCACCTGTATATGGCCCTTTGACCCAGATCGGCCCAGAAGATGGTCTGCTGGTTAAAGTCAGCATCCAGTGCCACAGCGTTTCTCTGCTGTTCCACAATCTGAGTATACTCCTTTCTCTCCAGACTCAGACGACGAATATCACGACGGTTGGTGAAGATCAGACACGGTTCCTTACCTGAAAATGGGACAGAGTTTATAAAAACCAGGAAAGGTGAAAATATCCTTAGTGGGCTCTTTAAGCAACAACGTCTGTAAACCAGCAGCAGCATCTATGAAGGATTAAAAGGTTCAGAACTACAACCCCCAGAGCAGGCAAGTTATAGTTCAGATGCTCACCAACAGCCTTGCAGACGCCAGTAGCCGGATCCATCTGGTAGCCGTTGTGGCATTCACACTTGTAGCCTCCCTTCAGATTGATGCAGATCTGACTGCAAATGCCAGGGTTCAGACACTCATTGACGTCTGCATGGAGAGACAGAAAGGAATCACTAGGAGGAACCGAAAAGCACAACAAGCGGCACCACAAATACCCTAAAATCTTCTCAGGATTTCTGATGCACAAGATATGAAATTGGAAGTGACACAAAATGCTAATTTAAACCTCTGATAGCAGTTGGGATTTTGGGATCATACAGTTGCACCCAGCTGTTCATAACAGAACCAGAAGTAAATATTCCAAAGTAGCATTTGGGAGTAAATTAGGTGCCTCTGAGCAACTGGTGGCGTTGTACAAGAAGCAATTTCACACTTTTACAGATATCCTGAACATCATTTGAAGCCAAGGCTGGCTCAGTGTCAGAAATGTGTCGGATCAGTGCCTCCTAGAAAAGGACCTGTAGGAGTTCTGTTTTAAAGCACAGCTGATCGACATTCAACGCTGAACATCTCAGTCCACAATAACAGGCACCGACCCTGAGCTACATCCTGCTGTGCGTCTGAAACCTCCACGGATCAACGCTCTCTGAAAACAAGCGAGAAGGAAAATCTGTGCATTGTGAAGCTTTTCATAAAAAATAAAAATGAAAAAACTGCAAGAAATCTGAAACAGAAATAATTATGCTCCGATTAATCAGCAAGTCATCAAAATGGAAAATTTTCCCTTTCACTGGCAAATCGAGTGGGAAAGAAAAAAAAAACAAAATCATTGATTTCATCAAAAACAAAAAAGTTTAGGAAAACCTCCCATTAAGTTAAAAGCAATAAAGAAAAGGTTGAAACAAAGAAAACATGTCAAACTTTTTTCCAGCCCAATTTCTTCTCTGCAGCACAGGAAAAAATCAGACTTAAATTTCTTCCATTTTCACTCTCCGCTTGTCAGCTCTGGAGATGATACAAATGTTCACTTTGTTCTTGAGGAGGAAATTAAATGGACTACCTCCACAGGTCTTGTGGTCAATGAGCTGGAGTCCAGGTGTGCAGTCGCATTCGAACCCGATCACCATGTCTTTGCAGATATGAGAGCAGCCACCATTGTTCAGGAGACACTCGTTTAGATCTGCAGCACAAGAACAAACATCATGGGTGATGGAAGAAATTCATCTATTTATTTGAAAGGGGGCAGTGCAATTTAATAAAACACATAATTCATGAATTAAAATAGCCAGAATTAGCCAAAAGGCTGATCATCTGTAGTCCCCTGGCCATGGTGTTAAAAAAAGAAAAGAAAATACAAGCAGTTTGTCGCAGACAATTCATAAGGACGTGAGATTGGACTAAAATCCTGACACACAGACAACATAACATTACTGCTAAGAAAATAGTGACGACACAAATACAGCACAGACATAAGTTCTCTCAGTGCTGATAAGTGTATTAATTGACAAGCCATTTTTTTTCAAACGTTTAGTGAAAGCCTTCCATGTTAATTGTCTGATTTCATCTGGTAGTGAGTTTCATTCCCAGGAACGTCTTACAGACCAGGCGGACTAAAGGTGCTCTTCCTCAGAGGGATAACCGTCTCCTCTTACAGAGCCTCTGGTCACACTTTGTCATTTCTCCAATATACTGAGAGGAGCTGGGGATAAATTATTACCTCATAAATCTGAAAATTTGTGAAGGTCAGTCCAGTTTAGAAAGCCATACCCATTTAATATATCACTATGATGGTAGCGTCTTGGTTTAATCCATAACCTTAATGGCTTGCATTTACAATATTTGACTGGTTTTATTGTACCATTAGAGGCCTGCGACTAAAATCATAGAGTGTAAAAAGATTATTGCCGTATTAGTGGACATTTCATTCTTGTTACTATTTTACATATCCTGTGGACATGAGTTTTAAAAGGAAAAGTACCAGTAAATCAATAGACCCAGATATTTATACTGGTTTAACCTGCAACCCATATACATCAGCACCATGGGAGCTTCTGTTGGTTTTACTAAAAAACATGCCGACCGTTTAGGAGACTCAGCTGTAGACAGCACTCTTTTTGTGAAAGGATTCATTGCTTTGGTGAGTTTGGCTGCAACATTGTCTTTGGAATGGCTACAAGCAAATAAATCCATCTTCTGCATGTGAGAAACATTCTACTTCAGGGGGAAAAACAGAAAGCAAATCATTAATATAAGACTAAATAAAAGGGGACCTATAATTGCTCCCTGAGGAACACCTGTTGACAATTCGATCGACTCAGATTTGTAGTTAATTGAAACACACCGGGAACGATTGTTTAAATAGGATTAGTCAATATCACTGCAAGAACTGAATGATTTACTGTATCAAACACTTTTCTAAGGTCCAGAAATTGAGATGCTTTTATTTTCTCTACAAACCAGCAGTCAAACGTTTGGCCCGAAAGCCAAACTGCATGGGGTGTAAAGGAACTGTTGTCTAAATAACGGACAGTTTGTTCACCGATCCAGTTTTGAGCAATTATTGAAATGATTGGAAAAATACTTAGCAGGTAATTGTTTAAAGACGTTTAATCAGGAGATTTGAATACTGGAGTAACTATAGCAAACTTTCAAGCTTCTGGGAAGCGCCTGGTTGAAACAAAGGTTTTTAACGAAGGAAATGGCGCTAGCAAGCACTGAACCCAGGTCTTTGTGCATGCTTGTGTCCATTCCAAAAACATCTTTAGCCTTAGAGGGTTTAAGCACGTTTATAATATTTAGAACATTTAATTATTAAACACAGGCATGCATTACAAACAAGGCGAGTTAGCCATTAGTGGTTCACACAGTGTTCTCGTTTTTTGGAAAACAACAAGTTGAAAATATCAGGCGGCATTTTTTTCCCCCTTTGTAAAACATATTTCGTTCCGTAACTTAATACTAATGATAGTGATGCTTTTACCAGTGTGAAGCAACAGGTTGGGGTGGGGCAGCAGTGCGTTACTCTGTACAGCCCGGGCAAACTCTGGCCACTTCAGCCGGCATCCTAAAACTAAGCAGTAGGAAGGCTTGTGTTTCCTTTGTCTGCTAGAAAGGGTCACATATGGGGATTTTCTGGTTGTACTCAGCAGAGGTTAAAACTTCCAGCAGCTCATTGTTTTGGTCAGGTGAGTGAAGAGGCATCTCTGGTATTGCAGCGCTGCTGCTGGAAGCAGTGCGACAAACGCTTGTATCGATTTAGATGCAAATGAGTATTTTTGAGCAATTCATCTTTTTAGTATTGATTACTTCCAAATATTTGTTATTTTGACAACCCTAATTCCAACAAATCAAATTATTAATAAATGAAAACAGACAACAGCTGCTCCACTTCTCCAGCATTTCTCTTATGCTTTTCTGTGATAAGTGAACCATTTAATTTAGGTCCAATGCAGTCATTTTAAAAACCACCCAGGGAATCTGAAGTTCATCTCATCCTTTCAGCGAGCATAAAAAGTGCATGAAAGCACTATAGAAGATTAGTTCGTCCTATATGCAGCTCGCCCCAGATGTGCATTCTTTGAGTTATTCAACAAGATTTAGTCATCTTTAACTTACTACACTCCTTGATTGGCTCATCGCTCCAATCTGGACAGTCTCTGGCCTTGTTGCACACTTTGCTCATCTCGATGCACTCCCCGCTACGACATTTGAACTTCTCTGGCCCGTTACACTGCGTCGCTGCAGAAACAAAGTAAATGCATATGGATTTCAACTCTACTTTATCAAATACAATACAGATCGTCATAGCCAATGACTAGAATGATAAAAAAGAAATTTGTTCTATGTAGCGATAAGTGGTGTGCATTTTTTCCCTCCTATTGAACCTGCTGACAGTTTTGATGAGTTTAATTTCACTGCCTAAACCAAGGCCTCCAGACTCAAGAAGGCACTTAACTAGAACCTGTCTGACAACATGAAGTAGGCTAAAAGACCTCAGAGCTACCCATCATGGTCTGATTTAAAATTCAGGAACAGATGAGAAACATTCATCGGTCTGGAAGGAGTTACAAAGCTGTTTCTAAAGCGCTGGGACTCCAAAGAACCAGAATGAGAACCATCATCTACACATGGAGGAAACATGGAAGAGTGGAGACCCTTCAAGAGAGGCTGACCTGTCAAAATTACTCAAAGCATCAATGACTCATCTAGGAGGTCCCAGAAGAAACCAGAACAAAAACTAAAGCTCTGCAGGCCTCACTGTCCAAATTAAAATCAGAGGTCATAATTCAACAATACTGGGAGAGTTCCAAGGTCAGAACCACTGCTGGTTCAGTTTTATACCAGATGTCATTACATCTGGTATAAAACCAATAGAATTTCAGTTAAGGAACCCTTTTCCACAGCATTGTCCACCAATCCCAATGAGTGGTGTTTTTAACCATACAAAATAAATTCATTTCAATACAAAAAATCTGAACCAGATTAAAGTTTCCAGCACTCACAGTTTTTGCAGTTTACTTCATCCGAACCGTCGGGGCAGTCTCTGATGCCGTTACACTGTCTGCTTCCCAGGATGCAGCTTCCATCGTCACATTTAAACTGATCCGGCCCACAACTACGTACAGCTGCCACAAATACAAACAAGTTCAACTTTACTTCATGCGAATTCTTCTAAAAACTACATTTCTTCGTGAAACTATTTCCTCCCTGCCACAAGTACAAAAACATTAAAACAATCTTCAGTCCACAGCTGGAACTAGCAAGTGCTTCTGCAGGTGAAGAATGGACGCTGTAACGTACGACAGTTGGACTCGTCGCTGCCATCCTTGCAGTCAGGGTCACCGTCACACCTCCACTTCTTGTGAATGCATTCTCCCGAGCCACACTGCATCTCACTGGGCGAGCACTTGGCCGGCGGCGTTGGATGGCGGCCGCAATGAGACGGAGCCTCATCCGACTGGTCCTACAAACGGAGCAGATTGGTAGCCATTTATTTTTAATTGCAAATATCGGATCTTTTTTGGTTTTGCAAAACTCCCAGGATCCAATAAGAATCCCATTTGTGATTAAATCTATAGATGTGCATTAATGAAAGTACTGCAGTTGCATATTTTTGTGGAGAAAAAGCTCTCTACAAGTACTCCAGTGTTCTGGATTGTTGTTGGGCCATTTGAACCTTTTAAAAAACAGTTTTATACAATTCTTTACTGTTGGAACTTGGAAAAACTGCAGCTTTTAAAATCAAACATATACAGGTCCTTCTCAAAATATTAGCATATTGTGATAAAGTTCATTATTTTCCATAATGTTATGATGAAAATTTAACATTCATATATTTTAGATTCATTGCACACTAACTGAAATATTTCAGGTCTTTTATTGTCTTAATACGGATGATTTTGGCATACAGCTCATGAAAACCCAAAATTCCTATCTCACAAAATTAGCATATCATTAAAAGGGTCTCTAAACGAGCTATGAACCTAATCATCTGAATCAACGAGTTAACTCTAAACACCTGCAAAAGATTCCTGAGGCCTTTAAAACTCCCAGCCTGGTTCATAACTCAAAACCCCAATCATGGGTAAGACTGCCGACCTGACTGCTGTCCAGAAGGCCACTATTGACACCCTCAAGCAAGAGGGTAAGACACAGAAAGACATTTCTGAACAAATAGGCTGTTCCCAGAGTGCTGTATCAAGGCACCTCAGTGGGAAGTCTGTGGGAAGGAAAAAGTGTGGCAGAAAACGCTGCACAACGAGAAGAGGTGACCGGACCCTGAGGAAGATTGTGGAGAAGGGCCGATTCCAGACCTTGGAGGACCTGCGGAAGCAGTGGACTGAGTCTGGAGTAGAAACATCCAGAGCCACCGTGCACAGGCGTGTGCAGGAAATGGGCTACAGGTGCCGCATTCCCCAGGTCAAGCCACTTTTGAACCAGAAACAGCGGCAGAAGCGCCTGACCTGGGCTACAGAGAAGCAGCACTGGACTGTTGCTCAGTGGTCCAAAGTACTTTTTTCAGATGAAAGCAAATTCTGCATGTCATTCGGAAATCAAGGTGCCAGAGTCTGGAGGAAGACTGGGGAGAAGGAAATGCCAAAATGCCAGAAGTCCAGTGTCAAGTACCCACAGTCAGTGATGGTCTGGGGTGCCGTGTCAGCTGCTGGTGTTGGTCCACTGTGTTTTATCAAGGGCAGGGTCAATGCAGCTAGCTATCAGGAGATTTTGGAGCACTTCATGCTTCCATCTGCTGAAAAGGTTTATGGAGATGAAGATTTCATTTTTCAGCATGACCTGGCACCTGCTCACAGTGCCAAAACCACTGGTAAATGGTTTACTGACCATGGTATCACTGTGCTCAATTGGCCTGCCAACTCTCCTGACCTGAACCCCATAGAGAATCTGTGGGATATTGTGAAGAGAACGTTGAGAGACTCAAGACCCAACACTCTGGATGAGCTAAAGGCCGCTATCGAAGCATCCTGGGCCTCCATAAGACCTCAGCAGTGCCACAGGCTGATTGCCTCCATGCCACGCCGCATTGAAGCAGTCATTTCTGCAAAAGGATTCCTGACCAAGTATTGAGTGCATAACTGTACATGATTATTTGAAGGTTGACGTTTTTTGTATTAAAAACACTTTTCTTTTATTGGTCGGATGAAATATGCTAATTTTGTGAGATAGGAATTTTGGGTTTTCATGAGCTGTATGCCAAAATCATCCGTATTAAGACAATAAAAGACCTGAAATATTTCAGTTAGTGTGCAATGAATCTAAAATATATGAATGTTAAATTTTCATCATGACATTATGGAAAATAATGAACTTTATCACAATATGCTAATATTTTGAGAAGGACCTGTACATATTAACCCTGGAAGCAGAACAGAAACGGATAAGACCAGGATGAGGTAATTTCAGCAGTTTCATTTTTCATATTCATTTCTTTGACCAGGTCTTGAATCTGAGTTATTTTGGTGAGAATCTGCAGTCAGAAACAAAACAAAGACACAGAGACGAAGTCCACTTTAAAACTGCACCACTTCCTTGAAAAAAAACCAACCATGGCTTGAGCATGTAAAGCTATTTATGAAGGGCTAAATTCCTTCAGTCACATCAAAATAGTTTCACTGCAGGTGGTCCAGGGAATTTGAATATTACCTCATGAAAGTGCTGATAAGAGCTTTATAATACAGAGTTTATGGTGGCTTCCATGATCTTAAAAAAAGGAGTCAGAAATTAGGTACACCAGATATTAAATAGGAGAATTTGGAATTCACATTTCAGAGAATTGTTGACAAAATATAGTAATTTTCAAAAGGAAGAACAATTTTGACCCAAATGATCTGCATAGAAATTCCCAATGTTTAGAAGTTTCATTGGGAAGAACTTCCTTCTGGTTCTCATTTGGTTTTCACTACATCTGGGAATTTAGCTTAATTTAACAGTTTTGGGAGGAAATTAAGCAAACTTCAGAACATACATCTGGCATCAAGTTGGTGCTTCATCCCAAGGATTTCCTTTTCAGGCTATAGTCAGATTATTTCTCCAGGTATCTAATAGATAGATAACTGGGGAGGAAAAGCCCAGTGGAACCTCAACTCAATTTCTTCGAGTATTTTTCTTTAACTGTTGGTCCTCAATCAGTAACCATTAAACTAGGCAATCTATAAAACACCTAATCTACCAAAATTCCTTTTTCCATTTTTTATAAACAGGTGTGGTCATATCCTAAAGCACCAGAGTTGAGGGGTAAATGAGCCTAAAAAGCTTTTAAAAACCAAAGTGACAAGTTAGGATTTATAAATTCAGACTTAAACTTTAAAATCAACGTAGGTGGCGGAATAACGAACAAAGGCTGGAAACCTGAACCTTTTCTTTCCCAATTCCTTTCCATATTTACTGTTAAGACCACAATTATTCATACCCCTGGCAGATCTGGGTTTTAACAAATCTTAAATTTGACAAACATGATTCTTCAGACTGGCTGAACGGTTATTTTGGAGCAGCCTGGCCAGAGTCCTGACTGGAATCTGATAAAGTCTGATGAAGGACCTAAAGATTAGGGTGATGGCAGGGAGACCTTCTATCCTCAAAGGCTTAGAGCAAGAAGCTGCAGAATATTAATTAGACAGGTAATTTTCAACATGCAATCTTTAAACCAAACAGAAATAAACATTTTGGTCCAGAGTCATTACCCTTACATAGCTTTATCATCATCTGAGAGACACCTCTCTCATTTCCTATCAGAAACAAACTTATTAGGGGAATGAAAATAATTTTAAAATCTAAATCTGCCAGCAATATGAATCATTTTAGGCTCAACTGCATCTAGACCCGGAAAATGAGTCATATTCCATGCTGCATAGGAACCCTGCAGAGGAAAAAACAATCCTGAAGCTCAAGGAGTTTTGTCCTCAGACCCAATTATTAATCTGAATTAAAACTGGCCAATCAGTAGAAATAGATTCAAACAGGACACTTTCATCACCAGATCTCACTTTCAAGATGCTCCTGGGAGCAGAACCCGTCTGCAGCTCAGTAATACGTAGAGAATGAACTGAACATGAGTAGCTCCTTCCAGTCAAAATGACCCCTCAAAGTGTTTTACAGTCACACAGATCCACAGGCACCATTGGACTAAGGGCCTTCCTCTAAAGCATAACCTGTGGCAGGAGCAAGCTGGAATCAAACCAACAACTTTCCCATTGCTAGATAAGGATGATTCCCACTGAGTCAAAGCCAACCAACACCCAGCACTGATGTAAAAGCAGGAAGAAGGTTAAACTACCTCGTCATTGGAACACATTATAGAACAAGAGCATGAAAGTGTTAAAAGATTTCAGCCAAGGCTGTAGAAACACGCAGTCAGATCAGTCACGAGGACATCTGGGAGAGTCGAGAAACATCTTACCTGGCAGTCGACGTCATCGTCACACACCCAGCTGGCAGGGATGCAGGACGAGTTTCCACACTGGAACTCACTGGGAGCACAGGAGGACGGAGCGCACTCCACCTCGTCAGAGCCGTCTCCACAGTCGTCCTCGCCGTTGCACACAAAGTTCCTGGAGATGCAGCGGCCACTGGCACAGGTGAACTCATTGAGAGCACAGGTGACATTACCTGGGAGAAGTTAGATGGCAAAAAAAAAAAAAAACCACAGCAGTTTATTATTATTTTTTTTTTAACAGGCCAGAATCATACAGACAGCATTTATTTTATTTTATTTAAAAACAGCCTGATGATGAATGATGCACTTGATTTTATAACTGCTGAGGCGATACTTTAACTGCAGCCTCATTCAGTACTACCACCCTGCCCTTTCACAGGATTAATGGGACAGAAAAGCCAACTGTGCTGCGACTAACTGGAGTTTTTAAACCTAACCTTCTGCAGCCCTCAGCATCCCATAACCAGTGTCACTAAAGGCATCCATGAGTCTCTGCTTAGATATTTGGAGTTTTCTTCAAGCGCTTAACCAGACAAGAGGCACTGCAGTCACTTTTGTTGTTCTGCATATTTTTGAGATGCATTTACTGTTTTTGTTTAGTTAATCAATGATTTTGGTTAGTGGAAGCATGTTAGAGGTGAATGTATGGACTGGTAGGCTTCAAATTAATTGCCCATTGAGATTAATAAAGTTGTCAGAGACCCCGTTTACTCGGCGAAGCTTTCTTAGTGAAAAGTGTTTGGGGTTGCAACAACGGCAGGCAGTTTCTCTGAAAACTGCACGATTTGAAAAACCGGCTCATTTCGAAAACGTCCTGATCTCTGTTTTTGAATTGAAACTGAATCTTCCTGTACGGGGGAAGCCCCGGCCCATGTGTGGTATGACTGCAATCAGTAGTAATGGCTGCAGAACAGTTTATAACACAGAACAACGGTGACCTGCACAGTACCGCTGTACCGTCCTGACGACAGTTCTCCAACAAAGTCCTCATTTTCGCACCATTTTTTATTTTTATTCATTTCATTCGTTTTTTTAAATATCAAGATGTATTTGCATATGTGGAATTTCGCCTAATAGTGTCACGGACGGGCAATTACAACATCAGATGCAATTAAAATGTTATGTAGATGTGTTAAACAAAAACCCTTCGTCAACAATCGTTGTCTTGAATCTGAATTAAAAGAAAAACAACAACTCAAGTCTCTGTACAAAAAAGCATCAGAGGTTTCTCACCTGGTTAAAATAAAGAGATTTTTCTACAGCCCTCCAGACTTTAGAAGTCAAACTCCATATGACCCCAGGGACTGAGTAGGAGCACAACACAGAGCTCTGTTCAATAAGTCTGAAAACGAAAGGGTTCAACTACAAACTCCTCAAGACATGGCTGTCCACCTAAACTGACAGGCCAAGCAAGCAGAGCATTGATAAGAGAAGCAACCAAGAGGTCTGAGAACTCTGGAGGAGCTGTAGAAATTCACAGCTCAGGTAGGAGAATCCATCAAAAAGGACAAACATCCACAAATCTGGCCTTTATACGGGAGTGGTAAGAAGAAAGCTTAGCCAGACGCTTTGCAGGAAATGCTAAACATGTGGAAGATGTGAGACCAGAATTTAACGGTTTGCCCTACAAGCAAAACAAACTAGAGCTGCACAATTTATCGAATTTAACCAGTGGATGCAGTCTTTGGTAGGATACCATTTCCAGTGTTATCCAGTCAGGATCTGCATGTGTATATGACCATGGAGAACACACATGGTTTTGGAGGAGTGTTTAGGAATAAAACCACTGACAGCAAAGCCAGATGTTTATCCTGAGGAAAACATCACCTTTCTTATAAATTAAACTGAAAACACTTGACTGGGTCAGCTGCCCAGTGAGGCCTTGGATTGGGCAGTTGAGGTACCAGAAGGGAAGCCATTTCCCAGAGCTTCATGTAAGCGACCCATCCCATTGTTTCCTATGCCTGCCTAAACCAGTCCCTATAGCCATTATTGCCATTTCTTTGACATTTGTCTCCACTATCGCAAAACAATGGATGGATTATAGTTTTAGATTTGACCGCTGGAGTCCCTCTGTGACCCTGCATGGATAAGTGAGTATCTGCAATATAAAAACTGTGGCAAAGAAAGAAAAGGGGTTGTTTCCTCACAGAAGACCAGTGAAAAAGATTGGACGGAGAAAGAAGCTACAGATGAATCAGAAGACCGGAGACGCAGCCCTGTTGACCATACGTCTGACTAGATGGACAGCCCCGAGGAAAAACCCAAGACCCTGAACACCATGCTCACAGTAAAACATGGTGGTAGAGTCGTGTTGTTCTTCAGCAGGGACCGAGAAGATGGACACATGTTTACTCTGCAGTGGGATCTGGAAAGGAACGGTATAGAGCAAAGCATGCTTGTTAAAATGGCCCGATAAAAGTCCAGACCCGACTTCAAATCAGAATCTGTAGCAAGACTTGAACATTGATGTTCTCCATCCAATCAGACTGAAATCGTCACCTGAAAGCTCGGTCTGCAGGAGACCGATGGTGGTAGATGCAACACAAAGGGTTGCAGCTGGAGTTGCAGAAAAAGAGTTTATATAAAGTCCTGAATATAAAAGCAAGCCACCCAAAAATTTTCCTTTCAATTCACAATTATGCACTTCTGTTTGTTCCTGGGATACATTGAAGCTTGTGCTTGTAATGGATATGAATACCTTATCTACACATTTTTCTTCAGTACTGCAGCTTTAGGTGAAGACCATAAATCATCCAGAAGTAGACACATCGCCACTGATTGCAACAAGACTTAATAGGGAAACGATCGATTTAAAAAGGTCAACTAATTACTGTGGTGAGAGGGGGGAAATGATGGGGAGAGAACTGCAGGAATGTAGCTTCCACCTACCACAGTTGACTTCATCCTCTCCTTTGTCGCAGTCCTTCTCTCCATCACATTTCCAGAAGATGGGGATGCACTGCGTGGTTCCTGGTCCACAGCTGAACTCGTTCACACGGCAGGTCCTCATGTCTACATACAAGGAAAACACGCCGACGTTGATGCTAATCCACGACCCTTTATATACACCAGACTGTCAAGATTTGTTGAGATAAAATTAGATTTCAAATTCAAACAAACTGTTTTTAAATCAAAACCCTTTTAATTGATTGAAGTATTGTAAAGTACTCCTGGATCAGTGCTTCTGTGTTCTTTCTCCTTCTCTGCTCTGTATAACCATCTCTGTAGTTATGCTGCTATAGGCTTAGGCTGCTGGAGGACATAATGACCACTTTCACCCTCTTTGCTACATTCTCACACTACTCTATAATTCTGCATTATTTGCTGTTGTTTCAGCTTTTAACTTTATGTTCTCTCTTTTCTCTTCCTAGAAGCTACACCTGGCCTGGCCTGTCTACCTGTGACACCTTTCTGGAGAGAAGCATCATCCAAGCTTCTGCTGGCAACAACTTAATGCTCACCCTCTACCGATGATCCACATAGCCCTGTCTTTTAGTGTTTAACCCTTTCTCTCTCCTAGACATGGCTATTGACTGAGCTTCTACTGTAACTAATTATATGTGCTCTCTTTCAGACTAACCTTGAAAACTGGCTCAGAGTTTATCTGTTCTTTCTTTCTAGGTGAAACAACTAAAGGAGCTACATCCATTAACATTTACTTTTCCTTCCCATAGAAAGTACCCCTGGATCAGTGCTTCTTTGTTCTCTTTGTGTCTCTGCTCTGTTCTCTCAAACCCCCAGTCGGTCGTGGCAAATGGTCGCTCACACTGAGCCTGGTTCTGGTTCTGCTGGAGGTTTCTTCGTGTTAAAAGGGAGTTTTTCCTCTCCACTGTCGCTACATGCATGCTCAGTATGAGGGATTGCTGCAAAGTCAACGCCAGTGACTGTCCACTGTCTCTACATGCTCATCCAGGAGGAGTGAATGCTGCAAGTCACTGACTGGATGCAATAATAACTGATCAGACTAGAATGAACGTAACCAACGAAATCTATAAGATTGGATTGAATTGATTTTTTGTTAAATGCCTTGAAACAATATTTGTTGTGAACTGGCACTATACAACTGAACTGAAACTGAACTTAAATAGGAATTCTGCAACAAGAAACCATTTCTAAAAGAATTGAACAGTTAAGAGTTCAATCTAATGTTAAATGCATAGGTTTCAAACTTTAATGATAAGAAATTACAGAGCAAAACTTAAAAAAAACAACTTACTTGGCTTTAGAAAACTTAAATAAACAAAGTTAATAAAAAAAAAAACATCAGGCAACTTTAATAAGAACAATGATTTAAACTGTGATGCAAGAAAAGTGAACTCCAGCCAAGCCCTGAACCCTGTGTGCAGGAATGTGAATATGTGAGGTGAATAAAATGAATGTCCACTCTTAGACCTTCACGATCTGCTGCCAAGTTAAGGCTGACAGCTGGTCAAGACATCCATGGGATGTAGCAGCTCTGGTAGCTGAACTCACAGGCACGCATGCAGCTGCTGCAGCAGCTATGACTGGACTTCAAAACAACCCGATCAAGACCTTCAGATAACCCACCCTCAGCTAATATGAACACAAACAGCTGCAGCATTAGTGCTGCAAACTGCAGTGCAATGACTTAATATTTCTTTAAGTCAAATATAAATATTTTTAATGAACTGACTGGATTAACTTGTTGGCAAAGCTGCCAGTCTTTTAATACGTTCATTAGCTAATGGAAACTTGTCAAACATCAGAATCGGTTGTAATTTGAGACGACTTACGGCAGATTTCTATGCTCTCATCAGAGCCGTCTTCACAGTCTGGTTCCCCGTCGCAGTGCCATCGCTTCGGGACACACTGACCACTGCGACACACAAAGTCCAACTCTGCACAAGTCTTTTTAACTAAGGAAGACAGGAAAGAGGAATCAGTGGTGCTGCCGTTTGAAGAAACTGTAAAAATAAATTAAAAACACAGAAGAGAAAATGTTAAGAGTGCCGTGGATCTACGGTGCCTTTTACTGACAGACTGATGCATCATTTGCGGTTATTGCTGCCATTAACTCTGTACAGTTTGTTGCCATCACATAAAATACTTCTGGCCCAGTGTTTGTGTTTTTATTCTTCCCATGACTCCTTTCCATCTGCTCAGCACCCAGCTAGTCACAGCAGATGGTCGTTCATACCGAGCCTGGTTCTGCTAGAAGCAGCAACATGGTGGAAGATGTCATGACGCCTCAAAGTCCACTTTATTACCAGTGAGGTGATCGAAGGAACCCTGAAACTTTAAGAAGCAGTTTTAAAGAGGAAACCATTTTCATAAAAAGGCATTTTGTTACAGACAACCAGACCTCAGCAGATGCTGGTCATTCTGCTCCTTCAGCTTTGGTTGTGTTGAACCCCACTTTCTCTGCTATGAATGCTGTAACGACTTTAAGACGGAGGAGAAAACTAACCTGGAGTTGACTTCAGCAGATAACCTCTTTGAGCTTCAACCTATATGATGGAGTCAAGCTAAGGATCCATTTTCTCTAGGGAATATATTAAAGTACCAACTGCTGGTCCATGCCCAGATAACTGTTCCCTAATCAGTTGACTACAGTCCTAGACAGATTCCCTGCAGAGAAGAACAAGCAGACACTAGAGGGTCTGCAAAATGCAGAATTATTCTCATTTATTGAAAAGGAGTAAGAGTATTCCCCTTCACCTGCGGGTGTTTCCTAGGTTTGGCCAACATTAGTCACTAGAAACTATGCTGGAAATGGCAGTATGGAGAACAAATGCATTTTTCTCTTTAAACCTCAGCTCTTCCCTTCTTTGTTCAGCGTGTTTAACAATAAATAAAAAAATGCAGCAAGAATGAAATAAAACATTTTCCAGGGAAAACAAAGGAAGATGATAACTGGGCTAATGAACACAAGATGCTAAAGTCAGTTTAAATTGTTAATATTTCTCAGTATTAATTTGTTAGTAAAAGCCTGTTTTACAGAGACTGCTCTCTCAATGAAACTCGACCTCTGCTCCCAAGAACGGATCCCAGCCAGAAGGCTTAAATATATCAATGCAGACATCTCTAACCATGAGAAAAATCCGAATTGGTCAAAGATTTACAGGAACCAGAGGGGAACTTCGTGTGATCCACTTCCTCAGATTTTTAACCAGATGGCAATAAAGGAGTGACTGAGTCAGACTTCGTCATATTGTAACTGGAATATTAATAGACTGCATGCCATTAAACCGGAATTTAATTTGGGTCAAATGGAAATCCATACAACTTGATACAAACTGGACCCGCTTTAAATACTTTCAAACTGAAAACGGCATCAATAAACCAAGTTGAAATCTTGTTAAAACTTTAAACTGGTTTTAATAGTTGATGTAATTATATTGTTTGAAGTTTGTCATATTTATTTAAAATAGGATTTGAAACCAACGGATCAAAACACGCTTCATTATCACCGTTAGTTCTGCTGCTGTCTAAATGCTGCAGAGGCAACAATTTACTCAGAAATACTTTTCTCATCATCATCATCCTGTTTCTGCTAATATTTTAGCTTTTCGTTGTGGAGATACGATTTTAACAAACGTCCTCAAGAAGAAGGCGTCTTGTAAAACATTTAACACAAAGAGGAACAAAGAGTTCACATTGTTGTGAGCCAGTATTTGTTAGCATTCCCTGAAGAAACAGTGAAACAGTTATTCGGCCTGATCGCCGCTTCCTCCCTTCATACCAAATGAAAAATAATATTTGCTGCCGTCCCCATTCACCCCCCCCCCCCATCCATCATTTTTTCTTTCCTGTGTTTCATCGAATGACCCAGATAGAGGAACATATTGGACACGCACCCTTTTCAATCCATATTTAGCTCTGCTCAGTGTGCCACCTTCCCACCAGGTCAGTCTTCTGAAAGGATCCAATTGGGGCTAAAACATCACATTTCACCTAATTGGATTCACGGGTAAGAAGCCTGACCCATTCATCTGGTCAGAACCTACTGAGCTACAGGAAATGGAGACTGGCTGTAACTTATTAACACAGCCATCAATCTGTAACCAGTTTGAAATAAATATGCAGCACGCTTTCAGAACTTCATGCATCTTTCACGCGTTTTTTGATCTGCTCAGAAGTCAATTCGGCACTCCAACGAGAACATTCTGCTTGCAGGTCAGTGTAAATGGCCTTATAGGGCTAGAGCTCTAGGCACAGCAAACATATCCATGCATGTTGCTCCCTGCAGCTCAAGAAGAGCATCTTGCTAAATTGAGTTCAGGATATTCATCTGCATGCCTCGCAGGACATGTGAAAATTCCTGGGCTAGACTGAGCAAAGATGTTTATAAATGTTAAATCTTCAGAGTGACCCATAGTCAACTGTAGTTGAATACTGGTAATACAAAAATGTATTAATCATGGGGGAGACCACTGATGTGACAGCTCTCCAGCAGAGTCTCACTGATACGCTCAACAAGGAGGGTAAGCCACAAAAAGGTCACTGATGAAGAACCTGGCTGTTCAGAGTCCTGTATTCAAACAAAGGGAAAGTTGAGTGGAAGGAAAACGTCTGGTAGAAAAATGTGCACAACAGGCATAGCCACAGCCTGGTGAAGCAAGGAGTTTCAGGAGTTTGGTGGAAGAGGTGGAGTCGGAGCTTCAGGAGCTACAAGCACACTTATCCAGTATTGCACATGTTCAGGAACTTCTGCACTGGCAACAATGTCAGAGGTGCCTTACCCGAGCTAAGGAGAAACAGAACTGTTGCTCAGTGGTCCAAAGTCCTCATCTTAAATTGAAGTCAAGTTTGTATTTCATTTGGAAATCAAGGTCCCAGAGTCTGGATGAAAAGTGGAGAGGTACAGAATCCATGTTGCTTGATGTCCAGGGTGACGTTTCCACAGCCAGTGATGATTTGGGGTACCATGTCATCTGCTGGAGTTGGTCCACTGGGTTTTCTGAAGTCCAGTCAAAACAGAGGTCTTGAAAGGAAATTTTAGAGCACTTCATGCTTCGCACAGACGTTTTCATGGAGATGCTGCTCAACTCCAACTCTGTCAGCATCATGTTCTCTTTGTGTTTGAGGACAAATGTCAGTGAACTGTAGCAGATTGTTAATAACTGGTTAAATTATTCATTTATTCAGCTTTACATTTGGGTTCATACTTTCCGTCACTACACTGAAACCCATTTCAATACAATCAGTATTTAACTAGAGAGATTTTACTGGGTTTACTGATTTTGATATGGTTCTGATAAATGTTCATAGTTTCAATGCAGTTTTTGGACTAGATAACTTTATAACTATGCTGCAGTTTCTGAAGAAGTGAAATCTCTCCACAGCAGAATGAGCTGGAAGATGTTTACCTCAGGCTTCAACGTCACAGAGTAACTGGGTTAATTTCACTCTCTCATCTAGGAGGTTTTCTGCACCAGTATTTATGTTTCTGGATGTTCCTCCTCACCACATGAGCTTTCGTCGCTGCCATCCGTGCAGTCCTCATCTCCATCGCACTGCCAGACGGACGGGATGCAGCGGCCGTTTCCACACTGGAACTGATTGGCTTCACATTCAGTCTTTGTACCTGCAGAAACAGACAAGGCGAACGTGAGGATTTCCTGCAACTCAAACAGCCTTCCAGAATAGTATTTGTACTTAGACCAACTGGCCTCAATCATTCTGCAGAAAGGAACTACAGCCTCTGAACGTTCTGGGGTGTTATCATGAAAAATCAGGACCCATATTCACAAGAAAGTCCTCTCAGAGAGCTCCTCACTTAGCCTAAAAGTTCCTGCCAAAGAGCCTCAGTTTAAGAGTGAGGAGATCCGAGCCACAGACATCCAAAGGCCCCCCAAAGCACATGAACCCCAGGAGAACCACCGCCGGGACTACCGCAACCCCCCCAGAGAAGACCAGTGGAGAGTCCCAGGGGAACCACCCAGCAGCCGCAGTACAGAAGCCCCAAGGAGCCGCAGCGACGAGCCCCGCCGGCAGCCATCCATGCCCGAGCAGATCCAGCCATGGACCCAGAGACCCAAGACCCTTGGACACACCACCCCCCAAGCGAGGCCCGACAGAGCCCAGGGGGCCAGGCCTTGGCAAGCAGCCACCAGGAATGAGCCAGCACACACTAAAGCACCCAGCCCCGGACACAGAGAACCACAAGTACACCAGCGAGCAGAGACTCCAACCACTGGCAGGCGGTGTGGCGGGGAGGAAATAGGCCCCCCATAAAATGGGGAGCGCCTAAGCTGATCCAGGAGAGGGAGCAGTCCAAGATCCAACGTGTCACAAAAAAAGGCACAGTCAATCACCCACTCCCACCCTCATGCATACACATATCACCACTCGCTCCCAACGTAAAGACAAACAATGGACGTCATACACTCACTCACACTCCCCATGCATACTCTATACTCCCAGGTCCAGGCGCAGGTACCGCCTAGGGGCAATCGGCCCCCGGACCCAGGAGATTCCCTTCCCTCCAAGGGCAGAGACAGGCAGACAGCGCCAGCACCGCCCAGACCCGGGTGGCCCCGGTCCCCACCCCCTGTCCTAAACCCAGTCCCGAACAACCCCCACCCACCTTCGGAGAGGGGGCCATGTACAAAAGAGGGGTCCACATGGCTCAAACCAGCCCACCCACCGGAGCCGCCCCAGGACGGGGCAGTCCCAACCCCCCCAATGAGCTCCGATCCCAATCCCATGAGTCTCCCACCCCCAGTAAACCCCAACATGAACCTCCCCACAGGGCCACCCCCAACAAGGACACTGATATCGAACACATGCCCCCGAACCCAAACGCCACAAATCCCCTCCCCCACAGGTGAACTCCATAGCCGAGAAGCTGATAAAGCCACACCCACACAGCACAAGCTCCACACACAGCCCTGCTCTAAGCATCCCCCCACACCTGTTGCCCCACCACACAGCGCACCACAACAGCAAGGCAAGGGCCCCGCGCAACGCCACCCCCGCCCACTGGTGCAACAGGGCAGACCCCACCGAGCACCGCACCCACAACAAGACCCCCAACACCACACCATGACGGGACCAACTCACCCACCAAGAGGTCCCCAGCCAGCGGTAGGCACCCAGGGCCAGTGTCCCCCCCACACCCCCCTCAGCCACAAAAAAAAACACTACATCACTGCCACTGCAACGACCGCCCAGAGAGAAACACTATCCAGCTAAGCTCCACCATCGCCGCCCAGCCGATCCAAACGCCGGTGACCCCACATCCTCGAAGTGGGCACAACCCCTCCACCCCACAGGCTGCAGCGCCTCCACGCCATCCCCCAGCCCCCCCACTCTGTACCCTCAATGTCTACATGCAATTAAACCCTTAGAGGTGAGCACAGGCACCAGAGGTTAGGCTACTAGGATATCCTCCCTCTTGATGCCATTGAGTGCGCCCAACCCCAAGGCCCTACATGTGAATGTCATGAAAATGTTATAAGTGAGAGTGTCTAAGTTGTACAATAAAATTGGGGCACAGGCTGCCATGGGACCGCAAAGATGGAAAACCCTTGCACACGCACGCCAAGACCCTCCATGAGTGGTAATGTGATGGAGCTGGCGGAGGGGGGTGTCCGGGGATGGGGAGGGAAGGGCTGGGGGAAAAAAAAAAACAAAAAACACTGTCCCTGGGAGCCAGCTCCCCGGCTGACCCCAATAGGCAACCCCGTTTGCCGAGTCCCAACAAAGGAGGGAGGCATAGGCAAATCTACCAGGCAAAAGACTAGGGACAGGTAACAGGCCCCGAGAACCAACTGAAAACCGGGACCAACGTCCACAGCCCCCAGCACCACCCAGACCTCGTTCCCCAGCCCCATTACCCAGTCCGCCGCACGAAGTAGCCACCGACCCCCAACAAAAAGGAGCCAGCCAGAAGCGCCCAAGCGGCCGAGAATGCGGCCCCACTCCAAACAAAGAAGCAGACCAGCCGGCCCAGCGCAACCAAAATACGCCACACAAAGGAGGGCACATGACCAACTTGCATTTTACTTAATTCTGACCGATGATACGAATGTTTTAATACAGGGCGGTTTTATTTATTTTTAGGTGCCATTGATTATATTACTGCACCATGTTTCATTTATTTTGTGTACAGCACTTTGGCCCTGTAGGTGTATAAGGTGCTCCAGAAATAATAGGTATGGTCTCCATTGTTACAGTCTGGCCAGAGATGGGAATCAGTGAATGTTTCCTCAACCTGAAGGTCTAAATCCTGTTCATTAAATAAATAAAAACATCTTCTAGTCTAACTTCTAACTGATACAGCTAGATGGGGAATAAACTCAACAAATGCCAACTGGAGATGTGGAAAGCAAGTCAGATTTCCATGTTTTTCAGACTAAATAGAAACTGGTTTGAGGAAGTTGATAAAAGCATCATTTCCTGAGCGCTCCTTGCTAGATAATTGCTGAAAGTTGTAGTTGGAGATTTTTTTTTAATAGTGAGACTATTTTGAAATAAATGCCTAACCAATAAATATCCCAACTTGAGATTTCATGAGTTTAACTAAAGGAATAATTCATTATTAGAAAGAGAACATCCGAGGTTAAGCTTTCTTATAGAAGAGCCGTGTTGTAAAACATCTAGTGTAGTTTAATTATAAAAACAAAACTCACTTAAAAATCTGATAAGCTTAATTTGCTGCTCAGTTTCCTTCCTGCTCCAGCAGCAGTAAGACAAGAGTTTCCATACAGAAGGTCATTTCTCTGGCAGTTTGCTGCAGCCGACATAGGAACAACTCATGTTCTCAAAATAACTCCGACCTTGAGGCGCGCTCCACCCTGAAGCCGTCCAGGTGGGTAAATGGAGCGCACAGCGACAGAGGTTCCTGCTTATTCACTACGTTGCTCAAGCTGCTAAAGCTTCCAATGTTTAAATTAAATATTTACCCAGAATTCACTCTGAACACTACTCAATACAGAAGAAGCCTGCCACAGAAACGCAGTCATGATGGAAACCCTTTAAAGTGGGTCAGCAGCTCCTTTGGAGTGGATCCACACATCAGCTTGAACCTGAAGAGCTTT
This sequence comes from Girardinichthys multiradiatus, assembly GCF_021462225.1. Lineage (NCBI taxonomy): Eukaryota > Metazoa > Chordata > Actinopteri > Cyprinodontiformes > Goodeidae > Girardinichthys > Girardinichthys multiradiatus. The sequence continues at coordinate 39,093,252 of NC_061801.1, read as the reverse complement.
GGTCTTTTTACTGAAAAAGCAACACGTCAGATTCTCAGCAGGAAGCAGCCGATGCCCCAGATATAAAGAAGCTTTAGCCGCCAGCTGAAGCTACAACCTAAGAACTTGCAGACCAAAGATCAACCGCCAACCAAGGCTGCACAACATGACATTCACAGACAGGACAGCTGGTTAAACTACAATATTAAAAATATTCAAGATGATAAATGTGCAAAAACAGCTTTCACATCCTCTAAATTGAGGTTGATGACAATATTTAGAAATTAACTTAACTATTTATTATATTTGGACTGAAAGAAGCTGGCTGGGGCATCAGTTTCACCTTTTAGCACCATCTGGTGGTGGAGACATTTCTGGATTAAGATATAATCCTTACAGATCTAGTCTGCTTTAGAAAAACTCCCACAATCCGATCAAAAACATCCAAATATCAGAACTGCAGGAAAGGTAAAACATTTCAGGCAGCAACCTACAGAGCCATCAGTTACAGATTAAAATAAGCCAATATTTCCTGAATTGGCAGGACCGCCACCATTGCACATAAGGTGCCAAATTGCATCACTCAATTTCTTTCAATTAAAAGAAACTAACATATTTGATGCACTTTCCATTAAAACAAAAACACCAGATAAAGAGGAGCGCCTTGCCATAATACCGTAAGGGTCTACAGAGGGTTCACGCTGGACGCCAGTGTGGTGATTCCTGTTTGAAGCAGCAGAAAATATTTTACATTGACCTCGAGATGCTTCGCCAAAGCCATTAACCACATTTCCAGACAACAAAGTTATTTCAAGAGCAGCACAATTATAATATTTTAATCATGTGTGTTGAAAGTTAGACTTACTTTATTTTCCCATTTCCATGATGTCCCCGCCACTTTCCATAAGCGGAAGCATTTCAGCCAGCAGCAATACATACCAGATGAGGGCATCAAGGGCACTGAAAGCCCTTCCAACAGGCCTAATACAGGTCTTGCATGCAGTGTGGGAATGTGTGTCACTTTACATACAGTACTCCGTGCTCTTCATCTCATTGCAAACACAGCTGCTGTTACCAGGAGCACGTTTAAAGCACCTTCACAGGCTAGTCACTGTCTGGCATCTATATTTGCAACATGTTACTGACACATTCAGTGTTCATCTCATACAGCCCTACTACAGACAACCTCCCAACAAGAGATTCCCTCATACAGAGGAATCGGACTTTGCACCGGGACCCCTTGCTGATCAGAACAGACTCCTCGTTATGCAAAACAGTGGCATCATTTGTCCAACTTCAAACTCAGGTTGTTAGTCAGGTTTTCAAAGCATCCTCTCCTGAAAACTAGAGCGTTTTAAACACCTGGCCTACAGGTACATCAAGCCCAGATCCCAGCCTGATCCTGGTTGAAATCTTTATTTTTTCCTGGGCATAACTGTCTCCATCTTCCCGTTACAAATCATTTCTTCTAGCAAGTGATGTGCCCAGCGACTACTCCTGCAGTACCTGCATGCCTTTAAGGTTTTACAGTCGAGGCAACTAAGCCTGCCAATGCACTATTATTTTCAAACTAGAATTACTATAGAATCATATGCCAGTGTTTTAGCAGGAACTGTACTTACAAAGCTTCAAAGTTGACCAAACTGCATGAAGTACAAAGCTGTGACTCAGAGTCTAAACGCTGACGCACATTTAATGCTGACAAAGCAACAATCATGAAAAGCAAACCTCAAGCCAACCACAAACAATATTGTTTTTCCTAAAAAGTGTATGACCCAGTCCAAAAACTAAAAAGTTTAAAGCTTATGACCAGTTCTAGTACTTATCTATCAATGAACAGGACATTATAACCAATGTTTGAGCTTCAAGAAAAACTTCAAATGGTGCTGCAACTAACTCAATAAATGCATTCCAGAGTTGCTTATCAAATACAGGTCCTTCTCAAAAAATTAGCATATTGTGATAAAGTTCATTATTTTCCATAATGTCATGATGAAAATGTAACATTCATATATTTTAGATTCATTGCACACTAACTGAAATATTTCAGGTCTTTTATTGTCTTAATATGGATGATTTTGGCATACAGCTCATGAAAACCCAAAATTCCTATCTCACAAAATTAGCATATCATTAAAAGGGTCTCTAAACGAGCTATGAACCTAATCATCTGAATCAACGAGTTAACTCTAAACACCTGCAAAAGATTCCTGAGGCCTTTAAAACTCCCAGCCTGGTTCATCAATCAAAACCCCAATCACGGGTAAGACTGCTGACCTGACTGCTGTCCAGAAGGCCACTATTGACACCCTCAAGCAAGAGGGTAAGACACAGAAAGACATTTCTGAACAAATAGGCTGTTCCCAGAGTGCTGTATCAAGGCACCTCAGTGGGAAGTCTGTGGGAAGGAAAAAGTGTGGCAGAAAACGCTGCACAACGAGAAGAGGTGACTGGACCCTGAGGAAGATTGTGGAGAAGGGCCGATTCCAGACCTTGGGGGACCTGCGGAAGCAGTGGACTGAGTCTGGAGTAGAAACATCCAGAGCCACCGTGCACAGGCGTGTGCAGGAAATGGGCTACAGGTGCCGCATTCCCCAGGTCAAGCCACTTTTGAACCAGAAACAGCGGCAGAAGCGCCTGACCTGGGCTACAGAGAAGCAGCACTGGACTGTTGCTCAGTCATGTCATTCGGAAATCAAGGTGCCAGAGTCTGGAGGAAGACTGGGGAGAAGGAAATGCCAAAATGCCAGAAGTCCAGTGTCAAGTACCCACAGTCAGTGATGGTCTGGGGTGCCGTGTCAGCTGCTGGTGTTGGTCCACTGTGTTTTATCAAGGGCAGGGTCAATGCAGCTAGCTATCAGGAGATTTTGGAGCACTTCATGCTTCCATCTGCTGAAAAGCTTTATGGAGATGAAGATTTCATTTTTCAGCACGACCTGGCACCTGCTCACAGTGCCAAAACCACTGGTAAATGGTTTACTGACCATGGTATCACTGTGCTCAATTGGCCTGCCAACTCTCCTGACCTGAACCCCATAGAGAATCTGTGGGATATTGTGAAGAGAACGTTGAGAGACTCAAGACCCAACACTCTGGATGAGCTAAAGGCCGCTATCGAAGCATCCTGGGCCTCCATAAGACCTCAGCAGTGCCACAGGCTGATTGCCTCCATGCCACGCCACATTGAAGCAGTCATTTCTGCAAAAGGATTCCCGACCAACTATTGAGTGCATAACTGTACATGATTATTTGAAGGTTGACGTTTTTTGTATTAAAAACACTTTTCTTTTATTGGTCGGATGAAATATGCTAATTTTGTGAGATAGGAATTTTGGGTTTTCATGAGCTGTATGCCAAAATCATCCGTATTAAGACAATAAAAGACCTGAAATATTTCAGTTAGTGTGCAATGAATCTAAAATATATGAATGTTAAATTTTCATCATGACATTATGGAAAATAATGAACTTTACCACAATATGCTAATATTTTGAGAAGGACCTGTATGAACCATGCAGACCCATCAGGTCACCAAAGACCTGCTTTATCCCCAGAAGGAAACCAGAGAGGCAGCATTTAGTTTCTATGCAGAAATTGTTTGCTGCACTAAATCAGGAATAAACACCGTTTACTACAGCTTTTCATCAGAGAATCTCATTAAAGAACCCGTTTGGCTGATTGCTGAGGAATTAAAGAAAAAGATTTAAGATCAGATCACATTTTAACCTTTATTTCATCTATGGAGTTCTGTTCAAAGTTTAGAGGTTTTTCTTAAGTTTTTTTCCCCCCTCTTTTTAAATTTTATTTAAAGTCGTGGTGCATAAACAGTACTATTTAAATAAACGTTCTTTCCTTATGGAAAAAAGCCTTTTCCAACTTGTGTCATGTTCACTTTAACCTGACGGATATCAGTCAGCCACCAAACATTGTTTCCAACAGATTGGGTTTAATTATCATATTTTATAACAGATATAAAAAGCTAATTTGTGATCTGTGGCTGTTGTGTTTTTCCTAAAATAATCAGCTCTAGCAGATGTATTATTTAAGTGCCTTACATATTCCTCTAATATACTGTCTGTGACGTATGAGAACATATTTCCACCAAAAGAAAATAATGTTTTAGGAACATCGACAGGAACAGAATAGGTCAGCCTGACGCTCACAGGCGTTTAGGTTGTTCATTCATCACATCATACACAACCATCCTTGTGAATTGGAGACATTTGCTCTTTATTTGCCAAAGTTAATGCTCTCCCCTGTAACTTTGCAAATTAGGAGCAAATGTCTCCAATTTCACAGGACATGTTATCCATGATGAGAGGAATAAACAGTAAAATCCATTATGCCAGGTTTATTTATTACCATTTTAGTCCCTGTGTCGGGACAGATCTTCACAGGGAAACTGCACAAGACCTGCTTCCTCTTCTTGTTTAACGGGGGTTGGCGAACAACATTTAGGTGCATTACTGCCACCAACTGGTAAGGAGTGCAACAGCTTCATCAGGGGTTTTAGATTTGCATTTGTAAATTTGTGATTCGTACTTTTATTGTTGCATAGCTATAACTTTGTCACATGTATGCATGAGTTGACAAGGCAAAAAAAAAAAAACTAGTCTTAAATTTGTTCATGTTTATTTACTTACATTTACAAATTTAGAGACCTACACGTACATTTTTTTTCTTTTAGTTATTTTACCCCATATAGAAGGGTCTACATTTTTTTAAATCGCATTTACAGTTTTGTTTTAGTCCAAAATGTTCCAATGTAAAAAAAAAAAATAGTTAAATAAAGAAAACTAAAGTATATTTAATAATAGATTTATATGTTTCGGGTAATTAATGAGGACTGACTTTAATATATGCAGGACTTATTTAATGCAAACTGTCTCAGGTTTGCCCCACTCAAAAAAAAAAAAAAAAAAAGAAGACAAAACCACTCTTTGAAAGTTAACCTTACTATACAATTAACGAAGCCAAGTGAAATAGAGAAAAACAAAACATTTATCTACATGAGAGCGAAGAACTGCACCAGGCAGAATGTGGAGTATGCAGTATGTCGACAATACCGCAATCTCTCCATTTTGGCAAATACTGAACATGAACTCATTCTTTAAAATCAAATCTTATCAAATTATCCACACCTCTTCCATCATCTTACTCCGTACTGATTTAGACCTGGTCAACACTAAAAGCACATTCCATGAAACTGTAGGAATGTTGAGTTTGCCAAAATACTGAGCTTCACTACCTGTTTTTCTAGCTTACAAGAACAAAGCCTTCCAAAAACAAACCATTAAAAAAAAAAAAAAAAAAAAGTCCTTTGCAGTGTTACAGCAGTAAGGAAAAAAAGCAGAGCAACCATGAACTGTAGTTGCAGGAGACTATATATTCTACTGTTTTTGTTCCTTTAGGAGCATATCCCCATGGAGCTGCTGCACTATCTGCACACAAACCCATCGACTTGCTGCCAGGAAAACTACACAGCACACTTTGATCAAATCAGCCCAACAGACCTCAGCAGATCCAGTAGGTATACATACCTGCAAAAACCAGTTCTTTCTCTGCAGTGTCAGTCTCAATTTTAAACAGACATGTAAAGCATCTAGAAATCACAGTGATCCAAAACGAAGGACTGAACGGTTCACCAGCCACCACTGTTAAAAGGAGCCAGTTACTTTACATTCATTTTTCTGGCTAAAAAGGTCCACTTCAGCAACAAATTGGACATTTTAACAAGTATTTGCACTTTAATTTTAAGCCCTCTAAAAATTGTTTTAACCAAATGTTTCCACTTCCTTGCCCTTAATGCAACAATCTTTAAAGATATAACCAAACACCAAATATCTTGCATAGTTAATCCAGGCATTAGTTGTAGATTAGAGCTCAGAAATGACAGCTCAGCCATCTTTATGTACCATTTGAAGCCACAGATTCAACAGGCGTTGAGCTGCATCAAATCATTTCACTTAAAAGTAGCTAATTATGGTGCTCTATATAAATGCTGTCACACTGGAGGTCACGGTAATGCAATTTTCCCCAGTAACAAACGGTTGCTGCTGCTTCTCCTCCTCCTCCTCCACCACCTACTCCTCCTCCTCCTCCTCCTCCTCCTGGCCACCACTCCGCCCACTTCAAAAAAAAAAAAACACCACCAAGTGCACCCCCACTTCCCACAACCAAGGATCTGGGTCTTGCACAGCATCATAATAACCATGGCGGGGGAGAGGAGAAAAAAACAAAACATCCATTTTAAATCAGGCCAGCTTGCTCCTGCTCTTGCCTCTTGCTAATCTGCATGGCATTTTGGTCAAATAGTCCCTCAGAATCTCAAACAGCAAACGTGTTAGTAGCTAGTTTTGGAAAATGAGGCTCTTTAAAAAAAAAAAAAAAGGCACTGAAACTGATGCTGTAGGCGAGAATCCTGAGGATCTGCTCAAATCATGGAAAACAAATTTATTACCTGCGGCCATGAACTAATTTAGAACCTACAAAGGTCCTGTCATTAAAAGACTAAAAAAAAAAGTTAAACTTGTCCATCTAATGATCCGCTTTATTTAAGCTTCAATGCAACTTGTAATTGCACAAACACATATAATGCAAGGTCTCAAACTGATGACTATTAAAAATACAAATGTGTCAAGATGTAGATTAGAAAAATCAAGACGAATAAAACTAATGCAAAACTGCGTGATAACGTTTTACGGTGTCAAGCCTAAACTTAAAGGACCAAAGAGAATATTCCATACCAGCAAAACTTTAAGAGGTACAGATTTAAAAGATTTGTTTAATATAAAAAACCCTGTTAAATAAAACACTCAAAAATGAAGCCAAGAAAAAAACCAAAGATTCTCAAAAACCTGCAAAAGAATAAATCAAACAGTAAAATACCAACCAAAATAAACTCAACTGTGTTTAATATCAGCCAGTTTTCTGAATATGGAGACTGTGGAAAATTATCTAGATTAAAAGACGGATTACCACTGGATGATCTTGGACATTAGAAATATGAACACGACTCTACTGGCTTTAGAGTCTATAATGTTTTTATCCTGGAGTTTCAGGCTTAAAGTTGAAGTGCTTCAGAGTTTACGTTCAATTATTATAACGACTTGAACCTGGCCACTCAGCAGATAATTAGCCCTTCATTGGGATCCCCTGTGGTCAATAATTGGCCTCATTCACCTTCCGAGCTGGACCTCGGTTCTCCCAGCTACTCCCCTCTTTAATCCGTAATTCCAAGATGTTAATCCGCAGTTTGCTCCCTTCTTGTCCCGCCTCTGCATTGTTTCTCCCTTTTTCACTTAAAGAATAAATAAATAAAATTATCAACGTCACTGAGCCTGAGGGGGTTGGTGATGATGGCCGAGCAGAAATCACAAGACTGACGCACAAACACAGCCCAGAAGGTTTAGATGTTTAAATCAACTAAACCTGGAGCTAGTCAGTCATGACAAATCAAAGAAAAGGTTTAAATCTTTGTTTTATACACTAGTTTCTATAAGGAGATATTAAAATAAGATCAGGAATCGATTCAGCATGAGTTCACCTTAAAATACTGACGAATTACGCTGGATGGATGAGGGTTAATGGGGTTTGTTTGCTAATTAGACGGCTAACAAGTCCATGAGGGTGCAGCCAGGAGACAGGTGTACAGCTCGGGTAAATGTTAGCTAACCGCCCCGAACACTGGAGGTTTTATCACAGAGATTTAACCGGACAAACACAGGCGGGAATCACAGCGGGCTCTTACCTCGGACGCTACCGCAGTGCTGGAGCCACATTAGCAGCAGAAGGATCCCTGGTGCGGACGTGACCATCTCTGGTTCGGAGCAGTCACCGTTCGGCGGCTGCTGCTGCTAGCTGAGCTGAGCTGAGCGCTCGCGAGCTGCCTGGCTGGCTGCCTTCCCCCGGCTCGCGCTGGCCTGCTCCTGCTTTTTATGGTTCTGCCGGTCCGTCCACGCGCTAGCTGAACACACACATCCAAACAGGCGCGTGCGCACACAGGAACTGTGGAACAGAGCGGTCAGCTTTTATAGTCCGGAGGTGGCACGCGCCGCTGAGGACTGCTTGCTGACTGGAAGGAAAAAAAAAAAAAAAAAGCTGCCAACCCCACGCGCCCCTCTTATAGCGTTCACGGTCCGTGCGGGTTCCCGTTGCGTCCACTCCGTTTAAAATCCATTTCCTGAAGCAGTTGACGGTGACAGACCGGTACCGGGTAGTTATCAGCACTGCACGGTCAATCACGGAGCCGTGGAGGGGGGTTCTCCTGCTTCAGTCTGCTGCAGATTATTAACTCTTCACTCCCCGCAGAAATCATTAAATTCTCACTAACTGGTCCCAGCTTGGAAAACAGACATCAGACCATTAAATGGAGCAATGCTTTTTCTGTTACTAGTAAAGAAATTATGTATTTTGTTTTACATTTTCACATTGTATTACATCAATTAAAATTCCTGTACACTGTAAAACTCTAAACTGTAAAAATGTGTTGTGATGGTTAGTTTTTTTTTTTTTTCAAATAATATACAGCATCTTTTAAAAGTATTCACACTCTTGGGCCTTTTTTATATTTTGTGACGTTACCACCACAACCTTTAATATATTTTATAAGCATTTAATGTGATCAACAAAAAAAGTGCAGAATTGTGAAGTGGGGCTACATTGATACATGAATATCTAACAGGTTTTACCAAAAATCTGAACGTATTCAGCCCCCTTTACATTGACACCCATCATTAAAACTCAGTGCACCTTCAGAAGTCAGCTAATTTTAGTATACAACCAGCTGTTCTGTGGAGGCCTCCGAGGTTTGTTAGGAAACCCACAGCATCAGGAAGACCAAGTAACAAAAAGGTTCTGAGAACTTTAATGGTTAAGTTCTAAAACAATATCGCACACTTTGAACATCTCACAGAGGTCTGTTCAACCCATCATCTGAACATAGAAGGAGGATGGACCAACTGCAAACCTACCAGGACATGGACGTCCACCTAAACTGACAGCCAGAGCAGCCAGGAGGCTCAGGGCAGCTCTGAATGAGCTGTAGTGATCCACACCTCTGCACTTGAAAGATCTTGCCTTTATTCATTAGTGGCAAGAAGAACGCTATGGTTGAAATAAATCTTCATGTAGGGGACACAGCAAGTACGTAGAAGAAGGTGCTTTGCTTAGAAGAGACCCAAATTAAACCGTGTGGCCTACATGCAAAACAGTATGTTTAGAGGAAAACTAATTCAGCACCTCCTTACTGTGAAACATTATGGTGGTCAAAATACTGATTTAAAAATAAAGATGTGCATTGAGAAGAACTCAAACAAGGCTAATAAATAGTAAACACGCTGACAACAATGACTGAAATGCGAGTTTCTCATGCAAACAAAACAACAGAGTCAGAAATGACCACAGAGACTCGTGAAACATAAACTAACTGGTCCTAGAATTGTAATTAGTGGCTATAAGACAAACCAAGCCAGAAAGATCTTCGGAATGAACAAATACATTTGCAGAAAATAACAAAACTGCACAAAAATGTCTGCAACGACAAAAGCAATGGTTTTAAACTGAATAACCACAAATACATATGCTGTTATGGTCTTCAGAGATACAATATAAACTTAAAGTTACTGACTTGTTTTGTATCTCGCAAACCATTTCTGAGTTGATTATATGTTGTGGATCATCGTCCTGCTGAAAGACACAATGATGACCCATTCTCAGTGCTCTAGCAGAGGCCATGAGATATTTACTTCACTCAAACAAGGTTCCTAGGCATCTGAAGGAGAAAACAGCCCAGAGCATCACAAATCCTCCTCTATACATAACAGTGGGCATGAGGTGCTTTTCCACATCTTCATCATTTGTTTCATAGCAGAACCACCCTGAGTGTTTGTTACTGGAAAGCTCAATGTGTGTCTTATCTGACAGTTAACATCCCAGCAGAGTTGAACAAACTCTTCATGTTTATATTTGTGATGGTAGGACAGAACAGGCCTTTCCTGGCCTTCCCCGTAAAAAACATTTGGTGTATTAATAACATCCGATGGTTGTTATAGAAACTACTCAGCCAACATGCGTATATGGGTGTTGCCCAGGCTGGATCCATTTGCCTAAATACTACCCATACAGGCAAAACTAGTTGGACACCCAAAGTAGGTCTCAAATCACACACCTATAGGCAGGTAACACAAGGTCATTAATTAACCCCTGGACAATCCAGTTTCCAGCCTATGGCCTACCCTTATTGGCCACATATGCAGATGTTAGATGTTCCTGCAATTATCCTTACCACGCTGCTCACTGTGGCAAAATATGCTCCGGTTTACTCCAACCATAGATCTATTTGTGTTAGAAGTTGTTTTCCTGTAGTTATTTCCTGACATGTGAAGGTCCACACACATATCCCTTAACTTGAATATCATCTTTTCCTGTATTTCCTATTTTGAATAAGGGCACAGACATGGGCCTCTGTGTCACATCATATGTACCCCCAATGGAAACAGGAACTGATTTATTGATAAGAAAAAAATGAAAGAGGCACTGATTACCTCATAAAAGTAAAGTATAAGTTTAAAGGGTGCTTGAGTGATATCCATGTTAAAAGGATTTCTAGGGGTACTTAACTTAGCACTGATTGAATCTGTCTTCATCTACATCTAGCTGAACAGTGCCCCCAACGGACACACACTGTGATGACCTGATTATTGCCAATGCATTAGAAATAATTTTCTTCTCTACATTTCTTATCTTTAGCTGTTGTTTTTTGCAAGCAGGAAGTAAGTTAATAATTCTAATTAATTTTGGGCCTATTTCAATAGGAAAATATGCCGCTGGTTTAATTTATCATTTGAAATGTGAAATAACTGAAGGACCATTTTGAATGTTCTGTATTTACTTATAGTTTCACTGGCAGTCATTTTATCAGCTTTTTCAAACAGCGTGACATAAGATTATTGAACCAAACCTGGGTGTTGTTTTCTCCCTCCTGTGTGTCTGAAGCTATTTCCCTCCAGTTTGATCAGCGAGCCCTGGGTGTTTCCAGAGGGCTGCGAGCTGCCAGCTTTCATGCACTCTCACGCTTCTTATCAGAGGATTAAACCTCATCTTCACTGAGGGCTGACGGCTGCTGATACACCCTAAGGCTCGCTCTGTCCCAGATTCCCTTTTTTACTCCCCTCAAAAACACACAAACCTTATAAACTGCCTAATAATCATGTTCCAGGAAGTGTCAGTGTTTTTCTTCCTTCTACACACACATGCCTTTCATGTAAAAACAGTGTTTATTTCCCTGTTTGGATCTGTTGAGGTAAAACTCAACAGGACAGATGGTAAACCTGGAAGGAAACCCTTAGCTCAGAGCTGGACCTCAGCTTCATATTCACCTTCAGCATCCAAATAACTGGCAGCAGGAGATTGGAGAAAATGTCCTTTTACACATTAGTTTATTTTATTGATTGGTTTCTTGACTGATTTTTATTGGCTAGTGTTAACATTCGACGGATACATGCAAACAAACAGAGATTAAGTTCAAAAGTAATTACATAAATTAGAGAAAAGTGTAGGCAGAGGGATGAGCTTATTACGCCTACACTGTTGTATGGTCACTTAAACATAAATGGCAGTTCTTATTTCTTTACCAAAACAAAACGGGAAGAGAAAACTGTGCAGATCACAAAATAATCACACCTCAGTTTGATTTTCTAATATTTCTCCTATCTTTTTCTTTTATAAGCATCCATTTTCTTCTTAGTTCACACTTTGTTTCTGTCGCGTTCTGAGGTTTACAGTGACCAAGGCGCAGACAAGAGCTTGGCAGCCGCATGTTGTAAAAATCTTCAGTTCTTTATTTTTAACAAGGTTTTCAAAAACAAAGGAAGAATACTGCAGGTACAATGCATAACTAGAAAATCAAAAATTTACTGAATTAGACTCTGCAGGAACATGGTTACACATGTCGAAGGTAATGAACGGGAACTTGAACGGAAGGAACCAGCGAGGAACAAACAAGAACAGAGAGCTGATGAACAGAGGGAAGTGGAGTATGGACCAATGAGAATGAGAGATAGGAAATCAGGGGAGATGAAATTCAGGTGTGGAGAATTGAGGGAAAGTGAATAGTTGCTAAGGTGACACGGCTAGAAACAAAACGAAACACGAGAGCTAAACCATAACATAAATCCAGAGGGGAAAACATGAGGGAAGCTATACAATAACATAACCAAAGGAACCTGACTACAAAAACAAAACTATAAATAACAAAACTCAGGGAAAACAGATCAAAGCAACACTATGGATGAAGATAATAAACCAAAAGAAACATAAGAACCTAGAATAATCATTAACTAAAGCAAACTGAGAAACTAAAGGGAATAGAAGAAACACCAAAATCTAATAATTAACAAAGAACCCATAAAGGAACCCTGACTGTAAATAAACAAAACCTAAACCACAGAAAGGGAAGCAGGATGAGGAGGAACAGAGAAAATAAACTAGAAAACAAAGAGCGGTGTTTGCAGCAAGATGCTGCATATCTTCTATAAGTCTGTTGTGGAGAGTGTGATCTCTTCTCCATCATCTGCTGGGGAAGCAGCATCAGAGCCAGGGACTTAAAAAAGCTCAACAAGCTGATAAAAAAGGCTGGTTCTGTTCTGGGGACTCCTCTGGAACCTCTGGAGATCATTGTGGAAAGATGGATTCTTCATAAAATGAAGAACATTATGGAGAACCCTGAGCATCCTCTTCATGAGACTGTCCTACAACAACAGAGTGTCTTCAGTCAGAGGCTTCTTCAGATCTACTGTAAGACGGAGCTACAGGAGATCCTTCCTGCCCACAGCCATCAGCATCTACAACGTCTCTTTGAGGAAACCTTCATAATATGAGCTACAACAACATTTAATTTCCCTTTGGGATTAATAAAGTATTTTTGAATTGAATTAGAGTATACAGGCAGGGCACAGCAAATGAGGATACCTGCGAAGGTGACAAAAGAAGTCATACCTGCAATAATAAAACCCTTCCATTTACCAAAGGTAGCAGTAAACCAATCAGACAAAGAATCAGCACCAGAGTCAGGGTACCAGGGAGCCAGGATGCATAATTCATCCAGAGCTCTGGTTACTGAACCATCAGGACCGGTAGTGTTATAGTGTGATCAACGTTTTTGTTAGGAGTAATCTGAAGAAATATTGATTCAAACCCATTGACTGTAGGATTGGCTAACTTATACTCATCTGAAACACCATGAAGGAGAGCAGGAGTAGTGAAAAGTTGTGGTCTGGCTGATGAACAAGCCATACACTCTGTCATGTTATTGGTTTTAGCGTAAATGTTATCCATTCTAACCAGGTGTTTTTGTCAGAAAATCCAGTTTCAACCTGCAATATTACTTCAGGTGATGAGACATTGTCAGTTCCAGTAGAGTATCAAGGAGCAAATCAAGTAAGGCACTAAAATGTTCCATAACAGTCCAAACCTTTTGCCACATGGGCTAAACTCATCAAGTCGAAAACACTAGTAGCCCAAAAATATATTTTTTGATAAAAATCCGCCTCAAATTTTGTAAATTTTAGTATAACCTGCTCAACATTAAAGCTTTTTAGAGTAAGTTATCTGTAATCATTGTACACCCAGAACATTGAAAGGGTTTTCTAGGTTTGTCTTATTAAAAGAAACACGTATAGTTTATACATTTTTGAGGGTCGTCGACAGATACGAGACAAGAACACAATTTGGGAAAACGTTTAATCTAGCTAAGTTTAATAAATCAATTAAATGCACATTTGGGTTTATCCGAGTTAGGTAAGTAAAAGTTGCTGGATGTTCATGGACCTATACGAAATTAAAAAGAAAACAAAAAGTGATAAAAAATTAAAAGATAAGTACTTTATGCTTCCTTAGTTTAATACATTTACTTATTTCTACCTGGTTCTTCTCTTTCTTTAACACATTTAACTTGCTCTTTTTATCTGTATTTCATCTAAAGCATGTTGTAATTCACGTTTTAAAAGCTGTTTTTAAAACAGACGTTTACTCACTTTATTTCCCAACTAGAAGGCATTGTTCTTATAAGGTTTCCCTTCTCCTTCCAGCAAATAGAAACAGAAGATACGCAGATATTGTAAAACATTTCAACTAAATGTCTGCAATTATGCTCAGAAAACAGCTTGTTAAATGAACGCAAAATCTGAGAAAATGTCCCCATGATAAAATACATTTCTTTTCTAACTAAGCAATTATTATAATTGATGGAAATATTTGTGGGCTGGGTCAACAGGGTCTTCAAGGGGTTCTTCTTTTTTAGTTTTACTAAACAGATCCATTTTTTTTTCATTTGATCAAATCAGTTTTTCCTAAATTAAGTTTAGTTTTTCTTTTCTCTCTTCATCTTGTGCAAGACACTTAAGTTATTTTCATGTGATACATTTAAATCCAACTAACTAAAGTAACTTAACAGTTTTGTGTTGCACAAATATATTTGCCGTCTGCCACAAGGCATGTAGAGGGCACATCAAACCTGTGGAAGAAGGTGTCCTGCTCAGATGAGACCATGGTTTTCATTAGAAATTATGTGCAGAAAAAAAAATGTAACACTGCAGATCAACCCGAACACAGTGTCTGAAACATGGTGGAGGCAGTGTCATGATGTGGCAATATATTTATATGCAAAAATAGAAAACAAAGATAAAAAAAATCCGGTTTTTATCCAGTTGTTTATACATTCCCAGCATATATTTATGTAGAAAACATCATATTTACATATTTACAGTTATGCTTTTACATATTTACATATAAATATGGTCAAAAGCCACACATTGTAAAAATCAGGAATGTTACAAATTTTAAAGGCATCTTTCAATGTTGACAAAAACACAAACAAAAACAGACATTTAAGGCACAATCAGTCTGTTTTGGTCTTATTGGCTATTTGAAAACAAGGTTTTGGAACACTGTTAATGTTTTCCCTCTATTTTCATCTGAAATGTAAAAAATAACTTCCTGTTTTCACAGCCCTGAAACAAAGAAGTTTCCTGATAATTTTGTGAAAGGTTCAGGATGAACATTTGCTGATTTGCTGTTCCCACGTTTAGCCTTTAATTGCATCTGTTTGGCTCGCTAAGAGGCCAAATTTAAGTCATTATAGGACATGTGATGCAGCCAGATTTAAACAGAAATACTTGTCATTCATTTGGTGTGAAGTGTGTATTTTTTAACAACTTGCTAAAACCTTTGCTGAGACTTATTAGGCTTTCTCTTTTGAAATTAGTTGTAAAAATTATGCCAAAATAAATATCTATAGTTACAATGTTTTATATAAGTATGCTGCAAATGCAGAAACTGAGAGGCTCTATGGTTTCTTCTTGTGGGGAAATGTGATTTAGGCGGTTATTTAGCGCCTCCTTGTGGACAAAGTACTTCATCACCATCAAACTGGTCACCGACTCCAGCTTCAGAGCAGCAGATTCTGATTTCTATCAAGTTTTTATCCTTCTCCAGTACGATTGTGTTTGTTCTTAATCAGTTTGAAGATGCGTCCCCAGCTGCCAGCTCTGGTTTCAGATGCTCAGGATCTTGGCGTAGGGCTTCTGCAGGCACAGGGAGCCGTGGTGAGGAAGAGGATGGTTGTAGTAGTGTTCAACCAGGGCTGCCAGGTTGGGGAAGGTCAGGTCACTTTCCAGAAATATGCTGTCATTCTACAGGAGACGTTAATGAGGTTATTTCCAAGACAGAATTATTAGAACACATTATTTGCAATACAGCAGGGGGCGCTGGTGGGTTTTCTTACCTCTGCAAACAGTCTGTAGTTTCTGGCTTTGTTTATACCGACATCCCAAACCACCAGTACCTGAAAAACACATCAAATACCTTTTATTCCGTTTCTTTCTGTGAAGACAAGCTGATCTATGTCACTCCTGGCTATTTTAACTTTAAACATTGATCTTTTTGTCATAAATTTAGGCAGAAACTATTGAGTTCGGTCTTTAGAAAACTGTTTAACAGCTTCAGGGCCTCCAGAAAGAAAGTATGTTCTTCCCCAGAAAGCTTCAAAGTAAAACTTTTATCATGTGGAAATGATCAAAAACAAATGTTATTTTCACATGAAATTGAGTTAAAGCTGTTAATTACCAACACTCAACCAGATATATGGCTGTCTGAGGAACTCATAAACACATAAATATTGAATTTATATCACTAACATAGAGACTTATGATATAGAATATCTTTTCACAGGCTTGGGTTTGAGGCAGTATGTGATATACTGTAATACTTTTTACATCTCTTATAGAGCCCATCTATATGGGGCTAATAACATCCTGATAAAAAAAGATTGCAGCTACAAATATTTATGACACCCCCTTAAAAAATTCTTGTTTTTGCGTTTTGTCACACATACAATACAAAAGTAGTTTTCAAACATGATTTTATTTATGAGAGAACAGCTATCCAAACCAATATGGCTGTATGTGGCAAAAGCAATTGCCCCCTAAACCTAACCACTGGTTGTTCACTGGTTTGTGATAACTGGGAATGAGTCTTTAACATCACTCTGTAGGAAACTTGACCCGCCCTGCTTGGTTTTTTCATCTATTCAAGATCACTCTGCGCCATCTCAATCAGATTCAAGCCCCGACTTTGACTAGGTCATTCCAAAGCCTTAATTTAATTGTTTTTACCATTCAGAGGTGGATTCGCTGTTGTGCTTTGGATCATTGTCCTTCTGTATAACCCAAGTGTACTTGAGCTTAGGAAAAAACTGATGGTGAGACATTCTCGTTCAGGATTTTCTGTTACAGAGCAGAGTTTGTGGTTCCATCAAGTACAGCAAGTCGTCCAGTTCCTAAATCAGCAAAGAAACTCCAGACCATCACACTACTACCACCACCACGTTTGAATATCGGTAATTTTGGTAGGCCAGCCAATCTTGAGGAGGCTGAATCCTGAGGTTCCATGTTTTCTTCTGCTTATTGAGATCAATTAGCCTACTTCATGTTGTCAGAGAGGTTCTGTTTAAATAATTTCTTATAATTCCAGGTCAGAATTGAACATTTAACATAAACTGCTTTATTCAGGTTATCTTTGTCTTATACTAAAATGTGTATGATGAAATGAAGCGTTTAGGTGAAACAATAAAGCTGAAACAGAAGAGGTATGTAGGGGGAGTACCCACTTGATCACATCAGCATAATCTTTGAAAGTATTATTTCACTGCCTCGCGTTTTTATTTCTTACCTTTGAAGTTTTGGTTCCTGAGTTTCTGATGCCATACAGTCCATCCGGCGGATTAGCGCAGCACTCTTTGAAAAGCCTGAAGATGTAAAAATCAACACATGGTTTGTATTATTAAAAGACACTGTTAAGACCTTTTGAGGACAAAATGCTTCACATATGAAAGCCTCAACAAGAATGCACAGGGTACTTTTCCAGGGTGTCAAAAACTGAGAATAGAAGAAATGCAGGAAATAAAAGCGAGTAAATGTCGGGTTTTTGCCACAAGGGGGCAGCAACAGTCCAGAAAAGCAGCATTGTTGGTTTTACTTAAAAACTGTTTCTGCTCTGTGGGTTGAACTAAAAGTATTAAAGAGTGTCGTACATTTCTACAAAGGAGGTTTCAGTTGAATCGATGAAAACTGAGTCTGGCAGCTGCACCTGCACACAGAAACAACAAAACTTAAACTTTAACAAAGTTAACAGAACATACATAAAAAAACTAAATATTCTTAAAACGAATTGTCACTAAACCCAAATGGTGTTAGTTTTATTAAAAAGAGCCTGTTGAGCTCAGTCCGGATAAAGCAGCTTTGTGTTATCTCTCTTACGTTCTCGTAGTCGTCATCAGAGTCGTTTTGATGTTTGGACGGCTTTGGTTTCTTCCTAAAATCAGCTGGGACTTCATCTCCCAGCGAACGGAAGCTCTGCCCGTCTGGAGATGCTCTTCTGGCAAGAAAACACTTATTTGAGAAGCAGGTTCTTCTAGCTCATGCAGATCATTTTACAGCTTTTCTCAGTGACTCCACATATTTGTTTAAGGCAACAACATACAGGTCCTTCTCAAAATATTAGCATATTGTGATAAAGTTCATTATTTTCCATAATGTCATGATGAAAATTTAACATTCATATATTTTAGATTCATTGCACACTAACTGAAATATTTCAGGTCTTTTATTGTCTTAATACGGATGATTTTAGCATACAGCTCATGAAAACCCAAAATTCCTATCTCACAAAATTAGCATATCATTAAAAGGGTCTCTAAACGAGCTATGGACCTAATCATCTGAATCAACGAGTTAACTCTAAACACCTGCAATAGATTCCTGAGGCCTTTAAAACTCCCAGCCTGGTTCATCACTCAAACCCCCAATCATGGGTAAGACTGCAGACCTGACTGCTGTCCAGAAGGCCACTATTGACACCCTCAAGCAAGAGGGTAAGACACAGAAAGACATTTCTGAACGAATAGGCTGTTCCCAGAGTGCTGTATCAAGGCACCTGAGTGGGAAGTCTGTGGGAAGGAAAAAGTGTGGCAGAAAACGCTGCACAACGAGAAGAGGTGACCGGACCCTGAGGAAGATTGTGGAGAAGGGCCGATTCCAGACCTTGGGGGACCTGCGGAAGCAGTGGACTGAGTCTGGAGTAGAAACATCCAGAGCCACCGTACACAGGCGTGTGCAGGAAATGGGTTACAGGTGCCGCATTCCCCAGGTCAAGCCACTTTTGAACCAGAAACAGCGGCAGAAGCGCCTGACCTGGGCTACAGAGAAGCAGCACTGGACTGTTGCTCAGTGGTCCAAAGTACTTTTTTCGGATGAAAGCAAATTCTGCACGTCATTCGGAAATCAAGGTGCCAGAGTCTGGAGGAAGACTGGGGAGAAGGAAATGCCAAAATGCCAGAAGTCCAGTGTCAAGTACCCACAGTCAGTGATGGTCTGGGGTGCCGTGTCAGCTGCTGGTGTTGGTCCACTGTGTTTTATCAAGGGCAGGGTCAATGCAGCTAGCTATCAGGAGATTTTGGAGCACTTCATGCTTCCATCTGCTGAAAAGGTTTATGGAGATGAAGATTTCATTTTTCAGCATGACCTGGCACCTGCTCACAGTGCCAAAACCACTGGTAAATGGTTTACTGACCATGGTATCAATGTGCTCAATTGGCCTGCCAACTCTCCTGACCTGAACCCCATAGAGAATCTGTGGGATATTGTGAAGAGAACGTTGAGAGACTCAAGACCCAACACTCTGGATGAGCTAAAGGCCGCTATCGAAGCATCCTGGGCCTCCATAAGACCTCAGCAGTGCCACAGGCTGATTGCCTCCATGCCACGCCGCATTGAAGCAGTCATTTCTGCCAAAGGATTCCCGACCAAGTATTGAGTGCATAACTGTACATGATTATTTGAAGGTTGAAGTTTTTTGTATTAAAAACACGTTTCTTTTATTGGTCGGATGAAATATGCTAATTTTGTGAGATAGGAATTTTGGGTTTTCATGAGCTGTATGCCACAATCATCCGTATTAAGACAATAAAAGACCTGAAATATTTCAGTTAGTGTGCAATGAATCTAAAATATATGAATGTTAAATTTTTATCATGACATTATGGAAAATAATGAACTTTATCACAATATGCTAATATTTTGAGAAGGACCTGTATTTATCTAAGGGTAAAAAACATTATAAAATCTTCCTCTGGCCTTCAGAGTTTTCAATAAAAAGCAACTTAAAAAAAAAAAAATCACAATTCAAAGCTTTTTAGACTGAATTACCTTTATCAATTATTTAATACTTTCATGTTACTTACTGAAAAGGAGTTCCTGTCTTGCCTGAAGGCAGCGGGGGTTTGGCTGTTGGCGGAGGCGGTTTAGGTGTCGTCAGCTTGCTGTGAAGTACAGGCTTGAGTAGGGGAGATGCTGGAAGCTTGAAAGGTACCGATGGGGGAATTGGGTTAACTGACCGTTCGGAGTGGGGAAGTGGTATGCATGGCTTGCTGCGAAGACAGTGGTTTCCCAGTGACTGGGTACTGGCAGTATTTGGTAAAATGCGGATTGGACCGTTCAGGACCATCCTGTTGTGTAACTGGTCACAGATAGGCAGAGTGGCAGGTGAGTGGATCTGCACAGCAGAGCTGGAAAACTGGTCCCTCCTATCGTTTCCAGTACTACACAGTGAGGTCGTCCTGCTCTGAGGTGTTGGAGACGGGGATTTCTGCAGGTGAGGGACGAAGGGGAGAGGAGGGACAGGGGCTTTGCTTGGTTCTTTCTGAAGGGTTTGGTGTGGACTTGAAGGCTTTTTGGGGAGTGGGCTTGTTGGGTTTCTGTGTTGTCCGGGGACAGGTGGAAGGGGGCCTTTTAGGACATTTAGACTCGAATCTCGATGGGGTGGGGGTGCTGCTGGCACTGGTGGAGGAGGGTAGGAAGGAGGCGTCCCCGTGGGTCGACCTGTAGAGGGGGGAAGAATAACTAATTTAGACTTTGAAAGACCTTCAGAAAGAAACCTGGAAGAAATTCTAGCCTGTTTTCAGATTTTACCTGTAGATGGTGATGAACCATCACCGTCTGGCTTCAGATAGTCTTCCTCATCATCTTCGTCATCATCCTCATCAACATAAGCTTCACACAAAGAGAGCAAATGTTAAATTTTCATAGATAATTTAAGTGTGTTGCAATGCTGTATGTATTAGCATTGTCTCACCATCTTCTGCTGATTCAACAGCGTGTTTGATTTCCATGGGTCTCTCTATAGTGCCATAAAAGTCTGCATCTGAGTCAGAGTCACTGCACCAACAAGGAAAATCTCATGAATTACAAATACCATATTCATTTCTAGAATTTCCTGAAAGTTGCTCAAAGTAGCAATCCTTGTTTATTACACCTAGCCAGCAAGCAAATTTACATTTACAGAAAAAAGCCAATGGTTCTGCCGTATGCTCGTTTACAAGCAGGCTACTTCCTGTATTTATTGCCGTGAATGGCAATAAATGCAAAAATTAAAAGTAATTCTGTAAATTCAGGTTTTTAATGTTACACTTTTAATGCCAGTTAGCCTCAAGCTAACAGCTGCTCCTAGAATTGCAACCAAACAGATTGAGGTACTTAAAAGACTTAAATAAAAGTAATAATACCACACTTTACAGTACACTACTACTGCAAATCCATATTTTGACAGTTATAGACTTGTGGATTTTCCAGAAAGTTGATATTCTTGCTTCAGCTTTCTGGCTAGCTGCATAACTTCTAGCCTAACAGTTAACCCGAGCCAACACCACCCCACAGAGCTACAACCAGAAAGGCCAAATAGTGTACAAAACAAAACCACTACTTTGAATTCACGTTGTGAAAGTTGCAGACTAATTAAACTTCCAGAAAGTAGTATTTCTGACATATAGTGTTATTAAAAGTATATTTTTCTACCCCAGTCAACCTTTGCAATGGAGATTCTAAAGCAGGGGTCAGTGACCTTTATAGAAAGAACCGATTTCGATCTTAAAATCTAACATTCAAATCAAGGGGAAAAACAGATCTCTTGGAAAGAATGAGGCCAATTTAGTAGCTTACAGATTGAAGAACTTCTAAAACCAGACTTTTTCTATTTCCTTTGTATATATAGTTATATAATGCACTTAACTAATTTTTAGATTATTTTTTGTCAAGGTTCTTAAGAACCACTGTGCAGAAGATACAGAGCATTATGCAGCCCTGGATCAACAGGTTGCAGACCCCTGTTAGGGCTAAGTGTTAGCTTTGTGCTAACTGGCAGGCTAAAATAGTAAATAAATACACAAATATATATAAAAAATTAAGTTAATTAGAATTGTAAAATCACAGTCATAAATACAGAAAGTAGCTTGGTTTTACACTGTTGTAAGGAAGAACTATTGTCATGACAGTAACAGCTGAACCATAGTTCAACTGCTGAAGTAAACCCGAGTGGTTTCCTTTAGCAGGTCAAAAAACATGCACACTAGATTAGTTACAGATAAAAATTGCCCTTTGGGTGTGAGAGGCTGTTTGTCTCATTCATATCTGTGTTGGCAGTATAATGGGTTGCAAGTCTGTCTAGTTCCCTAGGTGGTTTAGCATCTTACATATTACACTGTTCATTTGTGCTTTTTGTAGTTGAGAGGTAGTCAGTTGGACAAGGGTGACCATGGTTTTTTCTGAGGTTACCTTGAAATATGGGACTCTTTTCTGTCATTATAGTGATCTATTTCCCTTCGCAGATATCGCATCCATTTCTGTAAGACAGCAAGCAAAATAAACAAACCTCAGCTACTCAGGTGAAGATTCCCTGCAGGGAGTAGACATATAAATGGTGACATTTAAGAAAGTAAAGACTGTACAGTGTGTTCAGTGATGTTCTCACCCTTCGTTCGTCCTCACTGGCAGCAGAAAAATACCACGTTCTGTGTTTCTTACTGAAGTGGACTATTTTAAATGGAAAAACATTACTGGATGTTGTCTCCTCCGCTGCCCTCATCACTCTGTTGAATTAAGGAAATGTAAGAGTTATGCTCGGACATTTCTCTGTTCATAATTAACACATATTGAATACAAACTGGGCTGTGCAACACACTGGGACAAGCAAAATGGTGAAGCACCGAAGAAAGCAGAGGGCATGAATATATCGACTTAAATGAGAATTATCCAGAAATAATCTTGGTCATTGCTACTGGTTTGTCAAGCTACTGGCTTTTTTGGTGTTTCCCAAGTTTTAGATGACAGCATTTGGGTTAATAGTAATAATTCAAACAATGCATGTTTGTTTTCTTCCAGCAAAGTCTACTGAGCAAGTTCTACAACGTCACTGGTAAAGGGTTCTGACCTGTTGTAGCCATTGAGAGAAAACGCCCCCTGTGGTGAAGGAGAGGTACTGCTTTTGAAGTAGTACACGCACCCCTTGTGGATGATGATGTACCTCAATGGCCCTGTAGACAGCAATGTTTATTAGAACTTTTTTATGTGTCTAACCTTACAGGAGCAACCTTAAACAAGATACAAAAGGATAAATGATCCGTCCTTTTAATTGTTTCACTCACATTTCATGAGACTAAACTGACTGCCTCCCTTCTTGTGGAGGTATCCTGCGGTGGAAACTCCTCCGGGCATTGTGAGGAGATTCTGAGCCCCGATGGCTCGCATCGGCACCGGCCAGTACATCTCTGGAAACGACATGGTTCTGTGGATAAGGAGGAGAAAAAGCAATGAGAAGATGGAAAAATGGATGGAAAATCCACCTCTTTGATTCCTTAATATGATTATGATCAGCCTTTTTCTGTCTGGTGAGCTGCTCAAGCAATCCCTTTTTGATTCAGAAAGCCCAAACAAACTGAAAATCAAGTTGTGGAAGTGCAGAGAGATCCCAGAAGAGTTTTTCCTGTGTTCCCAAATTCTTCTGAATCTTCTTCAGAATCCACAGGTGTTTCCTACCTTCTGTTGAGCACTTTGTTAATGCTCCGAGCAGCAACATTTTCCTTCAGCATGCTGACTGTCGAGGATAAAACCGTGGAGGCTAAAGTCGGCATTAGGCCCATGACAGAGAAAGCATTCTGGCTGGACTCTCTTCTTTCTGGGTTTACTGGTGCATCTGATCTGATCCAGGTCGAGTTATCCATCTGAACTCCTGCTTTCTCGGATCAAACCCTGTTTTTATGCCCTCCCATGAGCTCTCCCTCTCCCTCTGTCTGGCTTTTTGGGGATCTTTATCTTTTAGATTCTCCCTCTTACATAAGCACCGTCGGACCGAGATAGCGGACTACGTTGAGGCAGGCATAGATTTATGCATGAGGGCAGATGGAGTTCAGATAGGACATCCAGAGTCCTTTCACTAGAGAAAAATGAGTGTGTGTGTGTGTGCGTGCGTGCGTGTGTGTGGGAGGGTTATAAAGTAAACACCCTTAATGAAGTATTTAATCTTCAAATGTGTTTATATGCAGTTTCCAGTCTATCAACCAAATCAGGACCTCGGGCGGAAAGAGGGTGTGTTCGTGTGTGAAGTCCAAAACTAAAAGATCTGGAAGAATTTCTGAAAAAATATCCACCGAGAGAAAATGTGGTTTTCATAAAACTAATTCACTGCAAGATAAACATTAGAGACCTCTACTGTGGGTAAAACCCAGTATATTTAAATTGACCTAGATTTGGGTATCATATTATTGGATTATGTTTGACCTAATTTGGTTACTCCATTTAGTCATCTTAGAAACTAATCGCTAGTTTCTTTCTGGCTGGCAATTAACCATTAGCTAGTGGTGCTTGTTTGCTAAATTGATCGTTTCCTTTCCGATTTATTTCTGTCTTTATGAACTAACTCAGCTTAGAAACTATTGCACCCTAGTCCAGTTGAGCTTTTAGCACATATTGTACACGTCACTCAAGTCCTTTACATCAAAACACAGGAAGACTTTCTGTAATTTCAGCTGAAACATCAGGATTTTATCTTGTTCGGGGTAAATGTGAAGCAAATGCTTTGCTGTTAGTTGCTATAAAACATTTTGAGGACACAAAGATTTAAAGCAGTCGAATGACTTTCTATTACTTTGTCCATCAGTTTTTATCTTGTTTTCAGGCTATCCAAACTTCACAAACTCATCTTTGTTCATCTTTATAAAAAACAAATATACCAACATTTCAATGTAAGTTTGCTAATCTATATTTGCTCTGTAAATGTTCCTGCAATATAGATGAGAAAACAGATCAGCATAATCATTCGAGCCTTAAAACAAATTAAAACTCTAAAAAGGAATCAAAGGTTATTTGACTCCATAGGAATGAAGTTTTAGAAAACGTGTGGAGTGATGAAACAAAACATTTTGCAGAAAGAAGGGGAGTAAAAACACAGCTAACGTTTTGACAGTAAATACCAGGGAGGATCCTTGTACTCCTTCTGACCTCTGGCAGCTCCGCTGAGCCTTCATTTGCATATCAGGAGGGAATCCAGATGCTATCCGACTGTCTTATTCCAACACAGTTACAACACATACAGAGACTCAGACCATAACTCTGTCACTAAACCTTATTTCAGTCTGAACTGGGTCAATGTCTGCTTATCAACCCCACCAGGACATCCTGACGTCCTCCTAAGAGCAATACTGAAATAACATGATGCCCTCATGACAGTGCCCTCAGCATTTCTATGTTTTTTTTAGGAAGTGGGCTGAAAATGCTGAGCAGATTAAGTTTGGTTGGAGTGATCTCATCATCCAACTCAGAACTCATTCCTAATTCAAAACTATTTTTACATTTTCCAAACAGAAGAGCAGTGTCATTTTACTTATCGATTAGCCAAATCAACACATTTGTCTGCATTACAGTGAACCTTAAATTCAAATATTATTGAATGAGAAAATATGCATCTTTATGTTTTAACTGCTGCGTCTTGATTAAACAGGATTCAGTTCCCACCATTTAAACCCTCTTCCATTTGGGAAAAAAACTGCCACATAAACGTGCTTCAACTTAAAGCTGGGTATATTATTCACATTTAATGAACTATATGACATATGAATGGATGTGAACGTGTCATGCATCAGCATATACTCCCTCTGGATTACTGGAAGTACCTGTCATTGTCTGAAGTAGCAGTTTTCTATGATTACTGGTTGTCGTCCTCCTGGTTAAAGTGGTTGTTGGAGTTCAGTCATATCGAAAATACACGAACGGCACCTTTTGTGAGCATTCCAAATCTTTCAGTGCTTTTACTTGTCAAGTGACTCTGTCCCATTTATTTTCCATTCTATCCAGTTGCTGCCTCAAAAACCAGACTCCTTGCCAAATATTTGAGTACATGCATTAAGTTTTTTAAAATGTAGCATATCTCTTACATCATAACGGCACCGTCAGGTTTTAATTCATTTCTTCTTAAAGAACGGCCAGTTTTCCCTCCTTAAACTCCATCACCTCGACGTCATTTCTTCTCTTTGTTTGTTTTTACTTCTGTGTTCGCCGGTTAGAGATAATGATCAGAGAACCGCTGTTTCGCATCGAAGGGAAGCACAGGAGCAGCTCACATACCAGACTCATTGGGACATGTTTCCCCTCAGGACAAACACAATGTGTCTGCCTTGAGTTTTAGCTGATTTACATGTCCGATGACAAACCACTGACAGACATGAGGTCAAAGCAGCAGCGACAGGAATGTGGTGGATTTATCAGATTAAACGATATCAAGATTAATTCAGGTGTCAGGGAAGGAATGAAGTTTGGTTTCTCCAAAAGAAAACACGGCAAAACATTTAATATCAGTAACCCTGCATGAATATCACAAAATCTGCTTTCTGCTTGTCCCACCCAGGTGGTTGATGGGAAACTATACGTGCAAAAACAGCTGTTTAATCCCCTTTTAAAATAAAACAAATACGCAAATATTGAAGTTTGACCTCAACCTCTGAAAATATATTAACTCATTAAATTCCTATAGATCAGGGGTGTCCAAGGTGTGGCCCGGGGGCCATTTGCGGCCCTTGAAATGAATTTTTTAGGGTGCAGTTTCCACTGATGGGAGGGCTTTCAAAAAGATGCAGACACATAAAAATCTTCACACTTGCAGTTCATTTACTTTGGTCTGAATCAGTGGACAAGTTTGTTACTTTTTCCAATTATTCGGTTTCGTTTCACAAGACTAAGCAAACCAGAACCTGTCACTACAAACCACATGAAAACGATCAGTCTATTAGTCTGATGTGTCCGGGTCAGTAGAACCAAACGTAAAAACAGGATGCAGATGCTGTGTTCTGAGCTGGCAGAAAGCATAGAGCATGTATTCATATCATTTGTGTGTTTCGGGGTAATATTTGAGGTTAAATTATCTGAGAATGAAAGTTGCACAGGGCTTTATGTTTAAAAAAAGGTGCATGGCCTTTGTTTATTAGCTTGTTCACTCCACCGCATCCCACAATGCAAAGCAAACCTGGCTGCAGGAAGGCGTTTGGCTCAAGCTTGTGTGTACCTGGTAGTTGTGTTAGACCACGTTCACACATTTAAAGAACCGCGTAGAGTTCGTCTATGAACCGTACTGAGTCCACCTCCACCAGATGGTTGTTTTGGTCCGCACCCTGACGGGATTGCTGTATTCTCATCTACACAAACAAACCGCACCAACGTGGGAAATGGACCAGAGTTCGTTTTTAGCAGACTAATCACCTCAGCTGTCTTTTATCAACCATAATTTAATTTGATTGTAAACAGGACCACAAACATTCAGTGACTTTAAACTTGGCTAAAAAATATGGAGCCATATAAATTAGACACATACAAACCATCCAGACAAAGATAATCAACCTGAGAAATTTAGGATATTAAATGCTGCTTATTTCTTTACGGGGCAAACCTGCAAGAACCCGTTCATGTTGTGGATTAGATTGTGTATTTAGTTAATTGTTGGGCAGTTAAAATGAAAAGAATTTCAATTAAAATAGTTTTGCAATTTTAATAAAATAACTGTCAACATTTTCCATGCCACTGCCAGAGCTTCTAAATCTGTTAATAAAATGTGTTTATTTCCCACCAGTGGAGACCGGCAAAAGGAGTAGTTACTCTTGAAAGAGGAAACTGAAACCATTGCAGTTGTAGAATGGAAAACCCCCGACAAATCATCTCTCAGGAGTGCATTCCTAGTAAACAACTTCATTACTAAAGCTAAGAAAAGCTGAAATTACCCTGTGATCATACGAGTGGAACAAATTTGAGAAAATTCTAGAAAATGATAAAATATTCCAATGAGATTGTTTTTTCTTCCTGCTGTGGACAGTCCTCTTTAAAATATGACGTAATTCCTACATCTTACCCTGCACATTTTAGATTTTAGTTATGCTCTAAAAAATAAACTTAAACTGACTCTGGTGTTACAGAAAATGTGTAGGAATATCTGAATCTTGTGTTACAGAATAAGAAGGTTTTGAATTTGTTAAATGTATGAGAAAAGGGCAGGAAACAGCTAAATCCTTCCTGGGTTTACAAAAATAGAAATATATATTTTAAAAAGAAACCGCCAGAAGCCAGAGCATAAAGAGGCATTCATTAGCAAACATCCTCCTGCATAAAAATTAAATTCAATAAACAGACACAAATAAAGTGAAAATTATACATACTTTGTATTTTACCAGGGCACACTGAAGACAGTAATAAATTCATGGAGAAAACACAAACAATTAACTGGATGTTACCCAAACATTATTAAAAAGACCTTTCGGAAATGGGTCAGGACTTCTGCCATGTTGCTTCGTCATTTATCTGGATTAAGGAGCAGGGTCGCAGAACAAAAGGCCTTTTCTTCCAAAGAAAGCATCCAGACCTGGATAAAGTCTCCTAAAAGTATTGGAGAGAATTTAACAACAGTGACTAGAACCAAAAAATATCACAGCCATGATGAAACATGGCGGTGGCAGCATCATGCCGTGGGGTTTGCTGTTCTTCAAATGGAGCTGGTTTTTCTGTCAAGGCAGATGAAATGAAGAATGGATTCAATAACCAGTCGGTTTTGATCCATTGGCTTTGAACAGGGGAGCCACTGTAAATGCTGTAATGAAACCCAGACCGAGTGGATCCTCGTCAGCTTGTTTTCTTGACGGTTTCTGCCTCCACTTTATAACAGATTAGAATTAAAAAGGCAACAACGCCTGGAAATATGTGCTGTGCAGCCTATGTGGGAACTGAAAGGTGACGTAAAGAGTTAACAAAAAAGGGTTAACAGCCACAAAAGGTTTTCTGTAGCTTCAGGGAACCTTTTTTTTTGGTGATTCGGGATGCGAAAAACCTCCAAACAAATCAGCGACAGAACATTTCCTCATTCTGGTTATTTTGTTTCTGTTGTGTTTCCAGACACAAAGTCTCCGTCACATTTGTACAATCGGTGCAGAATGTTTTATTTTAGCTCCAACTTTGTCTTCTCTCTCATCAAAGTTCAACTCTTGCTTTAACTGCAGAGACTTCTTTTCTCTATGAAGAATTAACTTATTCAGTTTTTGCATTATTTTAAAATTAAAGGTCATAAAAATGGACTTTAAGTCATTAAGGTGACCAAATGTTATGACCAAATCTATAACAACTTTGATGTTTACATTATTTAATAAGCACAATATTCAACATTTAGAGAAAAGAAGTCTTAGAATAACATTAAACACAGAAAACTGAACTTTGGGACGCCAAGCTTGACTTGATCACCACATGTTATCATCTCCATGTTTAATGTGTTACAGAAGTAACACATTAAGAGTTAATTATTCAGATGGGGGGGCTGCATGGTGGCGCAGTTGGTAGCACTGTTGCCTTGCAGCAAGGAGGTCCTGGGTTCGATTCCCGGCCGGGGGTCTTTCTGCATGGAGTTTGCATGTTCTCCCCGTGCATGCGTGGGTTCTCACCAGGTACTCCGGCTTCCTCCCACAGTCCAAAGACATGCCTGTTAGGTTAATTGGTCTCTCTAAATTGCCCTTAGGTGTATGAATGAGGGTGTGTGCGTGGTTGTTTGTGTGTTGTCCTGTGATGGACTGGCGACCTGTCCAGGGTGTACCCTGCCTCTCGCCCATAGACTGCTGGAGATAGGCACCAGCTCCCCCGCGACCCACTATCAAATAAGCGGTAGAAAATGACTGACTGATGGACTCAGAGTTACGTGAAGACAGCATTATAACAGTTTTCTCTTTGTCAGAGGAACGAGTTTAACCCCATAATGCTAAACATTTTGATTTTGATGCAAAATGTCTGCAACCAATAATCTATTAAAAAACTTTCCTCAAAAGTTTTTTTCAAAGGCAAATATGGTTTTGGCCGGGAAAATCTGATGCTATGTGACCATTAGCTCCACTTCATGCTTCAAAGCAAATCACCCGAACCTTATATGATTTTTATTCAACTAAAAGTGCAACATAATGCAGCTGTTTGTTGCATTTATAGTCAGAAAATAGTGGAAGTTCGTAGTTTTGATGCATTTAATGAATAGGGGGAAAAAAATTAGATCTGTCCTTATCTGACCATCAATCAGAGCTGATAAAGGAAAAACTCGCTGTTCCTGAACTCTGACTGATGGATCGTCGCAGGGTCTCATGTTCTCGAGAGCCATTGTCCTGCAGCTTTTGGATGCACACCTGAATGAAAAGGCTGAATTCCCGCCTCGGCGTGTCAGCAAGGTTTGCAAAGACCTGGTCATTAACCATTCATATGAGTCATGTTTGTTGGAGCAGGGATGCATCCAAAAGTTGCAGGACAGGAGCACTCGAGGACTGGAGTTGGTGCATCTCAAGAAAGAGTTCTTTTAAATTTATTTTATTTTTATGATTATAAACAATACTCAAGTATTTGAAAATTGTAAAGTTATAGCAATTTCTTTCAGTAACAGCATGAACTAGAAAACAGAGACTACAGTGGGGGAATAAAACACACATCATCATTGGTTTTTAATTAAGTGATGTCTGTGTTGAACCAGAACCAGCCTGTGGTTCTTAACTGCGTTTTTACTCTAATGAGTTCATAGATATGGAAATCTACTATAACTGATTCTCAACTGGTCTTTGTGAATTACTGTTTTTATAGAGCAAAGCAGTGAAGACAAATCTGTCGTAAATTTCCACGTGCACCTGTCAAAGACAGACCAAAGATTTGCAGCTGCGCTGCATAGATTTGCAGCAGGTGTCTTTTACAGAAAATGGATTGTGGCTAAGCTGCTGCTCTGATTAAAAGCATGCTACAAGCTCAAATTTATTCATAAAGCCCCCCTTCTCTGCCTGCCTTAAAGGTCAGAGGTAAACCGCCGCCCCAGCTGCAACAAATGCATTCGGTCCAGGAAGTAGACGCAGTCGTGGAGTGATGCCTTCAAACCCGCAGCACATTTCCTGTTCCCCATCGTGCGACCACAACAGTTGGTAAAACTTCACTTTTTGTGATGTCAGCGTGCGGGTGGGAGCATGTGAATAGACACTGAACAATGAGAAGATGCAGGTGGGTTTGTGTTAATGACTTCCAGAAGATAATTATTTAATGTAAAGCAGCATTTCGCTCTCCAGCATTAACTAGAGGTGTGTTACTACAGGAGCCCATCAGTGCCAAAATTGGAATTCAATACTGAGTTAAAGAGATTAAACAAAAACAATACTAGAATGCATTAATAGTTTAAATTGGAAATGTAATTCAACTTTAAACTTGAAATTAAGCCGTACATTAGTGAAGCTATGCAGATTTATTATATTTTATTTGTGTATGGCACTTGCGGCCCCCATTAACAGCAACTGAAGTAGTTCGAGAGAGAAGGGGGAAAGACATGCAGCGAAGGTCCCAAGGTCGGGAATCGAACCCCAGACATCTGCGCTGAGGACCGGCAGCCTCCTCGCTGGCAGAAGCTGCTCCAGCGCCACACCACCCGCTCCAATTCTGTCTAAAGTTAGCTGAATATGTCATAGCTGCTGTATTTTCAGTGGTATAGAATTTCATTGAAAATGTTGATATGATTTAACTTAACAAGTTAAAGCAATTGGCTAAAAGTAAAAATGAGATCATTGAAATATTTAACCTCAGTGTTGATTACAATAAAACAGGTGTAGATGAGATTTCTAAAAAAACCATGAGAAGCTGTCAGTAATCGATAACAGCTGGTTCTGGTTGCCAGTTTTGAACTTATATCTCTGTTTTGTCCCGACACATGACTATTTCACAGCTTTCCGGCTTCTATTTCATACAGGTTAACAACCCATTTTGTACTGATGCATTTAAGCCGTGGCAAATCAGTTTTTTCTTCTTTCTAGTGAAGTATTTACACACAAATTATGGACATAAATAGTCATAAAAAAGCTTAAATATTAGGTTTTATTTCATAAAATTAGAACTTTATGGCCTGAAAACGTTCTGTTACAACCTGATTTATTTGCTTTGATTCTCATCCCTGTTTTGCCAGCTGACTCTAATAAAATATGACCAGAATAACTCCTATTGTTTCCTTACAGTAGATTATGATTCTAGAAAATTACTTCAGATCAGTGATTAGTAAGCGGGAACGAAGCATTCCCCCAGCAGGTATGAGTTGAGACGTGGTTAATGTGGAGCATGACTTGGCAGACGGCAACATTTTGTTTGCGATAAGGCGGGTAAAAAATGACTTAAAAGGCAAAGGTGAGGGATGGAGCAGCGGCATCATGACCAGCACTCGTCTGTCTACTACAAATATCCAGCTTTGCATCGCCTTCTCCTTCTGATCGTAGATGTTGGGGCATGATGTCTTCCTTTTGAGATATTTTAACCTTTTTCATGTTGTCAGACACTATTTAAGTGATTTCAGATTTCCAATCAGACCTGGGGCTGCTGAGTGAAACTGAGCTAGGATTTATCCAGGGGGGGGGGCGGGGCAGGTTGGTTTGGAGTTTTATTTAAAAATGTTTTTGTGGATCTGAAATGTTGCAGCCAGACACAATGAAAAATCTGTGCTGGGTCAACGTAAATTTCCCGCTATAACATCTGCATTTCTGCCAGAAAACAGTCCTCAGTAACACATTTTCTTAAACTTAGTTTTACTTGTTTAAAGAGAAAGAAATGTAATTTGGTTTTACTCTGGAAATAATGAGTCTTCAACTGAACGGCTATGTTTCTAGGGTTTATACATGCAGCTAGTTCGTTTTTGTTTGAGAAAATTGATTATTTGGTGCCATAATATCTAATCTTACAGCCATCTTTGATAGATCTGGGTTAAATTAAACAATGTTTGGTTTTGCTGATGCTGTGGAACAAGATGAGTCTCTTTATGAGAGATTAGAGAAAAGTTCAGATGACCAATGGTATGAATAATTCCTTGTATTGTTGCAAATGAAGAACACCACAAAAGCAGAACAGAAAAAGAAAGTTAACTTTTTTCTTGCAAGCTGAAATAGTAATACACGGCCCTCTTTCTGCACCTGTGTGGCCTCATGTGCATCATCTCTTCCTGTGTCCAAATATGGCTGTCCAGTTCAACAGGAAATGCATCAGTGGTGATGGACAACACTTACTGGCTGAAAGCGACGCGCCGCTCTGCACGTGTGGCCTTCCAAAAATTAAGCCATTTCTGTGTAAAGTCAGAATCACAAGGCGAGCCTTAGAGAAGTTCATTTCGGTGCACGGATACAGATTGCAAGGCGGGAAGAGAAATCTTTCAGGTTCGTCTCTGTGAACGCAGACCCTCCTTCCGTCCCCCCCCTGCCTGAAAATGGGTCGAAAATGAGAACATGCTTCCTGTAACCGTCTCATGTTCTCTTTATCAAATCCTGCAGAGGAATTACCGTGGCAACAACCAATAAATGGAGGAGACTGGGGTATTTTTATAGACATTTGTCTCCACTGGAAAATATAGCACAGTCGTCTTGGTAATGGTCCAGATGACCAACAACCAATAGAAAAAGTTTTTTTTGGCATCTATGTCACCAAATACTGACTGAGTGTTAAAGTTAAGTTTGAATCCAAGTTGTTTTACATTAAATGTTTTGTAAATTAAATTGCCTCAATAAAAAGCCTACATTTTCCCAGCTTTTTAAACCAGCGTAACCTCTGTTTACTGAAAATTCTGTTCATTATCTAAAACACAAAATACAAAAAGCTGAAAAACATTAAAACTTTTCAACTCAAAGCAACAAAAACATCCAATTTAGAGGTCATTGTTGTGTTGAACTAATATGAAATATGACCATTAACCTTAAGATGGACCCATTAGTTTTTAATTTGCATATTTCAAAGCAATCTTTTAAATTTGCTGCATTCTTTGTTGAAATAGGACTAAAGACATGTGCATACATTACACCCTATCTGGTATAAATCAACAAAATTAAAGGTGCCAAACTTGATATTCTGGTCGTATGAACAAAACAATATCAACTTTAACACAAATGTGTCCAGTTTGCATGTTCGGACTTAACGCAGTAATATTCTATATGCTGTGCAGTCAGGCATAAAGACCAAATCTTTCGATACAATTAGGTTAAAACTGGTTGTTTTTCGAATGAAATGTATTTTTGGTGTGTTTAAACTCCACAACCCTTATTTTTAGAATAAAGGTCAGATTTTTCTTAAAGGAGGGTTCTGTGTGGAGGTTATGAGCAGTGAATATCTTACCTCACAGTAGATAACTGTCTTTGCATCTTAGCAGACCTAAAAGCATTATGGGAGTTCAAGTGAATTCCATTTTATTTACATTTAAAATGGTTTACTGTCCTCCTTTAGCTTTACCGGTCAAATGTTTTTCTCATTTACTGGTTTTCTTTAGGTTTATGACTATTTCCATTGTACGTAGATTCTCACTGAAGGCATCAAAACAGTGAATGAACACACATGCAATTATGTAGCAAACAAAAAATTGTAAAATAACTTTAAATATGTAATATTTTAGAATCCTTAAAGTAGCCGCCCTTTGCTGTGATGACTGAAATATTAATCTCTGGCCGTCTCTCAACGAACGTCAATGAATGAAAGTTCTTTCAAGACTCTTTGGAAAACCATTTCAAGTGACCTCCTCATGAAGTTCATGGAGAGTGAAGCAGTAATCCGAGCAAAGGGAGGATATTTGTAATAATCTAAAATATAAAAATGTTTAGAATTATTTTACACTTTTTGTTTACTATATAATTCCATGTGTTTTCATTCACAGGTTTGTTGTCTCTGGTGAGAATCTACAATTTAAATAGTCATGAAAATAAAGAGACCTGTGTCACCATGGTGACAAAGACCATCCCACCATGTTCAGAGGACCATAGTCACCCAAGATGAAGGGCCCCAAATCACTGCTAATTAAGTGTATATATATATATATATATATATATATGTATATATATATATATATATGATGTTTACTACTGACAACATCCAAACAGAACTTAAAAAACAGGAACTATCCCTTTAAGAATTCCAGTCTGTATCGCTTACTGGTTGAAGCAAGAAAATATTCAGACATCAGAATAAAAGATAACATCCCCAGCCATGATACTTCCTATTTTAACTATGCATAACCAATACCTAACCTGCTCAGATTTCACTCAAACACACAATATATTCTTAAATTTAAAGACTTGCGTCTTCTGGTCTTCACTGAGGGTGTCCCTCATAAATAATCGACATTACACTAACTGTTTACTTTCTTTGAGGACACAAATCTTCAACTGTCTAAAATCCTCAATGGAAATCTTTCTCTAGAATCACCAATAATTTCACCTTCTTTCTTCATATTCGGCAATCAAACTTTGGCATCATTGGCCTGAAATCTGCTGACTAAATTTGAACACATCCTAAAATAGTGTGGTCCACAAAAAAACTCTACTTCTGTGTCTTTTGTAACTCTCTTGCCTCAGGCTGAGCCTCTAAAGTCACACCAGGTTTCTTGAGTAAATGTAATTCTGGTCAGACTGCAAGCATTGTTTTGACAACTGAAGCGTAGCTGCTGATCTCCGGCTTGGTTGTAACAGACTGACATGATGCTTGTTTCAGAAATGTTTTTCATTTGCTCTAAGATGAGAAATTACCACAGACTTAAAGGCACTGTGCAGAAAAAAGTGCATCAATTTTGGGTTTTCCAACTTAAAAAGAGAGGCTAACCTTTGAAGAACAAGCTGATATGAGTCCTCCCTTGGTTTTAATTTAATTTACTGTTTGCTCTAAATTCATAGTTTCTTTTCCAGGATGACAAATCAGTAAATGAAACCAACAGATTCTAGATATCCAACAGCAGACAAGAAACTCATAGAACTGAACTGTACGCCAAGGTACTACGGGCTCTTCTGGGACCCCATCCAAGGAAGAATCCAAGAATAATTATTAAAAAGACAATTAAAACATGAAATCAAACTGTGCCAGAGACAGCATACAAAGAGTACACACTTACAGGAATTGCCTTTCATCCCAAACACACATCTTTCCACTCTGCTTAGAGTTTCGAGCAAAAGACTTCTTCTTCTTCATCGAAGGAGCGGACACGGCGGCGGACATGACTGGAGTCTCACAGGAAGATGAACAACCATACTTCTAAACCCCGCTGAAGGACACAAAGATGGATCTATGATGGGATACAGTCTCCAATCCAAGAGCAGATCAGTAGTCCGATGTTTAAAATGAATAAAGCGGGGCTGGAAATGTAAATGTAAATGAAAGAGGAGCTCACAGAAGACTCAGCTCTGTCAGTTAGGAAGTCTGTAGGTAATCTGAACCTCACTGACACTCCAGCTGAGGTTTCCTGAAGGTAGCAGGGCCTCCGATTGGTTGACTGTGTTACTTCCTGCTTCCTCTGAGGCAGCATGCGATTGGCTACCGGATGCAGCCCTTACCACAGAACACACTCACACACTTCCTCCTTACACATTCGGACAAGCAGGACCTGAAGAAAGAGACTGGGGGAATTTCCACCTCTTCAGACTGGAACAATTTACAGGTCACATATTTACAAAAGAAACCAAACATCCACGGAGGTCTGTAAATATAACCAGACAGAAACAAATGTTTTGTATAAGGCCCTATGTAAATGCTTTGTGCAACTATAGTACATAACATCCGATCTGGTTTATTCAAAAAAGCTGAGCAATACACACAACGGTCTAATTAAATACGTAATATATAATATATAAATGGTACATAACAGAAAATGGGAAGTAAATCTAAGATAGCAAGCTATATACAATAAAGGAGGATTTGTTTACTGGTAACTTTACTTTAAAATTAAAAGCATTGTTTTAATCTATCCAGTTTAAGCTAAAGTGTGTCTTACAGTTCTTATATAAAACAAAGAAAATATCTGCCGACTTCAGATGAATCAATAATAAACCTTTATAAAAATTGACCATTTTGATTCTAAAAATTATTTAGAATATGGTGTTAAAAATGTTGTTATATGAAAAAAAATTTGATTATTTTCAAGTTGAGCTTCCTAGAAATTTAGAAATGAATCTTTTTTTTGTTCAGATAATGCATCATCAGTAAAAAAAAAAAGAAAAAAAAAGAAACGTGTAACGTTGCTATGAACAGCAAAACAACAAGGCACTAAGAATACTCCCTGGGGAACACCAAAGTTAATTTGGCCTTTTCGTATGTGAAATCCTTTGTACATATTGGGGTGTGATGGTATACATTTGGTATATTCCTGTTTAAATTGATTTTAAGGTAATGATGGGTTCAGCAGTACAGCATAAAGAAACAAATTCAATAGGTTTCTTATTAGGTTTCTTCTTACTTTTTCTGAACACTAAGTAGGAAGGCTTCAATTTAGAAGGCGCGATTTATCTACTGGTAATTTAATTTAAAAACTAAAAATATTGAAACATTATCATCCAGTTTAACCAAACCAATTTCCTACAAATTATATGTAAAAGAAAATATATGAGAGTCATTACTAACTTTAGTTTACAGATACGATTAGCAGTTTTCTGCACTAATTGACCTTCTGAAAAATCTCCTATAGTTTAAAAATCCATCAAACTATATTTTAGCAAATTTTTGTAGAAACTTTTAATCTTTTTTACAAAATATACAAGTGCAGGCTCCTGGACAGCTATCCAACATGTCACCCGCAGCATCTGGTTCATTGCTGGCTAGTTACAGCTAATATTAATGTCATATCCTCAGAAACAACAAAAGAACACGCTCTGTAGTAATTATCTGAGTAATGGTTGGAAATGGGATTTAAAGAAATGTGAAACTTTTTGGAACGGTTGACTACAAACAAAGCTGTCAGCTCTTCAAGTTCTCATGTCTCATGTCATTATAACCAGCATTCTTGCATTAGTTTGGTGTGGAGTGTGTTGAATTAAATGGATCAGCACAAATATGTGAACCAATTCACTCTTAAAAAACAAAAAGCACAATACATGGATTGCATTTAAAATATCAATAAATGTTATCTTTCCTCCCATAGCAAAGTGTTTTCAGTTCAACCTCAAAGCTGTCTGCAGCAGCCAGACATCTTTATATCATTTCCTGGTAAACATGCTGCATATGGAAATACAAGAGTGGGCACAGACGATCTTATCTTACATAAACACATCAAATATTACAAAATAATCGACTCATCTCATGTATGATTAGAATAAGACTCTTTTTCCTTGTATTTAGTGTTTGCAAGTGTAGGAAATGGGTAATTAATTAAACAAAATCCATCTGTTATGTATTAAATGTTAGGTATTTTCTATAATTTGTCGACTGTTGTTAATATATTTCTTTATTCTTCAACCTCTAAAAAAATAAAACACAGTTTGGGGTAAATAATGTGATCACAAATCAGAGGAAAAGGTCCAATTTGAACCTAAATAGTTCCAGATGCAGACCACTTATAGTATGTAAATGATTTTATTTGCAGGATGCTGACACTTTTAGAACAGACACAAGATGGGAAACGGTGTTAGCATCCTGAATGCTGATCAAACTCACAGAAAAAATCTGAAGTGAATCATAAATGTTTAATTTACTGGGTCAAACAGAACGAGAGACAAATGTGACCTTTTGTATTCATATGAGTGGGGATTGCTGGTTCCTGTTGCAGAGATTCAACCACCATTTAAACCAGTGCACCGAGTCAAAGCAAAACCCCTTTCACCAAACTGACCCAGGAAACAGGAGACTGCAGCTCATACTGTATCTGATCACATACCAATAACCCAGATATGGAGGCAGTGTGATCCGACTAGCTTTTAGTTTACACGTGTTGTTTCAGACTGTACTTGTCACCTCAAACCACACAACAAACAAGGCTGGATTTTATCATAGGTGTCCAAGGAGGTCGTACAGGTCACACAAACTATCTCAGCTTTGGTCTTTGTCTCATTTGTAGGACATAAAATGGTCTATATGTTAGGTTAGGCCATAGCAGCTTGTGAATCTCCACACAGAAGTCAAACTGTTGGGCCCAAACAAGCAAACAGGAATCAAAGCTTCAAAACAACTGC
Organism: Girardinichthys multiradiatus; assembly: GCF_021462225.1. Lineage (NCBI taxonomy): Eukaryota > Metazoa > Chordata > Actinopteri > Cyprinodontiformes > Goodeidae > Girardinichthys > Girardinichthys multiradiatus. Next base: position 39,054,419 of record NC_061801.1, on the reverse strand, counting down.
GCTAAAACAATAGATGCTATCAAAATAAATGTAAAACCACAGGTGGCAGAACTTTGTGGAGGCCACGCAGGTCAGCTTTCATGCAGTGCTTCATGTAGATATGAATGATTAAGGCTAGCCTTTGATTCCAGTTTTGAACTAAGGGTTTAGGTTTAAAATGGAGTGAAATAAAGTGGGATTGGGTGCGCTCTGGGGTGATTTGACAAGATAAAACCTCAAGCATTAAAGAAGAGTTAGAAAAACTGGGAGAAAGTAGATAAAAATGACTGTTTTCATGTATAAACTGTAAAGTTGGGTGAATAATCTGTTGCTGTTTTAATTTGATAAGATGGCAGAAAGAGGAGAGTAAAAGTGACAACATGTCATGACAGATACTAACTCCACATGCTGGGTACCTGAATCAGTCAGACAGGAAACAATCAAACTGCAAAGGGACGGACGAGTGAAGAGGAGAGACAACCAGCAACCATAGTGACAGCAGCACCATTTAGCGAACATTAAAGGTTGAGGTAGTTTGTTTGTGTGGGAATACTTTGGATTCTAAGATGCAGTCGGGATTTGCTCCTTGTTGGTGTCTTCATTACTCTGCAGCACAACAAATCTGTTCAACTTGAACTTTAAACACGGAGGAAGATATGAGCAACTAATTCAGAAAGTGACTGGTGTTGAAGCATCTGAAGGACACCACCGGCCCCCTGACGGACCTCCTGCAGTTTGCCTACCGGGGAAACAGGTCAGTCAACTTGGGACTACACTTCATACTGCAACACCTTGGCCACCCAGGGATGTACGCCAGGATCCTGTCTGTGGACTGCAGCTCGGCCTTCAACACCATCAACCCAGACATCCTCCACCAGAAGCTCACCCAGCTCACAGTGCTGGCCTCTACCTGTCACTGGATCACCAACTTCCTGACTGACTGGCAGCAGCAGGCGAGGGTGGGAAGCATCTTCTCCTTAAGAACCATTGGCACTGGCGCCCCCCAGGGGTGTGTTCTCTCCCCACTCGTCTTCTCCCTCTACACAAATGACTGCACCTCAGTGGACCCGTCTGTGAAACCCTGAAGTTTACAGATGACACCACTGTTATTGGACTGATCCAGGACAGCGATGAGCCTTCATTCATAAAAACAGACAGCTCTGCTCTTTAAAAATACAATGAAATTTGCCCTGAATGAAACATACATAAATATTCATAAATATGGGAGAACCTTCCCCTAAATGTATTCAAAATTCCTTATTTAAATGAAAGGTAACTGTGTTAGCACTGAGGGATGCTCTGTGCTTGGTATTTTAGCTATTTGTGGAGCAGATCTGCTTCTGTATCTCCTTTTAGAATTAAAAGCAAAAAGATGTGCAAAGTGAGGTTTTCACACTTTTAACATCAGACAGAAAAGAGTTTCAAATATTCCTCTCTGAATGTGTCTTGAACATTAATGTGGTCAGTAATAAGTTCTTCATCAAATTAGTATTAGACACACTGTTTGATTTGAAAGCCTGTAATTAATTGGCGGAGAGTTTTCATGCTTTATTTAGAACTGAGAGAATACTTAATTTCATCAAGCTGCAAATCTAACAAAAAAAAACCAAAAACATTTATATTGGTTCAATTTGTGTGTTGTATTGTTTAAAAACCTAACAATACAACATCTTTCTAACTATCAGCAGTTGTAAACCATCTAGTAGGATCATTGTAAAGACAGATAAATTGCATAAACAGTAGAAAACAAATTGCATTACTGGTTGTTTAATGTCAGAAAGTTATCTGAAACAATTCTCACCCTTTTATTTTACTCCCCCGGTTAAAAATACTCAGCAATGGTTTCAGCATCACAATGATTGGACCATCAAATATGTAAAAATAACCTTGAGATGTGCAGCAATGAAATCATCAGGTCAGCTTGCAGCTCTTATAAGGTCTCGCTTGCTGAAACAGCTCCACATAAATCTGCAGTTTAAATGTTGTTTTTGAAGAAAACCAATCAAGTTGTTTTCCTTTCCACCACAAACAGGTCCATAAAAACATAAAATTATCTTAAAATGTTAGGTTCATCCAACAGAGCGTTAAAACTGAGTCACAAATATTGTTCTTCTGTAAGAACTTTCTAGAGCTGAGGAGGATATGAGAAACCTGAATGTTATATATAGAGATTGTTGCATTTTTAGTATTATTCAGAACAAATGTTCATGTTTGTTTGTAATATGAAAGGCTATAAAAATAAAGGATGATGAGGAACTCATCTTTTACGATGAATTTTACCAGAATAAGATGCAAAGAACCAGCAAAATACTTCAAGAGCAGCTAAATAAAACAAACGGGTCCACTGAAGGATCTGAAACAGCAAATTGAGAGAAACTTTTTATTGCAGCAGTGCTGCTTTTTAAAGCACTGCAGATAGACAAGAAAAACTCCTTCTGAATGTGAATGTGGTCATTGAAGCCTGCAGAGGCTGCTGCAAAGCTTGCAGTGGTTCAGTCATGAAGATAAGAGACAGAATCAGCAGCTCCAGGCGACCAGTCCTCAAAAAAAAAGCTTTAATTTAGGTTTCCACATTCATAGGTGCAGCAGAGGTTTTCACCCAAAGTTAAAACCGTTAACAAACCAAATGAAACGGAAACTCAACAATTCACAGAGCCTCGAAAACCATTACATTAGCTTTCGCCTTTTTATATTCTCCTGTACAAATATGGCAAGCATTGTGAATTAATTCATCATGTTTACAATTAATTTAATTCCTGCAATTTGTCTCGACACACTATGTCTCACTACCACCATTCACACACCGCAGTACATGATGCAATGTATTCAGAGAAGATGCGGCGGTGCTTCTGAAAGAGAAACGGGCCCACAGCATCACAGACGTGATGGCCGTGGGTTGCTTCTCTGTTTCACACCAGATCCAACTAGATTACTAAAGTTCCAGCTGTTTTAAACTTTGCAATCAATGCTTTGATTGTAGATGTGCAAACGTTTAGGAGACTACTCAAGTCACACCAGTAAGCATGCCTATCAAATGGCAGATTAAAATCCAAAGGAAGAACGTTCTGTGGCGGCGGGTTCTTTTAAAAGCAGTACTGGCTTGTTTTTGTCGAGTGTCGATGATCATTTCTTTCAGTCATTAACGTCTTTTGCACATGACATCAGTTTATTGTGACAGAGTGAAGATGAATTGAGAAAGACAAAGAAAGGAAAAAATTTCTCTTTTTTCTTCTGGTTTCCAGCAGCTGAAACAAGGGGCTGTTTGTCAAAATCTTTCAGTGCGAAATCTACACTTCCACACCTCCGGGAAGAAGTGTAAAAACCCTTGAAATAAGTCCACCCACACTGGTTCCACTGGTTTTAGGCCTGGACAGGGAAACAGCGGCTGAAGAAGGTTGAGTCTGTGTCTGGTGGGCCATGTCTGTGTTGATTCTGCCAGATGTTTGGCATCATTATCCCACTGAAAGACTCAAATAAGACCCATTTCTGGTCTTCAGAGAGGAAGCATCAGAGTTTTATTTAAAATCTTCTGGTATTTCAAATAGTTTGTGATGCCATGCATGTTAACAAGGTTCTCAGGGACTCTGGAAGCGAAACAGGCCCACAGCATCACAGATCCTCCACTGTACTAAACAGTGGGCATGAAGTGCTTCTCCACACATTCATCCTTAGTTTCAAACCAGACCCACCTGGAGTGTTTGTTGCCTTGAGGCTCAGCCATGGCCTCTGCCTTACTTGAATGGTATGGTTTCTTGTCTTTCTTATTTTGAAGAGTAAAGTAATAAATGGTTCCTAAATAAATATTCCTAGAAATGACAAAATTCTTCAGCTGCGATTGTTTCAAGACAAGGAATTTGGAACAGATGCTTAGTCCTTGTTTTAGTCCCACATAGGTGCTCCTTTAATGCTGCAGGTATCCTGGCCTAACTAACTCAATTGAACCTTTTTCACTTTGACTATAAAAAGATGCCAGAAGTCCCAGTGTGTTAAAAGCCAAGTGGCCCTAAAAATGATTAATGTTAGTGAAATATATATTTAAAATTGCTTTAATTTCCGTGACAGTTCCAATAAAATCTTTACTAAACAAAGTGTTGCAACTAAGCTTTGTCTTCCTCGGGGTTGTTAACTGCGGTGTCATGAACTCCTGCTACCTTAACTAGCTGATTCGGCAAACAGCCCTCTGCTAAACACTAATCATCACACTATCTAATAAATAAAGAAAAAACATGAAAACATAAAAAACAAAATCCATAAAAAGCATGATTGTTTCTTAACTTTGGATGTTGTTTGCTCCACTGAACAACTCTAGTGAAATTAAAGTGGGATTTTTCTTCCTTGCTTTACTGTTAGCTGCTGCAACAAATACCTGGGGTTTACCTGGGTTGTCAGTAAGTCCTGAAGGGTGCTGTATTTGCATAAAAATGACAGGTGCAGAAGGAAATGGTTGAGCTGTTCCTGGTTAAATGCAAAATGCTAAACATTTCCATCGTCCCCCCCAACGCACATCTTAACTTTGTTCAGAGATGAATATACAGATTTTATTAAAGTGAATCAGAAACGGATACAGAAGCTGAGTTACTGCAGGAAGTAGCAAACCTTGTGCAGATTTTATTTTTGTTGATATCTGATAAGAGAAAACTTACTGGTCACCGATGCAAATTTACACAATGATCATGAACCCTATTTGAATTTGTTTATTCTTATCATGATTATACTTATTTTGATCCAGTACAAATATTCTTCCTTCTACATTTTCAATAAAAAAGGTTGCATGATTGTTTTGGAGCTACGACCATAAAATCAGCCGAAACGAGTCAAAATTTGTACCTCTACCTGCACCCTGTTAAAGTTTTAATTTCCAGTCATTTACAGAACGATGCGACAGACCTGATACCAGGGAACTAAACATACGTTCTCACTATTACAGCCTCTATCGTAAGAAGAATGGCAGATTTACTGTGCTGTGAGAAAGTATTTGCCCCCTTACAGATTCCTTCTGGTTTTGTTATGTGTCACGATTACATGTTTAAAATTTTTTTACTAATTTAAAAATCAGGCAAAGAAAAGCTCAGTAAAAACAAAAGGTAGTTTTCAAACAATCACTTCATGTTTTAAAAGGTAAAGAGCTACATAGTTCCAGCGGCAGAACCACAAAGACTCAAAAGAACCACAAAGACCCGTCTCGCATTTAACAAAAGACATTTTGACGATCCTCAAGATTTCTGGGAAAATATTCCTTGGACTGGTGAGACAAAGTGGACCTTTCTGGAAGGCGTTGCATCTGGTGTAAAACTAACACAGCATTTCAGAAACAGTCAAATGTGGTGGTGGTGATGGCTCAAAAAATAGAAAATTTTGGTTTCTGGAGAGGCCTAGTCAAAGTCTGGAGTTAAATATGATTTAAATGCTTTCACATGATTGTAGAGAGGTCATTCATTCTCAATATAAACAGTTCTGCAAAGAAAAGTGAGAAACAATCCGGCACAGTGACTTAAACTCTCATTAGCAATTATCACTAAAGCTTGCAACAAGCAGTTATTAGGCTTAGGGGGCCGTTAGTTTTCACAAAGGACCAGGTTGGATAGATTTTTTCTCTGAATAGATGAAATCTTCATTTCAAAACTGAAAATTTGAAATTACTCAAGTTATCTTTGGCTGATTTTAAAGCTTCACATATTTTTAGGTAATGAAGGGATTCTTGAGAACGTTGGTTTATCCTGCCGTGCTTTATTAATGCAGATTCATGTTATAGATGCAGAATAAAACAAGTCAAACTGAGAACGACATTAGAAGGAACTGCAGCAGCTCATAAAACCAGAAATAACCTTAGCTGGATGACTTGCAGATCTGCTGCTGCAGCCGTGAAATGATTGCTTTCACTCACATAAAGAAAGCTGCATGTTTCTCTAAAATGCCCACAAATGTTCCTAATTATTTAAAATAACTGAATTGAACGTACCCATGGATTGCCGCGTCAGCTGAGAAGCTCCTCTGTGCGTGTCATCAGCGGCCTGAGTCCCTGCAGAGCTCCTCTTCAGTCCAGCTCACTTCCTGGCTTGGAGTGTTTAGACCAGCTGCTTAAAGTGTCACAACACCCTCCCTTCGACCACAACAGAAACCAACTGCAGCGTTCATTCAGACTCACACAGGATATACTGAAACAAGCTGCTTACTTACAGACACAAGCCTTTAAAATGCAGGAGTCCAGAATGCACAGCGGCGTTAATCCCTCCAGAGAAATGAAGCTCAACTGTCAGCTTTTACCTCCTGCTGTCTCACTGCTGTATGACATCAGCCAGAGCTTCATGACAGACTTCCCCTTCATGCAGAAGTTGAACCACTCCTTCATTCAGTCAGCAGACATGTCATGTTAATATATAACCCCAGGCCTTCTGATGCACCACCAAACACACACCCTGTTATCTATTTTTATTTTTGTCTTTTTTTAATGCAGTGACACCAATAGTCAAAAAGGATGAGTGCAAAGAGAAGACAGAGAAACCAAACCTGCTTTAGGAGGTGATTTCGAGCTTTTACTACAGCTAAATGGTGTTAGATGGAAGGTGCAGAAGGACCTGTGCAGAAGAGGGCCCTGTTCAAACAAACAGACAATAAAATCTAATTAAATTATCATGAAAAAGTTAATTTAACTCTCTAATTCATTTCAAGAAGTGAAACTCAGCCATTAAGTGGATTGATTACACAGAATGATATATTTCAGCTGTCTATTTTTAAAGTAAAATTTAAAAATACTTTATTAATCTCAAAGTCAAATTAAATTTAGTTAATATATTTATTATCATATTATCCAAATCGCTGTAGATGGTGACGGCTTTGGGCAAGACGGATCTCCTGTAGGTATGAAGACGTGAAACTGAGGTATGGACAAATACACACGCACTGAGTCGCTTTGTCTGAAGAGGAATTGTTAAAGACAAACAACGGAAAATGGAGTCAGCTAGATCTAAATCAAGTTCCGTTGTAAGCGGTAAAGATGAAAAAAGGCGATCAAAATGAACTGTTAAAGCATTACAAAATAAAATTGAGAAGCTTCAAAAGGATCTCAAATCAAGAGTTCTTAAAATCAAAGGAGAAATAAACATTATTAAAGAGCTTATGAAAAATGAAGGAAATCTTGAGAATGTTCAGTCTCGTGATGATTTAAAATTATTGCTTGAGAATGCAAAACAGCTGTATGAGTCTGTTATTCCACTGTGTCCTGTTGAAGAACAAGAAAAACAAAACACTTGGTTTTCAAGCCTGTGTAAATATAATTCTGAATTTATACAAGAAGTTGAAACATGGCTTTCAGGTGCAGAACAACTCAACAATGCAGCTTAAACAGGTGAAGAAGCTGATTTAAATCAGATTCAATTGACCAGTTTTGAACCCTGTGTGAATAAAGAGAGAGATTAATGCACCTTTAGTTTTTAAGCATTTAGAGTGTGATGAAAATGGTGATGTTGAGGATGATGTTAAGCCAAGTGACAGTGTTTCTAATGTTGACAGCAAAAGGTCAAGAGGAAGTCGTTCATCAAGAATTAAGTCCTCTCTGTTTTCTACATCTTCAGCTCGTGTTAAAGCAGAAGCAGATATGGCTGCATTAAAGGCACGACACAAGCTGTTGAAACAAAAACATGCTTTAGAGGATCAGAAGGAACAGCTAAGGAGAAAGAAAGAAGAACTGGATTTGGAGATTAAAATTGCAGCCTCGATGGCTAAAGTTAAAATGTTCCAGAGCTCTGTCTGTTCTCAAGTAATTAGTGCTGCACAGATTAGGTCTGATGGCATGAATTCATATTTTGAGCGTGAAAATAAAAGATCTCAAATGTTGAATGTTGATGCAGATACATTTGTACCTACAGCAGCTAGAACTGACTGTCATAACAAAGCTCCAACTTTTCAGTACTATTCTTATTTGGATGCACGACCTAAAGATACAAAAGTTAAACAAAATCCAGACACATTGACTGATCAGGTGAAGATAAAAACAACACAAGTTGAAGTTCCGACTCAACGAATGTCTCATCAAATACAGCCACAACCATCACATCATAAAAATGAATTGTCAGCTGATGAAAATAAACAACTGTTAAGTGTGTTGGAAAGGCAGAATGAAATTACGAGCTTGCTTGTAAATCAACAATCTTTATTTTTTCTGCCAAAACGGGACATACCAATATTTGATGGTGATCCACTCCAATTCAAGACATTCATGACAGCGTTTGAACACAGCATTGAAGCAAAGGCGCACATTGCCAAAGAATGTTTATACTTCTTGGAGCAGTACACTAGAGGTCAGCCTCATGACCGAGTAAGAAGTTGTGTTCATATGCCTAGTGGTTCTGGATATGCTACAGCTAAATCTTTACTTGAAGAACATTTTGGTTGTTCATTGAAGATAATTGCTGCATACATGAATAAAGTCTTGTCATGGCCTGCTTTGCAAGCAGAAGACGTAAAGGCTTTACAAGCATTCAGCTTTTTGCTCAGGGAATGCTGTAATGTGATGGAAAACAATGGCTGTATGCATGAGATGGATGTTTCTGCCAATATGCAAACAATCATCAAAAAACTGCCCTTTAAACTGCAGGACAGATGGAGAAATGATGTGTGTGATTTACAGGAGAAGTTTAAAAGAAGAGTAACTTTCAGTGACATTGTTCGGTTTGTAGAAAGGCAAGTGAAGATCACCAGTGATCCTCTTTTTGGTGATATTCAAGACTCTTTATCTAGACCAAAGAAGGATGTTGGAATTTATAAATCACAGCAGCGATTAAAGATAAAAGGAAGTAGTTTTGCTACTATTGTTTTAGATATGCAGAAGAAAGCTGACCTTGTTTATGCACTGGGCACATCAGCAAAGACCGTAAAAGGCGACATTACTGTAAAGTGTGTAATTTTAGACATCCCACCATGCTTCATGTCTTCTCCAAAGAAAAGGAAACTGGTCCAGTCCATAAGAAGAAGGAAGTGGAGACAACAGGTGGAAGTGCCTCCATTTCTGCTCACTCCAGTGGTCTAACTGGGGCCGGTGAGCATGGCTGTACTCTCTCTATTTTACCAGTCAGAGTGAAGTCTACAAAGAGCCAGAAGACAATAATAACATATGCTTTTTTAGATCCTGGAAGCTCTGCATCATTCTGTACTGAAGAACTAATGAATAGATTATATGTCACTGGGAGACATACAAGCATCCTTTTACGGACGATGGGTCAAGAAAAGGTGGTTGGAAGCAACATTGTGTCAAATTTAATGTCAGGATCTCTGTGTTGTGTTTTGTTGTTGTGCACTGTGCTTGGCCTCTAGGTGGCTCTGGGTTCATGAGGAGTGGTGACAGGTGTTTCCATATTCCTTAATCATCCTTGGAGGGTATTTAAGATGGAGGCCGCCAGCAGTTCAGCGCCAGAGTGTTGCCCTCAGTGGCCGGATACCTGGACCTGACTTTGTCCCCAAGCATCTTTGCTATTTTGGATTTTGACATTGGAGAAGGATCTCCAAACTACGTGGATTAAACCTGGTTTGCCTACCCTCTGCTTTCTGGAACTACTGGCTGGCGGCTACTTTGACGGTGCTCTTCCTGGAACTACTACGGACCACCTCAAGCAAACCCTGTCCACCTTCCCACACAATAACATCTCCAACAGAACCTCAGAGTTACCTCAAAGTGAGTCAAGTACTGTCCAGCTCCGTTGTTGTCTCACCCCTCCTGGCGGATCAACCTCCACTTCCTAGTAAGACAGATTTGTTATTTAATAATATTCACCATTTTGATTCATACATTCTTACCATGTCTACTTACCTTGCAGTTTGTCCTCCGGTTCCAGCTCCACCGTTTTCCCCTCGCTCACTGTAAAATAAAGCCTTTGTTAAACTTTATCAGTCTCCTGATTGCTTACTGCATGTGGGTCAAAGCAATCCGTAAAACTATGACACATATCATCATAAAGTTAGTTATTTTAGTCATTCCTTTCAATAATTAAGTTATGCATATCATATGAATTGATTCCAAACATTAAGAGATATTTCAGGCATTCATTTCTGTTAATTTTGCTTATTCTGGATTACAGCTAATTAAACCCTAAATGTAATTTTCTAGAAAATTAAAATATTACATAACAGCAATAAAAGAAAAAGATTTTTAACATAAGTGGCCTTCTTCGACATTGTTTAAGAAGCTGGTTGTTCACAGAATGCAGCATTGATGCATAGTAATGGAATGTTTAGTGGAAGAAAAAATGGTGGTTGCGAAGGATGCTGGTGCATTTCCACAGCCTGATCAGCTCTATGAATCATTTTTTATTTTTTCAAGTTACAGGCACAAACATTTATGTATTTTATTGGGGTTTTGTGTGATAGACCAAAACAGCATAGTGCATAATTGTGAAGCAGAAGGGAAATGCTATATTGTTTTCAACATTTCTTACAAATAACAATTTAAATAGTGTGGCATGTATTACTATTCAGCCCCCTTTACTCAGAAAACCCTAAATAAAGTCACCTCATTAGTGATTAAAGTGAACAGCTGCAAAGAGCTAAACATACTAAATAGCTTCAGAGATGCATGTCCAAGATACCGCTCCTGAGCATAAAGGTGGAACATTTTTAAAATAAATGGGGGAACAAATCCACCTCTCGGTTACTATGCAGCAGCATTTCACCATATAAATCTGCAGAACACTTGTGGGGTGTTTTAGTGCAGCTGATAACCTCATATTCGTACCCAAACCTTTATAGTACTGTGGAAAAAAAGAAATAATGATTTAAAAAATATCCTTAAAAAAAAATCACCCTGACATCAGTCCTCACCTGTTCTCCTTTTTGGATCCATTCTATCAATAATGTGATTTTAAACCTTTCCCCCCACACTGAAGCTGCCCCTGGCCCTAATAATATTTTTATCACTAATCATGTGGAAGGTAGGTGGTTATAGACGATGGTTGGATAGATATTTTTCGTAGATTTTTCTAAATTTAATTTTGACGCTTAAAATCCACAAAGAGAAGGTCTTTATCCTGAAAATGATTATTCCTTACCTAAAATTAAAATGAGAGCCTTCTTCAACATGAATAAGTTAGCGCTAAATCACCAGAGTACTCGGAAAAAAATCCAAACTTTAAAACTTCACACCAGAAGACCTGAACATTGTTCTTCTCGTGGCGGATTTGTCGCTATAAACCTTTTCTTTGTACTACCTCCTTGGGTTAGTTACTAATTAGCAGAATATGCAGAGAAGATCTAATCATATGGGGTACAACATCAGTGTCTGACCTCAGTAATGCTCTCCTGGAGGAATGGTCAAACATTGCCATAAACACACTCCTATTCTTTATGGAAAGCCTTCCCAGAAGAGTTGAAGCTGTTATAGCTGCAGTAGGTGGGTCACCATTATATGAAACCTTGTGGGTTAGGGATGTTATGTGTATTTAATTCATATGTGTGTTAAGGCAGACGAGTGCTGGTTTGTGTAAAACAGTTTAAAACAAATATTTTTAGGCATTTGTTTGATCAGAAATCCTTAAGGAGGAGAATGTTCTCAGCTCGAGTGAAAGTGAAACCCATAAATAAATGCGGGTCTTTTGTACATGCTGATTTTCAGTGTATGTATACTAAATTTTTCCATCAGTGCATAAACAAAAATAGACAAAAATCACAAACCGTATTGCCGTATGACGTCTCTAAAGAGAGAGTTTGATTTTAAAAATATCTATCCACCCACCATTTTTTGAACTTTAAAAAGCTTTAAAGTTTCAGTACTCGTCTGCACTCGTACCTTTGGTGTCTCCCGCCTTCTTTCCTGCCTACTTCATGTTTGCACATACACCTACACAGCTCTTCCATTTTTCTCCCCTTCTTCTTAAGAAAACTGCAACATGCAAATTGCTTTTTTTCTTTTTGCATGGTTACTCCCACACAGGGATTTTCAGCAAAATAGTTTCAAGTAACAAACACTGAGAACTGATAAATACAACAGCAGGAAGGAAGTGGTGTAAACTGTGCCTATGATTCTTGATGACAACAAATTAAACTGATCACTTTGAAACTGACACAATATCAGTGATATCTGAGTAATCGTTACTATTTCCGACCTAATGACCTCAGCCAAGATACCAAACATTAAATAACTACATTGTGAAACGCTGTACAAAATGTAACAATGGAGATTAATTTTACGCTGTGAAGAAAGAGGACCGTGCACTACATATACACCACACAAAGTTGGTCACCATGTCTAAAAATTAAGGCCCAGGTTTGCATTGTCTCTAATCACCAACATGACACGGTAAGTTTATCTGCAAGGCAACATTCAGACATAAGCTAATTCAAGGAAAGGGTCTTACAAAATACAAGAATGTCTGTTATATTTAAGTCTTGCATGAAATAAATGTGAACGAATGATCAAATGTTAATTTTAAACAAGTAATTAGCTGAACTGATCAAATATTCTTTGGCCTTTAACAGCTGCAGTAAACAGTAATGTTTTCAGCCGTGATTTAAAGGAGTCACCATTTCTGCACACCTCAGGTCTTCAGGCAGTTTGTTCCAGAGCCAATGAGCATCGTGACTAAATTCTACCTCCTATTGTTAAGTTCAGGTCTTGGGAACAGTGAGGTCTCTGATACTGCAAGAGGTCTACATGGTTCATACTCGACCAGCAAAATGTATTTAGGCCCAACACCAAAGAGTGCTTTAAAGGCCATCAACAAGCTTATATTCTCCAGTGATTTAAGGACTACAGTGAAATGGTCCCTTTTCCTGGTATTGGTCAGGACTCTGGCAGCAGCCTTTTGGATGAGCTGCTGCAGCCAGAGACCTGTTCAGACATCAACACAATAATCAACCTGCTTTTTATAAAAACCATGGGTCAATTTATCTATTTTTTTCTATTTCTTGTTTAGATAGGAAACCTTTTTCTCAGGAAATGTTTTTAAGATGGTGGTGATTGACTAATTTAGTCATAGAGTTTATGTCATTGTTCAAGTTTAGGTCTGAGTGAATAGAAAAATGTCTTCCATGCTATGTTACATTTTTACAATTCTACTTAAATGTTGATCTATAGCCTTGTACTTTTGGGACAGAAAACAATACCTTCTCTTTTATTTGCTATATACTGGAGAGCAATCTGACCTATGCACACATGGATATTTTTGACATACTGACACATTGACTTTAAAGGAGTGTGATCACGTGTCATCAGCATACGTGCTGCACATTGAGCTATAATTATAATTAACTAGACTGAGCATATAGGTATTGAAAAAAGGGGCCCAAGAATAGAGCCTTGTGGTTACGGTAACGTGCAGTTTGGCCGGCCGACAGAACAGCCGCCATCCCCCACAGCTAAGGAGGTTAGCTGTAGCTAAATGTTTAAAGACTGTGGACGTTTCTTCAAACTTCACCGCCTTGGACAACGTTCCTCACTATAGTTCATGAGGTTAAGTGTTTGGGCAAAGAGATAGAAGTGATTTAGATTGAAATGATCTAAACGTTTTTCATTTGAAAAAGTTTGGTTTTGTTTGTGTTGAACTCAGCTATCTTGGTGCTAGCAGACTTATCTGCAGCACATGTGTTCAGGTTGTGTTCTTTGTCTGTGTGTTTTTAAAGTTAAGACAAACTTTATTTAAAGGGTGATTTTAAACACAGATGATCGGCCGTAACGCGCCGTCCGCGCTTATGCATTTTAACCCTTTTATTGACAGTATTTTTAAACGTGTGTGTTTGATTCTGGTGCTAAGCTATCAGCCTCCTTTGTTAGCTTCAACTGCTAACAGCTAAGAACACGTTCTTGCTGCTAAATAATATTTACCCAGAGAGGTTTAGTTTTCAATCCAGTAAATCATGTGTCCCTAACATCATTTTACTAAATCTGATAACTAAGTAAACACTATTAAGCCCATTTCTCCAGCAAGATTTGGCTCTTTTCCAAAATACTTCCTTAAATGTTTTACCATTCCCTTAATAATATTTCTTTAAATATTATTTCAATAAATAAAGGCAGCTAATGAGACCCGTTGAGAATTAGTCATCCAGAAGGTTGGTTTTATTCAGCAGATCATTATTAAAAAAATTATTTTATTAAAATAATATTTTATCTGATCTTGCATTGTGAATGTTTGTCTAAACGTTGCTGATTATTGCCTAAGTTGGTTCCAAGACTAACTTAACTTCATTTCCAGATTCTTCAAGATAATCCTTGGTTCTCAAACATAAATAACATTATATGGTAATGTTGCATCACTCCTTCAGTCATGGTTTTCAATCATCTTTAATCAACTTGTTTATATTGTACATAGTCCATTAATCTTCATTATTCTTTAATTCTGCTTGGTAGTTTAGTTGGATTGTTTTAACATAGTAAAGAGTTTGTTGATTGAAATATGTTTGACTTTAAGTTGACTTATTTTTGTTAATAAATTCTTGTATTTTAAGAAATTGTGTGAATTCATTCCATATATGTGCAGAGTTTATGCTGTTCAATAATGTCAGAGCTTGGCTCACACCTTTCTATTTTGTCCTAATACCATCGCCTTACTGGGCTGGTATTCACAGGACAAACCTTAACAGACCAAAATATTATGTAATAAATATTATAGTAGTAATATTAAATAATATATTCATATTCATAATTACAACACTTGTTTAGGTTAGCATTAGCTTATTGGCCAGCTCAGACTGCAGTGGAATAAAGTCAGTTTTTGCCAGTGTGGTCAAACCATTTATAGTATAGTTCTTTATTGTTTTTGGTGGATGAAAATTTACACAGCAAACTGTTGACTTCAGGAAAACCTTTTTAAAACCCCCTTTTCTCATTAACAGTGATCTTTGCATGTGGAGGAAAGATTGAAATATATAGTTGTTTTATTTTTTTCCTCAAAATATCCATATAAGTGTAGAATTGCCTCAGTTAGAGCTCATATGTAGCTCTTGAGGTGGGTTTAAACTCATGTTCAGCAGTAATTCCAGTGAAAACCGTAGAACCATTGCAGCTGAAATTATGAGGATGTGTTTCGTCAATGATATATACACTAATGTGTACACTTCCTCACAGCTACATATGAAGTTTCCATTAAATGTATTCTATATTCAGAGATAAATTAAGCTGAAAAACAGAGGTCACCTAGGTAAAGAGGTACTGTGTTTTTTATTATACACTTTCAAAGTCTTGCCAGAGTTGCATCTAGATCCTGTCATTCTCAACCTAAACTATTTCTCTGTTGTTCTGGCTGTTTAGGATCGTTCTCTTACTGGAAGGTGAACCTCCACCTAAAATCACAAGTCTGTTGCAGCCTCTAATACGTTTTTTTCCAAGGTTGTCCTGTTTTTAGGTCATTACAGCTTCCCTGCCCACAGCATGATTCTAGCACCACTATGTTTTACCATAGGGACAGTGAAACATTTTGGTCTATACTTGCCCTGTGGCAAACTGCAAATTGGACATTTTATGGCTTTCTATGAGCAATTGAAAGCCATAAAGATCTGAGGCCTTCACAAAACAGCTGGATTATAGCAGTTGGTTGCACTGGGTTTTATTTAGAGATTTCTTTGCTCTCTACACTTTTCAGATAAAAATTTAAACCATGTATAATTTTCCTTCCTCGTCATAATAAAGCATAACTTTGTGTTGGTCTATCACAAAAAATCCTAGTAAGCTGCAGAGAAATCAGGTTGTTGAGTGAAAGAAAAAAGAAAGTTAAAAATAACGTTTTTTTTTCCAACTTTCAGCTTCTCATAACAAACATAAGAGTTAAAAATGCGTGAAAGACACATGCAGCTGTTGCTGTTTCAGCTGATCCTGAAACAGCAACTAAAACTAACAGCATGGAAAGTACAGTAAATATACAGTAAAAGCTGCAAAGTAGCAAAGAAAAGAACAAAAGCTAGAATGCACTGAATGACAAAGTGAGGCCAAATAACGAAACATTTCAGAAAACTGAAAGTTACTGAGGCTGAAAACAGCAGAAACAGGGAGAGCGAGGAAAGAAACGCATCGGTTGACCGAAAGGAAGACGTGAGTCAGAGACAGAGATGCAGCGACAGTCAGCTTTGTTTGCTGCTGCGGTTCCTGTCAGTGACAATAATAGCTCAGCGTGTTCCTGTCTGCGAGAAGCGTGGGTAAAGCAGAGAGGTGACACGTGGGATGGTCGCTTGTTGCTGACACCACAGGGGAAACAGCAACGTCCCCTTTATTAAATTCTCACACAAACACACAACAGTTCTTACTAAAACATTGTGTGCCTAAAATTGCCCAGTTTACTCTAAAAGTTTTTTTTATGTCATAAATTGTGTTTCAAATCATATGAAAAATGCAAGTATGAGGATTTAAAGCCATTTTTCCACATTTCCCTGCAGAGTAAGATCTCAGAATGAGGCAAAGGTCATTATTATTTGGTTTTGCACATTTACCAGTAATTCACTCCTACTTGTCCTGGACGCTATGCAAAATATTTCCCCTCTTGCAATCTAGTCATAAACATTTTCTGGCATAATTCTGGCTGGATTTCTGACCATTCTTGCAGGACTGTTGCAGTTCCCTTAAGCTGGTTGGTTCGTTTTATGGAGCTGTCTTTTAACCAACGACCACAAATAAAACTAAGGGGTTGAGGCTGGGGCTTTGGGACTGCCATTCCAGTGGGCTTAACTTTAACCATTCTTCATCTGTTCTGTAAGCAGTTTGTATGCGGGTTTGGCATCATTGTCCTGCTGGAACACCCAAACGTGTCCAACGTTTGACCATCAAGATACAGATTTAATGTCAAGTTAAAAAATCTGGAGGTAGACTTCCATCTTGAATGATCAGTTAACCTTTGTGATGCACCAGTACAACTGAAAGTGTACTGCCCCACAGCATGATGCTACCAGCAACAAGGTTTATACACTTGCTATGCTGCTGTTAGGATTGAAATCATAATTTTGATTTATTTTAGTATACTTCTTGTGTCTGTCTTTGTTCTGTCTGACCTTAAAACTTTTTTACCGCAATAAATGTGGATAGTCCAAGTGCTCAGGTTCAGGTTTCAGTTGAGCTTGAAGGTACAGATTTTAAAGCAGAGACACCTATCAGTCCATATGGAACGCCAAAGTGTTTAAAATGAAATAAATAAATGAAACATTATGAAATACGTATCTACATCAATAAATAATAGATAATGATTTAATGTGACAATGATATTGTGAAATAATTGAATGCATATTAAATTCTCAGCTCATTATTATGAAATATATTTCATTTTCCAATAAAAATCTGCTCCTCAAGCAGGGTTGGGAAGAATTCTGGAGAAATAAACTGCAGAAAGTGACACAAAAGTATATAACAGATAAGCATTAGTAGGTACAATGACCCTTTATTTCTACAAAAATCTAGAGTAAAATGATTAAATATTTATTTTTTACATAAACATGTATGTGAAAGTTGTAAAATGTCATTAACATAAATGTTCTTAAGGTTACTTTTCTGTTTTCCTCTTAATTTCTCAACCATTGCCCGGACAGGTGTCTGGCCTGCTCTATTACCGTAATGCACCTTGTATGCGCGGAGCTAATCTTTAACAGAGAGCAAACGTCGGTTGGTGTGACTGTCGGCTCATTTGACTGCAGTGAACTGTGTTGGGTGACACAGAAAACCTAACAGCAATAACCCCGATGGTTATGTCAGACAGCGTCGTCGATGCTAACATTCTGGAGAACAATTATCATTCTGATCATTTGAAAGATGTCATCCAAACAAATCAAAACAACTTCATATGATAAATTATTTCCCTCAAGTTGATCTGCTAAGGTAACCAGAGCTGAATGAAGTTAAAGAAACTCCACCAGCCTTCCTAAATCTTAAACTGGCACAGTAGCTGCTCAGGGAGCAGGTACCCAGGAGACTAATCTTTATGTATGAACAGCCAATGAGGATGCAGGTCCAGCCCGTTGACACTGATTGGCCCACAGTCATTCAGTTGTAAAGAGACCTTATGAAATAAATGGCCATGGGGAAAAATCACCCTTATAAAATAATGGCTGGCTTTTTGAAATAAAAGCTAACTTTAAAAAAAGTGACATTTTGAAATAAAATAAAAAAAACAGCTGGAATTACATAAAAATAGCCTCAACAATAATTTCAATTATTAGGTAAAAGTTTTATATGAAAATTCATTAATATTATAAAGCAGATTTTTAATGGAAAATGAATGAGCTGTGAATTTAATATGCATTCAATTATTTCACAATTTCATTGTCACATTAAATCATTATATATTATTTATTGATGTAGATACTTATTTCATAATGTTTCATTTATTTATTTAATTTTGAACACTTTGGCGTTCCACAAGTCCATGGTGATGTTCCAGCAGTTTTCAGTCCTCAGCAGGCTTCCGTCTTGATGTTTCCTTTGTTCTGGGGGCAGACAGTTTAAATTTGCATCCAAGCCTTTGTATCTGTTAGATCTTATGTTCTTGGAATTATCAGTTATTCAGAAATGGCTCCAAAAGATTTTTTCAACTTTGTCGAATCTACAGTTCTTGTTTGTAGATCTTGACTGACTTCCTTTGACTAGTTAGTCTAATGAGCACTTTCAGGGAAATCTTAACCAAACTGCACAAGAGAAACTACCAGCCAAACTCAGCCATGGCCACCAAAAAGAAGTTTAGAGGTAGATGTTTGCTAAAAATGAGGATAGTTTGGATTAGGGCCGAACAAAGTGCAAATAGAGTTAGTGTTTAGATTCCAATCTACAAACTGAGAACTTATGTCAATTCTGTCGGACCATTCAGACAGATTCAAGTCAATTAAATACATTGCAGTATGTAATTACATGCTAGTTCTCAAACAATACAGACTAGTTGAGTTTACTATTCAAATTGGTTAAAACGTTTTCAAAAATATCTAAGGAACCGCAGCAGACTTCATCAAGTCACTCATTTTGCGGCAATCTCTGATATTGAGCA
Source organism: Girardinichthys multiradiatus (assembly GCF_021462225.1). Lineage (NCBI taxonomy): Eukaryota > Metazoa > Chordata > Actinopteri > Cyprinodontiformes > Goodeidae > Girardinichthys > Girardinichthys multiradiatus. The sequence goes on along the minus strand of NC_061801.1, from coordinate 39,035,505 downwards.
TGCATATGGAGGGCAGCAGAAAGGAAAACTTCCCTTTAACAGGAAGAAACCATCTGCCACAACCAACTTGGGGTTTGGGGGAACAGAGCAGACACTCAAAAAAAAAAAAAAAAACAGATGCACTGTCTGTGTCTCATGTCCCCCTAATCATTCCCACCAATTTTTCCCTACCTTTCTCCATTATTTCCAATGTATGTATCTGGTCTGGTTGCCATTGTTCATTATTGGATTCTTCCCTTGTCTCCGTGTCACTGTTTGCCTGCCTGCTCCATGCCAGTAATTCTAGCTGTGTTTCTTGCCGTAAGCCTTTTTCCTTTAAGTTACCAGATGAATTATTAAAATATTTCAACTCACCATGCGGTTCCCGAGTTCCTGGTTGCACGTTGGTCCTGCAAGAAATCACCATTTTATGACACAGCATCAGCTCAGCCGATGCCCCCCTTCAGGAAGGTGCCAGAGCTAAACAGAACGCCAGGCCAGAAGTAGCTTCTAGAAACAGAAAAAACAGAGAGTGAACGTAGAGTTAAATGCTGAAATAACAGCAAATAACAGCAAACTGGAAAGTAGTAGGAGAATGTAACAGAGTGAGGGAAAGTGGTCATTGTGTCCTCCAGCAGCCTAAGCCTATATATAGCCTAAATTCTAATCTGGATTTAACAGGTAGGATGAAGGGAAGCTAAAATAGGAGAAATATGATCTCTCTTTCTAATTTTCATCATAACTCTTGCTGCAGTATTTTGGATCAGCATCCTGATAGTAAAGAACTAGAGTAGTCCAGCTTTGAAGTAACAAATGCATGGGCTAGTTTTCAGCATCACATCATCTCTTAGGTTTATAGGGGATGATTCAAAAAGAGTAAATATCAGCTGTGTCTATGCCAGAGGTCAGAGGAGAAAGGCCAGACTGGCTCCCAGATAGAGAGGCAACAGCAGCTCAAATAACCACTGGTTAAGACTGAGGCGTGCAGAATACCATCCCTGAACTCACAACACATTAAACCTTGAAGCAGACCGGCTACTGCAGCAGACAACCATGATGGGTGCCACTCCTGTCAGCTAAGAACAGGAAACTGAGGCTATAGTTCGAACATTAGACAATGACAGATTAGGGACATTTTCCCTGCTCTGACGATTCTACGTGATTTCAGCTGCAACATTCAAATGGTCGGATCAGAATTTAGCTTAAACAACATTAAAAGATTGGATGCATCCTGCTTTAGGCTGGCAGTGGTGGTATTATAGTGTGGGGGACATTTTCTTGGCTCACTTGCGGCTACTCAATACTAGCACTTTGAATTGTCTTGCTACTGAATAAATAAACTTGCCTTGCCTTGCCTTACCAGTTGGGCATCATTCAAACCCCACAGCCTACCTGAGTATTGTTGCTGACCATCTCCATCCCTTTATGACCACAGTGTACGTACTTCTGATGGTTGCTTCCAACAGGGTAATGCTCCACACCATAAAGCTCAGATCATTCCAAGCTGGCTTCTTGAATATGACAATGAGTTCACTGAACTCCAGTGCCCTCCACAGTCACCAGATCTCAAACAGAGCCTCTTTGAGATGCTCCTATCATGGATGAGTATCTGATAAGTCTGCAGCAACTGTGTGATGCTGTCGTCTCATTATGGAAACAAAATCTCGAAGAAATGTTTCTGACATTGTGTTGAATCTGTGCCATGAAAAATTAAAGCAGTTCTGAAGGCAAAATGTGGTACAACCTGGTACCAGTAAGGCAGGGGTCCCCAAATCTAGTCTTCTAGAAGTATTATCCTGCAGGTTTTAGGTGCATTCCTTCTCCAAAACACCTGCATCAAAGGGCTGATGTCCTTTCTCAGCATGTCCTCTAGCTCTGCAGAGGCCTGGTAATGAGCCATTCATTTGATTCAGGTGTGATGGAGAAGGGATGCATGTAAAAGTTGCAGGATAGTAGGGCACCCCTGCAGCAAGGTGTACCTAAGAAAGTGGCCGGTGAGTGTAGGTATTGATGATCAAGCCTCAGTGTTGTAAAGTAGGTTTAGTGACACATGATGTCATCAAACAAACAAAAAATTGTTGTTGTACCTTGGATCAGTTCACTGTCTGCAGATTGAGGCCAATACATTTCTAACATGAAGACCCTTTCTGTCCAGCTGTGATGTAGCAGCTTCTGCACCATTCATGATAAAGTTTGTGCAAAAATGCACACAGACTTTCTGAGCAATTTCTTGCAATGAAACAAACAGGTTGTGCCTGCCAACAGAACGGCAGAGAAACAACACCTGAATGCAGCAGCTGGGACTGAAATCAGGTGAAAACAGCTTCTCTAGAGTCGACATGTTCAGAATGAGTTTTATTGTTTATATGAAGAATAGTTCTGGTTAGATTTTATTGCAACACACGTGAAGGATTTGAACATTGTAACAGTCATTTTTGTGGTTCATCTTTTTGTGAACATGGAAACAGACAGAACCACAAGTAATTTCTTGTATAAACCTGTCCTCCCCCCACCCACAGAACCGACCTTCAGACAACTATATTTGCACCAAATATACATCATTAAAAACACATGAAACTCATTAAAGGACCATTGCTTTATGTCAGTCGAAAAACGGCCCTCGTTCACCTCAATATTAATAGCTTACTGTCAGTTTTACCTTCACTTCCTGAGGGTTTATTCTAAGGATAAAACATTACCTAACTATTAGTCTGCAAGTGAAGATGCATCTTTGCATCTGTGTAGGCATCCGAAAGCAACCAAGGTTTCATTTTTTCATCTGTTGCAGTAAAGCAACACTGCTAAATTTTAGATTTAAATTTAGTTTTTTACTGAAGCGGATACCAACTTGATAGAGAGGACCTTGGTTGTAAATATAAACATAAACTGAATTAAAAATAATCTCCTTGTTCTTATACAGTTTATACAACAATGTTGCTGTTGTCTTTTTGCTGCTTCTATTTGGTCTTTAAAACCGTTTTTCACATCCTTGCAAAATCTCTGCATTTTGCATTATTACCACAACAATCCTGTTATTTTTTTCCATCTTTATACAGATTTGACTTTGATTTTCCACATTTTTGCACTTTTAATTTTTTTTCTTGGTGTCATTAAAGTCTATTGAAAAGTCTATTGAAAGTCAGAGCTGACCTTCCCTCCATCCAGGACTTATACAGGTCTAGGGTCAAGAATTGAGCTGCTAAAATATCTGCAGACCCCACACACCCTGCACATAAACTGTTTAGAGTTTTACCTTCAGGCCGCCGCCACAGAGACAGTTTCTTCCCCCAGGCTGTTTCTCTGATGAATATTCAATAGAGTACAGAACAGCATACAGATGTTGCAAATGCACCTTTTTTATTAGATATGTGTATATTGTACAATGTAAATTGTAAATTTGTATATTCTGTAATGCAAAAACAGAACAAAAGAGCAAAGTGTACCGGAGTCATATTCCTGGTTTGTATGTACGAACATGGCAATAAAGCTGATTCTGATTCTGATAAATTGAAAGAAGGCAAAAAATAAAATAAAAGAAAATTGTTTATACTTGTTGGCATTGGAAGAAAAACTTTTTGTCATTTTTATCAGTGTGTTTGTATGATTGATGCTTTAAATCCACCCATTTTTGGTTTATCTCCACTCAGTTCCACGTGCTTCCTGAGCTCAGTGCACCTGCGATGAGCTAAAAACAGAAATTGCTCAACAGGCTAATAAACACAAAACGAAACCACCTTATTAAGAAGAACTTCCCAGTGAAAAGTCCCTTTACATGCTATTGAATGTCCTGAGTGTCAAATAAGAAACTTTACGAACATGTAAACGTTTCAAGTGACTTATTTTAACCCTTGTGCGATCTTAACATTCTGTTTACTCCCCTTGTCCTACTGGTCAAAAATGACCTGGTTGACCTGGTTGCTGTCTGAATTTAATGAAGACCATGCAATTTTGCCGTTCTTTGACAAAAATGTCTCTCTGTCAACTTGAGGTATTTCCTCTTCTTCTTCAACTGAAGATGCATCATCCTCTGGGTTGCATTCCTCTCCATCTTCCTCTTCAGATACGTCTTCATCCTCTTGTTCCTCCTGAGCTCCTGAAAATGTCTCATCCAGGATCTGTTGGACAGTGAAATGTCTACTCATGGCTTCAGCAAGGAACCAACTAGGGGTACTTTGATTCAGGGTACCTTTATATCCTCTATACTTTTATATATATTTTTATCATGTCTGAGATAGTTTTTACTTTGGTTTGGGAGCTTGTGTGATGTGAGGTGTTAGCTGCAGATCAAGAGTGCAGGTGCAATTCATATGCAAGTTCAGTTCGTACATCAATCCAGTTGCTTTGATGTGCGTGTGTGTGTGTGTATCTGTGTATTAGAGAGAGTTTGTGTGTGGCCTTTGAACTTTTTTCTGGTGTTTAAATGCTTTTATAATTACAAAAATGACCCATAAGACAATCTTTGTACCCTAGTGGTGTACAGCCCACATGGAAACATAAACAAAAACAAAGTATTACTTTTTCTAATGATGGGGTACCTTTAGGAAAAGTCTTAAAATTTCAAGATGGAAAAAGACAGTTTAAGGTATCTTTTATAACATGGTAGTGGGTCACTTTTGATCTGCACAACAACACAAGGGTTAAGACATAATTCACGTTTTTATCATACAAATTCTAAATTATAATATTCATTCAGTCTGTTTTTGTTATGTGGCCTCAAGCAGACAGAAGCCAATGAATTGGAAAGACTTAGTGCCCTCTGGTGGAGAATAGATGGAAATGCCAAACCAATCATTTCTAGGAGCAGGTTGAGGGATTGAATTTAATTTCAAAGCCAGTGGTTGAACAACAGCTTCATCTAGTGGCTATATACAGGGACTGTAGGCAAGTCGTCCGCAACTTTTGATTTCATGAGGAAAAATCTACACTCACCGGCCACTTTACAGGTCCTTCTCAAAATATTAGCATATTGTGATAAAGTTCATTATTTTCCATAATGTCATGATGAAAATTTAACATTCATATATTTTAGATTCATTGCACACTAACTGAAATATTTCAGGTCTTTTATTGTCTTAATACGGATGATTTTGGCATACAGCTCATGAAAACCCAAAATTCCTATCTCACAAAATTAGCATATCATTAAAAGGGTCTCTAAACGAGCTATGAACCTAATCATCTGAATCAACGAGTTAACTCTAAACACCTGCAAAAGATTCCTGAGGCCTTTAAAACTCCCAGCCTGGTTCATCACTCAAAACCCCAATCATGGGTAAGACTGCCGACCTGACTGCTGTCCAGAAGGCCACTATTGACACCCTCAAGCAAGAGGGTAAGACACAGAAAGAAATTTCTGAATGAATAGGCTGTTCCCAGAGTGCTGTATCAAGTCACCTCAGTGGGAAGTCTGTGGGAAGGAAAAAGTGTGGCAGAAAACGCTGCACAACGAGAAGAGGTGACCGGACCCTGAGGAAGATTGTGGAGAAGGGCCGATTCCAGACCTTGGGGGACCTGCGGAAGCAGTGGACTGAGTCTGGAGTAGAAACATCCAGAGCCACCGTGCACAGGCGTGTTTGTTGGAAATGGGCTACAGGTGCCGCATTCCCCAGGTCAAGCCACTTTTGAACCAGAAACAGCGGCAGAAGCGCCTGACCTGGGCTACAGAGAAGCAGCACTGGACTGTTGCTCAGTGGTCCAAAGTACTTTTTTCGGATGAAAGCAAATTCTCCATGTCATTCGGAAATCAAGGTGCCAGAGTCTGGAGGAAGACTGGGGAGAAGGAAATGCCAAAATGCCAGAAGTCCAGTGTCAAGTACCCACAGTCAGTGATGGTCTGGGGTGCCGTGTCAGCTGCTGGTGTTGGTCCACTGTGTTTTATCAAGGGCAGGGTCAATGCAGCTAGCTATCAGGAGATTTTGGAGCACTTCATGCTTTCATCTGCTGAAAAGCTTTATGGAGATGAAGATTTCATTTTTCAGCACGACCTGGCACCTGCTGATGAGCTAAAGGCCGCTATCGAAGCATCCTGGGCCTCCATAAGACCTCAGCAGTGCCACAGGTTGATTGCCTCCATGCCACGCCGCATTGAAGCAGTAATTTCTGCCAAAGGATTCCTGACCAAGTATTGAGTGCATAACTGTACATGATTATTTGAAGGTTGACGTTTTTTGTATTAAAAACACTTTTCTTTTATTGGTCGGATGAAATATGCTAATTTTGTGAGATAGGAATTTTGGGTTTTCATGAGCTGTATGCCAAAATCATCCGTATTAAGACAATAAAAGATCTGAAATATTTCAGTTATTGTGCAATGAATCTAAAATATATGAATGTTACATTTTCATCATGACATTATGGAAAATAATGAACTTTATCACAATATGCTAATATTTTGAGAAGGACCTGTATTAGGCACACCTTGCTAGTACCGGGTTGGACCCCCTTTTGCCTTCAGAACTGCCTTAATCCTTCGTGGCATAGGTACAACAAGGTACTGGAAACATTCCTCTGAAAGTTTGGTCCATATTGACATGATAGCATCACACAGATGCTGCAGATTTGTCGGCTGCACATCCATGATGCGAATCTCCATTCCACCACATCCCAAAGGTGCTCTATTGGATTGAGATCTGGTGACTGTGGAGGCCATTTAAGTCCAGTGAACTCATTGTCATGTTGAAGAAACCAGTCTGAGATGATTCATGCTTTATGACATGGCACGTTATCCTGCTGGAAGTAACCATCAGAAGATGGGTACACTGTGGTCATAAAGGGATGGACATGGTCAGCAACAATACTCAGGTAGGCTGTGGCGTTGACACGATGCTCAGTTGGTACTAAGGGGCCCAAAATGTGCCAAGAAAATATCCTCCACACCATTATACCACCACCACCAGCCTGAACCGTTGATACAAGGCTGGATGGATCCATGCTTTCATGATGTTGATGCCAAATTCTGACCCTACCATCCGAATGTCGCAGCAGAAATTGAGACTCATCAGACCAGGCAACATTTTTCCAATCTTCTATTGTCCAACTTTGGTGAGCCTGGGTGAATTGTATCCTTAGTTTCCTGTTCTTAGCTGACAAGAGTGGCACCCGGTGTGGTCTTCTGCTGCTGTAGCCCATCCGCCTCAAGGTTTGACGTGTTGTGGGATAACCACAGCCATGACAGGATTGTTACTTCTGCTCTTCTGCATGCCTTGGTTGTAACGAGTGGTTATTTGAGTTACTGTTGCCTTTCTATCAGCTCGAACCAGTTTGACCATTCTCCTCTGACCTCTGGCATCAACAAGGCATTTGTGCCACAGAACTGCTGCTCACTGGATATTTTCTCTTTTTGGACCATTCTCTGTAATCCCTAGAGATGGTAGTGCGTGAAAATCCCAGTAGATCAGCAGTTTCTGAAATACTCAGACCACAAACAACTATGCCACATTCAAAGTCACTTAAATCACCTTTCTTCCCCATTCTGAAGCTCGGTTTGAACTGCAGCAGATCATCTTGACCATGTCTACATGCCTAAATGCATCGAGTTACGGCCATGTGATTGGCTGATGAGAAATTTGCGTTAACGAGCAGTTGGACAGGTGTACCTAATAGAGTGGCCAGTGAGTGTAAACTTCAATGTATACGATGTATGCCAGGTAGATAGCAGAAATAGTCTGGTGGTCAACAGATCTAATAATAAGGTCCTGAGACAGAATAACATCACAAACAGCATCTAAGCAGCGTCTTGAAGGTTTCAGCATGCTGACCATAATCAGTAAAACAGGAGTTTAAGTAGTTTGCTGCTCAGTAGCATACAGATGAATGTCAACACAATGACAGGGTGAAAAGTAATGAGTAATTGCTTTAGGAAAAAGATACAAAATTTAAAAAAACACAAAAAACGTACAAATGAAACTGTGGTGTGCATTTGTATTCTACGGAGCCCGCGAAGGGACATGGGGGATGCTTTTTTTTTTCTTTTGCGTTCCCACGCAATAGTCTTTGCGTTATCTCGCAATACTTTGTGAGATAGTTTCTAAACCAGATAACTGCAAAAATAGAACAAACACTACACCCGTTTTAGAGATTTATTGAGTTTTATTTTGAAATTGGCTTTAAATAAAAGGATCTTGCAACATCCTGCAAAACGTGTACTTTTTTGCACGCCATTAGTGCTTTTGTTTTTATCGTGATTTGAACGGTTCTTCTTATCCTAAGCATTTAATCGCATTGTTGACTGCGTGTTAACCTGCATATGACAAATAAACCATATCAATGCCATATCAGTGCTGTTTGTTTTGTGAGCAGTTTGTCATCTGTGCTGCTGTTCCAAAATGCACCGCTTTCTCAAGGTGATTAACAACTTTTGCTAGCGAATGCTAAAGTATTGCGTGGAGACGCAAAAGAAAAAAAGTCCTCCATGTCCCCTCGCAGGCTCCGTAGTATCCCACATTTCACTGCAGCTCCACCTGCAGGTCTTTTGGGGTATGTCTCTAACAATGTTGAACATCTAGAGACTGTTAACATCAATCTTCAAGTCTTTCCACAGATTCTCAGTTGGAGTTAGGTCTGGACTTTGACCAGGTCATTCTCAACCAGAAATCTGCTTTGGTCTAAGCCATCCATTTTAGCTCTGGTTGTATGTTTAGGATGGTTGTTCTGCTGGAAGGTGAACCTCCTCCCTAGTTTCAGGTCATCTGCTGCATCTAACTGGTTTTCCTGCTGGATTATTCTGACTTTAGCTTTTGTCTCTATTATTTGACCTTCATTTAAACAGGGTTATTTTATGTAGGCCAAAAAGTGGAGTTGTGGTTTCATTTGAGAGGAAGATTTCATCTCATGGCTTCTAACAAACTGCAAATGGGACTTTCTATCTTTCAGCAATGGATTTCTCTCACTTTGATAAGAATTCTTGGATCTTCTTGGACCTGTGGCACAATATAGTTATTTTTATCTTATGACAATTAAACAATTGAACCATTAGATCGGACTAAAGCATCAGTTTAGGTGCTAAGCTGCTTCATATGTTTTAAATTTTCATCTCTGCTCTGCCTTCTCTCCTTTTTGTCACCCTTGCTTGTTTTTTTTTTTGCCATCAGATTTTAACAACTTTTTCAAAACGTTTCAGGAAATGGAACTGAGCACGAGCAGAAAGCCATCAGTGTTTGAAATAGAAGCATCGTGGAGCCAGTGTGGTGTCAAATAAAAGGAGAAACCCCAATAAAAGTCACCAAGAAAAGACAGCGTTTCCTCTAATGAAACTTTAATGGGTTATTCACAGCGTGGCCAAACTCCACGGCTCTGTCTGACATTCGTAAAGCCATAATAAGTGAAGTGGAGATTAATTGTATTAAATACATATACATCTGTGTGTACATCTTCTTGCATTTTATCCTCTACAAGCAGTGATCTTCCTATCTGCGAATTTACAATTAGGTTTGTGACTGAATTCATAAACCATTTTGGCATTTATCAATTCATACACCATCAGGTGCCCATTTTGTCCCATTCAACTTCCAGTTTACACTCAGAAAAAAAATGCTTTCTATCTATTTAATTTAAAAGCATAGAACTGCCATCCGAGGGAAAGGAAAATGACATCAAATCAGGAAATAATGTGAAAGAAAATTGTTCTAACAATATGTCTTTCATGTTTGAAAAGTATACTATCATGTTATTACTATTTAAATATGTTGTCAGGATCTGTGCTGTGTCTGGTGTTGTTCACTGTGCTTGGCCTCTAGGTGGCTCTGAGACAGTGAGGAGTGGTGACAGGTGTTCCCTATCTTCTTAATCATCCTTGGGGGGTATTTAAGACGGAGGCTGCCAGCAATTCAGCGCCAGAGTGTTGCCCTCAGTGGTATAAACTCAAGCCACATTAATCCTTGCTTTGTATTTTGCCTTTGAGTAACTTTGTATGTTCTCCTTCGCAGGCTGCATACCTGAACCTGACTTCGTTTTCAGCATTGTTTGCTTTCCTGGATTTTTGACTCTGGAGATTGATCTCCAAACCTTGTGGATTAAAGCCTGGGCATCCTGCCCACTTCGTCTTCTCACAACTGGCTGGTAGCTTCCTGTCTGGATCAACCACGGACCACTTCAAGTGAACCCTGTCCACCCTCCATCACAATAAGACCAACACCAGTACATCAGAGCCCTACAACGTGTGTCAATTACCTACCAGCTCCGGTCTCCTCTGTGCGCAGCTTCGTTGTTGTTTTCCCTCCTCCTGGCGGATCACCCATCATCCCTAGTAAGACAGACTTATTATTATTTAGTATTTAGTAATATTTAGTATTAGTAATATTTAGTATTTAGTAATATTAACTCTTAAGATTCATTTTACTTACTGGCTCTACTTACCTTGCAGTTTGTTTCCTGGTTCCAGCTCCTTCCGTATCTCCACGCTTCCTGTAAATAAATTCTTTGTTAAACTTGATCTGTCTCCTGAATGCTTACTGCATGTGGGTCAAAACTATCCAAAAAACTATGACATATGTACCCCAAAATACAAAAACTTATAATATATTTATATTGTATGAACCCAACAATTTAAAATGTTTTTTAAATAAAATAATTTTTTCTCCAAAAAAAAAAAATGTTTTCAGTCAATAGCTCAGCATAACAGAGGTTATTTTAGAGAAGATGACGCTTTGAGAGCCTCTGCAGGCTTTATTATAAGGATTTCTGTTTTGAGTCTGTGTCGTGTTTATTGTTTTTTACTAATCTTTCACGGACAGGAGCGCTTTCACTGGTCAAGACATAGATTATCTATCCTGAATTATAATCTATCAGACATAACGTGAGGGAGCTGATGTTTTATTTCCAAATTCACAGCTTATTTACAGACATTTTTAGTTTTCAGTCCAATTATTTAAAAGCCAAATCCAGACCGCTGCTTTTTGTTCTTATGCTTTCTGGTTGTTATATTTATGAGATGGTGTGAGCTCCATCAGCCTCCATGTGTGAGGCAGTGATAGAGGCTCACATCACTCATACGTTTTTTTTAAAGAGTTTCACAAAATCAGGTAGTGCAGCTTTCATATCTAAATGTATTCAGAGACACAGATAAACATTATTTAATCATTGCAGACAAAACAAGAAATGTAGTTAAGGAGACAAATTTTGATAGAAATGTGATATAATCGACATGATGATTTGTGAGAGGCTATTTATTTCATTCTAACTTGTAAAACAGCTGACTGGAAAATGAATAACTACATTTTCATTGGCCCCAAGAAATATAAAGGTTAAATATATATAAATCGCAAAAGCGACATATTCTGGGCTTCACAGTCTGCTTCTCTGTCTCACCGAGCGAGGGGCAGTTATGGAGCGCGTCACAGGGGCAAAAGGTTAAAGGTAACCAGGTGACTAGGGGGCGTTGTCATGTCATCTCTCTTACAAAATACCATTAAATACCATTATTCATATATGATTATTAGGTGTTAGCGAAGGGCTTATAGGAATAAATTAATAAAGAAATGTTTTGACCAAGAGGACACTTTTGGGCAAGGAGCAAAAAGGGCTGGTGCTCTTGTTTGACCCCTGAGCCCCCCCTGCATGTGCCTGCTTCTGTGTCATCTCCTGTGTTTTTATGTCCTACAAGCAGCAATTACAAACCTGAATCCATGATATTAATTCAGCCTGTCTGCTCTGACTCAGAGCGAGGTTCCTGTAGGTCAGCGTGATGCCAAGAGGCGGACTTCAGGCGACATTAACAGTACCCATGTAAGGTCACTTCCTTCCTCAGAACCAGGGCATCTTGGCTTGGTTTGCTGGTAGGGAGAGTCAGCTCCTCTGCTTTGGTGCTCTATAATTACAGTAGGTGGCCTCAAGAAGGGCTGGGACCTCAAGGGAGCTCTGCTAGTGTTGGTTTAGATGCAGAAGAACATCCTGCTGCCATGTTCCAAATTAGAGCTAAAACACACATATTTTAACATGTAATAACATGTTCCTCTGGGTTCCAGAGGAACATGTTTAGACAGAGTCTTCATGAAAATGTTCAGGCCTCATAGAGATTTCACTGCTGCTGTCTATTTTCTTCTGGTATTTAAACTATACATTAAATCTGTCTGTCTTAGATTCAATGTCGGTCACCCAGGATATAACTGGTCCAAATACAGACCAGTGATGAGCCTGGAACAGGTACGTCTGGATCAAACATTAGAGGGCATAAGTGGTGGCATCAGGATGGATGGATGGATGACTGTTGAATGGATGGATGACTGTTGGATGGATGAATGGATGGAGGATGAATGGTTGGAGGATGACTGTTGGATGGAAGGATGAATAGGTGGATGAATTGGTGGATGAATAGGTGGATGAATGGATCCTTGGATGTTTCCCAGGACCAAGGCCGGCTTTACGCAGGGGCAAGAAGGGGCAATCCCCCCTCAAACAAATGCCTGGCCCCCTCGAATCAATTCTCAATCACACAAGCACAACACCCTGCCTTGCTTCTCCCTCCTCCTCCTGCACTTAAGGGCACAACATAGTCGCGTGTTCTTGTCTCTTGTCCATGTAAAGCTCATGCTTAACATTCTAGCGATGCTAAAAACATTACGCGGCTTCTGGCCCGATGTTTCTTTGAGAAAAGGGCCGGAGAGGGGGGCATTTTAGTGTGACACCTGCTGAAAAACGCTTGCATGTTCTTCCAATCAGCATCCTACATTGCCTACACGTTTAGTACTCATAAAATCCATGATTTCAAAGCCTTGTCCGTCTGTCGCCTGGTGTTTGTCAGGTTTAATGAAGAGAGAAAGAGAGGGAGATATACAAACAGAAAAACTACACCATTTCACTAATTTCACTTAAATCCTTTGATGATAAAGTGATGGTAAAGAAAAGAAAAAGCATGGCCAGTGCTGAAAATAGAAACAAGCATACAGTATTTTATAATTACAGCATGCTTGCCTGAACCCTGTTCTGTGTACATAAAAGACATTTTAATGCAGGGAGCTCTTTTTATTGAATCATTTCTAACAGTTGAATCATTTTGCTATGTAGTTAACATAACCGGCTAATATATGATGAAGGCTAAATATAATACTCCATGTTATAGAAAGGATGATTAAATAGGAAAGTGTTACTCAGCTGTTTGATTTTATAAGCATAATAATAGACCCAATGTTAACATGAACTACCTAAAGTAGGTTTATGATTTGAAATGAAAGGCAGGTCTTAAGTTGAGCTGCATGAGTTATATTATTATTGGTAATGGTTTATTTTTAGTGTAATGTTTCAGCTCTATCAGAAAACAGTCAACTAATGTTTACCGTTTTCTCACTTGATTCAGTGTCTCTTTTGATTACAATGCAAGCAGAACATTAATTTATTTCATTTACAAATTTTGCATCATGATGTCAAGAAAAGCGAGGCTATAAAAGCATAAATATATTCTGTTTTTTATTTTAATTTTATAAATACATTTAGTGATGAATGTCCTTTTTTGGCTTGATCACCTGCCATCAAAAAGGTCTGTATGTGTTCTGACAAGAACCAGATCCAATTGGGATGTGGTCCTGGTCTGGTTTTAGATTTCTGGATATCTTTTGTGTTGTCCCCTCTCCAGCATAATGCTGTCTCTCAACAAGTCAAAGTTTAACAAAGCACCTCAGTGAATATTAGATGAACTCTTAACATCATTTCGAGCTTTTGCAATTCACCAATATTATTTCACAGTGACAGTTATTAGGTTAACCAATGACCATCACTGGTTGATGTCAAGTTCGACAGATTCTCTTTTCAAGTGAACTATTGATGTGAGCGAAAAGACACGACATTTTTGAGATGTGGAGGTCTTTACTTTTCTACAACACAATGACAACTATTTTGATAACATTTTTCAATGAATAATTTCTAAAAGGGTTATGGTTGGGGCATAAAACTGGTTGGTGGTTAATGACAAAGCCTGTTCACCAGACCGTATGTAGTGCCACTGATGGATGTAGAGTAAAAACAACTTCTGACCCTCCTGAATCATGGGACAGTACAGAGACCAGCAGGGTTCAAGCTGAGTCACTGTCTAGCTGTATCTGTGGGTTTACTGTACTTTCCCTACTGCAGATATTCTGTATTTCTTTCAAACTGAAGTTGCATTGCTGGTTTTTAAAAAGCAGGTTTCATTAGTTTGTGCAAATATTTGCCTATTTTATATTGCCCTAAAAAATGATTAACCTCCATTAAATATTCAGTCCTTTCAAAAGACACGTTCATATATCAATGTTTAATCTTTTTTCATTCATCTTCAACATGAAAGCCATTTAATTGCACTTAAACAAGTAAAATTACATTTGTTTTGCTCATTAAAAATTGTTTTCTAACTGGGAAAAAACTCTACTAGCTAGTGTTAACCCCTGTGGCTGAAATATTTCAGTGAGGCGTTCCTTGTAGCCATCTCTCTGATATAAGTCTGAGGAAAGTTTGCTCCACTCCTCACTTTCAGCAGTGAGGTGTTTCAAGTTTTTTCTGTATGTTCAGCCTGTTTTATCTCAGCCCACAGCATCTCAAAGAGATCAAATTCTTAGTCCTTGGTGGATCTACTGGTATGTTTTGGGTATTGTTTCAGGGTCCAGTTCTGTTTCAGCTTTACGTTTTGTTTACAGGTTGTCTCACATTTTCCCTCAAGCAGCCTCTGACACACAGTAGACTTCATGGTGGATTCTATGACAGTGAGCTGGCCAAGTCCTGCTGCAGCAAAGCATCTCCAACCATGGCACATCCATCCCCATGCTTTGTAGTTGGTGTGAGGTTCTTTTCCTGGACACGTCCAGTCTCTTTCTGATTATACAGGCATGAACTTCCATATCAACAGCAGCTGTTGCAGTCTGTGGTCAGGGTAAACCTGCATGGACAGCCAGGCCTGGACGAGTTGTCAGTTGTTTCACATGTCCTCCACTTGTAGATCATTTTCTGTACAATGGAATTGGTTATTTCAAATTTTTCTTTCAACCTCTTACTAGACTCATAAGCTGCAACAATCTTCTTTCTGAAGGCCACAGACAGCTCTTTGGACCTCGCCATGATGTTCATTCTAACGTCAACAGTCAAGAGCACCAAACTAAATGTCTGAGGGTTAAACGAGACAAACCTCCTTCAAAATGTTGAATGTTCTCATTATTTACACCTGATGTGATACGTCTCTGTGTGATTTTAGCCATTTTAAGTAGGAATAAATGAGGTGGAGTCTGAATGTATTCCTTCATACAAACTGTATTTTAATACATTTAGATTATTTATGTTACACGTGTTGGTCAGTATTGTTAAAATTCATAATATGCATGCATATGTTGGAGAAAGTCACAGGCTGTCATGGAGTATCTTAATTTTCATCACATGACTGTTTAAAATCAACAGACTCCTCACTTCTTTCCTGTGTTAAATAATCACCAGTTAAAGATAAAATGTTAAATTCTTTATTGGGTAAAACTAAATGCACGTTTTATGGTCAGCTAAACATCCACCAGTAAGCTGGAAGATGCCTGGAGGAAGTTCACTCTCAGGTATTTTCTGTAACTGTATTTATTGCCTGTTTTGCAATGGACTAACACAATCTCAATATGACGTCTTTTATGCTTCTTTTAGGGTGCCACTGTATAACTGGCCAACATGACTAATTCTGGCATGTTACAGGTGTACTGTTGTAGATATGCACTGTCCTGGTAAATCAAATTAAAAAAAACAATTAAAGAAACACAATGGCTGCTTCACTTCCTGTTTTATTCTAAGATGGAGCACAAACACCCCTGAGTACGCTGGACATTTGTGGTCCCGGGACAAATTCTTTAGACTTTATGAACTCTGACAAATATTTTATAATGCACTTTTTATTTGTGTTTCATCAGCTGCTGTATTTCTTCTTTTTTTTTATAAAGACCATAATTTAATTTGACCAAATATAACATGGCAAGGATCTAAGCTGGATACAATTTACACTAGTTAGAGAAATGGTGTCACCAGTTAGATCATCTGAATGGAATCTGAAAGAAAGATTCAATAGAATAAAACTAAAACACAATAAAAAAAAATTATGTTTCGATTATGAATCTGAGAATATTATTTAATATTAATATTTTTACATTTTATCAAATAATATTTCGGTGTGTTAAGGGTTGTCCTGTGAATACCAGCCCAGTAAGGTGATGGTATTAGGACAAAATAGAAAAGTGTGAGACGAGCTCTGACATTATTGAACAACATAAACTCTGCACACACAAGTGAAACATATTTCAATCAACAAACTCTTTACTTTGTTAAAACAATCCAACTAAACTACCAAGCAGAATTAAAGAATAACAAAGACTAATGGACTATGTACAATATAAACAAGTTGATTAAAGATGATTAGAAATCATGACCAAAAGAATGATGCAACATTACCATGCAATGTTTATGTTTGAGAACCAAGGATTATCTTGAAGAATCTGGAAGTGAAGTTAAGTTAGTCTTGGAACCAACTTAGGAAATAATCAGCAAACGTTTAGACAACCATTCACAATGCAAGATCAGATAAAATATTATTTTAATAAAATAATGTTTTAAGAATGATCTGCTGAATAAAACCAACCTTCTGGATGACTAATTCTTAACGGGGTCTCATTAGCAGCCTTTATTTATTAAAATAATATTTAAAGAAATATTATTAAGAGAGTATTTTGGAAAAGAGCCAAATCTTTCTGGAGAAATGGTCTTAATGGTGGTTACTTAGTTATCAAATCTAGTAAAATAATGTTTAGGGACTATTATTCACTAGCTTGAAAACTAACAACCTTTCTGTTAAATATTCTGTAGTAGCAAGCACGTGTTCTTACCGGTTAGCAGTTGAGCTAACAAAAAAAGGTAATAGCTTAGCACCAGAATCAAACACACACCTTTAAAATACCAGGGTTAATAAAAGGGTTAAAAAGCATAAGTGCGGATGGCGCGTTATGATCAATGTTCTGTTTGAAATCACCCTTTAAATAAAGTTTGTCTTAACTTTAAAAACATACAAAGAACACAAACCGGGCACGTGTGCTGCATATAACCTGCTAGCACTAAGGTAGCTGAGTTTCACACAAACAAAACTTCATAAAATGAAAAACGTTTAGATCATTTCATCCTAACTGTTAATCTGCCCAAACCTAACCTCATGAACTGTGGTAAGGAATGTTGTCCAAAAGACGAAGAAGTTTGAAGAAGGTATCCACAGTGAACAAAGGGTTAGCTCAGTAGCTTCGCGGGGGGTTGAAGGTGCGTTCGCTATGTGAACAAAAGGGTTAGCTCCGGAGCTGTAGCTGGGCGGCCCGTCCTGTCCGCTGCCCACACCGGATGATGTGGTTTCTGCTGTCTTCCATCCAGACTGGGAGACCACGTCTTTGCAGGGGTTTCTCTCGAACACCGTTTGCTTCTGCAGGGCTCGGAGAAAAAGTCAGCAATGCTTATACCTTAATTTCCCCTCTTTATGAATGAAATCACCGGGTACACAAACAGTGCTTCACTCATACTTAACTTGTGCATATGATCGCGTGATCTTATGACACTCTTGAATGTCTTTTTGCCAGCAAAAGACATTAGCGCACTTTATCCCCCTCCTATCCCAATGAACACCGGTGTGGAAGAGGGCGGATGTAGCAACAGCTGTGCTTTTATTTGGGTAGTGGCATCACAGGAAGTCCGCAGTTATCCCGTTTCCTGGCTGTGCCGGAAGAAGGTTAATGCACTTTATTTTGAAAAGTTCCAGAAGAGTTCGTACCGGAGTTTAATGTTGAAATCCATGGCTGGGTCCCAACACCAGAGAAGTTAAGAAACAAAATACAGAGTCTAGAAAAAAAAAACAATTAGGAAAAAAACAGAAATTAAAAAATTCAGTCAGTCAGTAATTTTTTAGTCCATAGTGGGTCGTGGGGAAGCTGGTGCCAACATCTGACAATAAAACTTAAAAAAAAAATAACTTTGGAGAGATGGTGGAAATCTAAAGTAATTAAAAAGAAGTTAAACTTGAAATTGAAAATAAAACCTAAATATAAAAAGAAAATGAAACAAAAATGAAATAGAATTTGAAAAAATGGAATTGGAAACATTTCTTCATGTTCTAATTGAGTTATAAAATGCTTGTTTGTCAACCCAGAATGGCTGCTCATTATGCCCCTTTTCCATTAGTACCTACTCTAGACTCGGGTCGGGTCGGCTGTACGCAGTTTGGTTTGTTTTCCAACACAACAGAGTACCATCTTAATGTGGGCCGGATCATCAATAGCAGAGAAGCCTCACTATCCTAAAAAGTAACGTGATGTGATTTACAGTGACACAAGCAACAACAGTGGAGTGACGGCTGCTCTATGGCTGCTATCGCTACCTAAAGTTAGCTTGTAATAGTGGTCTAATACACAATAGGCTCAGCATTAAATAATTTAATGATTGGATATTAATTATTATAATATGCTGTGTCTAGTGACGGCGCCCCCTACCCAATCAGTAAGCGACAGTCTTCTGACAGCGCGTCTTCAGCACGACTCAGCATGGTTGGAACCGCATCCAACCAGGTTCTAAAAATAGTAGCGGTTCCACGTAATCGTCATTAATGGAAAACCCTAAAAATCGATTAGAGCTGTGCCGAACTGCGCTGAGTATAGAGACTAGTGGAAAAGATGCATTAGTAAGGTCATCTGCAACATATTAGGAAGGCACTTAATGATGGATGGTCCCAGATTACTCCAGTTAGCTCCACTCCAGACCTGCACAGTGGGATGTAGCTGCATGTTAAGTATTTCAAGTGTTGCTGGAGTCTTCACCTCACCAGACCTTTTGTCCCTCTCCATGCACCTTGGGAGTTGTTGAAGTTGTGCCAGAAACATTTGGATCTCTGCATGTTATTAACACAGATGTAGTCAGTCAGTACAGATTTAAATGCAGGGGGAGACATTCCTACTTAAACCCAAAGAGCAGGAGAGAATGCATGGTAATGCCATGCCTGAACAAGGCCATAATTCACCCTTAGGTATGAACGTTTATTTTCTCATATGTTTCAGACCCACTGATTCACTAGTGACGATTTCACTACAGACATTGCAACTTACCTAGTTGCATAAACAGCTAAATGTGGGCTGGAAAACTCATCAGTGGGTTCATTTTGCCGAGTTGTACTCCTATAAACGCTCATTGCTGAAGATGGCAGAAAGCATGAATTTTGCTGCACATGTCCAATTAAAAATAGTCCAGCATCTGGGAGTCGACGTCAATAAATGTCTCTTGAACTCAGTCAAGGGTTGACATGCGTGTAAACGTGGAAACAGAAACAGACTTTCACAGACAGTTTGACGTGTGTGAAGATGGAAAAATGGTGAAAACAGGTTTAAACTAGTTGGATGACCTTTTTCATATGTCTGAGTGAGTGTTTGTGAGGTTACATATACAGTATATTTGCGTACTTTCCTGCATTTCTGTCTCACTGGTGGTTCCCCCACGTTTTGTTGTTTTTATTAATAAATTAAAGTTTTTATAAACCTAAACTGTGAGTAAATAATCTGTGATCAGTGTGGAATACCTTAGTCCACGTTTACCTTGTTTCTGTAATGCCATCGTCCAACTTGAATCAATCTAGATGATCCTAATGGCATTAAAAACATTTTGTGCATTCACAAATTGAATAAGGGCTTAATTATGTTTTATACTGCGTTTTAAAGAATATCTGGTCAATGTAGATCAATGCAGTTCAGGTCTGACCAGTCTGAATACTTTACACTCTGGAATAGAGATGATCAAATGTGGTCCAGATTTCCTAAAAATAGAGTGGCATAGCCTTTTAATTTGTCACTAGATAGAAATCCACAACTCAGATACCAACGTCAGCAACATTATCTTCTAAAGAGATATATTTTCTTGACCTGTTTACATTGAAAAGAACAGGGGGCACTCTGAATTTACAGGATGTGCAAAAACAAGAAATAGGAAAGCTGTTTTTGTTATGAGTGCTCCGTGATGAAATGGCACCTTGGGCAGAGAGCCACATTGCCTGTATCAGAAACTGCTCCAGTTATGGTGTCTGCAGGAGTCCAGGTAGGTTTTTATAACAGAGTTCAGAGTGTGCTTGTCATCAAGCAGGTTTTCATCGTCTCTCCTCGTCTTGGGCACCTGAGAACAAACCGTTTCCTGTAAAAGCGGGCTCAGCCCTTTTCCCCCTCCTCTTCTTCTAGGAAGCGACTGGAAGATGTAAACACAGCAGCGGCCCGGCCCACTCACTTTGGTTTCTGAGGGCTGGCTCGCAGCTGTTTCTACATTCTCCACCTTTCTGTTTGCGTTCTGCAGCAGCCACGGGCTAACTGCTGTGCTGTCACACTTTCAGTCGCTGCTGTGACTTAGCAGAGGCCATGAAGTTAAACACGAGCCTGCAGACCACTCAGTCTGTTAAAACCTCAAGAAGCAAAAGCAAACGTGGTGAAACGTGCCACATGAGGTGTCAGAGCTCAGCTTTATGAAGTATTCCAGCATTAGCTCGCTGTTTGTTTTCCAGCCCACAATTTTAGAGTTCGGTTTTACTTTTAATTTTGAGCTTGTATATTTTTATGTAGCAGCCAGTTAAAGAACTTTAATAACATTGTTGTATAATATGGAGAAGTTGTAGATGTAAACACAGCTGTTAATCTTCTGGTTTCTGGATGAAGAGTTTAATTCTCAAGAAGTTTCTTATTCCTCTGGAACAGCTCATGGGATGGAAACAACAGTTATGACCCGAGTCACATTGTTGTGTGTAGACTTGTTTCTGCTACTAAACTTTGTAACACGGCAGCATTGCTATTCTGCATGTCTGATACTGTAGCATAGGGTGCTGTGACAAAGTATTTCCACTTTCACAGATTTCTCCTGATTTTGCCTTTTTATAACATTTAAATGTTTCAGGTCATTAAACACATTTTGAAATTGAATAAAGATAACCTCAATAAATACAAATAGCAGTTTTCAAGTGATGATTACATTTATTAAGAGAAAAGGTCATCCAGACCACCCTGCTCTTATGTGAAAACAAATTGCACTCATTGTTTAATCATTAATTAACTGCGATTAAACATTTTTGGCAGCTGAGTTCAGTTACCAACCACACCTGGCCCAAAAGGCTCAAGAAACAATTTAAGTAGACTTAACCAAAGTTTAATGTTAGACAAAGATCCCCTGAGTAAATACAGAAAGCATTTTGATTAAAAAAGTTATCCAACCCAACCTGGTCTAGGTGAAAACCCCACCCTTCTTTGCATAATTGATTTTATTCAGCCATACTTGAAGTTTTTACAACATTTCAATTGAATTTAAGTCCAGACTTTGACTAGGCCACTCCAAAACCTTTATTTTGTTCTTATATGCTATTCAGAGATCAACTTGGCATAGTGCTACTGATCATCCTGCTGCATATCCCACGTGTGTTTGGGGATTTTCTGCAAGAAAGAATTCATGGTTCCATTAATCACGGCAACTCGTCCAGGTCCTGAAGCAACAACGCAGCCACAGACCATCACACTACCGCCACCATGTTGGTTTTATTTTCTGATTTTCTTTTTATTGCTTTTATGGGTTTAACAACACAAGGGCACCCAAATGGTTGATGTAAATAAGGAAGGAAATATGAAGAACAATTGAATAAAAAGCAGTAGTAAGAAAATAAGACCGCAAGACAATTATTGAGGCTTAACTGAGAATTAAATACCATGAAACACAACGAAGTACTATTACAGAAACAATAAATTGATAGAAAAGTGTACAACGCATGACCCCATCACCATGTTTGACTGAAATGCTTTGTTAGTTTTAAACCAGATGTAATGGCAGGAACATCTATCAAGAAGTTTCCCTTTGCCCCATCAGTCAGCAGAAGATTTTCCTAAAGGTCTTGAAGATCATCAACAAGTTTTTGGCTAATTTGAAAGTGAATTTCCTTTCGTCATGACATGATGTTTTGCTTTTCGAGATCTTCGGACTTACTTCATGCTGTCAGACAGGTTCTGTTTGAGTGATTTCTTTATTCTACAAGTCAGGCAGTAAGTTAGGCCACAGACTTGTTACCCTTCTAACAAGTCGTAAAGCCAGAAAAGCAAAAACCAGTTTGTTAAATTTTTAAGTAGTTCTGTCTCTTTTTGCTTTTGTTGCCTCTCAGGGCTTCCATACAGGGTAGCTTAATTTATCATTGAAAAAGGCTTTACTATGGATATATTGTGCACATCAACCAGTAAATGTTGCTTAGATAATTGATATATAATCTACAACAGATGAGGTAAAGAAAAGTAGCCTCACAGTTGAATGACTCTATGATCTCACCATATTAGCTGTGCTGCTTTCGCCATTGTAGTTTTTGAGACAACAGTCACCTCAGTAAAATGCATATTTATAACCTCACAGCGGTCAGTTTTTAGTGCAGATATTATATATAAACCAATTTTATTAGATATTAATGAATTACAGGAGTTGAGGGCTGGTAGGGATTCCCTTGTAAATACATTTAGGAGTAAAACTGAATGGAAATTAAAGATGTGTGAGAAGAGTTTATAAGGGTTGAGCACATGATGCAAGAGTCCATGCATAGGTTTTAAATAGTGGGGAAAAAGCCCCAAGTGTTTATCTTTCTGTGGCTTAGTGGTGTTGTGTGTCACCAACCCGCTAGGTCATTAAACAAACTGGACGTAGCACCATCTCTGCTGCAGCAAATCAGACTTTTTCCATCATCACTGCCTGGAACATGGGGAATCTCTGAGTCTGTCCCAAAAACAAACACAATGAGCTTAAACACCAACCACAAAGTTGAAAAATGCATATTTGTAACTAATTTCTAATATTATTTGGAAAGCATGAAAAATCACACTGAGGTTAAAGAGTCGATCAGTCTCCCACCCACATGTATAAATGTCTGAATGGGCAACCAGGTGATCTCCAAGGAGGTTTTTGAAATACTGGTGGATCAGTTTGTGGTTGCACCAGGCCAGAAATGCTCCAGGTTATCTCTAAATACAGGGGTTGGACAATGAAACTGAAACACCTGTCATTTTAGTGTGGGAGGTTTCATGGCTAAATTGGACCAGCCTGGTAGCCAGTCTTCATTGATTGCACATTGCACCAGTAAGAGCAGAGTGTGAAGGTTCAATTAGCAGGGTAAGAGCACAGTTTTGCTCAAAATATTGAAATGTACACAACATTATGGGTGACATACCAGAGTTCAAAAGAGGACAAATTGTTGGTGCACGTCTTGCTGGCGCATCTATGACCAAGACAGCAAGTCTTTGTGATGTATCAAGAGCCACGGTATCCAGGGTAATGTCAGCATACCACCAAGAAGGACGAACCACATCCAACAGGATTAACTGTGGACGCAAGAGGAAACTGCTGAAAAGGATGTTCGGGTGCTAACCTGGATTGTATCCAAAAAACATAAAACCACGGCTGCCCAAATCACGGCAGAATTAAATGTACACCTCAACTCTCCTGTTTCCACCAGAACTGTCTGTCAGGAGCTCCACAGGGTCAATATACAAGTCCTTCTCAAAATATTAGCATATTGTGATAAAGTTCATTATTTTCCATAATGTAATGATGAAAATTTAACATTCATATATTTTAGATTCATTGCATACTAACTGAAATATTTCAGATCTTTTATTGTCTTAATACGGATGATTTTGGCATACAGCTCATGAAAACCCAAAATTCCTATCTCACAAAATTAGCATATTTCATCCGACCAATAAAAGAAAAGTGTTTTTAATACAAAAAAACGTCAACCTTCAAATAATCATGTACAGTTATGCACTCAATACTTGGTCGGGAATCCTTTTGCAGAAATGACTGCTTCAATGCGGCGTGGCATGGAGGCAATCAGCCTGTGGCACTGCTGAGGTCTTATGGAGGCCCAGGATGCTTCGATAGCGTCCTTTAGCTCACCCAGAGTGTTGGGTCTTGAGTCTCTCAACGTTCTCTTCACAATATCCCACAGATTCTCTATGGGGTTCAGGTCAGGAGAGTTGGCAGGCCAATTGAGCACAGTGATACCATGGTCAGTAAACCACTTACCAGTGGTTTTGGCACTGTGAGCAGGTGCCAGGTAGTGCTGAAAAATGAAATCTTCATCTCCATAAAGCTTTTCAGCAGATGGAAGCATGAAGTGCTCCAAAATCTCCTGATAGCTAGCTGCATTGACCCTGCCCTTGATAAAACATAGTGGACCAACACCAGCAGCTGACACGGCACCCCAGACCATCACTGACTGTGGGTACTTGACACTGGACTTCTGGCATTTTGGCATTTCCTTCTCCCCAGTCTTCCTCCAGACTCTGGCACCTTGATTTCCGAATGACATGCAGAATTTGCTTTCATCCGAAAAAAGTACTTTGGACCACTGAGCAACAGTCCAGTGCTGCTTCTCTGTAGCCCAGGTCAGGCGCTTCTGCCGCTGTTTCTGGTTCAAAAGTGGCTTGACCTGGGGAATGCGGCACCTGTAGCCCATTTCCTGCACACGCCTGTGCACGGTGGCTCTGGATGTTTCTACTCCAGACTCAGTCCACTGCTTCCGCAGGTCCCCCAAGGTCTGGAATCGGCCCTTCTCCACAATCTTCCTCAGGGTCCGGTCACCTCTTCTCGTTGTGCAGCGTTTTCTGCCACACTTTTTCCTTCCCACAGACGTCCCACTGAGGTGCCTTGATACAGCACTCTGGGAACAGCCTATTTGTTCAGAAATTTCTTTCTGTGTCTTACCCTCTTGCTTGAGGGTGTCAATAGTGGCCTTCTGGACAGCAGTCAGGTCGGCAGTCTTACCCATGATTGGGGTTTTGAGTGATGAACCAGGCTGGGAGTTTTAAAGGCCTCAGGAATCTTTTGCAGGTGTTTAGAGTTAACTCGTTGATTCAGATGATTAGGTTCATAGCTCGTTTAGAGACCCTTTTAATGATATGCTAATTTTGTGAGATAGGAATTTTGGGTTTTCATGAGCTGTATGCCAAAATCATCCGTATTAAGACAATAAAAGACCTGAAATATTTCAGTTAGTGTGCAATGAATCTAAAATATATGAATGTTAAATTTTCATCATGACATTATGGAAAATAATGAACTTTATCACAATATGCTAATATTTTGAGAAGGACCTGTAAGTACTCAGGAGACTGATTAATCAAGTCAAGTCATGTCAAGTTTATTTATTTAGCTCTTTTCAGCAACAAGGCACTCAAAGCGCTGTACATGAAGAAAAACATTACAATGATACAGAAAATCAAACACAGAAAAACAAATCAAATGACATTAATAATCCCTGGGAGTTTACTGGTAAGACCTGGTTCTACTCCTATCTTTCTAATAGAGGTAATTCTATTCTCAAACATAAACATTGCATGGTAATGTTGCATCACTCTTTTGGTCATGATTTTCAATCATCTTTAATCAACTTTTTTATTTTGTACATACCCCATTAATCTTCCCTATTCTTTAATTCTGCTTGGTAGTTTAGTTGGATTGTTTTAGCATAGTAAAGAGTTTGTTGATTGAAATATGTTTGACTTTGAGTTGACTTATTTTTGTTAATAAATTCTTGTATTTTAAGAAATTGTGTGAATTCATTCCATGTGTGTGCAGAGTTTATGCTGTTCAATAATGTCAGAGCTCGTCTCACACCTTTCTATTTTGTCCTAACACCATCGCCTTACTGGGCTGGTATTCACAGGACAACCCTTAAAAGACTGAAATATTATTTGATAAAATATAAAAATATTAATATTAAATAATATTCTCAGATTCATAATCCTAACATAAGAAATCTGAAAATCTATGAAAAGTAATGAAATCACACATTTAGGTAGATGAGAAAAGAGACCACATTGTCCTTGATGAGACGTAGGAATGTTCATCAACCGGCCACACGGTTCAGAGGGAGCAGAGCGTCATGTTTACATAACTTCCAGGAGAAGTTGAAGATAGCCAGCCATCAAGGCCGTGCAGGGGAGCCAGATTCTGGATAACCACAATTATTTGGTTTAGGCTGACTCTTACTTTTCCGTCAGCCTTGAGAGTCTTGCTGGTGCTTCTCAATGGCGAATCCAAACAGCCAAATTCCAGGTCCTTTCCGCCAGACCCGAGCGAACAACTTTCTCCAAGATTTATCCCATTTCAGCCCTGATTACCTGCTGAGGACAGGTATTTTACCATCAAAACTACAGCTCAGATGTTTACATGCACTCATCATGGACATGGATGTCATTAGTTTCACTTATAAGCATCACAATGACTTAGAAATCATTGTGAGGCTTTCAAACTTAAGAATACTCTCAGCTGTAAAGCAATTTGGTGGCAGCATCCTGCTGTGGGTCGGTTTCTCACAAGAAAAATCTGAAAGGATTCTGGAGAAAAGTTTAAGTTCACTTGGTCATGATGGCAGGATGTGTGTTTGGAGGAATTAAACCAAAGCAAACGCCACTGAACTAAATGTCAGGCATGGGGTTGGTACCATCATGCTGTGTGGTTACCAGTGGTACTAATACATTGCACACAGTGGATGGGATAATTCGAGGATGACTGCCTCTAAATTCATTAACTTCACCTCAAATCAACCCCTGGATGGTGGAAACTCAGATACAGTTGTGTTTCAGCAGAAAAATAATCCCAAACACTATCCATGCAGACAACCTAAACTAATCTTAACCTTCTGAATCGGCCTTCCCAAACCCGAGACCTCAGCCTTATAGAAAGTTCATGGACTACTGCAGGAAGAGGGGTCAAATATCCAGCAGAATGAGATCAGAAGGCTACAAAAGGAGTGGGTTGAGGGGCACGTAATATTGACTCTCTGTGGATAAGAGAAAGTCCACAATCAATTCAAACTTATGCACCCATCCAGCTGCCCATCCATCGTTTACGCCTGCTTATCCTTGCTGGGTGGTGAGGGTTGGAGCCTATCTCCAGCGGTCAGTAGGAGAGGGGTGGGTACACCCGGTAAAAGTCAGCAGTCCATGACAGAGCAACACAGAGGCAGCCTGGAGAGACAACCATGCTCACACACTCATACTTATACACACTTTAGAAGGACCAAATTACCTAACATGCCTGTTTTTGGACCTGGAGAGAACCCACTCATGCACACGAAGAATATACAAACTCCTTGCAGAAAGACACAATGCAGGGATAGGAACCAAGGACCTTCTTGCTGCATGACAACAGCACTACTAACTATTCCACCGTGTCAAATTATCATTTCAAATTAACCAGTAATCACTTCTAATGATTAATGTGCAATTAATATGAGGTTTATGCCTACAATTAGGGGGTTAATGGATACAATTAAATTAAACTGTTCACAATCACATCAATGGCAGCTATCTTGCACTCGTTGGCTTTCTCAGGGTTTTCCTGAATGAACATTTACACCAGGGTAATAAAAACAATGCATACTTCCTGAACAAGACACTTTGACCAGGTTATGGTCGCCGCAGACAAAAACTAACCGCAGCATCTTTAAAAAAGCCGTTCAACCTCAAGATACACATACAATTCAAATCACTGTCGCTCTATTGTCATCACCCCACAGTTTGTTCATAACCTCCTAACCTGCTGATTGTACAAAGAAGGGGTTTTTCCGACAATAGGGAATACAGTTTAGGTTGCGGGGTCGGAGGACAATGGATGGGAACCTGTGGCTAGCGTAGAATATACCACAATGATACTGTATAGCTCACCACAGTGAAACAGTGTCTGTTCTGCCAGGTTAATTTAAGCCACAGGCTGGTTCTTATGCGGCCAAAGCAGAGAGGCTTGTTGAAGTAATGTTTATCAGATGAGGTTTTGTATTTCACAAATGTCTTTACTGTAAGTAAAGTCTGAGTTTGGTTTTGTTGGACCAGCAAAATGTTGAAGAAGTTCTTAAAAAGAAGTTTGAGAAGCTGTAGAGGTGAAACGTTTATGTAATTTAACTTGCGACCTCGTTTGTGCTCCATAAAGTATCACCTAGAATACTACATGTTTAAACAAAGTTTTAAAGCCCATTTAAGGCAAAAAATTGTCATGCTCGGCCAATTTTTGCTTCTCATTACATTTACATTTCCTTCCTTATTTGTTCTTATCTTAACACCTTCCTACCTCATCTCTGATGACAAACTGTCTGGTCTGATCTGAGTGTTACCACAACATGACCACAGGCACAGGCAAAAATAGCCCATGTGGCTCCACCCTCGGATAAATATAGTGCAAAGAACCCAGAGGCAAAGGCAGGGACGACTAGGTTAATTCCCCAATTTACTCCATTTCTACAGTCATGGCCAAAAGAAAGCACATCTTCATTTGATTCTTGGTTTTTGGGAATCCAAACATGATAAAAATCATCAGCAACAATGACTTTCTCTTACAGAGCATATGTTCTTGGCATTATGCTGCTCTGGAACATACCAGGGTGGGAAGACATCAACAATAACCTTGCAAGACACAACTATTGCTCCCCAACAATCAGGGAAGGGCTTTAAGGGCATTCCCAAAGTATTTTAAGTCAGTCATTCTGCAGAGAAAAAGATTATTTACTAGTGGAAAAGATTTAAGAGAGCTTCCAATCTTCTCAGGACCTCCAAGCAAATTCAGCCCAAGGTCAGAACCTGCAACGTTTAAAGAAATGACAAAACAACGTCTTACGCCTCTGTTTTCAAGAGCCCATCAGTCCATCCATCCAACTTTACATCTTGTTTCAAAAACATACTGCGAGAGGAAGTACTATGTTGTATAACAGCATGTACCTCTTGGATGACAGTCGATGGTGTAGTTGATACATTAACCGTTTCTGGACTGACGATCCTTATGGCTGCTAAAAAAATGACATCTCAGCACCTGTTGTTTGTGAAGAGGGGGGTGTTGGACATTTGGGGGCTTGGGGTTTCAGTGTCGTATTCACTGGCCTAATTTTGTAAATTGTCATTCAATTAAATTGGACTATATTGTTCTCACAATGGAGAAATTGTCCTGTGCATTTACCCTATCCCTTAGGGAGCAGGCCTAAGGGAGAGGTCTCCAGGCCTCTTCTGGAGGCCAGGTTCTGCAGGCCTCTGCAGAACTTGGTGACACACTGAGGAGGTTTGAATCAACTGTATGCAAGCACACATGCAAAACATCAGTTGCACATTCATAAAAGAGGTGTTGGTCTTGGATGACTGTTTTGGAGTTGGACCTAAATCTGTTGACTAAAAAAGTCAAATTTCAAGATGTTTTTCTGTTTCCCAATTAAGACAAGGACTGGAAATATCTATGAAAAAGAGTCCATGGACATCCAGTGTGGAGAGGGAATTGACATGCCTGCCCTTGTCCATACACACAGCCACTCTGCTCCGCTGTAGGAGGTTTGACTTATGTAGAGAGGGTTTCCAGTCACTTCTTCAGGACCCCGAGAGAACAAGGTTCAATCATTAAGTGCTTCCTGGCAAGCTTTCTCCCAGGCCTGGCTCCAGGAAGGGTTTTCTTGGCCCTGTCCCAATACCCACACTACACCCTACGCCCCTCTATGAAGTGTTTACTTTGTACAAATGCATGTAGGGGTTGAAGTGTGCAGGTTACAAGTGTGCAAAATTGGAGAATTGGGACAGTAGGAGTTATTTCATCGACTTGCACCTCTGCGCCATAACTGAAACATCAAAAAGGGCGGGAACCAGCGCTGTTTTCACAGTCTTGTTGCTAAAAAAACAATTTAAAACTGCAACAAGCAATTGTTTTGAGGAGTAGAAAGTGCAGGAAGCGAAGGAGGTTTATACACCAGACTTGTCGTGGCACCAGTGTTTGTTTGAAAGGTAACTTCAGTGTTATGGCCTACTGACTGCCCAGACTCCCTGTGAACCCAGTGGTTTCTTACAATGTTGAGCCTGGCAAACCATTAAAAAATATATATTTGTTGGCTTGCTGTCTAAAGTTTACGCAGTTCTTATTATTCTGATTTGATGGGTGGTTACGTTGATGGTTGTGATTGGTTTTTGCTCAGAACGTCATCTGCAGCAGTGAATTGTGGGTAATATACTTCAACGAAGTCCGCTTAGATGCGGGCTTTGCCGAAGGGCGGATGTGGGGCACAAAGGGGCGGGGCTAAGGACCACTCTGGAGAATTGGGTCACACTACGGACTCGAACCCATCAACGGGAACGCGCAATTCAGGGACACAAGGGTGGAAGTGCAGGTAATGGGACAGGGCCTTTGTTTCGCTTTTCTGTTCCAAGTATCCTGTTTCCTTTGCATCAAAGTTGAATTGCTTTTAGTCAGACCATTGTCCTGAAGCCAATTTACCACGGGGGACCCTACCAGGAGACAGCACAGCTTCCAGTATCACTGGAATACTCAACCACCCTCAGTTATGTCAAGATGGTGATTCATCAAGCAATATAATTTATTTGCAAGAAAATATTCATCTTCTAAACTGTTTAGTGCTGTTAAGATTAGATAATTTTATAGCTTAAGTAAAATAAGAAATTAGGGAAAAAACATAATTTAGATGATTATTGTAGAGACCTGAGAAAGGAAGTCAGGTGCTTCCCCCAGGTGTACGTTTGAACCCGTTTTTTCCCCCGTGGCTCCAACCACCTTCCACTTGCTTTACATTTTGCATGATCAGGTCAGGAGTTATTGAACAGTAAAACTAGGATGTTGTTAAGAACACAGAAATGCTTTTTTCTGAAGTGGCATCTTATGTTTTTACATATTGAGACATTGCATTGATAACATTTTCTATTTTCTATCTTTACTCTTCTTCCATACAGGATCATGGGGATGCCTATCTCCAGCGGTCTACGGGTGAGAGGCAAGGTACATCCTGGACAGGTCTCCAGTCCATTGCAGGACAACACAGAGACAGACAGGACAAACAAACATAAACAAACCTAGTCACACCTAAGGGATATTTAGAGAGACCAATCAACCTAGCATTCATGTTTTTGGACTGTAGGAAGAAGCCAGAGTACCCAGAGAGAACCCATGCATGCACAGAGAGAACAAGCAAATTCCACGCAGAAAGACCCCTGGAGTCGAACCCAGGACCTTCTTGCTGCAAGATAACAGTTCTACCGACTGCACCACCATGCAGCCCTTTACCCTTTACCTTTGACCTTAATTGGAAGATCCAACAAATAGCTGTTGAATATTACACTGAAAAAAAGAAGCCACTTTACAAGAGTTTTATTTTTTGCACAAACAGACACAACATCAAAGGTTTCATCCAGTATATAAACTAATCTAGCCTCAGTCTAAACAGACATTGGTCGTTTTGCAATGCTAGTTAAGGAACACACACAACATACAGTCCACATCTCAAATCCCTCCCTTATCAGACTCACTAGACCTACTTAGCTGGAAAAGACTATGCAGTCATAGCAACTTCTGTTCAATAGAACACAACTGCTTTAATCAGGTGCTGAAAAATGACCCTGAGGTAAGGGTACCTGTGCTTTTCAGTTGAATTATGAATGAGCTTATTTGCCTCAGAGCCAATTAAATGTCAAACGTACGAAGCTCCACAGGATGTCTCGTTAGTCTTCTAACCAAAGCAGCTGCATCTGTTTTCCAGCAGAGTTTATGTTGATCATTAACTGAATAGAAAACTTGTTTACTTATTTGGTTCAATTATGAATATAACAATGTGGCTTCTGCTTTTGCTAATCTGTTTCTATGTATTTGGAAATGCTCTCTAATGTTGGCTAAAGATGTCATTCTGACATTAGGGTCATACCTTCTTTTTTTGAGGATGTTACCTCCAGGTTCAGTAGAAACAGAAGAAGGTGCACACAGGGATCCTAAAGAGGTTGGAAAAGTTTGGAAAGTCTGGAATTTCATTTAAGTATTTCCCAGTTTTTCAATTCTTTCAAGAGCCCATCGGTCTATCCATCCATCCATCCATCTAGGGGAATTTGAGGAGTAGTATAAAAATTGTTCATACATAATTTGTGGGAACCCTGAATCCAGTATTAACCTAAACCAAAGCATCAGTCTTAAAGTTCTTTACATAGGCCCTAAAAGGCAAGTAAGAAAAATGTTTTTTTTTAGAGGCTTATTTTTGTTCTTGTAATACTTGGCTCCGCCACTAGAGGCACTGTCATAAAGCCACCAGTCTTCACTGTAGAGCCAGCAGCTGTATTGTTCAAACCGGTAGTCAAAGAGCTGCTTTCCAAGAACCAATGTCCCGTTTTCTAAATGAGATTTTTGTAAAATAAAATAAAATACAACAAAGCACATAAACAGTGTATTAGTTGGCCATGCTGTGTTTTCATACTAAGAATGTATATTCATGTGAGATATATAATTAACTACAGCATTGATCAAGGATATCTGTAGGACAGAATGACCATTGCCCACCATGACTGCTCTTTCTTGGGACCTAGACTGTATCTCGCAAATGACCTTAAAACTGTCGTGCCAGTCGTGCTTATCATAACCTGTCACAACAAATTAGAAAGGGATACGAATAATCACCAGGCAAAATTTAAAATATGAACCTGTTAATTATTTATATATGTTTTTATTTGTTTATGTATTTATAATTTGGTGACAACAGCTTAATAAAAAGTCATTTAGAAATAGAAACCATGTTTTATCTCTGTCAACAGAGAGGGAAATAAAGTCTTTTTTTTTCTTGTCTCAAGCCTGAAAGTTCTTCCTCATACTCGTACCCGTACTCCTTGTCTTCCCCTTTATCCGGTACCGGGTCGCGGGGGCAGCAGACTCAGCAGAGACGCCCAGACGTCCCTCTCTCCAGACACCTCCTCCAGCTCCTCCATGGAGAGCCCAAGGTGTTCCCAGGTAAGTCGGGAGACATAGTCCCTCCAATGTGTCCTGGGCCGTCCTCTGGGCCTCCTTCTGGTGGGACGTGCCTGGAACACCTCCCGGGGTAGGCGTCCAGGAGGCATCCGGTATAGATGCCACCTCAACTGGCTCCTCTCGATGCGGCAGCAGCACCGATCCGTTTGTTGATCTCCCGCTCCCGCTTAAAAAGGAAAAAATAATAATAATTGACGTATTGCATAAACAGTCTATTGCACAATGAAAACAATCTCTCTATAATGCATAAAGATTAATTAGTGTCCTCAGCCTTCTTTTTCCTTCTCTAATCTCTATAAGTGTTTTTATGCTAGAAATCTGTGAGAAATAAAAAAACATGTCTGTAGTCCTCCATAATGACTAAATAACCTTTAATATGAAACAAAAGTATTAAAAATAATCATTAAGCTGGTTTGCTAACTGGTGACACACGTCTAAAAACCATCAGCCACAGAAACCGCTCGCTGGTTTTATTATCGCTAATGAGGAAAAATAAAGAAATTTGACTATGGAAAGAAATCTATGTGATAACAGCTACAACAATTAAAGGAAACAAAAACACTTTTAATGAATTGATAAGATTTAAACCTTTCCACAACATTAACAATACCGCAGGGTTATTTTCTAGCCTGTTTTAAAATATAATAAACTGTTGTTATGGAACATTTACTGTCTGGTTCAGCTCTCTCATTCACCCAGAAGACAAACGGCAAGCTTCAAGTAAGTTCATGTAAAGGAACAAGGAGCTAGAACAACAGGCTGATTAAAAAAGTGAAACATAAAGACCTCTAGAGCTATGCATTTAGGTCAGGAGCAATCCTCCGATAAGTGGGGATAGGGTTAGGTTGCTGCAACTTCCTTTAACACAAAATGGGTTAAAAGGTTTCTCCAAACTTCCAGCTCATCATCCTTATATCCTAAAAACCACTTCAGCTTCTGCTTTCCACATATGTTATATGGTACCATTCACAATATCCTCTCCAGAGTTGATGGGTTAAACTTTCTGTGATGTGGTTCTGGTTGATAAAACATTTTCCTTGCAAGAGGTCCCACTGATCTAAAAATAGTTTTATATGACTGAACTTTATATGGGATCACTGTGAAACTATTAAATTTGAATTTCTGGGACAACTCTGCAAATTATTATTGTCACTGATTTTACTTTTATCATTGTAATGATGTTTTTCAGCACTGTGACCTAATTAATTAAATGCTATGAATGAAGGAATACATGTACGAATGAATAAATGCATACATTTATTATTGCAAGCATTTATTTATTCATGCATTAATTTATTATTATATTTATAAGTCCTAAATGAAGGAAAGCATACCGCAACCAGAATCAGGTTAGATGACAGACAGACAGACAGACAGACAGACAGACAGACAGACAGACAGACAGACAGACAGACAGACAGACAGACAGACAGACAGACAGATAGACAGATAGACAGATAGATAGATAGATAGATAGATAGATAGATAGATAGATAGATAGATAGATAGATAGATAGATAGATAGATAGATAGATAGATAGATAGATAGATAGATAGATAGATAGATAGATAGATAGATAGATAGATAGATAGATAGATAGATAGATAGATAGATAGATAGATAGATAGATAGTATTACAAAGCACCTTAAATGTTGTTGCACAGTACCTCACCTCTGTCTATGCGGGAACCTAAATCCAATTCCACCCCAGTTGTACCCAAAAATACTCAAATTACAACCTCAGACAACAACATCAACAAAATACATAATTTCTTGTCTGAAATACAAGCCAACCCAAACACGGAGCTCAGTTATTGGGGGCAGTGATTGTAGACTGTAATACGTCAGTCGTTAGGTGAAATATGAACCTTCACATGTGGGTGATGTTTAACTGTTTTACAATCCTCCCCTGTACCCCTCAGCCCCCATCCAACAACCAGTGTTCTACTTGGGCTTAATTAGAAGAGGAATGTCTGAAAAAGGTTGTTAGGGAACCACCCTCAGTTTTTCAAACAGACAGGAAGCTCCTCATACTGTAGATTTCAGACCTGTTATTCTGCCTGGGCTGCTCTGCTCTGGATATTTCTGCAGGAGGGAGATGCAGATCCCTGCAGAAAGACAAACTACATGTGAGATTTATGTGTTCTTTCAGTTTGTCCTATGCTTTTAAAACATACTAAACCTTTTTTGTAAAGGAGAGAAATACAGTCCCTCCTAGAGGGATTACAAGCCCTTCAAACTATTACACGTTTTGTTACCTTACAACTTCGAACTTCAATGTATTTTATTAGAATGTGATGTGACAGATCTACACAATGTAGAGCATAGTTGTGAAATAAAAGGAAAATGGTGGGTGGTTTTCATCAGTTCACAACATGGTCCCATTGGAGGCTTTTTAAGAAAATGTTGGATGACTTGGAGTCAGACACAGATCAAATAATAATTAAAAAACTACATACAGGGCAATCCTGGAAGAAAACCTTTTGGAGAAAACAAGTCCTGATACTATGGCAGAGTTTTGCCTTCCAGCAGGACAACCATCCTAAAAATCCAGCCAGAGCTAGAATTAATTTAAATCAAAGCATAATAATGGGTTACAGTGGCCTAGTCAAAATTCAGACCAAAATCTAAATGAGAATCTGCTGCAAAACATGAAAAGTGATTTTCATAGTTGCTTGTATCCATTGTCATGTAGCGTGAGCTGCTTTAGCAAACCCAAATGACCTCTTTTGCTTTAAAGAATTTTTTTTTTAGCATTTATGTTACCCTTAACTGTCTGTTTCTGTTGCACCACTGCTGTACTCTGATCCTGGAATCTGCAGGAATTCCCCAACTGAAGAAAATAAATATATCTTTGCTTGATGATTTAAGACCCATCAAACCTACCCGGCTTACTTGCTGTGTTAAGTTTCGCCCACTCCTTTGCAGTTCAAAATGCTTCTACAACAAAAGGCAAATTTAATACAAAAAGTTCTACTTCATTTTTATTTTATAAAGATTAAAAACTGTTATGTAATAAACATTAACAAAGATAGCCAAGTCATTCCATGTGAGCATGCTGATGTTTCCAGGAAGTGACACACTGCCACCACACCAAATACAGGAAGCACATGGATGTCCAGTCATAGTGGAAACCGGTGGAGTAGGCTAAAAATACTGCAGATCCATTGGTGTGCATGCATGCAGCGCCTCATTTGTGACCCCACCGCTGGCATGAAAAAGGTCACAGCAGGAAGTGATAAAAACAGTGTTATAAACAGTTTTATTTTTCTGTTTTTAAGAACATGCTTTACTTCAAGCTGTTCCTCTTATTGGTTTCATGGGTTTTTTATATTCTGTTTGGAACATGAAAACAATGTCCTCTTTAAAAGCAAAAACAGTTCGGCTCAGTTTTAGAGCCAAAAGTCAAAGTCTGGTATTATTTAGAATTTGAATTTTCCAGCAGATTAATTGTAATCTCACTGAGCATTGTGTTTGTGTCTTAGAAAACCAACAGCTTGTTGTTTTGGACAGTGTACAGACCACATGAAGCCATGATACCTTAACAACTGGAAATGATCCAAACTTTGTTTATCAAGGAATCAAAGATGCAAAATTCAGACAGAAAAGCTCCAAACTGAGGCCAGTTTCATCATCCCATCGGACTGGTTAGTAAAACAATAACAGGAAGAGTTTACAGTAGCTGCTGTTGTTTTGGTGAGCTGAGGGAAGGAAATTTACTCACTTGGTCTTGGCCTAAAAATGCATTTGAGTACAAATGAACATTTGCTTTGAAGCGTGAGGTTGTTTATAATCCATTTATTGTGGCTATTAGGTAGAAAATAAAATAAGGCCACTGAAACAAAATGTTTACCCGTTGTCTGCACCTGGGGTGTCCTCCTTCAAGGACATGGCTAATTAAATGGCCGAAATGGTTCCCACCTCATTAGACTTAATTTGATACAGGATATTAAAGAATAGCGTAGCATAGCATAGCATAGCATAGCATAGCATAGCATAGCATAGTATAGTAAAGTATAGTATAACATATTATAACATATTGTATAGTATAGCACAGCATATTATAATGTGTGGTATAGTATAGATTGGTATATTATAACGTACTGTAACGTATAGTATAGTATAGTATAGTATAGTATAGTATAGTATAGTATAGTATAGTATAGTATAGTATAGTATAGTATAGTATAGTATAGAAAAGCATATCATAACATATTGTATAGTACTGTATAGCTTAGCATAGCATAATGGTATAGTATAGTAAAGTACAGTATAGTATAACATATTATAACATATAGTATAGTACTGTATACTATAGTATAGCAAAGCATTGCATTGCATTGCATTGTGTAGTACAGTATATTATATTATAACATATAGTATAGTACAGTATAGTATAGCTTTACATGTTATAAGATATAGTACAGTATAGAATAGCATATGATTACCTATAGTATAGTATAGTATAATATAGTATAGTATAGTATATTATAGTATAGTATAGTATAGTACAGTATAGAAAATCATATCATGACATATTGTATAGTATTGTATAGCTTAGCATAGCATAATGCTATAGCATAGTAACGTACAGTATAGCATAACATATAGTATAGTATAGTATAGTACAGTACAGTACAGTATAGCATAACATATGATAATATATAGTAAAATATAGAATAGCATATAATAACGTATAGTATAGTACAGTATAGAATCAGAATCAGAATCAGAATCAGAAAAGCTTTATTGCCAAGTACGTTTTTGGACATACAAGGAATTTGTTTTGGCGTAGTCGGTGCAATACAGTACAAATTAAACAGTATAAACATATCTACAATATAATATAAATATATGTGCACAGTTTTAAGTGAGTGAGAGTAAATATAGAGCAGTATAAGATGCAAGAGCAATACAACAGTGCAGGTGATCATTGTGCAAGTAAAGCAGTGCAAGTAAAGCAGGAGTCCAAGCTGAGCGTTAATGTAACACATAGAGTTACAAGTTACAAGTGTCCTGTCAGCAAAAAAAGGGGGGGTGTGGGGGAAAGGGACAGTGTCAGGGTGGTTTCCGGGCTTTGTTAACCAGGCTGGTGGCAGATGGGAAAAAACTGTTCTTGTGGCGTGAGGTTTTGGTCCGGATGGACCGCAGCCTCCTGCCAGAGGGGAGAGTCTCAAAGAGTCTGTGACCGGGGTGGGAGGGATCAGCCAGAATCTTCCCTGCCCGCTTCAGGGTCCTGGAGGTGTACAGTTCCTGGAGCGACAGTAGACTGCAGCCAATCACCTTCTCAGCAGACCGAATGACACGCTGCAGCCTGCCCTTATCCTTGGCTGTAGCAGCGGCGTACCAGATGGTGATGGAGGAGGTGAGGATGGACTCAATGATGGCTGTGTAGAAGTGCACCATCATAGACTTTGGCAGGTTGAATTTCTTCAGCTGCCGCAGGAAGAACATCCTCTGCTGGGCTTTCTTGATGAGGGAGCTGATGTTTGGCTCCCACTTGAGATCCTGGGAGATGATGGTTCCCAGGAAGCGGAAAGATTCCACAGTGTCAATTGTGGAGTCACAGAGGGTGATGGGGGCAGGTGGGGCTGGGTTCTGCCTGAAGTTCACAACCATCTCCACTGTCTTTAGAGCGTTGAGCTCAAGGTTGTTCTGTAGTGTAGTGTAGTGTAGTATAGTATAGTACAGTACAGTATGATATAGTATAGCATAGCATTGCATAGTCTTGTACAGTATAGTATATTATAACATATCGTATAATATAGTACAGTATAGTATAGCATAACATATTATAATATATAGTACAATATAGAATAGCATATAATAACCTGTAGTGTAGTGTAGTGTAGCGTAGCGTAGCGTAGCATAGCATAGCATAGCATAGCATAGCATAGCATAGCATAGTATAGCATATCATAGCATAGCATAGCATAGCATAGCATAGCATAGCATAGCATAGCATAGTATAGTATAGTATAGTATAGTATAGTATAGTATAGTATAGTATAGTATAGTATAGTATAGTATAGTATAGTACAGTACAGTACAGTACAGTACAGTACAGTATAGTATAGTATAGTATAGTATAGTATAGTATAGTATAGTATAGTATAGTATAATATAGTATAGTATAGTATAGTATAGTATAGTATAGTATAGTACAGTACAGTACAGTATAGTATAGTATAGTATAGTATAGTATAGTTTAAGGACCCAGAACGTTGGATAGCTCATCTGCATAAATAAAGATTATGAATGAATGAAAAAAATAGGATATTCAGCAAAAACAATAAAATGTCATTCAGATTAGAGAAGTTTAGTCAGACAGTATCTCAGAGACTCAAGGTCTTAAGGGGATGGGCTTCCATAAGGCAACACTGCAGATATTTTTGGACAGCTACAAATACCATGGGACCCCAGAGGCAAATAGTAAGAAATGTTCTAAAAAGCCAACTGAAAATGAGAACAAAGTCCTAATCATTATTTTATAAGTTTTACCAGTCATTAGATACCCTACAAAACCTACAATCAGGCCTAAGGAGGAGATAGAAGCCACTGATTTTCAGCACTCTAACAGCACGCTAAGCCAAGAGAGGGAGGTCAAGGCCAAGTAAGCATCAGAGTGTGGGATACATCAGGAAGATGCACCTGACAATGAAATGGAGGTTTCAGGAAGCAGAAAATTCAATGTGAAAAATGAGACGTGTAGGAAACTTTCATGGAAGAATAAGTTTAGTCGCGACATCTATCACCAGAGGACTGAGGAAGTGGCTGATATTGAAAAGCTAGATATGGCTAGAGGAGACTGGATTGAATTGCTGAACGGAGTCAATTATACGAGCAACAGATTGTAAAACAAAACGGCAAGGTAACATGTAGAGAAGCGCCTCATACCCACTGTTAGGTGTGGTGGAGGATCTGTGATGCTGTGGCCTTTTTCCCATCTAAACGCCCTGGGAGCCTTATTAGAGGATATGATATTATTAGCTACTTTAGATGCAAGGACACTCTAAATAAACATATGGTGGACTTAAGACATGGACCAGTTGCCTCTATCAATGTATACTGAGGATGCACAAATGGCAAATTTTAGGGGGGCCTGTGTGAGTGAGGGTAGTACGTGTAGGGTG
The DNA here is from genome assembly GCF_021462225.1 of Girardinichthys multiradiatus. NCBI lineage: Eukaryota > Metazoa > Chordata > Actinopteri > Cyprinodontiformes > Goodeidae > Girardinichthys > Girardinichthys multiradiatus. The sequence goes on along the minus strand of NC_061801.1, from coordinate 38,995,635 downwards.
TGTTGTGTTATTTTTGGTCTTCAAAAAAAATCAAAATACAGCAACTGAACTTTAAGATAAATAGTTTCTGAGAGGTGCTTCAGTTTTAAAGTAGTTGTTTTTGTCAATTTTCCTGAGAGGAAAGTTCTCTTTCGCGAAATTCATAAATACGTTAATGCATAACAGAAAGACACATGCAAGTCTGGAAAAGTCCTAATGAATGTGGGTTTCTCACTTTACTCATTTTATGTCATATTCCACTGTCTGCAAGTCAGCCTTCCATCACATTTACAGCCTGGAAAGAGTGTGTGTTCGCTCCTGCTGCTTGTCTGTTTTCACACGAGCCGAACGTGTCTGTGACAGTATGTGAAACAGCGTCTCCGCCGGCATCCAGACCACGTCTCGATCTCCCCCTGCAGCCGAGGACAGCTCTGAATGTTTTTTTATGATAACCAAACTTGATGAACGAGCGTTCTATTAAAAATGTTGCTGCACTTTTATGAACACACAAATATCCTGAGGTTGCTTTTAAAAAGTGCAATTCCACAACGTCACAACCACAATGGTCCCTCACATGCAGAAAATAACAAAAAACATTAGCTTTGAGGTACACATGCGTGTTCATCTGATACATGGTAGATGATTTTGTGCAATTTTAAAGTTTTTTTCTATTTGATTAGTAGATTGGAGCATCATTTCTCTTTATTTCTCATAAAATGTTTTACTTGCATATAGATGACTCGTGAAAATGCATAAAAACTGTTTGTTTTGTAAAATTTCTGCAAATATATTAATTTCTCAGTTTGTCACATTGTTATCATACCTTTCTTTCCAGCTGTAGTTTATTGAGGTTAGCAGACATATGTTTCTGCAGAGTTCTGTAAAGGTCCCAAAACTGCATATCAATCAGGTTAAAGTCTGGACTTTGATTAGACCATTAGAACAACTCGATTCCTTTCTTTTTCAGTCATTCTAAAAACTGTAATTTTGGATTAAAATAGACTATTATGTATGACTTTATGTAATTCTGTTGTGCATATAATGTTTATGTACCTGGGCTGTCATGTCTGCTTATCAAATGTCAAGAGAAGCAGACATTTTATTGTAATTGCAGGTCTGAAACATTCACAAATCAGTCATATTTAATGATCCTGTCGCCTCAGTGAGTGTAAAATAAAAATTAGGAGAGAATTCAAAGAATGCTTTTCTGTCTGGATTCAACGCACCCGCTGTAACTTATTCCTATATTGTAAGTTTTTATGTGCATCTGACGTCAGTGATGTATGTGCTCTGAGATAATAAATCAGTGTAGTCAGGCAGGGAAAATTATCTTAACTATGCCTGGCTTTGCAGGAATAAAAAGATACTTTCCAGCAAATTAGTGTAAAACGTTTTACAAAGAGGAATTAAAGCAAATTTTTGTCTTAAAAGGCAAAATCAAAAGTCAGTTTTTTGTAATAAAAATTTAAATTCAGAGAAGCTTCTTCCAACCATCCTAAAACATGCATGTTCGTCTTACTGGTAGCCTTAGCTGTGTGTGTTTGATTCTTTGTCTTATTTGTCTCTCTTTTGAGCCTGTGATGGACTGAAGACCTATCCAGGGAGTATCCTCCCTCTGTAGTCAGTATCTTACCTGCAGTAGACAACAGTGAAAGTGATCCCAGTTTGGAGAAATTCCTGCAGGAAAGTCATGCTAACTTTAGTTTAGAGCTGGAACTATCCAATCTAAGGCAAACCAAACTCAAACATTTTGTAGCTTTCCATACAAATGTTAAATTGGGTAATTTTACACTTCATTACCTCATAAATTAGACAGTTGATTACTTTATCACCATGTTCCTAACTGAACAATGTTGTTGTTGCTGTGTGTCCTGCGTCTTCTAAACATACCACCTGTGAATCACAGTTCTGGTCCAATCCCACAACAACAGCTACAGACCGTGAAGTTAGTGATTAGGAAAAGCACAGAGAAAGGTTACATCTAATTATACACAGGATAAAATGTTGATTAGAGACATGGAGCACAAGATTCCTGCACATTTTCCATTTACAAATTCAATAGTTTCCAGACTTTGGATTTGTTATTTGGATATCTGAGTACAAAATGCTTCAACAGTGGTCAGTTTTAATTATGTATCTAAAAATTGAAAAAAAAAAACACAAGGACTACAGGAGTTGGACAATGAAACTGAAACACCTGGTTTTAGACCACAATCATTTATTAGTATGGTGTAGGGCCTCCTTTTGCGGCCAATACAGCATCAATTCATCATGGGAATGACATATACAAGTCCTGCACAGTGGTCAGAGGGATTTTAAGCCATTCTTCTTGCAGGATAGTGGCCAGGTCACTACGTGATACTGGTGGAGGAAAACGTTTCCTGACTCGCTCCTCCAAAACACCCCAAAGTGGCTCAATAATATTTAGATCTGGTGACTGTGCAGGCCATGGGAGATGTTCAACTTAACTTTCATGTTCATCAAACCAATCTTTCACCAGTCTTGCTGTGTGTATTGGTGCATTGTCATCCTGATACACGGCACCGCCTTCAGGATACAATGTTTGAACCATTGGATGCACATGGTCCTCAAGAATGGTTCAGTAGTCCTTGGCAGTGACACGCCCATCTAGCACAAGTATTGGGCCAAGGGAATGCCATGATATGGCAGCCCAAACCATCACTGATCCACCCCTATGCTTCACTCTGGGCATGCAACAGTCTGGGTGCTACGCTTCTTTGGGGCTTCTCCACACCGTAACTCTCCTGGATGTGGGGAAAACAGTAAAGGTGGACTCATCAGAGAACAATACATGTTTCACATTGTCCACAGCCCAAGATTTGTGCTCCTTGCACCATTGAAACCGACGTTTGGCATTGGCATGAGTGACCAAAGGTTTGGCTATAGCAGCCCGGCCGTGTATATTGACCCTGTGGAGCTCCCGACGGACAGTTCTGGTGGAAACAGGAGAGTTGAGGTGCACATTTAATTCTGCCGTGATTTGGGCAGCCGTGGTTTTATGTTTTTTGGATACAATCCGGGTTAGCACCCGAACATCCCTTTCAGACAGCTTCCTCTTGCATCCACAGTTAATCCTGTTGGATGTGGTTCGTCCTTCTTGGTGGTATGCTGACATTACCCTGGATACCGTGGCTCTTGATACATCACAAAGACTTGCTGTCTTGGTCACAGATGCGCCGGCAAGACGTGCACCAACAATTTGTTCTCTTTTGAACTCTGGTATGTCACCCATAATGTTGTGTACATTTCAATATTTTGAGCAAAACTGTGCTCTTACCCTGCTAATTGAACCTTCACACTCTGCTCTTACTGGTGCAATGTGCAATCAATGAAGACTGGCTACCAGGCTGGTCCAATTTAGCCATGAAACCTCCCACACTAATATGACAGGTGTTTCAGTTTCATTGTCCAACCCCTGTATGTTTACTGTGGAATCTGTACGGTGGTAAAAAGAGGGTTCTCAGTCTGCAGCATTAAAAACAACATGCTAATAAGTAAAACGTGAAACTCAGTTTGAGAAAAGGTGTAAATCTTAGACACATTTTGATGTTTGAAAGGATTAGTAGAAAGTCTTAGGATTTCTAAAAATCCTAAGGATCCTAAAGCTGCAATACCCATGCCATGCCAGCAGGTGGCAATAGCTTCAACATTAACAACATCGAGGTTTGAAAGAAAAAGATTCTAGTATGGCTAAAGCAGTGTTGGGCTAAAGGTTCTCTTAAAACAGTTGTAGTTCATGTTCTCTCTGAGAATGTTTAGCGTTTTCCCTCATTGACTTCTTCAGCTCATATTTGAAGTCTAAAGGAAACAGAGTCATAACAAAGTCAGACAGATGTGGGACAAAAATCACAAAAACTGCTCAGTTATCGTTGTGGTTCCTAGCATAGAAAGCCATAATGGGCATGTGTGCATCGCCGTATTTAATGATTTACAGATATCCAGCCTACATGTAGGCTATACGCTGCAGAGTTTTCAAAAGTCTCCACTTTGAAAAGCGTTATTTCAATATAATCTTTTTTTTTTTTTTTGTACTAGAAACCATGTTTGCGCATGCCAACGCGACAGAAAGTATCAGTTGTTGTAAATAAATATCCATGTTAGCGTAGCCTGGTCTATACGAGTTCACTTCTTACAGGCTTTATAACCATGGTAACCTATTATGGGAGCCTCATCTGCTGGTCAGGCTTCTAGATTAGAAATAGATACACCTGAAAGTACCGGCTCTGAAGCAGGGTTTTAAAAAATAAAATCTAAATTTAGACAGCAGTATGTGAAAGTGTCTCCTTTCTCCTTCTGTGAACTATCCAAGCACTTTATGAATCACAGATTTATATACAGGATGAAAGAAGATTTTTTAAGGCTCACGTTACATGTCTGAGCATTGACTGAGTCTAGATTACAGAAAAGGACTTAAATATTTAAAGTAACGGAATCTTATACTTCACTTATTTTCCACCATTTGTGGAGCAGTGAGTCAGTGTGTTGTGACCCTGACTTCTTCAACAAACAAGGCATGGAAGACATATATGACAAATACTGGTTTATATTTGTGTCCTAGAAGATTTCTAACAAACAGCTTGTCATTCTCTAAAAGGGCTATGAAAATATTGATCATTTATTAAGTTACGATGCCAACACAGATGTGCATGGTTGTACATATTTTTATCCTGGAAAAGAATGGCAAATTTTTTGCCAAGAACTCTACGAACAGAACACCACAAACACGCAGAGAATAAAAGAGAGCTAATGTTTAAAATTTAGACAAATTACTCTGGTTTTGTAGCCAAATTCCTAACTGTGTTGAAAGACCTTAAACAGATGTTGTTTCTATCTGTGGGGGAGTTGAATCACTGTCATGCCACCTCCATCTATAAGCTGCTGTTTTTCCCGTCAGCTTGTCCGAACATGTGCTTAAATTAACTTCACACACAATCAGCATGAATATCTGATAGACAGAAGCAAAAACAGGAGTGCTTTCACATGCTTACGTCTGGGTTTTAAGTGTCTCCTTGTTGTTTTTTCATTGCATTTTGTACATGTATGTGTGTGTCTGCCAGCACACCACCAACCACAGGAAGAGTGGGAGAAGAGAAGAGAGGTGGACCAAGGAGCGGTTAACCTCATGACATCACACACCCTGCTGTGATTGGCTGCTCCTGCGAGGTTCAAGGGTTTAAAAGCCAACCAGGAGCCTCGCTTTCAGTAGCAGCATCACCGGACAGCGAGTAGCACAAGAAAAGGCCAGGAGATAAAGACTTACCACATCTGCTGACATTCTGAAGCTTCTGTTGACTGCAACCAAGGTCAGAATGAATGCATGCATTGATTGTTACTTTTATGATTATTGTCCACTGTGAAAGTCTTTCTGCTAAGATGTGTGCATGTTTGCAAAGTGCTTTTACTTATAGGGGGCAAATTACCTAAATTTGCACAATGAAAAGCTGACTTGCAGTATTTTTTCCAACCTTTCTTAGTATGACCTTAAAAGGTGCATGCATAATAATATTGGCTTTAGTGCTGATTTGAAAAACATAGTCATGAATACTTCACTTGCAACAATGTTAAAGCAGTTGTATATTATGCCACTTTCTTTCAGGGTAAACTGGAGTACCATGCAGTAAAAATGCAATCTATTGACAACTTTACTATGGTATTACTATTACTTTTTCTTCCAAAATAGGAGCTAATTTCAGAGTAAAAGTTCAAAAGTATGACAGAGAACCTCAAACCAAAGGTGTGCAGGCTGTCATAACAGGAAATATTTATTTTTGCATTGAAAAGCTGTCTGAAAGATTTTATCTTGTAACCAAATACAAATTTGAAAAAGTTTTTATTATTTCAGTTTTTATGTAAGTTCAATCAATTTTATTTTACAGAAATTTCTAGATGTAAAGGAATTTATTCTAGAAAAAAATCAATACTTTCAAAAAGATTCATATTTACCTTGAGACAATATGACTCAGATTTGCATTAAGGATGCAATGTTTCAAAAATCAGCAAAGTAAAAATATGTCTACATGTTAGCAAAGCAAAGTCTTAGCATCCCAATGTACCAACATTTCTTTCTTGGTAGGTTTTAGTACAAGTTCACATCAAGACATAAGACAGATAAAGAACAGGTCTAAATAATTGAAATATGTAATGAATAAACATATTTAACTTCACTTGTCCTTACCAGTTAGCAAATAATGGTAATGCTTTTTTTCTTAGCTGCTAGCTTACAAGGTAGAAATCTTTTATTTCTTTTTAGGTTTATTACAGACCGACTATCTTTAAACTTAGGCAGATGATTGTCCCGTGTCCTCATTATACAACTATAGTTTAGAAATCCATGACTAATTAATAAAAAAAATTACTAAGTATGTTTCTCCCAACTTATCCTTTAAAGTAAAGCTGTTCGCGTAGAAAAGTATCTTTTTACTGCTAGCTTGCAAGGTAGAAATGTTTTCTTACCTCATCAGTTTTATTACAACACTTCATTACTGACTTAAGGACCTTGTGTTGCTCTTTCTGTTCAACTCAACGATATGCTAAACTATGCTAATCAGCTAGTTTTAACATCAAGCTTAGCAGACCACCCAAATTAGGCATTTTTCCGTTTCTCAATTACATTATCACACCTAGTTTTTTATCTACCACTAAATCCAAATTCCGATCACCAAAAAGGCCGTTGATAATAAAAATTTAAAAGCAGACCAGAACTCGGTTCAAGCAACGACGGCAGAAAAATTCCTGCTAAAAACAAAACTTTATTTTCCACCAGTTCAACTTCAAATGTCCTCATACTCAAGGTCACGCACTCACACAGGACAAAGATAGTCATTTAAAAATATCTACCCATATAGTCCTATGGGCGCCTGTCAAGTTTCGGCTGTGCTGTGGCTTTCCAGTTATAACCCAGTAAATACACACTACATGAGGAGTCCATCATTAAAACATAGAAGCAGCCATTACGACTGTTCCTCCCACAAAGAAACTAGTTACAGTGATTGAAAGAAAAATCTGTACCCAGCGTCCAACAGATGCACCATGAGCTCTGGTTAAGATATAACTATGACCCTTTACTAAAGGTTGATGCTCTCTTTATTCTTCATTCTTAGGCCCAGTGTAAGATTTCTGTTAACAAGAAATGTGGGGGAAGCTGATTTAAGCCAAAAACTTTGAAGGAATATTTTTAGACATTCCTCTATTATACCTTTTATTTTCTCACATCTTTTGGACCTGATTCGGACAAAAACCTCTCAGAGTATACGAAACCATGCACCAGAGCGATGTGATTTCCTGGCGCTGATGACAGAGAAAATCTTCGACTGTTTTAATTCAGGAGCTCATAACTTCTGCTTTGGGTCTCTAATTAAGGCTTTAATGACTTCCTGTGACATACCAAGACTAGTTAACAGTCATGTGACCATGCAGCCTCTGTTTTTAGGAAGGAATCTGGGTGAGAGACAAGTGAGCTGATGTTAAGTTTGACATGTCATTGTGTTTCCTGTGAAGTTATGGCAGTCAAACGTGTATTTTGGTATCATGATTATGTTTTATTGTTTTATTTTGCTGTACAGTGGTGTTTGATTGTTAAACTATAACCTGTGTGTGTTTCTGGTTATATTCCCAGTTCTGGCATTAAACTGTGACACAATGAAGGCGGCTGTTGTTTTTGTTCTGCTCTTTGCCACAGTTTTCTGCCGACCGGTGAGTTTTATTCAGTTTACAAGAGTAAAATATATGAAGCTAACGAGTGAAGTACTTTAGTTTTTATATTCAGTTGATGCTGGCATTGAGTCTGCTTTTTGCATTTCATTTTTCTAGGCGAGAAAGGTTTCTCACAGTGATTCAGACAGCTCTGAGGAAGTGGTAAGTATCCAAGGCAAGGCGAGTTTATTTATACAGCACATTTTAGTAGCAAGACAATTCAAAGTGCTGTACATGAAAAAAAGAGAAAGAGACATAATACGAAAAGTACATTGCAGAGGCATAAAGGTAATTAAATAATTAATGAACACAAATAATTAAAGAGAATAAAAATGAATAATTAAAATGATAATTATCCAGAGAGAGTTATGCTGTAATGATTTTTTGGTTTTGGCCAAAAATAAAGACTTGGAATCCATGTATTGTATGTATTGTCCACAGGTGAGAAGACCAGCACCTCCGGCCATCAGAAGACAGCAGCTGGTTCTTTCTAAGTCACGACCGGCACCAGTGCAGGTAAAATTATTAAGCAACTGAGATGTCTTCTAATCTTTGAAAGTTGTCTTAAACAAAAGTTCTCCAGGGTTTGTGGGCTTTGGCTGCTTCTTTAAGGTCATGACATGACCTCCAGCTCAGCCATATATTAAAGGCCAATATTTGTAGTTTTTAATAATTAAAAAAATTGTCAGAGATAAACAAACGCAATTAATGAAGTGTCCTGCTCCGTGTGTGCAGAACGTTGTAGCACCAGCTAAGGCTGGATCAGACGAGAATGAAGACACCTCAGATGAAGCTGAGGTGAGACTGGTGATCAGCAGCGAAATTATTCCTAAACTTTCCATAAGATCGTTCAGTTTTTCATGTTTTCTGTTCGAGCAGGAGGCACCGGCAGCTGAGGCTCCAGTAGAGGTCAAAGCTGTTGTTGCAGCTCCAAATGCAGATACTGGTTCTGTCAACAGCGAGGACATTGAAGACAGTGATGATGACCATGATGATGATGATCATGAAGAGGAGGAGAGTGTGAGTAAGATGTTACGACAAGATTAATTCTTCACATTATATATTTGCTTTTTAGGTTATTGTCATCATAATTGTAATTTTTTTAATGACATTTAAAGACAGATTTGTTGTGAGATGTTATGAGTAGTAAATACTTTATCTGCAGTAGACAGTCTTAAAGTGGTTTGGACAATTAGGGAAAAATCTGCATTGGCGAGTGATGCTAATAGCTACTTTAAGCTATAAAAACTAAAAAATGTATTTCCATCAACTATAAATTGAAAAAGCACCATTAAGGCACAAGGTGATTCAAAGTGCTTTACAGCAAAATAAATGGACAGAGGCAATAGAAATTATATTAAAGCGAGAAATATATTAAAAAGTTTGAAATTTCAGGAAATTGATTGCAGAACTGAGGAGCATAGAAACCATATGCTGCTTCCTGTTGTTAAGCCCTGAAAACATTGAATGAAGGGTCTAGACCTGACCTGAGTTTGTCCTCTAACTTATGATCCCCCCTGACTGCTTCTAGTTGTAGAGATTAATATTTACACAAGCGCATTTGTTAAGAGAAATTTATCAAAAGGTTATTAATTTTCAAATTTATAATCATAGAAAACAGAGGAGGAAGAAGAATCTGACACAGACTCAGAATCGGGTGAGTCATCCACCCCTGTGCCTGCCACCGTCACCCCCACACCTGGCATAGTCGATCCGGAAACCACTCCAGAATACATCGTGCCAACCATCGTCACCGACCCCGATGCTGGACGAGGTGACAGTTTGGGAGGATACCCCGATGACTACAAGTCCATCATCTATGTGGAAGAGAAATCCTACCACAAGGCTCCCAATCCCTACAAATCTTATGGGATTGTTGGAAAGAAGGTGGCCTATGACATGACTCACGGCAATGAGGTGGAGAAGTCACCAAAGGCTTACAAGGTACAGGTCAGTTTTGCTATGACAAAATGGTAGAAATGTTCAGTTCAGGATGCACATCCTCCAAAATGTCCCCCTATTGTCTTGTCAGGCCTCAGAATATTTTCCTTTAAGTCTTGGGGATCATTCCGATGCTTTTTCCCAATCTTGAGATGGGCCTTTTTGTTCGTTTTGGTTTTTGCTTTGGATCTCTTGCATTTTTGCTTAGTGAGGCAAGTGAAGCCTGCAGTGCTTTAGATGTTGTTTTGTGGTTCTAAGTTTCTTTGTCAACTCCTGGATGAGGCATCGATGCACTCTTGGAGTTGCTTTGGTAGGCCTTTCACTCCGAGGAAATTTCAACACCGTTCCATTTTTTCTTCATTGGTGGATAATGGTTTTCCTGTGGCTTTGTGGGTTCCCAAAGCCTTAGAAATGCCTTTATAAACCTTTCCAGACTAATAGATGCCACTGACTCATTTGTTTTTGAATTAACTGCTCTTTGGTATCTTATACTCTAATTTGTGTTGTCATACAGATGCTATTTAAGGAATTTTCTGTCTTGATTTTACTTCCAAGGTATATTTCAAGCTCTGTTTTATTTGTTTCACATATTTTAAAAACCATGTTTCCTTTTCTGACTTTCAGGCTTTTCAGGTCCACTCTGACCTCATGGAAGAGGACACCAGCACCCCGGAGGTAGAGACCCTGGGCCTGGATGCGTCTTCTGGGATCGCTCAGGACCAGGATGTCAGCCCCCGGCAGGCTGCTCTTCCTGAAGAGGAGGAGAGCACCAGCAGTGGTGCATCCACCACCAACGAGAGCGAAAGCAGCAGCACTCCAGAGGAAAAGGAGGAAGAGGAGGGTGCCAGATCCCCTAGTGACAGCGCCAGTGCAGAGTCAGAGGATGAGGAGAGCCAAAGCAGCGAGGAGGCCACTGCCACGCCCGGAGCAGCCGACAGTGATTCAGATGAGGACGACAGCGTGGAGAGTGAATCAGACGAAGACGGGGCGGGACCTGACAACACCATTGAAATGCCAGTAGTTGTCACTGCCAAGTAAGGCATCCAAGAAGTGGGGTTGACGGTGGTGTAATTGTCACATAAAGAGCTGCATCCTGGAGAAAAGACCTCCCCCCTCTCCTCTTAGGCCACTAAAACTGCAGGGTCAAACAGGGAAAACCACAGCTTGATTATTATTAGTTCTAATAATCTTCAACATTATTTATCTGATTATTTTTGACCATCTGTATGAAAACAAACATTTCTGCTGTAGGTTTTATTTAAACAAAGCAATACCTCCTGCATTCTGTGGTGTGTCAATAAATGTCATGTTTGGTCCCTGAGGGGAGAACACAGAGGATGTTCAAAATGACGACTGCTGCCTGCTACAGGTTTCACCAACCTCATGATCTTGTCTCCCCATTAACCTTGTTCCTGCAAAGCTGCAACAGAATACACAAGGTTAAATCACCATGTCTACACCAGCACACAATGCATCAACATTAAATAATTGCTTTTTGCAAACTGTTGTTTTTGTGCTTTAGAAATACCGAACATAGAACCTGTTTGTTGAAAAACTTGATTTTAAAGCCACACATTTGCAGCCAGTGCGGCTGAAGCTTTACTGCTGGACAAAAGGATGCAGGCAGATTAATTTGCATTGCAGTACAGGCTTTAGTCAAGTAAGAATTCAGCATTCATACATATACATGCAACACAGTCTTGTTTATTTGCACAATTCCTACCTTCACTACATGGTGTTTTTTTCAGTGTTGTTTACTGTAATGTATCATATTGTACCATTTCTAAAATAATAAAGTTCATTTTCATATAAAAAGCTGCAGGTTGTTTCTTTTTGTCTAACAATTGACATCATTTTGTTTTCATTTGCAAGAGAGAGTCACAGAATAATAAAAACCTTTAATTAAATTAAAGCTATGACTGCATTAGGGAGCTCAACAGCAGTTTGACTCCGTATAAACCTCAACCAACCATTGTTGATATGCTAGTCTCCTTATTTTAACCAGAACCCTTATTGAATTTAAATAAATTAGATAACAACACATATAACCTCTTTAGGAAATATTAAGTAACATTTTGTTTCTAAACTGCAATTCTGGTCGCAGTGGTTGGAGTTTGTTACATCTATAATAGCCATTGCATGCTAATAAATTCACATATTAATAATATATTTATTATTGTAAAAAGTGGCCAAGTAAAATTAGCAAGATCCAATAAGGTTTTAGTCTCTGTCACACACACACAAAATAAAGACTTTGTTAAATATGCTACAGGCCTATGACTAGAGCATGCTAATCTATGTTGGCTAACGATTTTATCCTGGTATGCTAACAGTTATAGTTGTAACCCGAAACTGTCCAATAACTATACAAACAAAAATGTAAAAAGGGAATGGAAAAGCTATTTTGCCACGTTGACATGTTTTTTGTGTTTGTTTATTGTATTAAGCTAATTGATATTAGCCAAGGGATTTTAGCATGTTACGCTAAAGTCAACTATGTAGATTTTGAAAAGAAACATTTCCAAAATTTACACAAAACATAAGAATTTGTAAGTTTGTACCAATATACTTGACTGTGCTTTTGAAGTTATTTAGAGTGTGATTTGGTTTTCTTTCTTTTTTATGATGCTAACTTATAATAGCTACTGGATATTGGCATGTTATGCTAAAAGCAGTTGCTTGTAAATTCAGTAATCCTCTGACAGGCTAAAAATAAAAATAAAAAGTGAATTGAGAAATAGGGGAGCTTATCTTATTGCACTAATGTGGCATCTGAGCTTTGTAAAGAGCTTTTGTTGCTTTTCGAATTTAGTATTCTAACCAATAATAGTTGGTTATTTACAGTTGAAACCATATATTTACATACATACAAACCTTTTATCTCCTCATTATATGACATTCAACCAGATTAACGTGTTCCTGTTCTTGGCCTGGGTTACCAAAATGAGTTCTATTTACTAAATATTGGAACGGAAATTTTAAACCATCACAAGTTTGTTTCAACTTCAGATGCAATTTCCAGATGCCTAAAGGTTCCATGTTTATCTGTTCATACAGTTACTGTTTACAAGTATACACCATGGAAATGTCCAGCCATCATACCGTCCAGGAAGGAGACGAGTTCTGTTTCCCAGAGATGATTGTGTTTTAGTACGAAATGTATGAATCAACAAAAGCATTAGACTTTGTAAAGATTCTGGCTGAAGCTGGTGAGAGAGTTTTATTATCCACAGTGAGACAAGTCCTGTAGAGACATGAGCTGAAAGGCCACTCAGCATGGAAGAAGAAATGACTCCAAAAGATTTCAGTTTGCAAGATGTGAGTGTCTTTTGTTGTTTCACATTTTAGAGTGATTATCGCTAGTAGGTAATAGATTTTAGTAAGTGACGGTAAAATACATTATATTTGTCGAATCATAAGTTCAGCAATGAAGGAGGTTGTGTTGTTATACTGGTGTGTTGCCACTTTGTATGTGTCAAATTGTTTAATTTTAGCATGATAATAATAGTGATTGGATCTTGGTATGTTAAGCTACAATAAATTGTACTTGTAGATTAATTTAAGTCACCACTAAATGTACCAACAAATATTTGGCTAATTGGAGGCGTTTGTAATATTGCGTTATTGTTGCCTCTATCAGGTATTTAAACTGTGTGTTTTGTTATTGATTTTAGCATGCTAATAGACATTAGCTTATCACAAATGTTACTCTAAAATCAATTATGCTTTTGTAGATTTTAAAAAACACCAAGAATTATTTTAAAAAGCAGTTTAAAACTTGACCTTATATCATCGTATTATCATTGCCTCTTTCAGGCGTTTGATATTTGGGTGTTTTGTTTTGAATTCTTAATTTTTAAGTCTCCTATCCATCCTGAAGTGTGCAAAAAATCAGAAGATTGGTCTTTCTGTGTATTTAAACCAAATGCAGCTATCCACTTCTGCAACAAGGTAGCGTAGCCTGACAGAAGAAACATAAATTCCTTACTGCACTAAAGTGAATTTATTATACTGTAAAATGTTCACCAAGTAAATCTTTTAAAAAACTTAAAAATAGTACCTTAGTATTTCTTTTTTATATCTGCACTTGTGAGAAATCTATTAGTAGGCAATTTATTATTGCCATTGTTCTTATAACGCATGAGTACATGCAATCTACATGCAGAAAAACCTCAGACTGGGGTTTGAACCCAGGACCTTCTTGCTGCTCGGCAACAGTGCTACCAACTGTGCCACTGTGCATCCCAGGTAATACATTTCTGGATGATTTTCAACCTCAAAAATAATCTTTCCTGGTCTATTTTGAACTATTTCCTTATCGGAACGGCTCTAAAATGTAACGATAAAACCTTCAACGGCCAAAGCAGCAGAAGAATGCTATGGATGCTTGCACACTGAAGTCAGTTACCCTTATAGAACGAAAACTCTGGACTAATTATACTAATAAGCAATTACTAGTAATATAGTTGAACCTTTACAAATGTAGCATCTTTACATTTTTACTGAGCATGTTATTTAAAAATAATTATTATTTGATGTGTGTTTTGTTATTTTCTTAGACCAGCCAAATGCTTATATGTAGGCTTCCCTAATTTCACATGTATATACATAATACTACAACTAATAATAATACCAATAATGATGATGACTATTGTTATTGTTATTATTATTATTATTATTATTTTTTATTATTTTTATTATTGTTATCAATAAACATAGTAGTTGTAGCAACAATTGCTGGCCGATCATGCTAAATACTTTCTATCATATCTTCCTTAGCACTGAGAAATATATTCAATTCAATTCAGTTTTATTTATATAGCGCCAATTCACAACACATGTCGTCTCAAGGCACTTCACAACAGTCAGGTTCATACATTCCAATTAATCCTAACAATTGAACAGTGCAGTCGGAGTTAGGTTTTTATTCAAATTGGATAAAAAGTTTTTCTATCTAAGGAAACCCAGCAGATTGCATCCAGTCAGTGACTTGCAGCATTCACTCCTCCTGGATGAGCATGTAGAGACAGTGGACAGTCACTGGCGTTGACTTTGCAGCAATCCCTCATACTGAGCATGCATGTAGCGACAGTGGAGAGGAAAAACTCCCTTTTAACAGGAAGAAACCTCCAGCAGAACCAGAACCAGGCTCAGTGTGAGCGGCCATCTGCCACGACCGACTGGAGGTTTGAGAGAACAGAGCAGAGACACAAAGAGAACAAAGAAGCACTGATCCAGGAGTACTTTCTATGGGAAGGAAAAGTACATGTTAATGGATGTAGCTCCTTTAGTTGTTTCACCTAGAAAGAACGGCGACTGTGGCTCAGTAGGAAGAGTAGTCGTCTTGCAATCAGAAGGTTGTGGGTTTGATTCCAGCTTCCTCCTGCCATATGTTGATGTGCCCCTGGGCAAGGCACTTAACCTCAAGTTGCCTACCGATCTGTGTATCGGTGTATGAATGTGTTAGTGAGTGTGATTGGGTTAATGTGGTGCTGGTGTAAAGTGCTTTGAGCGGTCTGCATGACTAGAAAAGTGCTATATAAGTTCAGTCCATTTACCATTTGTCAGCAGAAGCTTGGACGATGCCCCTCTCCAGAAAGGTGTCACAGGTAGACACAGAGTCAGGCCAGGTGTAGCTTCTAGAAAGAGAAAAGAGAGAGAACAAAGTTAAAAACTGAAATAACAGCAAATAATGCAAAATTGGAGAGTAGTGTGAGAATGTAGCGAAGAGGGTGAAAGTGGTCGTTATGTCCTCCAGCATTCTAAGCCTATAGCAGCATAACTACAGAGATAGTTTCAGTTCAGATTATTTAGTTAAACGGCGCTTATTTACAACAATGTCGTCTCAAGGAACCCCACAAAGGGTCCCACTGGTGGTCATTGTTATACTAAAAACCACAATGATTGGGATACCTCTCTCTGTCAGACTGATTATAACCATTGGAAAGAGAAGGGGTCATACAGGTAGCAGAAATGGAGGGTGTGTTTGCACCTCAACCATAACTGAGCCAGTCTAGGTTAAACCTGACTCCCCCTTACTCCATCCAGCAAGGAGGGAGGAAGGCTCCCTCCCTGATAACCTAAGCCACTCTAACTATAAGCTTTATCAAAAAGGAAAGTTTTAAGCCTAGCCTTAAAAGTAGACAGGGTGTCTGCCTCACGGACTAAAACTGTGAGCTGGTTCCACAGGAGAGGAGCCTGATAACTAAAGGATCTGCCTCCCATTCTACTTCTAGAGACTCTAGGAACCACCAGTAAACCTGCAGTCTGAGAACAAAGTGCTCTGTTAGGAACATATGGACCAATCAGATCTCTGATGTATGATGGAGCTAGATCATTAAGGGCTTTATATGTGAGGAGGAGAATTTTAAATTCTATTCTGGATTTAACAGGGAGCCAATGAAGGGAAGCTAAAATAGGAGAAATATGATCTCTCTTTTTAATTTTCATCAGAACTCTTGCTGCAGCATTTTGAATCAGCTGAAGGCTTTTAACTGCATTTTGTGGACATCCTGATAGTAAAGAATTACAATAGTCCAGCCTTAAAGTAACAAATGCATGGACTAGTTTTTCAGCGTCACTCCTAGATAAGATATTTCTATATATATTTTCTTTTTTTGAAGACAAAATTTTAAATCGTTGTTTTTCTTCTTACACTTGCCATTATTCACAACTGAGCCGAGCTTAATTATGGGCTAATTAGGAATATATGTAAAGATATGAAAGGACTGGAGCAAGTGAAACCAGAAGAAACCTTAAACGGTCTGATGAGGAAAGACAGACAGCTCAGAGATGTTTGTGTGGCAGCAAAGAATCCTTTCGGATATAATAATATACTTATTATATACTGTATAATTGTCCCATCTATTGTCATAAAGTTGTCAAAATAGTTTAATTTTAAAATGTATTTTATGCTGTTTGTTTTGCTCACAGGACCAGACAGAAGAAGACACTGGCTTTTGTCTTGACTTCATCTCTCCGTCTTTTTATGTCCTTTTCTTCCCTTTAACATACCATAGACATATATAAAAACTTCACACAGATTACAGGCTTCAGTCTGTTCAGACTGCAGCCGTGAAGCCCCTGAGGAGGAAAGACGAGACAGACAAAAATGTCCCAAGAAATTTCTAAGATTATGAGCAGAAGAAGTATGGTGCAGTGATCTTCCAGCATGTTTTCTTCCCATCCTTTTGGTTTATGTGCAAACAGGAACAAGACAAAAATGGAACTGAATCAAGGTTTTATGGCTCAGTAACAGATAGTATGGCAGATGATAAAAAATGTCATAAATCTTAAAAAAATCATGAAATTGTTGAGGTTAGAAAGTCTAGACTGGTAAAATGTAGGTGATTTAGAAAGAAAGAAAGAAAGAAAAAAGAAAGAAAGAAAGAAAGAAATATATATTAGAAAGAAATATATATTTACAAATACCAAATAAACTCCAAATGTTGTTACCTTGAAAGTGTTTTTATTGATTTATATCAGTTTTGTTTATTTTCCAGTTTGACTCAAAAGTTATTTGAGTTTATTTATAAAGTGCCGCTTACAGACACAAAGTCATAAAGCGCTGTAGAACGTAAGGCACATTTAGTTATATAGAATAAAAACAAGCATAAATTCATTCATTCAATCATTCATTCATTCATTCATTCACCATGACATAAAAGCCTGGTGGAACAGACCAGTTTTCAGTTGGTTATTAAAAACGTCCACAGAGTCAGTCCCCCGAAGCTGCAGGGAAAACTGGAGCCACAGACCTAAGGCCCCGGTTCCTCTCAGCCTAGTTCGAGGAGCGGAGATTCTGGTCTGGGATCGACGTCTACATTTGTTAAAAGCTGACACAAATAGTCAGGAGACTGGCCATTTAGGACCAGAACTTTAAACTGGGTTCTAATATCCACTGGGAGCCAGTGTAGAGAGTATAAGACCAGGGTGATATAAGATTGTTTACTAGATTCAGTAAGAAGTCTGGCTGCTGCATTCTGAACTGTTTGCAGACTGTTTGGGAAATTGATGATTTGTCCAGACTGTAAAAAGAGCACTGCAGTGATCTGTAATGTGGTCTTCCACATGGTCCACATCTACCTAGAGAAACATGCTGCAATACCTGGTCTACTCCGCTAGATGGAGATGAATCACTAAATGCATTTCAGAAGGGCCTTGAATCCACAACCACTTGATAACTCATGACAAAACTCGACACACCTTGAAGCTTTAAAACAATCTGGACAGCAGAGGAGCTGTTCAGTTTTCAGATGCTGATATTCTAGTAGTTTTCTTCTTGAATTTGGCTGTTTGGTCTCATTATTCTCACTCTTCCTACTTCTTCTAATGAGATAACTAATGGCAGAGCAGGTTTCCAATGCTCCAACTCCCAGGTTGTTTTAAAGAAAAGTCTGAGGAGCATCAAGCTTACTCTAAAAGATGTCAGTTCTGCATTCAGAGATTCCTGGATGTGTCTTGGTGAACTGAAAACACAGACATTTATCAAACCCCTGGCAGATGTAGGATTAAAGTCATTCTTTAATTTTATCAACATCTTTGTTCTCACTGGAAGCAATTGTAATGTCTTTGGAGTGGCCAAGCCACAGTCCAGACTTAAATCTGATATAGGATTAGTGGAAGGAGTTTATGATTAGGGTGATGGCAGCGGGGTCTTCCAACTTGACAGACTTGGAGCTCATCAGCAAAGTAAGCAGCTGCTCAGTAGTTAAAAAGGGTTTGATTTCCTATAACGATTTTTAAACGTATTATTGAGAAAGGTGTAAATGATTTTCAAACGGCTGCTGACTAAAATGTAAAAACAAACAGAAATTAATTCTCCTTTGAGGATGTTTTATCAATTTAAGAGATTCCCATCTAATTTCTTATCAAAAACAAACTTCTTAGCTAAATGAAAGTCCTTTCATATCTAAATCTGCCAGGGGTGTGAGTAATTTTGGGCTTAACTTTAAATTTTGCTATGGCTAAACAAGTGACATTTCAGTTATATAAACAACAAAGCTTGTATAAATATCCAAATGAAAATCAAGCAGTTCCTGAAACAATTTTCCAGTTCTCTGGTTTTCTAAAATTGACCATTTGGGCATTTTCACCCCCAAGAATATAGAATGAAATGAGATTTTAGTGTTTAAAAATGGTGAATTAACCTCTTCAGATCCCATGTGCTTTCAGTTATATTCAGTTAGTTAGTCAACCGAAAAATAACCAATGAAAAAGCTGTGTCACTCAGCTGCTAAAATATTTAGACCCCAAGGTGTGTAACAATGTGCATGCTGATTAGAGGTTTACATGTCAATGCAACATCATCATAAACACGATAACCAAAAGTTTCTCTGCAGAATATTCTGTGCAAAGATATGATTGATGCCATTCACTGAACCCATCAGTGGTTATTCATGCTGTGACCAGTTCATGGCATTATCCTCAGCTTACTCTGTGTTCCCTCTGAAGGATAAGCTTCAAAAAGAGAATAGGAGTTGTTTTTTAAATTATGCTTGCCACGACAAAAACAAAGTTTTACAGCAAGTTAAGCCTTCAGAAGGCCAAATTAAAGGGCTTTGGTCCAAATGGAGACCAGGGATGGGTTAGTAAATTATTTTAATTACAAAGAGCTGACACATCTATGACAGGCATGAGAGGAATCGTCACGAGTGAAGCAACAGTGTTATCATGCAGCTCCTGGAGCATCCAACAGTCACTCAGGACAGTAAGTAAGTGAAGGTCAGCAGAAGATGCCTCATAGATGCATTAGACAGCACAGCCATCACTGATTGGAGGAATTAACAAATCTTGATCTACATTGATAATTGGCAGTTTAGTGACTCTGCTTGCGTTTCTGGTGGTAAAGCGTATTCGTCACTTCCTGTTTTCACTGCTGCACTCGGTGGATTGTTTGGTGTGTGAAGGCTCTCTCGTTTGATCTGATTTCTCTCTACTGTGATACCTCTTACTTGTTATAATACATAAGCACGTTAAAACACATACTTTCTGTAGCTGCATTTAACATTTGGGGACTCTCCGTGTCTTACACGGTTTTCTAGTAGTGGTAAGGGGTCGCTAGCTTAGCTTTAGCTCCACCACGGCTACCCGTTCTACTGTTTCTCTCTGAGTCTCCTCCTCTCTCCTGCTCTCTGTGTCAGATGTTCAGTTACTCCTCTGCCTCCTTTAGTGATAATGGTACGTGTAATAAATGTAGCATTTTTGTAGCTTTGGAGGCGAGGGTGTCGTAATTGGAGACCGGGCTCCGCGCTGTTGAAAAATCAGCAGATAGCCGAGGCCCCTTAGCCAGCGCGGAGCCACCGAGGGTAGCTCCCCGTAGCAGTCCTCCAGCAGAGCCCGCGCAGCCGGGGCCTCAGGCCGGCTGGGTGACGGTATGTAGAAAGTATAGTGCTAGATCCCAGCCCACAGGTCACCATCTGCGTTTCTAACAGATTTTCCCCGCTCAGCGACATACCCGCTGAGAAGCCAACTCTGGTAATTGGCAGCTCCATAGTCAGAAACTTGGCACTAGAGACACCAGCGACCATAGTCAAATGTCTGCCAGGGGCCAGAACGGGCGACATCAAATCATACCTGAAACTGCTGGCTAAGGATAAGCGTAAATACAGTAAGATTGTTATTCACGCTGGCGGTAATGACACCCGATTACGTCAATCGGAGGTCACCAAAGTTAGTGTTGCTTCGGTGTGTAAGTTTGCCAAAACAATGTCGGACTCCGTAATTTTCTCTGGTCCCCTCCCTGATCTGACCAGTGATGACATGTTTAGCCGCATGCGGTCATTCAACCGCTGGCTGTCTAGGTGGTGTCCAGAAAACAATGTGGGTTACATTGATAACTGGCGAACATTTTGGGGAAATCCTGGTCTGATCTGGAGAGACGGCATCCATCCCACTTTGGATGGAGCAGCTCTTCTTTCCAGGAATCTGGCCGAATTTATTAGTTCTCCAAAACTCTAACAACCCAGGGTTCAGACCAGGAAGCAGGGTCGTAGTTCAACACTCCTCTCTGCAGCATCTGTACTGCTACCCACCCATTACCCTATTAAGACAGTGTCTCGCCCACGGCCGAAATGTAATAGATTAAAAAATAATCTAAAAGGAGAAATGTCACGGAGTGACATTTTTGGACTTTGTTTGTGGCTTTGTGTTTGTTTACCTTTTGCTTAGTTTTTTCTATTTCGGTTTTTGTATCATGTTTTCTTTTCTCCCTCTTCCACCTCCTAGTGTTTACTTCTTAAGTTCTGTTATGGTGGTTTTCTTATTACTTGGTATGGTTTATTATTATTATTATTATTGTAATTATTATAGTTCTTGGTCTTCCCTGGATTCTCTAGTTTTATTTCTCTTTAGTATCTTTGTGTTTAATTGTGTTTTATTATTTGTTCCTTTGCATTCTTCTTGTTTTCTAGTTTTTCTGTTTCCTTTCCAGTTAATTCAGTCAGTGTGGTTAGGTTTGTTTACTTTTGTATTCAGATTTTCTTTATGGCTTCTTTGTTTGTTCTCAGGTTCTTATTGTTGTTCCTATGTTCCCTCTAGTTTCTCTGTTTACTTTAGTCATGATTATTCTAGTTTTCTTATTCCCCATTTGATTATTTATCTTTGTCTATAGGTTTGCTTGGTCTGTGTTTCTGTTTATTGTTTATTAGTTACTTTGCCCATCCTCAGCCTTTGTATTTGTTTTCACCTGTTCCTTCTGCTTCCCTTCCTCCTTGTCACACCTGTTCCCTGTTCCATTGATTATCTGCCTTTGTTATCCCTCAGTATATAAGTTGGTTTTGTGTCTTTGTTTGTGGCTGGTTCCTTGTGTTCGTCACACCTCGCTCTCGTCCATGATTATGCTTTGTTTTTTGCCACGTCTTGCCTTGGGAAACCTGCAGTGATTTTGCTACGTTTTTGACCTTGTAAAATAAATCTGTGAAAAATAAATAAATCATGAAAATCTCATAAAAGTAAACACAACTCAGACTAAAAATAAAAATAAAACAATAAATGTGGCTTATTGAACATAAGATCTCTCTCTTGAAAGACTTTGCTAGTTAGTGACCTGATTTGTGACAATCAGATTGATTTATTTTGCCTCAAAGAAACGTGGCTGCAGCAAGAGGGTTATGTTACTATGAATGAGTCAACTCCTACTAATTATTTAAATTTTCACATTCCTCGAAATACTGGGTGAGGAGGAGTAGCAACCATCTTTCAGTCCGATTTATTGATTAGCCCCAGACCAATCAATAGCTACAACTCTTTTGAATATTTAATCCTTAGTTTCCCTCATCCAAATTGCAAAGCACTAACACCACTTCTGTTTGTTGTTTTGTACCATCCACCAGGCCCTTACTCTCAATTTTTAGATCAGTTTTTAGACCTTTTATCTGATTTAGTGTTAAATACAGATAAAGTTATTATAGTGGGGGATTTTAACATTCATGTAGACACTGAAAGTGATAGCCTAAATATAGCGTTTAATGCTATCTTAGACTCAATTGGCTTTGCTCAAAACATTAACAAACCTACCCACCTTTGTCTTCATTCTCTGGATCTTGTGCTGACATATGGCATTGAGTGTAAAGACATAACAATATTCTCTCATAACCCTGTCCTGTCTGACCATTTCTTAATAACCTTTGAGTTTAATTCAACCGAGTACTCCACACCTGAAAGAAAATTTCATTATAGTAGATCATTATCAGGCGATGCTGTTTCAACCTTTAAAGAATCTGTTCCATTTTTGATTCCCTCATTATTACAGAAAAACACAGTGGAGGGCAATAATTTTGTTTCTGCCCCTTCACAAACTGATTCTCTTGTTCATAGTGTTACTTCATCATTGCATGGTGCATTAGACAATGCAGCCTCCTTGAAAAAGAAGGTAATTATTCATAGAAGACAGGCTCCCTGGTTTAATTCAGAGCTGCATACTTTAAAGCACAATGTTAGCAAATTGGAGAGAAAATGTCGCTCTACTCACCTAGAGGATTCCTACCTAATCTGGAAAAATAGCCTTCTGTTGTATAAAAAGACACGTCACCAAGCTAGAACAGCTTATTTCTCATCATTAATAGAAGAGAACAAGAATAATCCTAGGTTTCTCTTTAGTACAGTTGCTAAACTTACACAGAGTCATAGCTCTGTTGAGCCATCCATTCCCTTAGCTCTCAGCAGTCATGACTTTATGGGATTCTTCCAAAATAAAATTGATTCTATTAAAAATAAAATCTTTGACATACTCTCGAAGATGATTACTTCATCCTCAGCAAGTGAGACAACATTAGAAGTAACTGTAGAACCTGATCTGTGTTTGGACTGTTTTGATCCTGTGAAGCTTCCTGAGTTATCAGAAATATTAGCTTCATCTAAACCTTCAACTTGTATGTTAGACCCAATCCCAACCAAATTATTTAAGGAAGTGTTCCCTCCGATTACCAGCCCCATTTTAGATATGATTAATCTATCTTTAGTAAATGGACATGTACCACAGGCTTGAGACGACATGTGTTGTGAATTGGCGCTATATAAATAAAATTGAATTGAATTGAATCTTTTAACTTGATAATCAAAGATCACTAATTTCATTTAATACATGTAAAAGAATGGAAAATCATCATACATAATTTCTTTTGGATACACTTGTTTATATTTCTGCAAAAGATAAGACAGTTAATATGTAGCTCCACACAGGCCCCTCCAGTCTTTCAGTCCCAGAATATGAGAATATGGTTGTTTCACTCTAGGATATTTATTGTAATTTGTATGGATTTAACTGTGAGCAGTTAATAAATGTTGCATGGATTACATGGAAAGATCTCACCTTATTTTGACAAACCACAACCATATTTTATTGGGATTTTATGTGATAGGCCAACAGAAAGTAGTACCTAACTGTGAAACGGAAGATATGAATAACTGAACCTACCATCCCCACTGTGAAACAAGATCAGAATCAGAATCAGAAAAGCTTTATTGCCAAGTACGTTTTTGGACATACAAGGAATTTGTTTTGGCGTAATCGGTGCAATACAATACAAATTAAACAGTATAAACATATCTACAATATAATATAAATATATGTGCACAGTTTTAAGTGAGTGAGAGTAAATATAGAGCAGTATAAGATGCAAGAGCAGTACAACAGTGCAGGTGATCATTGTGCAAGTAAAGCAGGAGTCCATGCTGAGCGTTAATGTAACGCATAGAGTTACAGGTTACAGGTGTCCTGTCAGCAAAAAAAGGGGGGGTGTGGGGGAAAGGGAGAATGTCAGGGTGGTTTCCGGGCTTTGTTAACCAGGCTGGTGGCAGATGGGAAAAAACTGTTCTTGTGGCGTGATGTTTTAGTCTGGATGGACCGCAGCCTCCTGCCAGATGGTGGCTACATCATGTTGTAAGAATGCTGGTCAGAGTTAATAGGAACAAGGATGGAACAAAAAACAGCAATTATTCCTGGAAGAAAACCTGAGTTGAGACTGGGGCGGAGATTCAGTTTCCAGCAGAACCACGGCCAGAAATACAATGAGATGGTTTGCATCAAAGCATGTTCATGTGTTAGAAGTTGAGAACCACTGTGAATCCATTCCAGGGGTGGGAATGCATTGGGTTTCCTCATGAGAAGCTGAGAGGAATGTGTGGGTTTCCCTCCCAGAGCAGATTGTGCACTCTGTTGTAAAGATCTGAATGCAAATAAGACACTAGATTTTACTGAACCGAAGTGGATTGGTTTGAATTGAATTTCACTGGATCTTGAATAGTTGGACTGGTTGGCACCAGTTTATCCTGTAAAATCCCTTGAAATTACATCCGTTGATATTGAATTGAATTGGTCAGCATCTGTCTATGTTTAGGTCCAAAGCACCATTCCTTCCAGTGGGGGTATATATAATTTTGTTAGTATACAAGTATAGTTTTTTCGTACCATATAAATCTGGTGACCAACACCACACCTTCCAAGTTAAAACAGAAAGCCAACCAGCAACATGTTAGTATTGTTTGGGCTGTGTAAGTTGGGCTCATTTAGAGTAAAAGATAAATTTATAACCCATAATCAACGCTGTGGCAGGAACTCCATGTCGGTGTTAAACACAACAACTTCGACACACCCTTCGTCGTCTGTAATAAACATCCAGCTGTAGTTTACATACTGTGGACATCGTCGACACAAGTTTATGTTTTGTTACATTAACATGTTTAAAAATGTGTCATAATTCAGCAAATCTTTAAGGGAAAACTTAAGTTTATTCACTTTCACCACGGTTAGAAATTACACAAGGATGACATGCAAAAACAAAGATTTGTTTATTACGTTACATAAACACGTTAAAGTAGTTCGTACAATACAACAGCAACGTCCCTGGTTGATGGAGAAAGCACCATAGAGGCTCGTTAAAATACATGTAAACATTGTACATATATACGTGTGTGGTATGTGTGTAAAATAGTTATTTTCATACAATGTCAGCACATATTCAGTGGAAGTCACGGTTCTGACAAACCTTTCCATTCACTTTCAACGGGTTGCATCACATTTTTGAGAAGAAGTTTCTTCCCATGTTGCACATTTGGTCATTTATTTAAACCGACCAAAAAAACCCGGCAAGAAAAATAACTTTAAAAAAAATTACCTAGCAGCCTCTAGTGGACTGAATGTTAACCATCTTAAAGAGAGGAAACAACAAGTCTCAATAACTAAATGTTTAACTGTGTTTTAGATGTCCCCCCTGATTGCTGTATTACGAACTGATGTCGAAATCACATCTAATGTGGTTGTATCCTCGGTCATGTCCGTCACAGGCATGTCCGGCTCGAGCGTGCCTGGCACGGGTGTCGTTTCCTGCACCATGATCACCGGTGCTTCAGTGTTTGCTGTGTCGGGTTCAGGGGCGAACGTGCTGCCGTCTCCTGAGGTGATGGTCACCATGGCCTCCGTGGTCACAACCAGCAAGGGGGGGACGGTGACAGCTTCAGTAACATGAGCAATTTCTTCTTCTTCTTCTTCTTCCTCTTCCTCAGTCTCCTCCTCGGAAGACTCCTCAGAAGATTCATCTGAGCCTTCGGAAAGCTCTGCTAAGTATCTCTGTGGCGTGTGTTTGTCGGGAATGTCGGCATCGTGTCTGTGTCGTACCTGTGGAGGCAAAGCCAACATAAAGTAACTTTTTCATCAAATAGTGTCAACAAAGGATGTAATTTTCATCCAACGTCTGACCGTATGGTGTATAAATGACTAAATCCATATTTTGAGAGGTAAATGTTGATTACAAGTTTTTGTTAAAAATGGTGGTCAACCACATTTTAATTATTTAATAAGCAAAGATGAAGAAAAGATGGTAAAGCTGTTTGCTGCTTGGAGTATACAGGTCCTTCTCAAAATATTAGCATATTGTGATAAAGTTCATTATTTTCCATAATGTAATGATGAAAATTTAACATTCATATATTTTAGATTCATTGCACACTAACTGAAATATTTCAGGTCTTTTATTGTCTTAATACGGATGATTTTGGCATACAGCTCATGAAAACCCAAAATTCCTATCTCACAAAATTAGCATATTTAATCCGACCAATAAAAGAAAAGTGTTTTTAATACAAAAAAACGTCAACCTTCAAATAATCATGTACAGTTATGCACTCAATACTTGGTCGGGAATCCTTTTGCAGAAATGACTGCTTCAATGCGGCGTGGCATGGAGGCAATCAGCCTGTGGCACTGCTGAGGTCTTATGGAGGCCCAGGATGCTTTGATAGCGGCCTTTAGCTCATCCAGAGTGTTGGGTCTTGAGTCTCTCAACGTTCTCTTCACAATATCCCACAGATTCTCTATGGGGTTCAGGTCAGGAGAGTTGGCAGGTCAATTGAGCACAGTGATACCATGGTCAGTAAACCATTTACCAGTGGTTTTGGCACTGTGAGCAGGTGCCAGGTCGTGCTGAAAAATGAAATCTTCATCTCCATAAAGCTTTTCAGCAGATGGAAGCATGAAGTGCTCCAAAATCTCCTGATAGCTAGCTGCATTGACCCTGCCCTTGATAAAACACAGTGGACCAACACCAGCAGCTGACACGGCACCCCAGACCATCACTGACTGTGGGTACTTGACACTGGACTTCTGACATTTTGGCATTTCCTTCTCCCCAGTCTTCCTCCAGACTCTGGCATCTTGATTTCCGAATGACATGCAGAATTTGCTTTCATCCAAAAAAAAGTACTTTGGACCACTGAGCAACAGTCCAGTGCTGCTTCTCTGTAGCCCAGGTCAGGCGCTTCTGCCGCTGTTTCTGGTTCAAAAGTGGCTTGACCTGGGGAATGCGGCACCTGTAGCCCATTTCCTGCACACGCCTGTGCACAGTGGCTCTGGATGTTTCTACTTCAGACTCAGTCCACTGCTTCCGCAGGTCCCCCAAGGTCTGGAATCGGACCTTCTCCACAATCTTCCTCAGGGTCCGGTCACCTCTTCTAGTTGTGCAGTGTTTTCTGCCACACTTTTTCCTTCCCACAGACTTCCCACTGAGGTGCCTTGATACAGCACTCTGGGAACAATCTATTTGTTCAGAAATTTCTTTCTGTGTCTTACCCTCTTGCTTGAGGGTGTCAATAGTGGCCTTCTGGACAGCAGTCAGGTCGGCAGTCTTACCCATGATTGGGGTTTTGAGTGATGAACCAGGCTGGGAGTTTTAAAGGCCTCAGGAATCTTTTGCAGGTGTTTAGAGTTAACTCGTTGATTCAGATGATTAGGTTCATAGCTCGTTTAGAGACCCTTTTAATGATATGCTAATTTTGTGAGATAGGAATTTTGGGTTTTCATGAGCTGTATGCCAAAATCATCCGTATTAAAACAATAAAAGACCTGAAATATTTCAGTTAGTGTGCAATGAATCTAAAATATATAAATGTTAAATTTTCATCATGACATTATGGAAAATAATGAACTTTATCACAATATGCTAATATTTTGAGAAGGACCTGTACAGGTCTGTGTTAACACAATACTCAAACAGAAAGACAACAGCAATGACCTTGGAGAAGCCTAAATTTGTGCCCACCAGTATGGGAACGGTTACAAAGGCAATTTCAAATCTATCTCAAGTCTTGTTCTTCTACAAAAAAAAAAATCTTCCAGCAGAAAATGTTTCAGACAGCTGCCAATCTTCCCTGTGGTGAACATCCCAGTAAATTCACTGCAAGCATGTAATTCTCAGACAAATGGCAAGAAAACCGAGAGCTTCCATTCAGACTTTACTAATCTCAGTTAGTATTGTTAAATGTTAAGGTTCCTAACAGGAAAATTAGAAAAGGCATGAACCGTTTTGGAAGGATCCAAAAACCATAGCAGATTGACTTAAGTGCTGACTTCTGGGCCAATGTCCTTTAACCTCTTAAGCCAGAGGGTCTATTTTCCCAAAAATGCATACTCGTACTTTACAAGGCATTTCTCAACTTGTACAAAGCCTAAACTGCTAATCTTGGTATCAACTCACTGAAAGGTTCTGGAGGATGATGTGGATATGAAAATTTGAGAGTACATTATTTTGGACCTGAGTAAATGAGGTTTAAATGCCCCCCAAAAAAATTTCTGCCTAAAAAAAACAGATGCTTACATACAAAACCATTTACTCTACATGTTTAGACTGAAACAAATCCAGGCGGACCCTTACTGTGCTATTTTGGCACACTTTGGCACAATTATTGAAATTTTTTATTTATTCTTGAAATTGAAAATGTGGATTGCTATTATATATTTGGTCATAAAACTACAGTTTTTCCAGAGGAAAATACAATTTTTATTTTTTCAGCACCCTTTATTTTTACACTATATATACAAACAACTATAATGAAAAAGGGTGAATACAGAAAATAAAAAACAGTTCACTTTGAATCATGCCACACTGCAAAACAGTTATTGGTCATAAGTTGCATTTTGGCTACCTGTGTGCATTTTTGCATGGTGTTTGAGCTGTGGTCAGTGGATATAAGAATGAAGTAGATACTTTTGTACTTTTGAGTCTCAAATGAAGATCTGGACATATGAGAAGTGTGTGCCAGTCTCAGAGTTAGTCAGCTACAAGATAAAGAGGCCAAGTCCCCTTATAAGGGGACTCTCAGGCTTAAGAGGTTATGACAGATGAGACCAAAGTAGTGCCGTCTGGCCATGATGCATAGTACCATGTTTGCAGAAAAACAAACAACATATGAGCACAGACACTTCATACCAGCTGGCAAGCAAGGTGGTAGAGGTATGATTATTTGTGATTGTTCAGAACCTGGTAACCTTGCAGTCTCTTAGTCGACCGTGACTCCTTATCCCAAAAGTATGATTATCAGCAAGTAGGAAAACCTCTATATAATGACCATAGAGACCTTAGAGAAGCAACTGTTACAGCCTATCAGTGTGGAAAAGGGTTTTGAGCCCATTTCCACATAGTTTGATGTCCACTATTCAGTAAAGACAAAGATTATTGACAAAGGAAACCATTAAAGGCAAACACCTCAAACCAGCTGACAAGTATGGTGGTAGAAAGGTGATGGTATGGGCTTCTTCTGTAGCCAGAGGACCTAGGCACCTTGCAGTGATTGAGTCAATCATGAGCTCCTCTGTATACCAAGGTATTCTAGGGTGACTGTGGCTCAGTAGGAAGAGTAGTCGTCTTGCAATTGGAAGGTTGTGGGTTCGATTCCAGCTTCCTCCTGCTGTATGTCGATGTGCCCCTGGGCAAGGCACTTAACCTCATGTGTGAGCGTTAGTGAGTGCGATTGGGTGAATGTGGATCTGCTTTAAGCGGTCTGTATGACTGGAAAGGTGCTATATAAATTCAATCCATTTACCATTTAGAGTCAAATCGTGAGTCCATCTGTATGTCAGCTTAAGCTTGGTCCAAACCGGGTCATTAACAGGACAATGATTCCACACATAGCAGCAGATCATCAAAACAAGGGCTGAAGCAGAAAATAATCAAAAAGTTGCAATGGCCCAGTCAAAGTCCAGATGAAATGTTGTGATGGGTTCTTACAAACCTCAGTGGAGTAAAGAAACACTGGAAGACGAGTGGGTCAACATTGCTAGGAGCTGCTTAGTGTTTTTGAACATTTAAGGTTTGATGTATTTGTATTAGTATTAGTACTGAAATGTTAGCATTTTCTTCAGAAATGTCATTTAGACTGTGGATTTTATTACAAATTGATCCTCAGTAACAGTTAAAATAAAAATAGTAAATGAGGTGGTATCTACAACAGCACAATGATGCATTGAACTGTAGCAGTTGTGTGTTGTTGGTCTTACTGGCTTAGCGGCTGTTGTTGTGAGGAGAACAACAACGATGAGAGTGGTTTTCAGAAGCCCCATCTCTGGTTATTTAGCATCTGTGTGTGAAACATGAAACATTAACAAAAATGTTAATGGAGGGGTCATGAAAATCACATTTACTCTGACAAATTGATAAAATATGCACAAATTATTTTTGGATTTGATTGTTTTTCTTTAAACCTTCATATGTAATAAACATAAGAGCAAAGCCTTGTTTGCCATATTAAAAGAAAAGAAACAGAATTAAAACCCTCACCTGTTGTCTTCAGCAATTAAATCCTGAGCTTAAATCAGAAGGATTCTTTGTCTCAGCGCAGAAATGCTTCTGAGCTTCCTGCAAGCGGCTGCTTCCTTTATGCTGCCCAGACTCAGAGGAAACCTGGGGCGGCGGTTGTGTAAGATCGGTTTTCCCAAGGCTGAGGTGCAGAGGAGGAGCAGAGGTTTACGACACAATCCAGAATGAATACCAAGCTTATTTGTTATCGTTGACGTGTTGTGACTGATATTATAAAATGTAATCTGGAGATATTTTTTCTTTATTAGCAACTGCTCTTAAACTGACTGCTGTGGCTACTTTTAGAGTTCTGGGTGAGTCATGTGTGTTTTTGGGTGTTATATGAGTCAGTTGCACTGAATTTCATTTTGCTATTTTGAAATTTAGACTAAATGTCAGTGTTCAGTTTTAGCTGTTAGCCAGCAATTACTCATTCCCACTTTGTCTGTTTCAGACATTGACACAAAATAGGTAAATTTACCAGACATTAAATTTAAACTATTTGAAAAATGTGCATTTTTCCTATATTACTCCTATGTTTTGTTTAATTTCAGGAAACAAAAAATATAACAGACAAAATATAAATGAAAATTGTTAAATATTTAAAAGGTTTAAACTATAGATATTACTTTATTATTACAGAAGCAGTAGCGGAAGCATAAAATAATAAAATATTAAAAGACAAGATTTATTTTAATCACACCAAGGTACATTCCCTAAGACTGACTGACTGACTGACTGAAACATTTTAAATATCTGAGCTGATTCAAGGTTAAAATTTTATCAAATGTTTATAAGTCTCTAGTGAGCTTGAAGAAAGGGCTGTGTTGTCTAATTCTAGGTTATAAAACCCAATGTTAAGTAGCAAAAGAGAAATTGGGAGACAAAAAAGGGAGGTAAAATACAACATTTCTAAACCAACTTTGAATCATCACCTTCTCACACCAGAATTGCCACCATTGGACAAGAAAAGAGAGTGCCTACTTTGTAGTCCGGAATCAGGCCATTGGCTTACTTACAGATTTGGACTTTGGTTCTTGCTGTTCTCGCACTCCCTTGTCTAGGCTTGGCTAATGGAAAAATCTTGGCTCAACAGCCAAAATTTCATTCCAGTCACTCATAAACTCGAAGTCACAATTCACAATTTGGGAGACATGCAAAGAAAGGCTCCGAAAGAGGACAAGACACTAAGGGGGTGGGTGCAGGAAACAGGAGAAAAGCGTCCTCCACCAAGAGCCATAAATGAAAGGGTGTGTCATGAAGGGTCAATCAACCCCCCTCATATTGCCTGAATAAAAAATCTTCTTTGCTTAAATAAATCTTGTCTAAATTAAAGTATTTTCATTATTTATACTTTCATATCTGTAAAATTAATATGGCAGAAAAAAGTCCTTTATTAAACATTTATGTACTATCCCAGCACAAATGTTTGACACGTTTTTTGTAAGAGTTGAATCCACTTTGGATTCTGAATTAGGTGACGTGTCTAAAAAAGGAAAACAAAAATCTTGCAGGAATTTAACACTAAATAAAATTAACATGGAAAAGTGTATGATGCAAACAAAGTACTGATTGCAGCTGAATCTGACAAGTGGATCAGGATTATTTCTGACTTGGCCTTGGTTCTAGTTAATTTTCTGTCTTTGTTAGAACTAGGCTGCCTTCCGCCGCCTTGCTTCCAGGAAAGGAGTCGTCAAGAAGGCCCTATCAGCCAATCAGATGCGGATGTTGAAGAACATACAGCAAGAAGCCAATAAGAAAATGGACGCTACTGTTTTTTCTACCGCAATCTTTATCAATAAGCCTATCTCTGTACCAAGGCCATTTCACAACTAAGGTTTTACACATGCAGTCCTTCTATTGAATAAAAAATTCACTTCAGAATTTAACACTTTAAATAACATTTAAAGATACAACTTGTCATGACCTAATTATGGATTGTTTCAAAAGCTTTTCTGATTTTGTAAATTGGCCAAATAATTTCATTAGAGTAAGAAAACGTTAAAAGGCATTCAGACAAGACTTTTTTGAACCTAACACTTCGAGTTTATAAAAACATTCTTAATTTGAAGATTCGAAATGTCTGCTGTGTAAAATAAGAGACTATTTTGGATAAAACAAATAGGCCTGTCAGGTCATTTTGAAGATCCTTTGGAGGAAATAGTTAAAACATGTAGAAAGCTTAGATCTGTAAGTTTGTGTTCAACACAAAAGAGAGAATTTCTTTTAGGGAGAGTAGCAAGAAGAAAGCCTACTTTGTAGTTTGGATGGAAACAAGCTTACCATTCATGCAAATGAAAAATTTGTTTTGGACACAGAGATGTTCAGGGTTCCTCTTAGACTGCAATCTTAAAGACAGCTGTAATACTTTTTGTATAGATGGAAAACATTTGAAAATACTTACATTAGTTGTTGACTTTGCTTAACACTCAGCTAAAATTTTACCTGACGTCAGCGAAATGCTGAGAAATTATAACCATAAGCAGAAATCTGACTGAAGTCATAAATAAATGGTCTCACAGCAGGTGAGATTGCTTGAGTTTTGTTCAGTCAGTGGAATTTTACAGTAAAGACAGAGTGAAGCCACACTTTGATCAGACGTGTGACACCACCGTGTTACTTCACCGATTTGAATCTGTCCCCACCTCTCTTCCTCTCTACTGCTTGTGAAATTCCTGCATAGACCTCATCGTGAATCATTAACCAGTCAGAGGATGGTTTCACAGACACTTCAGGGTACAAACCAGCAAAACGTATGCAGAACCTCCTACAGAACCATTATAAAACTGACAGAGTAAACACAACAGTCAGTGTGAACATTTACCTCAAAGATTGTTATATATATATATACAGTACAGACCAAAGGTTTGGACACACCTTCTCATTCAAAGAGTTGTCTTTATTTTAATGACTATGAATATTGTAGCTTCACACTGAAGGCATCAAAACTATGAATTAACACATGTGGAATTATATACTGAACAAAAAAGTGTGAAACAACTGAAAATATGTCTTACATTCTAGGTTCTTCAAAGTAGCCACCTTTTGCTTTGATCACTGCTCCACACACTCTTGGCATTCTGTTGATGAGCTTCAAGAGGTAGTCACCTGAAATGGTTTTCACTTCACAGGTGTGCCTTGTCAGGTTTAATAAGTGGGATTTCAAGCCTTATAAATGGGGTTGGGACCATCAGTTGTGTTGTGCAGGAGGTGGATACAGTACACAGCTGATAGTCCTACTGAATAGACTGTTAGAATTTGTATTATGGCAAGAAAAAAGCAGCTAAGTAAAGAAAAACGAGTGGCCATCATTACTTTAAGAAATGAAGGTCAGTCAGTCCGAACAATTGGGAAAACTTTGAAAGTGTCCTCAAGTGCAGTCGCAAAAACCATCAAGCACTACAAAGAAACTGGCTCACATAAGGACCGCCCCAGGTAAGGAAGACCAAGAGTCACCTCTGCTGCGGACGATAAGTGGCTACTTTGTTAACACATGTGGAATTATATACTGAACAAAAAAGTGTGAAACAACTGAAAATATGTCTTATATTCTAGGTTCTTCAAAGTAGCTACCTTTTGCTTTGATTACTGCTCCGCACACTCTTGGCATTCTGTTGATGAGCTTCAAGAGGTAGTCACCTGAAATGGTTTTCCAACAGTCTTGAAGGAGTTCCCAGAGATGCTTAGCACTTGTTGGCCCTTTTTCCTTCACTCTGCAGTCCAGCTCACCCCAAACCATCTCGATTGGGTTCAGGTCCGGTGACTGTGGAGGCCAGGCCATCTGGCGCAGCACCCCATCACTCTCCTTCTTGGTCAAATAGCCCTTACACAGCCTGGAGGTGTGTTTGGCATCATTGTCCTGTTGAAAAATAAATGATGGTCCAACTAAACGCAAACCGGATGGAATAGCATGCCACTGCAAGATGCTGTGGTAGCCATGCTGGTTCAGTATGCCTTCAATTTTGAATAAATCCCCAACAGTGTCACCAGCAAAGCACCCCCACACCATCACACCTCCTCCTCCATGCTTCACGGTGGGAACCAGGCATGTAGAGCCCATCCGTTCACCTCTTCTGCGCCGCACAAAGACACGATGGTTGGAACCAAAGATCTCAAACTTGGACTCATCAGACCAAAGCACAGATTTCCACTGGTTCAATGTCCATTCCTTGTGTTCTTTAGCCCAAACAAGTCTCTTCTGCTTGTTGCCTGTCCTCAGCAGTGGTTTCCTAGCAGCTATTTTACCATGAAGGCCTGATTCACACAGTCTCCTCTTAACAGTTGTTCTAGAGATGCTGCTAGAACTCTGTGTGGCATTGACCTGTTCTCTAATCTGAGCTGCTGTTAACTTGCGATTTCTGAGGCTGGTGACTCGGATGAACTTATCGTCCGCAGCAGAGGTGACTCTTGGTCTTCCTCTCCTGGGGTGGTCCTCATATGAGCCAGTTTTTTTTGTAGCGCTTGATGGTTTTTGCGACTGCACTTGAGGACACTTTCAAAGTTTTTCCAATTGTTCGGACTGACTGACCTTCATTTCTTAAAGTAATGATGGCCACTCGTTTTTCTTTACTTAGCTGCTTTTTTTTGCCATAATACAAATTCTAACAGTCTATTCAGTAGGACTATCAGCTGTGTACTGTATCCACCTCCTGCACAACACAACTGATGGTCCCAACCCCATTTATAAGGCTTGAAATCCCACTTATTAAACCTGACAGGGCACACCTGTGAAGTGAAAACCATTTCAAGTGACCACCTCTTGAAGCTCATCAACAGAATGCCAAGAGTGTGCGGAGCAGTAATCAAAGCAAAAGGTGGCTACTTTGAAGAACCT
The DNA here is from genome assembly GCF_021462225.1 of Girardinichthys multiradiatus. Taxonomy (NCBI): domain Eukaryota; kingdom Metazoa; phylum Chordata; class Actinopteri; order Cyprinodontiformes; family Goodeidae; genus Girardinichthys; species Girardinichthys multiradiatus. The sequence continues at coordinate 38,960,604 of NC_061801.1, read as the reverse complement.
AGAATATAAGACATATTTTCAGTTGTTTCACACTTTTTTGTTCAGTATATAATTCCACATGTGTTAATTCATAGTTTTGATGCCTTCAGTGTGAAGCTACAATATTCATAGTCATGAAAATAAAGACAACTCTTTGAATGAGAAGGTGTGTCCAAACCTTTGGTCTGTACTGTATATATATATATATCAGCTCCCCCGTGACCCACTGTGGAATAAGCGGTAGAAAATGACTGACTGACTGACTCTATATATATGTGACACTGCTACTAAAATCAAAGGATGAAAGGATGTTATAAAAAGATCCTCCTTGTGGTGACTGCAGAAATGTTGCATGCAGACATTTTGTTACTCCAGCAGCAGGATGCGACATAACATAATCCGACTTCCTATTGATAATCCGGCCTCACTCACGCAGCGACAGCCATGAATAGACACATCCGAGTCAGAAAAACAAATGACACAGGAACCTTTTTCAGCTGCATTATTTAGTGGGAAAATCCCACTTGTGTTCGGTGATGACCCACACCCACAGTGTCTGTGGTCATATCAGGAAATGATAAATTATATTTAGGCAAGTAAACAGTGACTTGGAAGATGTTTTAAGTTAATGTTTGTTCATGGGTTGAGTCTGTTTAAATATTAATATAACTTACAAATTTTAAATGATATAATTTTTAAATATTTATTTCTACTCAGTTTCAGACACTTTAATCATGTCTGACCTTCTCAGGTGACATATTCAGCTTTTACTGAGAATTATACATATAATAAGAAAGATAGTTAAAGACAAAATGCGAAACTTTCCATGAGGAAGGGCTCAGTTTTTCAGGTCACCAAACTTGTGCAGTTAGGATGGCTGCAACTCTGGGTTGAAATCTGGTAAAATAATTTCCAAATTGGAAGATATATTGTAATTATTTTCCATTTTTGTGGTTTTCTTGATTTCTGTTTTCAAAGTACCACTCTAATATAGACTGAAAATCTGTTGTCATCAGTGTTTTTGTCTTTTTTTATGTGGCTCACCCCCAGGGTGCCATAATGTCAGGGAGCAGCACGGGTGCTAGCAAAAACAAACTATAAAATTGCTTTAACTTCTTTTCCTTTTCAGTCAACAGGGAGTGGGCACCGCCTGTACTGTGCATGGTGTAAGGACTTAAAGGAAATGTGGTCCTACAGATTCCTATTCAACGCTAATGTAAATCTGGTCTGTGTTTTTACAGCTCTAGTTCAACATCTAAAACCACTCAAGTCTCACCCAGGGCACCATTAGTTTTGCTATTGCCGCTGGTTGTCACAAATGCAAAATTTTGAAACTGTGTGGAAAAAAACTGAAACCGTTTGGGGGTCTTTTAAAAGCAAGTAAATAAATAGTGAAGAGAAGGAAAAAGAAAAACATGAACTAAAAAAGGTTCCTTAAACAAGAAAAGCTCGAACTATTTAGCACAGCCAGCTTAGAAAATCCTAAATTGTCCATCAAATATAAAACAGCACAATTATTATTATTTAGAGGTGATGTGGACAAGAAGGGAGTAATAAAATATAAAGCAAACATTTAATGTTAAAATACAAAATTTATAAGTGTTTTCACACTTCTCTTAATTACTTTGAATTTCTTACACATGGTCAATTCAATTCAGTTTTATTTATACAGCACCAATTCACAACACATGTCATCTCAAGGCTCTTTGGAATGGTGCAGGGTTGTTGGGGAGGTTAGAATAAACTACTTAGTGTTAAGAGTTTGGCCATTTTAGAATGGGCTATGTGTAGGGGTACTAAGTAAAATAATAAACTGATAAAGTGTGTCCATCTAGAGCCCACTGGTGGCCATTGTTATACTAAAGACCACAAGGACTGGGGCTACCTCTCTCTGTCAGACTGATTATAACCATTGGAAAAGAGAAGGGGTCATACAGGTAGCAGAAATGGAGGGTGTGTTTGCACCTCAACCATAACTGAGCCGGTTTAGGCTAAACCTGACTCCCCCTTACTCCAACCAACAGGGAGGGAGGAAGGCAGAGGTAAAAATAATTGGCAAGTGTTGTTTCCTGTTGCATTGTGTGAAAGGTGGGCAACTTTAAAATGGGCAAAGTCAATTCAGTCGAATCATACAGATTTCAAGATACATACATTTCAATTAATTCTAACTATCGAACAGTGCAATCAGATTCAGTTATTTATTGAAATTGGTTAAAAAGTTTTTATATCTAAGAAACCCCAGCAGATTGCATTGAGTCAGTAACTTGTAGCAGTCAACTGTATGGCTTTCTGAGCATTCGAGCAGACAGTGATTCAAAGAGGAGCGGCAAACACAACGAAGGTGGACTAGCAGTACTTGTGAACAACAGATGGTGTAATCCAGGACATGTTACTGTGAAGTGTCATCTCTGTAGCCCAGATATTGAACGGTTAGCAGTAAATTTTTTGTCCATATTTACCTAGAGAGCTCATCAGTGTAATTTTGGCAATGGCTTACGTTCTACCATCAGCTGTTCAGCTGTTGCCGACCCCGCATGTGATGCCATTAGCTCAGTTGTTGCTAAGTTACAGACACAACACCCTAATGTGTTTATGGCAATATCTGGTTACACTTCCAATGTTTTAACAGTTTGTCAGCTGCTCTACCAGAGAAAACAAATCGCTGGATTTGTTTTATGCAAATCCCAAGGACTCACATCTCTAAAGCAAGACCTCCTCTAGGCAAATCAGATCACAATCTTTTTTTCTCTGCTCGAAATATAAACCTCTTGTTCAAAGGCAACCTGTAATAAAGAGAACTGTGAGAAGATGGTCACAGAAAGCTGAAGAAGCCCTGGGAGGTTTCTTTGAGGCTACAGACTGTGCCAGGGCTGCACTGTGCCAGCCAAATAGAGAGGACATCAATGCCATGACTGTGTGACTGACTGTATAAACTTCTGGGGGTACCTCCATCCCCACCAGAACTGTGAGATGCTTTCCCACTAACAAATCCTGGATCACCAGTGACCTAAAGGACCTGCTTAACAAGAAAAAAAGGGCCTTCAGAGAGAGAGAGAGAGGGAATCATTGAGGAGAATACAGAAGCAATTGAAAGTCAAGATACGAGACAGCAAAGAGGTGTACAAGAAGAAGCTGGAGAGCAGGCTCCAGCAATATTAGAGGTGTGGTCAGGGATGAAGAAGATCACAGGTTTCAGGCAGAAGGATGATCGGACCAATGGATGTCTCGACAGAGCCAATGAACTGAACACATTCTTCGATAAGTCCAGTTCAGAAACAAGCTCAGCATCCTCCTCTCCTGCTCACAGCCAATCAGACATCCCGCCCTCCTTTGACTCACAGCTTTTCTGTCACACTTCAAATTTATCTTCCACCTCAACCATGGACTCCTCTGCTTCTACATGTTTGCCTTCAACCAAATCAGAAGATGCTGATGTTCCCTTTGCCTAGCCCTTCCAGCAGTGTGTCTCAAGGAGTCAAGTGAAGAGGCAACTGGAAAGACTGAACCGGAATAAGGCTGCAGGTCCAGATCATTTCAGCCCTAGAGTCCTGAAGGTCTATGAAGAGCAGCTGTGGGATTCTGCAGCACCTCTTCAACCCTAGCCTGGCTCAAAAGAAGATTCGTTTTGTGGAAGTCCTCCTGTCTTGTTCCGGTACCAAAGAAAACTCACCCATGAGTCCTCAGTGACTATAGACCTGTTGCCCTGACATCCCACATCAACCGGAGGGCCAATAGAAGTCTGCAGCAGAGACCCTGTCTCTACGATGCCAAGTGGAGCAGTTTTTCCCGGTCTGAAGGAAGGACAACGGGACCGCATCACCGTGGTTACAGCAGTAACGTGCAGTTTGGCCGGCCGACAGAATGAGCCGCCCCACCCACAGCTACGAGGTTAGCTGCAAGTTAACCCTTGTTCACTGTGGATGCTTCCTTCAACTTCGTCGCCATGGACAACTTTTCCTCAGCACGGTTCACGTAAGAGGTTGTGTTTTGGGCAGAGAGAAGTAATTTAGACTGAAATAATCTAAACATGTTTTGTTTTATGACGTTTGGTTTTGTTTGTGTTGAAAACTCAGCTATCTTAGTGCTAGCAGATTATCTGCTCAGCACATGTTCTCAGTTTGTGTTCTGTGTTTTAAAGTTAAGACAATTTAAAGGGTGATTTTAAACACGGAAGATCAGCCATAACACGCCATCCAAGCTTATGCATTTTAACCCTTTTATTAATGGTATTTTAAAGGTATGTGTTTGATTCTGATGATAAGCTATAAGCTTCTTTTGTTAGCTTCAACCGCTAACAGCTAAGAACACGTTCTTGCCTGCTAAAGATCATTTACCCAAAAATGTTGTTAGTTTTCAATCTAGTAAAATAATATTTCCCTAAATATTATTTTACTAAGCTTGATGACTAAATAACACAATTAAGCCCCATTTCTCCAGAAAGATTTGGTTCTTATTTAAAATAATATTTCCTTAAATACTATTTTACTATTTCCTTGATAATATTTCTTTAAATATTATTTTTCTAATAAAGGCAGCTAATTAAACACCGTTGAGAATTAGTCATCCAGAAGGTTGGTTTTATTCAGCAAATTATTCTTTAAAATATGATTTTATTAAAATAATATTTTATCTGATCTTGCATTGTGAATGGTTGTCTAAAGGTATACCAATTATTGCCTAAGTTGGTTCCAAGACTAACTTAACTTCATTTCCAGATTCTTCAAGATAATTCTTGGTTCTCAAACATAAACATTGCATGGTAATGTTGCATCACACTTTAGTCATGATTTTCAATCATCTTTCATCAACTTGTTTATATTGTACATAGTCCATTAGTCTTCGTTATTCTTTAACTCTGCTTGGTAGTTTAGTTGGATTGTTTTAGCATAGTAAAGAGTTTGTTGATTGAAATATGTTTGACTTTGAGTTGACTTATTGTTGTTAATAAATTCTGGTATTTTAAGAAATAGTGTGAATTCATTCCATATATGTGCAGAGTTTATGCTGTTCAATAATGTCAGAGCTTGGCTCACCCTTTCTATTTTGTCCTAATACCATCGCTTTACTGGGCTGGTATTCACAGGACAACCCTTAACAGAAATATTATTTGATAAAATATTAAAGTATTAATATTATATATTAAATAATATATTCATATTCATAATCACAACATGGCTCTGTGCTTTTTTAACATATGTGGACATAAGGATATTTATATCAGATTTAACAACACAAAAAAAATTCAAGTATATTAACAAATAATAAAATCCTAAGAAAATACATTTTAAAACATTATGTTAAACATAATAGAGAATGTTATTTCTGGTGGGAAGTAAATGAGGACACCCACCACCCATTCATTTCCACTTAAAACGGCCAAAATTACACACAGACGTTTCTTATCAGGTGTCCATGAAAAGAACATCATTACACATCATTTTAAAGGAGGATTTTGCTGTTTAAACCTCAGACATTTAGTTTGGTGCTCCTGACAGATGAAGTGTCAGTGAACACCATGGTGAGGTCCAAAGAGCTGTCTGAGAAGTTCAGGATAAGATGAAGAAGATTAATAAAAGCAGAGGAGATTCAACACAACGGTCAACATGCTGTACATCTTTTAATTATTAAATCAAAGATAATTTAGCAGAAATGTATTTGTATTTGTTAATCCATGGTCCGAAAGAAAACCTGATTCTACTGGTCAAAACATGAAAAACTGCTTCGATCGCAAGGTAACTCAGTTTGATAAAGTGTGACACCTTTTGGTTTAAAAACAGATTTAAGACATATATATATATATATATATATATATATATATACATAAAGAAGTCACCTTCATTCAATAAGGCTAAGCGCTCAGTGTTTCCTGGTGCAGTAATGTTGGTGTTTACTGACATCTAGTGGTGACAGAAATTACACGCAGCCAACTCAGAACTATTGCTCCATTTTCAGATACTTCACTTAACTCTCAGCTCATCCGGTACAATAAGGCTTGTTTGATAATTACTGCTCTTGTTTTACACGTATAATTGTCTATTATGAAATAAAGACTTATCAGCTGTTTATTTCTGCCAGAAAATTGTAATTATCTGCACTTTAGCCTTCAGCTTTGTTGATATGCCTTAAAATTTTTGTAATGTGTTAAAAACAATCTTAATGTTGTTATATCCAAAGTCCTGTGATGAATGTTGCTTCATCTGATGTTCATGAGGCTGTTGTGTGAACAGATCATGGGGTGCTGTACAGAGCTGGTTACATTTATTTAAAAAACATCTAATGGATGATGTTATTTTCCATCTGTGGAGCCTGTTGTGTCATTTGGAGGCCATGTTAATAATATAGTAAACAGTATGTTGTAACTGGAAGTACTTTGCATTGTTCTAACATGCTATAAGTAAATTACCTGCTTTATGTATGAAAACATGTGATTTGGAAATCTGTGCCTAAATTATTTTATGTTATTTATTTTTATTTTATTCTTTAACAGAATTGGCACATAAATGACATCGTTGTCTGTCTGATTACATAATAGTTACATATTCAATTAGATGACTGAACAGTTACCCAGGACTTGAGTAGCCTTTTTACAGAATACATCTTTACTCTTGAGTAATGTTTTTGGTGACTACTTTTTACTTCCAAGTATAAAAATACTCTGAAGTAATGCAACTCTTTTACTTGAGAACCATTTCTGGGTCCTCTATCCACTTCTGTTGCAGTCTTCTGAGGCCCATCCCCTTCTGTATTTCTCATCCAGGTTGCATGAAATGAATGAAAATCTGCAGGTTGTTAATCATTCTGATCTCAAAAAAGGTAACATTCATGTCAGAGTCTGATTAGCTGAGATAATAAATATGTAGGTTGAAGCGTGTTCATGTTTGATATGAACGTTATCATAAAACTCAGTGAGCTGACTGAAATCAGCCGCACAGTTTCAGTCAGGCAGAAAGTGAAACCATTTGTTTTTCCCTTGAAATGAAACCTGGGTTCAGACAACAGTTTCCGTTCTGTTTGGAAGCCACACCACAGCCAACGTTTACTGCCCCACCCGTTATCACGCTACCTTTCAGCTTTCTTGTGCCTGTATGTTGCAAACAGGTTTCAGACCCACAAAAAGGACATTTGGATCCAGTTATTTCCTCTTTGTTCCATCAAAACTTCTTTCCATTTAAATGGTTCCACATTTGTATGGAAACACATTAATGGGTTGAGCTCCAGAGTTGTATGTGGGTATGTGGGCTGTGCTCATGAAAAATTGTTAAATCCTCTCTGCCAATGACAAGCTTTTGGTGGGGACAGTATGATGGTTTAGGGTGGCATCTGCCTCACAGTAAAAATGAGGCTTGTTATCATTGAAAGAAATCTCTATGCAGAGAGACATGGTTTGATGCAGTTCTGCAACCAGTTGCAATCCCATATACCACCAAACTGTATCTGTGAAGGTGTTTTAAGGCCTGCCCCAACATATCAAGCTTCATGAGAGACTACCTCCAGAGTTTAGGAAATGATTAAAGTTAGCAGAACAAAGACATACTGGCAATTTACCAATGTATTAATTTAACAAACAGAGCACTCAGTAGTACTTGGGAAAACCGTACAGTACCGCAACAGCCTGGCACCTCTTCCTCATGCTGGGCACCAGATTGGTCATACACTGCTGTGGGATAGCATCCCATTCTTCAACCAGCATTTGTTGCAAGTTAGCCATTGTGTTTCTGCCAGTCACCCTGGCAGCACAAGCACACCCAAGCAAGTTTTTCATTGTTCGACCAGGAGGCATATTCTTTGCAGTTGTGGCACCATTTAAGCAGAAAGAAACTGGCTTTTTGAAGGTGTGAAATGGTTTGCCAAGAAACATTGTTACAAAGAAAACATTGACTAAACACACATTCTGCTATGAATCAGAAAAAGGCGGACCCAAGATTCAGCCAGATGCAGTACTGAAAGTTTAAAAGGTTTATTCAGCCACAGGAAAACATCACACAGGTAACACTCCTCACAGCTTCCAGGAATCACTGAGGCAGAAAGAAGGATTAGTGACTTGTAGTCTCTCCAGATTTTGCAGGGATCAGAAAAGCCACTAACCTGCTTTTGTCTTGAGTGGAACTTGAAACCCAGAGGGCAAACCTCAGTGGGCAGCAGGCAGTGATCTCCACAGCTCAGGTAAGAAGTGACTCCAGGCTCAATAATCCAAGGACAGAAACAGGGTCAATGATCGGAACAAGAGGCGTCAGGCAAGGGGCAGGCAGAGGCATAAACCAGATGCAGTAAACAAGGTCGACAACCAAAATCCAAATAGTCTGACAGGGAGCAGGCAGAGGCATAAATCCAAAAGGCAAAATCAAGAACAATGATCAGACAGGAAGGAACGTTGGATATCTACTCACACGATGGCTTTCAAAAATCTGGCACCGTCTGCCTGTCAGAGTCAGTATATATCAGGGAAGACACAGGTGCTTGGCATTCAACAGATTGTACTACACTGCAGCAGCCACCAGGTGCATCTAATCTGCTGATTGCAGCCAGGGAGACAGGGTAGAGCAGACGTGCCAGAATCATAACACATTCCCCTACATTTTGCTAAGTTGATTTTGCACTGTGCAAAAAGTCTGAAGTCATGACCAATTGGTGGACTGAACATGAGTGGAAAATAAGCCAACATCCAAAGAAAGGCATGAAAGACCTTCAGAAAGGCTGGAGAACTGTAGATCAGACATCTTTAGAGATTACAAGGTCTGCGCAACTGAGAGGAATATATAAAGACATTAGGGGCGGGTTAAAACATTGGCATGCAATGACAGGTTATTAAAGTAAGTTTGAAAGCCTGCTGGGTGCAAACATTGTTTGTTTTTATCTCCTAATCAGAATCAGAATCAGCTTTATTGCCAAGTTCGTACATACAAACAAGGAATTTGTCTCCGGTACACTTTGCTCTTTTGTTCTGTTTTTGTATTACAGAATATACAAATTTACAATTTACAATGTACACATATATAATAAAAAGGTGCATTTGCAACATCTGTATGCTGTTGTTTTGTACTCTATTGAATGTTCAACAGAGAAACAGCCTGGGGGAAGAAACTGTCTCTGTGGCGGATGGTTTTAGTGAACAGTGCTCTGTAGCGCCACCTGAAGGTAAAACTCTAAACAGTTTATGTGCAGGGTGTGTGGGATCTGCAGAGATTTTAGCAGCTCTTTTCTTGGCCCTAGACCTGTATAAGTCCTGGATGGAGGGAAGGTCAGCTCTGATTATTCTCTCTGCATTCCTGATTATTCATTGCAGTCTGGACCTGTCCTGTTTTGTGGATGAGCCAAACCACACTGAGATGGATGAAGACAGGACAGACTGAATGATGGCAGTTTAGAAGATGACCAGCAGCTCCTGTGGAAGGTTGAACTTCTTGAGTTGCCTCAGGAAGTACAGTCTCTGCTGGGCCTTCTTTCAAACAGTGTCTATGTGTGATGACCATCTCAGGTCCTCAGAGATGGTGGTTCCTAAGAACCTGAAGTGGTCCACGGCCGATACAGTGTTGTTGAGGATGGTGAGGGAGGTGTATGGGGGTGGTGTTCTCCGAAAGTCCACCACCATCTCCACAGACTTGAGTGGGTTGAGTTCAAGGTAGTTCTGACTGCACCAGTGTACCAGCCGATCCACCTGCTGTCTGTATGCAGACTCATCACCGTCCTGGATCAGTCCAATGACAGTGGTGTCATCTGCAAACTTAAAGAGTTTCACGGACGAGTCCGATGAGGTGCAGTCATTTGTGTACAGAGAGAAGAGGAGTGGGGATAGAACACATCCCTGGGGGGCACCAGTACTTATTGATCTGGATCGGGAGAAGAGGCTCCCCAGTCTCACCTGCTGCTGTCGGTCCATCAGGAAGCTGTTGATCCACTGACAGGTGGAGGCTGGGACGTTGAGCTGGGTGAGCTTCTGGTGGAGGATGTCTGGTATGATGGTGTTGAAGGCTGAGCTGAAGTCTACAAACAGGATCCTGGCGTACGTCCCTGGACGGTCGAGGTGTTGCAGGATGAAGTGTAGACCTAAGTTAACAGCATCATCTGCTGACCTGTTTGCTCAGTAAGCCTGTGATGTCTTTCAGGTGCTTCAACACCAGCCGCTCAAAGGACTTCATGATCACAGACGTCAGGGCTACAGGCCTGTAGTCATTTAATCCTACAATGGTGAGTTTCTTGGGAACCGGGATGATGGTGGATCGTTTGAGGAAGGAGGGGACCTCACATTTCTCCAGTGACTTGTTGAAGATCCTTGTGAAGAACGGAGCGAGTTGATTTGCACAGGCTTTCAGGCATGATGGGGAGACGTAATCAGGTCCTCCAGCTTTCTTTGTTTTCATGCACTGAAAGAGCCTGTTTACCTCTTCCTCGGAGATCAGTATATGGACAACATTTTTGGACAATTCACATCTGGAATCCCTCTGAGAATATATTTTAGGGGTTAGTTTCAACCCTGTATTTGATGAAGGAGTGTGAGAAGTCATTTTAATAGTAAGAGACTCTCTATTACTAGCTACTGTGGGTTCAGACCTTTGAGCAACTCCAAGACAACAGCATAGAGCCTATACCTGGTTTTAGAAGCCTGATAAAATGAAATGGTATTCAGAGCAACAAGACTGCTGCTCTGACTTACTATTGTCTAAGGGGTTTAAAGGCATCATGATCGCAGTTATTTCTTTACCAGCATAAAGATTCAGACCAGATTTAGGCTACATTAATATTCACTTTGTTTAAATCCTTATATCATATTGGAATTTAGCTGGTCCAGATGTTACTACAGTAAATAATGGTAACACCCTTCCTGCAGTGTAATTACAAAGGCAACCCATATGGACACACACCAAATAGATTATTTAGGGCCTGATAATGACAGCGTGGCATGAAAAACGACTCCCTCTGTAATTACCGCTGCCCAGTAATGGCGACAAATTGAGTGGTGTATCAGTGGGTTGAATAAAAAGGTCTACTTTTAGGGTCTTTTATCCAAAGCTGTGCTGTTGCTCGATTTAGTACACGCTGAGGCATCCTGGAAATCTGTATGACCACCATACAGGCAAAACTTAAATTTTTAAAATCACTTCAATTTGTGTGTTTTTATATCTATTAAACTGCCATACAGATTGAGAAAGTGTGCATAAGAAACACGATTGAAAAAAACATGTAATATTTATTATATGTAATAATATTTATCATCGTTCATTACACACAGAGCATTTATATCTGTTCATTTTGAATTGTGGCTAACAGCTATTGTAAACCAAAAAACCAATGCCTCAGAAATCAAAGTTTTACATAAAACTAATAAAAATTTACTTTTATTACAGAATATTATGGCCTACACAGTCATGGTGAGGAGTAGTGAATTGGCTGTGTCATATCCAAGCTCATCAATGGAAAATTAGGTGGAAGGTAAAAGAGGGGTAGAAAGACGTGCTTGAGCAACAGGGATACACACGGCCTAGAGAGAATTGCGAAGCAATAGCCAACTAAGGGTTTGGGGTATTTTCACATGGTGTGGCTAGCAGCTGGGGTCAGAGCTTCAAAGGCAACAACACAAAAGTAACCAAGGCATGGATTATTGCTGCCTATGTCCTTGTGTTAAAACTGACCTAAAGACAACATCAGAAGCATCTTACCTGGGCTAAGAAGAAAGAGGATCAGACTATCGTCCAGTTGTCCAAAGTCCTCTTTTCAGATCAAATTAAACTTTGCATTTGAAAATCAAGGTCCTTGAGTCTAATTAGAAAGCCATACTATTTTACATTAATAAAATATCTGAATATAAACATTTTTAAGATAACTATCTGCACACTGACTAGCCAGGCAACAAGCTATTTAGCAACCATACCTTCTGTCACGACTAAGACTGACGCATGGATAGTGAGATTCGTGTTGGTGTGTAGCATGGCAGAAGTTAGCAGTGGGCAGGTGGAAGCATGCAAATTGATATAATAACACCCCCACTTGTAAACACGGTCGCGGGTAGGAGAACAGTGTTACAAGTCGTCCTGGATGTTAACAGGGAAGACTGGAAAATGGTAAGTAGGACTTACGGTTCTGGAGAGGAGACTCGGCTGACGCAGAGGAAGAATCTGAGCTTGTGACATGCAAGAACGACCACTTGTCTGACACCTTCCTGGATTAATGTGGATTTTATTTTTTATAATAATGTTAATGAAACTTTTTTTTCTACAAATACCGACCTACCTCTTACATGCTAGCTAACTAGATAAACACAAACTACTTGAAAAGGCAGCTAACTAGCTAGCTTAGTCTTTAAACTAGCTTGATTGTTAGGATCTTTCTGTTTGTGAAAAGTAGTTCGAAGTTAAATTCTTAATGTTAACTTAAAGATTGTAAAGTAGCTTTTTCAGACATATCTAGCTATTTGGCCTCTTTGTTAGCTAGTGAGCTAGCTACAAGCTTACTAGCCGGTTAATTTGCCCCCTAGCTTGTGCTAGCTAGCTGGTGGTTAAATTTCCGAATTAACACTTAAATAGCAGCTTTTTTTCCACCAAGCACACAATCTACAGTACAGTGAAAAACTCACAACTAAGTGACCACATAAAGCTAAAAATGATTTCCCCAAAATTGTCATCATCAATACCTCACATAGTTTTTTAATCACAATTTAAATTCACCGATGGAAAAGCATCACACAATCAAAACAGATTTTTTTTTCTCAGATATTAAACACACAGCAACCTGAGGTAAAATTACAATCCAAACTGTGTCCTGGCTTCAAAAGCAAAGTGAAACAAAAACACAGAAGTAGAACTGGAATCAGGTGAAACAGAAGAAAACAATTAATTGATTTATGAGTTTTTAAGTCACATTATTGGATATAATGTTATATTAGAAAAACTTTTATCTTTAAAAAAAACATATTCACCATTATTTATTTCCTAAGCTTCCATATGGATAAATAAATGCAATTTATTGTAAAAGATAAAGTTTCATAGACTTTGAATAAAAATCCTTCCTTAAAACTTTTGACATTTATTTAAACTAATTCTACTTTCTGGGCTTTTAATCTTTCTAAAGAGCCCATTTACATTTTCAAGTGCAAAAGTATTATCCCACAGTTTTACTTAAAGTGACCCTAAAAATACCATGAAGACTAAGGTATCGAAAGAAATCTGACTATAGTTATATAAAAAAAAAAAACTTCATTTAGTATTGAAACACCTGCTTCCTTATTAGCCACCGTCTTGCAGTCAGTGTGTTCTACATATGGAGGTCACAATTGTTAGTTTGACTTTCAGTGCATAGTCAGTTTTTACGGTGAGGAAAACATTAAGAAAATAGTTCTTAACAAACAAAAAAAACACCAAAAACATCCACTTAGCCAGTGTTCAAGACAGGTTTCATAACCGATACATGTATATTCTGACTTCACTGACGTCCTCCGTCACAAACTGCTGAAACTCTCTGTGCAGAACGGCTCAGTCTGTAGAACTTTTAACTCTTCTGAGATCAGAGATCCAACACATCAAGGGTCGTACATCGGGTTGGTGAAGTTTGCAAAACTGCCATGGTCATTGCTGTCATCTAGGGGGCCGTATGATGTCCGTCTGTAAAGAGTAATAGAAAGTAGTGCACATTTTTATATAAAGGTGGCTCTGGAGGCAGATTTATTGTGATTTACAGGACTCACCTAAATTTGTAATAGTAAAATCCTCCCAGCACCAGGAGGACCAACAGGAGGAACATACACACGATGAATGCAACTCTTCCTGAAGCGGACATCAAAAGAGACAAGAAATCAGGCTTTCTTCCTCTTAAGTTTAGTGGAATAATTTAGTGTATCATAGGAACAGGGGAGGCTGACCACCAAGGCCATGCAAAATGACTCATTAAAGATGTTTGCTTGGATTAGATCGAAGATCCATTTGGTTCTCCTTTCACAGTGGAGTACGTTTTTAATGGCTCAACTTGTAAGGGTGGAAAAAGTTTACATTTCTCAGATTTTTATTAATTATTAACCTGATTAGTGGAAGCCCGCAATCAAAAAGAGGATCCATGTGTAGAGCTATTGGAATAAAGATTAGTATCAGTGATTCTGGTATCTGGATTCTGGTTCATTTATTGAAAGATGTTCATGATAAGGCTTAATTCTTTAGGTATTTTTTTTACTGATATTCCAGCTCAGTTTCATTTCTCAAATGCATTTTGATCTAATGTGGCCAATGGTTCTGTTTAAACAGGAGTGTTATTTTGGCAATAGATGAGACAAAAAGACACAGAGTTTAGTAAATCCTGCCATTATAGCAGCTGACCGATTTAATAAAAACGTGTTCTCAGCTGATTGTACAATCTGTCATGAATTGTCTGTTTGGAGTAGGACCCAAGTGGAAACAAGAACATGATGATTATGATTTAATTAAAAATTGAAAACCTTACAAAGACGACATAGAACATGGGCAGAAACACAGAGGATTGTGGCACCAGGCTGACAAACGAGGAATAATGGGAAGTGAAACGAGCATGATAACAGGAGGATCTAGAGAACAATGAGACCTAGAGGGCTCATATTCTCTGTAGACAACAGGAAGATGAAGAGAACACAAACACACATGAAGACCAAAACAACTAAGGGTCATGACTCAATCTCTCTGAATAACGCAGCTGTAAGGTAAGTGTACCATGAACTTCTGAACTCTTCCAACAGATCAAACAACATGACCTTTGAACTTTTAAATTAATAGAAAATGTCCATGTAAGAACATTAAAACAAACACAGTCAGTGAAGCAACACTAATATGAAATATGTAGTGTTCTGAGTCCTTTTTTAACTCTGGATTTGAAACCACATATTTACATGTTATGGATAAAAACAATTTTATCTCAGAGACTAAATCAGCAAAGATAACCAGATTAAAAGCAAAATGCTATATGGCTGCAGATTCAAACAATGCATGTAAAAGGGTCTCCGGTGTTATAACTGACTGTCTGTGGTGACATTATAATATAAATGTAGTTTTAGCTTTAGTTCTGTTTCTTGTATTACATAAATGTAACTTCTGCAATATATTGTTTTACATTTACTGTCAGTGGTGTAAAGAAAAGGATGTACTCTTTTCAACACCGTTACAAAGCGGCCATTAACATATGCAAAGTGTTCAATAACTTCTGCTGAGTGACATCAGGGAACATGGATCTGTATGCCGGTCTGAGAGAAGCTGGATCGAGTCACCTGTAGCTGAGCAGAGAGAGATGCACAAATAACAAAGCAGCTGAAAAACAAGTAGCTAGAAAGGACTCACAGGGCCAGTAAACCTGGGCCCCAAAGACTGTTTATAATTTTTTAATAAATGCATTTTTTGCAAGTATTGTTCTTTATGTTAAATTCCTTGGCCCATTTCAGGTGAAGTTTTTAATAATGTTGGATATTTATGAATATAGGCAGATGCCAGGTAACCCCAGGCAGCTCAAATGTGACAACAGCAAGATTTAAGTGGTGCTCCACTCTACACCTGCTTGGTTTTTGGTGTATTTCAGTGATTTCATTTCATCACCACAAACAGGCCTGGGTTAGTTACAAAAACATTTTGGGTTATTTTTGTTTTTGCAATGAAGAAATCTCACCAAAGGGTGGTGGTTAGTTTGCCCTTTGCCATTTTGGGGTACATCTTGGAGCTGTCTGCCAGCGGACGTTGTAAACTAACTATGCCTCAAAGCCTGCTGGTATGTAAGACTCCCTGAAAATTAAATTGGAGTGGGTAGGGCATCAAAAGTGGATCTAGCCGAGGGGCTCACAACCTCGAGATGTACAGAAATATTCTTCGCAGTTTTTAACGATTTGTAGTGTTCCTCATTGGTCAATAAGTTCTGGATCACTGCTTTTACTTTGGCTACAGACTTTCGGTGCTGACCCACCGTAGTTAGACCATACAGCCAGTGGTCACAACACAGTATTCAGACATCTAAAATCGGACTTCCTCAGTCATGCCCTGTTGACACACTGTTCAGAATGACTCAGTCTACAGAACTTTAAGTTCTTCTGATATTCAGTAGATTCCTCCTTATGACTTTCTCATACCTTTTACAACATCTGTTTATCACACTCCTCCTCTGTCATTTCTTCAGACCTTCTCATCCCACTGGTTCCCCTGATTAAGCATTATGACCCCATTTCATCCAACTCTTTTTCTATTTTTTTTATCTTTCTAATCTTCTCCCCGTTTTACACTGTGTTCATTCCACTCATCCCAATCCCTCTTTGCAAACTGTTTACATCCCACTAATCCTCTTCATCCCTCTTTATAACTCATTTTAATCCCACTCATTCTCAGCCCTTTTTAATATAAATGTAGTTTTAGCTTTAGTTCTGTTTCTCGTATTAAATAAATGTAACTTCTGCAATATATTGTTTTACATTTACTGTCAGTGGTGTAAAGAAAAGGATGTACTCTTTTCAACACCGTTACAAAGCTGCCAGTCTTTTGGATAACATGCGTTTGGGGTTATAAACAATCAGGTAGCAGTTTCCATATTTAGTTTAGAAAGAAAAGGCCATTAACATATGCAAAGTGTTCAATAACTTCTGCTGAGTGACATCAGGGAACATGGATCTGTATGCCGGTCTGAGAGAAGCTGGATCGAGTCACCTGTAGCTGAGCAGAGAGAGATGCACAAATAACAAAGCAGCTGAAAAACAAGTAGCTAGAAAGGACTCACAGGGCCAGTAAACCTGGGCCCCAAAGACTGTTTATAATTTTTTAATAAATGCATTTTTTGCAAGTATTGTTCTTTATGTTAAATTCCTTGGCCCATTTCAGGTGAAGTTTTTAATAATGTTGGATATTTATGAATATAGGCAGATGCCAGGTAACCCCAGGCAGCTCAAATGTGACAACAGCAAGATTTAAGTGGTGCTCCACTCTACACCTGCTTGGTTTTTGGTGTATTTCAGTGATTTCATTT
This sequence comes from Girardinichthys multiradiatus, assembly GCF_021462225.1. NCBI lineage: Eukaryota > Metazoa > Chordata > Actinopteri > Cyprinodontiformes > Goodeidae > Girardinichthys > Girardinichthys multiradiatus. Next base: position 38,943,681 of record NC_061801.1, on the reverse strand, counting down.
CATCACCACAAACAGGCCTGGGTTAGTTACAAAAACATTTTGGGTTATTTTTGTTGTTGCAATGAAGAAATCTCACGAAAGGGTGGTGGTTAGTTTGCCCTTCGCCATTTTGGGGTACATCTTGATTACATAAAAAAAATCTAAATTATTGATTTACTCTTATCCTGTCAGTGGAGGGAAACTCTTAAATCCTAGTCCCAAATTTAATAATCCCAGCTCATGGGGTAAATGGTCGGGGAACTTCATGAACCAGTGTTTTTTTTTAATTGTTTTTAATTCTGTCCCAAACTCTCCTGAATATAATGGTGATGCAAAGCCATCACACCTTAACTCACTCAGCTTTTCATGAAATCAGCAGCCCTACAAGAAACCATAAAGGTTTCGACTCATATTTATTACAGGACTGCAACAGTCAGTGATGATGAGAAGGGAGTTTAGTTCCCGCGCGAAGGAAATAAATGCTAACCGGATGACGCCAAAACCTGGATTTCTTATCTGTTAAAGGGCTCAACAACAAGCAGGATGAAATTATAAATAACAGCAGAAGCAAATACCTTGCAGTAAACTTCAGAATGATTTCTGTAACAGGTTTACCGAGCAGGGAGAAAGTGCCGTTAATAAAAAGACGTGTTTCTTTTTCATTTGTTCATTTATAAATCTCATGAAGAACTCACTCTAAAGTAAAACAAGGAAGTGTTAGAAGAGAACTGTTCACATATTAACCACAGAATGAACTTTTCTCCTTTAATGAGGTCAGAGAAGTGGGACAGGTGGAGGAGGTGCTACATCAGGCCGCTGTGAACAAAAACACTTTATAGGACTCTTATCTGTTTTAGAATGGTAATATTAAGGTGTGGTTAGGATGTTAGGAGTGACACCGTAGCTTGAAAATGTCAGAACATCTATTATTTTGTAGCCTACATGTTGCCCGTTGTCCTAGAAAGCAATGAATTCCAGTGGTTGACATTGAGATCATTGTAATAAAGAGCAGTTTACCCATATTTCTTTAACAAATAGTATAATTACATTTTATTTTTGCAAATATTTTTCTCTTTGCTATGTTTGCTATGAGATTTTTGAAGTTTTTACATAAAATTCAGTTAAACTGGTTGGATTTCGGACCTGGACCTGGCTTTTAGACACAGTCCGCACATTTCAAGCAGGACTTAGGTCAAGCTCACGGAAAGAACATTTTCGAAGCTTATTGTTAGTCTGCTGGCCTCTTCAAACCCAGTTTCCATATCTACTAGACACCACTGTCCTGCTGGGACACCCAGCGGTCTCCAAGTTTGAACAACCTATCTCAAACTGTTAACCACAGAGAAACGGACACTGGTTAGTATTCAAGGACAGCCCACAGCGGCTTGGAATGGGCTTCCCATGGCTCTTACCTCAACTCTTGTATAAGTCTGTGAACTGTGCTTAAAAACGGATCTGTGTCAGGAAACCAAGCAATTTAACTGAATTCTGATAATGAAGAGTGATCAAATATTCAGTCAGAATTAGCCTGTAAACCTCTAACCGAAACTGTAGATCATAAATGCTACTTTCCTTCAGAATAAAAAGAAAGTAAATTAGTTGAGCTGCCTACCTGAGCTAAATGGCTTTGAAGTCTGTTCTTTCTCTTCAGGTGTGGTACCGCTGGTGGGGGCTCTGGTCGATGTGGGACTGGCGGGTGAAGTAGCATAGGACATGGTGGTTGGAGCACCTGTTGAGCTTGCTGGTTGTGAAGCTTTGGTACTGGATGTGGAACCAGTTGTGGTGACCTTGCTGGTGATGTTGTTCTCAGTAATTGTTGGTAGATCAGTGGTGTTGGTGATGGGAATGGCATTAGTGGTGAAGTCAGTGGATGTATTGGATGTTTGGGTGGTGTCATTCGGCTGAACCGTCATGTCTGTGAAGGTTGTATTCCACGTAGTCTGAATTCCTGTTGTAGCTGTGATAGACGTGGACGGTGGCGATGGTGAAGAAGATGCAGAAACATTTATGGTGGTCTTCTCAGTAGAACCTGATGTGGTGGTTTCTGTAACCCTGGTGGGGACAATTGGTTGACTGCTGCTGGTCTGACTGGATGCATTTGTAGTGGATAATGGAGTTATCAGAGATTCATTAGTCGAACTGAAAGTAGATGATGATGTCAGTTCTGTTGTTGGCGAATCTTGACATTGTGTTGTTGAAAAAGTGAACGCTGAATTTAACAGCAGACCTGTAATTCCACACGAACATGTTAGTCAATTCACACTGAATATCAGCAGATATTACTGTCACTGAGTACAAGTTACTCAGAAATATACTATATTTTGTGATGTAAAACTTCCTAAAAACTAAACCAGTCAAGAAAAATGCAATGCGCATTGGCGCACAACACATAAGTACTCAAATTAACTAGAGATTATGATTACCCTCCCCTTCAGGGCTTCCCAAAGTGTGGGTCAAGTTGGAGTGGGAAAAACTGTTCTACTTAATTAAGTGTAGGATGTTTTTACAACTTGTGAGGTGCACCTTGTAAGGAAAGCATGGACCGATTACAGCAGGAAGTGTGCAATCCTTTTAGCTTGGGAACATTTAGGGTTTCTAAAGAGGAGTTATAGTGTCCCTGGAGACAGAGAGCATCTGGGTTTTCCTCCTGAACCCTTCCTGCCTGCATCCCTGCTTTGAATAAGTGGAAGACATTAGATGGATGGATCAGTGATAAATACCATCAGTGATCTGCAAAGGTACAGAGGATGAAGTATAGAGAGAATAACCCTTTGCTGGTTTTAGCCTTTTAAAGCATGTTTCGTGGAATGTTGGCAGGTTTTAAAGTCATGCATCTACATTGTGTTTTGCTTCAGTTCCCAAGAGGCTTTCAATTAACCGTCTGTCGAGCAAAAACCACACAGATCGTTTCTTCAGCGAATAACGTGTTGGTGTGCAGGAAATGGAAACGATGCGGTGTGTCGCGTTTCAGTGTCCCTTTCAGACAGTTTGATCTTAATGTTTTCAGTTTAGTTATTCAAGGACAACACTGCATGAAACTGATGAAACATTTTCAACACCAATAAATCCACTAGAACAGGTTTCTAAGCTGTGCTGCATGAAGAGAAGAGAAAACACGACCAAACATTAAAATCTACAAACATTTCTCCCTGCCTCCACTGGTTTAGCTGAAATATTTATTGCCTTCACACTGAATCAATCATTGTAAAACCTTTGCACTGTGTAACTTCCCTATGGGAAATCTGGGTTATAATTTAACATTTATTTAAATGCAAATTACCTTCAGTCTAATTCAAACCTGATCAGGTTGTATGATAGTTTTCAGCATCATTTTACACAATTTGACCTTTTTTCAGGATCAGTTTTACTGAGAACTGAAGTCGTGCAACCAAACTTCAGTGTGACTTTAAAAACATTTACAAACACCCAACTGGAAATCAAATAAGCTCAATAAGAAGCAGGTATTTGTGTGCAATGATTATAGGGCTGACTTACATGTTATCAGATTTTGCAGACTGCAGACCCTCATCATTGTTTTCCTGTCACTGTTTATCTTCCCGAACGCTGGAGTGGCTGATCTTTGCTCCCTCTGGACGTCTGAGCGGTTCCCTGTGACTGGAGGTGCTCCTGATTATATATGAGCAGATCATGGAGGCGGGCTACACACTGACTGAGTCATGTTTAGACCTAAGAGGGCGGCTCGGTCGGGAGGTATCAGCTTTGAGGAAGTGGTGTTAGAGGTGACAACACATATTCGGAGCTTATCTTTAGGCTCAATGTTCAGTAGTACAGATTTAGCTGAGGCTCATGAAGCATTTGGAGTTGACTTTCACTAAACTGATCCGCTTTTATTGTTTCAGTTAAATCTTTCCCATTATGAAACAGAACATTAGTTGTTTTTATTCCTGTAATTCTTATAGAAAGACTAGCTTTAAAAGTCACAATTAAATTATTCCTATATAAGTATTTACTTTATTTTTTATTTTTTGTCATTTTAAGATTGGTGCTTATTGAGTTTGACTATTAATTGATTAAATGTTAAGCCAGCAACATTAAAGTTGTAATTACAACGTTACAGCAGCAGAGGGCAGCACAACACTTGATACATTCTGGAACCGCAACAGGTGACACTTGTTATGTATAAACTCTATTATTCTCCCTCCACCAAACTTTTCTCTTCAAACAAGACACAGTCAGACAAGTAAGATTCCACCTCTCTGGGTGGCCGGACAGAAAATAATTATTTGTTACTCCAGAGAACATGTCTCCTCTGCTCTAGAGTCTGTTTCAGCTTTGCATCTGATGCTTAGACCAATGACTATAAGGCTCTCAGCTGGTGCAGAATAAGCTCACATCATGACTCCTCCACCATTGTGCTTGATAATATGTATGAAGACATGGTGTTGATCTGCTGTGTTTTGTCTTCTCCAAACATCTCAACTTTGGTCCCATATGTCCAAAGGATATTATTCCTGACGTTTCCTGTTGATAAATCAGATCTCAGGTTATTAAACAGACCTTGGAGACTGAGACTAAATGGCAATGATGAGCATCGTCTCTCGTCCACTGGGTCTCCACAAGGATGTGTTCTGTCACCCTTGTACATTAAAAACTGTAGCAGTTACCATGGCAACAGAGACATCCTTAAATTTGCAGACCATACAGTTATTATTAGTCTGCTGAATGGTGACGATGACAAGCATGGGCCTGTGGTGAAGGATGAAGCCCACCTGTACTTAAACACTAATAAAAACTAAGGATAAATAAATACATTTTCTTACCCTCCATCCCGAAATAAGGACTGTTATAGATAAAAAGACAAAAATTCAACAGGATAAAGAAATCTATTTGTTCCCCGTGAAACAGTCTTTTTAAATAAGTAATGTTTTGTATTGTTTGGGTGTTGAAAGTGAGTTGACTTTTTTGTGGTTTGCAGTGCAACTTCTGGAGGACCTGCTGCCAACTGAGTTTCCCATTCGGGACAATAAATGGTGAATAGTTAGGTGATCTTTACAAACCATAGGTCTTGCTGCCATTCTTTTTAGAGAGTACCGCCCTTTCAAGTCCTCTAAACAAGCCATAATTGTTCAGTATTTTTCTAACTGTCCTGTCCTGTATTAAACGTGACATTGAACCTTCTAACTGAGGCCTGTCGAGGCTGAGATGGAATGTTTGGGTTTTTGGTCATTTCTCTGAGCTTCACACTCTGACCTTGGGGTAAATCTGCTGGGACACCCACTCCTGGGAAGATTGACAGCTGTCTGAGATGTTTTCTGCTTGGAAAAGAAATCTTTCTCTATGTAAAATTACAGCCTTATAACCTGTTAACAGTTGCTTCACTGAGGTCATTGCTGATACCTTTCCATCCTGGTTTTGTGTTAACACACACACACCTGTATGCTATATACAGCAAACTGTATTTATAAAGGTGCTCACACTAACAGTTTTTAGTTTATCATTTATCAGTTAATCTGCAGCCACTGACTTCTACTTTATTTGTTAATTAAGGTGACTAAAGGTGGGTTTTCCAATGTGGTTTAATGTGGTCAAATAAACAGAAACGTTTAAATGCTGGTGTCCATCAAAATTTTATCTGAATAATTTTAAGGCTTGGCATAAGCCACATTATTTATGATTGTTTCCTGATATATAGAACATTTAATCAAATGTCTACACACAGTTAAACACTATTCTGCATTTCTTTATATTTTAGTGGTGTTTTTTTGTGAAATGCAGTAATAGAGCAACAGTGTATCTCAATAAAGCCATTAGGTTTTTAATAAAAAAATATATCTATAACATGTTTGATTATCAACAAAAACAGCAAATTGCTCTTTTGAAAGCACCTTCATTTCTTATATAAAAACAGTCCAGAAGAGGGCAGCATTTCTCCCTTGAAATGCGCTCCAATTCATTTTAATAAAATAAAACGTTCAATTTGAAAGTCGACACGCTCAAAAAAACGATTGATAATCAGTTTTTGTCTTCTTTTTTTAGCATAATGACGCCATGGCACAATTTTAAAGATTCCACTTGAAATGCTGAGGAACCAACAGAGAACTGGTTCTGGTTTCACCAGATTTTGTCCCTCTCCAAATGGGTCGGCTCCACTGCATTGCAACTAAAGGCATTCATCCATTGCCAGTTACTTTGAATGTGAAGGATTGATGTTTGTGCTGAGGAAAACTGAGGTGAATTTTAAGGTCTCTTTTTGAATAGTTTTCTTTTATCATTTCATTGAGTTTTGTGGCCAAACTGAATAGTTGACCGCACCTTTAGGTCAGAGGTCATGGTTTTCATTGCTGCTTCCCCCCATCATGGCTAAAGGAAAAAGATCCTGGATACAAGCAACTAAATGACTGCAAGACGCCCTGGACCTGTGGCTGTAAGACAAACCCAAATCATCACCACCCCACCACTGTGCTTGAGAACCAACTTAAGGTTTCTGTCCTTCATAGTATTTGCAGATAATCTTACTCTGGGTTGAATAATGAACTTCAAACTGTGTGGAAATTGCCTTTGGATCCTTTACAGATTGATGGCCAGCAACAGTTGATGTCATTGCTGATATCTTTCCATAGTGTTGACAAGAAACTGCCAACTTCTGCTTCCAGATGTTTTTCCTCTTGCTGATGGTCATAGTTTGGTACACAGTGCAGTTTGTGGTTAATTCAGTGACTCAAGGTGTCCAAAACAAGCCAGAATCATCCAGCCTCTACCTCCATTTGGCAATAATGTCCAGCCCCATGTTTGAAATAAAAAAACACATTTAAGCAAAAACACATTAAACAGTTCTTCTTTGACCTTATCTGTGCAAAGGAGATTGTTCCTGAGGTCTTGTGGCAGCCCGTCAGATCAATGCTACCACAACGTAAGCAGTCAGGGACCTGAAGGTGGGATTGACTGATGTAGCAGAAAAATTGTTGGTTAGAGAAAAGCAATGACTCCTGGTGAACTCAACCAATCAGCAGTAGGATATGTCCATGTTGCTCAGGGGATTAATGTGAGAGTTTTTTGTGTGAGGAAACAGCATCAATGTAAATATCTCATGTGAGAGGTTGTAAAATATATGTTATAGTCCACATTCTGTCAGGGTTTGTGTAGCGGAGGACCCCGGCATGCAGACGAGCAGGCAGCATGATGGTAAGTGAAATGATTTAATGAACAGAAACTTACTGAAGAAGACGGTGGCAAAAAACAAACATGGACAGGCTGGCAAGACAGGCTTGGCATGAGCAAAAGGTCAAGACATGAACAGAAAACAAATGCTTATAATTTCACCTAAACCTTGAGTGGTTGGTCCTCTAAATGAGTAGGCTGAAATCAACAGGTCAGACTACAAAAACAATCACATTGTTGGGTTTCTGCCTGCAGAGGTTTGTATTTACAACCAAGTCAATACCAAAAAGTCTGAAAACATTGTTAAAATGTCCTTTAATGGACAGTAGTATGCTGGCTGTCTGCACTGGTTTTACTGATAGAGGTCACAGGAAGACATTTCTGTTCATCCCAGGGGGAGATGGGAATAATTAACCCCTCATGAAGTGACCTCACTTTCACTGTATGATTGCCTTATTAATGAATTAGTTTGCAAATCCAATGAGCCACATTGAAATCTCTGTAAGGTTTGAGATTTTTCTAACACTTAGATTCAGATTTTGATCCATAATCATTTGTTGAAGGTACAGCAAGTGATGAAGACTTTATTGTTGGGGAACAGTCATGCAGCAGGATTAGCTGGATGCAGGTGGGTATCCGATTTCTCCGGAGGCTGAACCTACGGCCCACACGGTCCTCAGAGCCCCCTTTTTTAAAAATAAGTCCTCGCTTTTTTGACACAAGAGCTTCGATGCTCCTGCTGAACACAAAGAGAGTAAAACATTAAAGGGATTTTCAGGTGCCACTTGATCAATAGAATAATGGGGGTAATTATCTCTGAAGTGGAGAAAGGTCTGCAATTTAAACAGACTGTTTGATTCAAGCTGAGGTTGAGTTTCCACTGGGTTTTGTTTAAATCAGACGGGTCAGTTTGTATGTGAATTTAAAGACTCGGAAGTCAATTTTGCACCGCAAACAATACGTTCTATATGCATGTAGCTTTAAAGGGTAACACTTGATCTTACTTATACATCTGTATACTGGAACTAAATGATAAAGTCTTTTCCTCAGCACTTCTACACACTCATCATGGGTATGAAAAATTAATTTAAGGCTTTAAAAAGATTTTGTTTTTTTTAACTAGTCTGCTTTTAGTTTGTTTGGAACTGATAAAACACGTTTAATACTTTTAAAAACCACATCCTGGTGTCCAAGTTGGAATTTATTGCCAGATTATTTGGTTCGGGCTGGATATTTGGCCACGGTTCTAAGCAGAACTGCTAGAGTTAATTTAAATTGGTTGGTTTCTTGGCACAGACCCAGTTTTTAGGCATAATTTACAAATCTTTTACTTAGGGTTGAGGTCAGGGACATTCCAGAAGCTTCATGTTAGCCTGTTTGGAGATACTTTTGGGACCATTGCCCTGTTGGAACACTCAGGTGACTCCAAGTTTCAACCATGTACTTCCTGTTTTGTGGTGACGTTGAAGAATTTAGAGGTAGTCCTTCTCAGTACCCATCCACTTAATGCAAAGCAGCAGCAACAACCCCCACTGCATGATGTAGATACACCCCCACTATGTTCTTATTGCTAAAAATCACTCATGTTGTTTCTTGTAAAAATTAACCCAGCCTTGAAAATGAATAGTTTAAATAAATCATTAAAATCCTGACATTTGTGTTTAAGATGAGTAAAAACCTCACATCAGAAATGATTTCACAATATGTTTGTGCTTTCTTGTAAGATGGCGAAAGGAGCTCATCCCCTCTTGCTCTACGTTCAACACGTGGCAATCACCCAAACTTAATGAACCAGTGACCTTTCACCATGTTTTCACAGACAGGCAACTGTCTGCTAGCCCTAATCCGCACAGCTTCACCAGATTGCATAATTTGTATTTATAGTGATGGTGTGAAAGTGAAGATTGATGCAGTGACTGCAGCCTAGACATTGTCAGATAAGGTGACATATCGGATCAATCAGGCACGTTTTGGGTCTCCCCAACTCAGCCATATTCATTCGGTGCTTTCGATTTTTGTTTTAGATACTTCTCAGATGACGTTCCAGAGGTCTCCGAGTGGATTGGGGTCGAAGATGATGATCAGTGAACAGCTGCTGAGCAGAGATACAACGACAAAAAGAGCAGGGATGGTCTGTTGAAGATATTTGCTCAAATGCTTCCTTTTGGGTGGGATGACAGCCCTGAAGAGCGTAACCCAAGCATAATTAACCTCTGTGCAACATGGCAGCTTTTCCCAGTTAATTTCTGCAAAAAAGAAATGAAATTCTGTCACAGAGACAGCTTTGAACTCCATGAAAGTAAAAACAGTGACTTATATAAGTAGCTCCCTTTGCTTTAACAAAGTGAGGTTGCTTCTACTGACTTGAACCAACCATTTTTTCCTTCTTTCAGGATCTTTTGGGAAGCCATACATATGGATTCCTTTCTCTGACCGATTGGTGCATCCAAATGCAGCACACCCAACCATGGTAGCCTGCTGAACCTACAGAGGAACACATTAACTTTTTTTTTTGCCTTCTAGCTATGATATTGATTGTTTCTGTATTGTTTTCTGGGAGGTCAGCAGATGTGGTGACTGACTTCAAAAGGAGCTGGTGCCAATGATGCCAAGAAGGATGAACCCTCATTCGGACATGGGCACATTTCTACCTTGTCCAGATTTGATCAGATACAGTTTATTGGTGCGGATGTAATTAATAAACTGTATAAATGGTAGTGCAAGTACTTATTTATTAAAGCTAGTTTTGCATTTTATATATCTTACAAAGGCATTTGTTCCTGAAAATCTACCAAATCTTTCAAAGGACCCGGTGAAACCTCATTGTGTGGCAGACTCTCTTTTTGTACAATTTCTGGTGGAATTGTGAAGGTCTGACCACTAACCAGGGCACTCTTCAAATTCTTCACCAGATGAGGGACATCTGGCATGAAGTACAGCCTTTTGTCTGGTGGTACTGGGTGTTAGACAAATGTTTTCTTGTGGCCCACTCCAAAAGCCCGCCACATCGCTTGGTTAGCACTGCCCATGTCAGTGGTGATATTTACCACAACAAGACCTATGGAAGCTGCTCTCTCAATGATGTCTTGGATGACTGGCTTGTAATTAGCTCCATTAGTGGAATTGCCACTAAAATGGTAACCCACAACTTGCTTCCATCTTGTTGTACTTCCTGCCAACATAAAAACACATGCATCATCTTACAATAAATTGTTTGGACATTTATTTTTGCACAATTCAGTTGTTTTGTCATCTAATACGATTTTAACTACATTTTGAATTAAAAGAACATTTTAGTCAATGAATTACAATTTTACAACAGTTGTCAGACTACGGTCACAATCAACTCTGTTATAGATACAAGTACTCAGTTCACATGACAGCAAAAAATAGTATAATTATGTCTTCTACAAAAATTAAGAATTCATCCCAGGTCTTCAGTTATATTTTCATACAGCTACATATTTTCCTCATTCATTTAAAAATGATTAAATTTTGAAATAAAATTTTAATTCTGCTCATTTTCCATCTGTAATATTTGGATTTTTTTTTTTTTTTAATACATAGGCAATAGATCTTTCCACGTAGTATAGGATGTAGATCCGAAGGTAAGTTTGATCAGAGCTCTTAACCGCTGGCACAGAATACATTTTTAGCATCCCTGCTAGCATGTGCTAGCATGGGATGCTATAAATGTATTCTGCTAGCATGTGCTAGCATGCGGAGGAGATCAGAAAGAGCATTTATATTAGGTATTGTTACTTCTGTTTGAATTTTCAAATTATGATTTAGTAGCCAGTAATCAGTTCATTATTATTTAATTACCAAAAGTCACAGGAAAGAGTGAAAAAATTAGCTTTTTGCGTTATGTTGCGCCTGAAGCCGTTCAACCTGACTGACACCGCTGAGATGTTTGGAACTATTGAGAGCTACATGAACCACGTGTATCGGCGAGTTCAAAGAGTGTCGTAACTCTCTTTCTACGGCGCTGCACTTTATGAGTCAGCTGAAGATCATTTACCCAGAAGGCTGCTACTTTCCAGTCTAGGAAATAATATTAATTGTGTGAATTCTGGACAAGAGCAAACAAGGAGCTTAAAAACCGAAGCAACAGTGGAGACTGACATTAAAACCAAGTGAGTTTATTCATAGGGAATGTAGAACAGCTGTGGCAGAGTAAGAACAGGGAGACTAATGAACACAGAAAACACCAAGGGAGCTGAATTAGAGTAAATTTAAATAAATTAAAATGCACAAACAGAACGCAAGAATAAGTAAGAAGCTAAACACAAAAGAATGAAGTAAAAAGATATGACCTAGTACAATACAGAACACAGTGGAATAACCTGATATGGAAACCCCTAAATGACAATAATAAAGAACTCAAAAATGACCAAAAAACAAACACAAATAAAACCCAAACACAGTTCATGAGGTTTGTCCAGGGTTGAACTGGACAAACCTTCAAAATGCTAAGTAAAAATTGTTCTCATCATGTCCACCTGATGTGATAAAACTGTGTGGGATTTTAACCATTTTAAGTGGGAATCCATGTAGGGTTGTCCTAATTTTGTCCTATACTTGAATATACATTTAGTAAAATTACATTTCACAACGAAAAATAAGGTATTTTTCTTCAGTTTGTGTTACTTGAGTTTATTTAACATAAACTCAAGGATTGATACTAAATATCTATATGTCCAAATATGTTAGAAACCTTTGTGGGGTGTCAATTTTTTTCATATGACTGTAAGTAGTTTCAATAAGCACATAGTGAACATTTCCTGCTGAGAAGCAAATATATGGAAACAATACAGGAAAATGAGATTCTATGGATAAAAATATGTTTGAAAGATTACAGCTGAGAAAGAAAATCCTCAATCCTATTTATCACCTGAACCAAGGACCTCTTTCCATCAGTCATCCTTTACCTGCCTGGAGATCAGGGAGCTTTTAAGTGTGAAATAGGCATTGGAAGCAATCTGATCAAATGGAGAAGACTGTGATAAAAAGGTTTTAGTGCACCTTTTCTTCTGGGAAAAACTGATACAAATGCCTCAAGTTAAACCGATATCAGCCACACACTGTAACGCCTGTAACAACATCTTAATGTGCTTTATTTAAGCAGATCTGCCCATACATCAATGCTAATTTCACTTTTGATATCCAATGTGCAAGATTAGGGTTAGGGTGCTGTCTGGTGCCGATATAATGAACGCTATATGAGGAAAGTAGTTAAGACAGTAGATCTACTAAACAGCCTCATCCAGAGAATAAAATGATGGAAGTAAAAATAGAAAGAGGTTTAGACAGGCCAAAAGGTTCCTAACGTTCTCGATAAATCCTTCCTCTGCCTCACTGTTCAGTCCATGGTGCGACATTTTCTCCTCTTCGTGTCGAGACAAACTGTTGAATACTCTTTTAATTTAGAATGCAAAAACACTTGTTTTCTTTGTACAATGTTCTCTCTGATTATGTAAATGCAAATCTGCTTTTAGCTCATGCTGTGAATTTATTGGCATTTAAGATGTCCCGTACTGTTATATGGAAGCAAATCAGTTACCTTAATTCAACTGGTTGTTTTCTCTCTCTCTACAATCTGAATGCTTCTTTAAGGGTGGAGACCTGTACCTCGCTGTCTCATCTGCAGGACTGTGTGCAGGTTGGCTTGGTTTTTCTCTCTCTTCCCTGCAGGGTGGGACTCATCAGGAAGAGCTTCAAGTGGGGCTTTTTCCCTAAGACAGAGGCCAGATTGTTTTACTCATATCAGTGGTAAACAGGCTTCTCTCACTTATCTGTGTGTTGTCCATCTGTCTTGACAGATAGCTGCTCCCACATTGATGTTCTGATTCTGGACAATGGCTAGATTCCTTGTTCCCTTGGGGCGTTGGTCTTCTCCCTCCAAAATCTCTCCTCGGAATCTCCTCACCACTCCTCCAGCTGATCTCATGGACCTTGCAGCTTCAAGGTCTCTCCAGCTTCCCTCTGACCACTCACCTTTCCACCGTCCAACGCCACCACCGCACCTCCGGCAGAACTGGACAAAGTATCAGAGAAACTATCATCTAATGGTCTAGCCAAATTCCATTTCCTTAGGGGCAATTGACAGAGTTTTTATTTTTATATTGTTTAAAAATGTAAGTTTCTTTATTGAATTATTAGGTTTTTCCCCAGATTGGGGCCCCATCCCCCCCATAATTTCTGCCTATGGGTCCAACTACCTCATCAGAATATGTCATAAAGTTCTGTAGAGGCCTGCAAATGAACCATCGTTTGATTCAAGCGTGTTGAAACAGTGAGAGAAGTAAAACATGCAGGATACCGGCCACTGAGGGCCGACTTTGGACACTGCTGTTTTAATAAACTTACCGTTGCGTCCGTTGAGTCTCACCGTTGAGTAAGTACAGAGAGTCATGCTTGTCTCGCTATCAGACAAGCATGACTCTCTGTACTCATTTCCTTTTCTTTGTTTGCATCAAGTAGTTTTGGTCATAACATTTTTACTCTCTTTAAGTGACTTTCAAGACTTTCCTCTCCTCTATGATACAAGCAGGTCTGCATTTAACTGGTCAGAATCAGATTTGTTTCGTTCTATGTGGAAAATAAAAAGTGTCCCGTGATCCGCTGGATGTGGTGAAAGCCTGCTAACCGATGGCAGCCCATTTCAGAAAGGCAGATGGTAGCTGTGGGTGTTGCAATCTGTTTCTCACTGCAGAAATCCTCCGATGTCACAAATGAGCAGGGATCTGCGAATAACAGGAACGCTGGCATGCTAGAATTTTTTTATAGGTCAGGCGTTATTTACACCCAGCATCTCCAGACAGTTTTTTGTTTTTAAAAGACATTTTCCACCTTTTTTAAGTTAAAAATGTCATCAAAAGGCAACCATACTGTTTCATTCTCAGATTTTGGTTCACTTCTCCTTCTACATCATTGCATCCCTAGAAAAATATATGAAACTCTCCAGTGTCAGGAGGGAGGTTTCGGAGGCGGGCAGGCGGAGGCAACGTGGTAAGTGAAAGAATGTTTACTGAATAACCAAAAGAAAACTAGCAGCAGGCAGGTGGAAGCAGATGCAGGCATGAATATGGGCAACAGTATACATGGCATGGAATAAGCAGTAAAAACCAGCGAGGAGTAAACAGAACAAAGGCGTACAAAATGAACGTTGTACTGGTGAACAGGGAGACTGGCATGGTGCAGGTGGACTGAATGAAACTGATTACAAGCTGACTGTGGCAGGAAGTAGTAACAAAAACAGGAATGAGCTGAACAGAGGTGCAGGAAAACAATCTAACCAATAGAAGCTCTTAATGAACATAAACTACAATGCATCATGAACAAAATAAAATAATTATTAAGGAAGTGAACCTGAGGAATGAACTAAAGCACCACCCCAAAAAAACAAAAAACAAAGCTAAACTGAAACATCTTCAAATAATAACAAACATACTAAGATTAAATTTAGTTGAAGCCCTTTAGAAACTGAGCTTTCATTGGAGCTGCATAGCTCAGCCATGCATTAACAAAGTTACACCATTTAAAGCTTAAATCATCCATGAATGTTGCTCTTTAGCTGACCTAAATGCCATTTTAATACCCTTTTCTTTTGTTTTTACATGTTTGTCAAAGCAAAATACTTTAATTTCATTCCAATAATTATTACAAGATCAACATATAAAGCTTAATCTTGCTAGACAATCCCCCTCTTAATCCACTTCCTAGATTGTACCACCCCAGAACTAATAAATTGTATGCAAACCCCAGGGGAATGTTTTGTCTGCGCGCACCTGTTGGAAGATAGAATGTGCCAGAGGTCAGTGTTTACCAAAACAAAATAAGCTTTCATTATTTTAGTTACTTAAGACAATTAGTATATTATTGCAGCTAAAAATCAAATATCTGTTGAAATGCTAAAAGATAAACTTAAGACTGTTTGTCTATTTGAGTTTTATGGAGGGAATACCAAGATGAGGCCCTCCAACTCAGTGAATGACACACACACACACACACACACACACACACACACACACACACTCCAAGCACACAAATAAATTAAATGAAAACCAGTTGCTGTATTATTTAGCTGTGCTGTACAGATGTGTTTTTACTAACAAACAATCATGGATCTAAAATTTTAATGTAACAGTAGCTCATTGTTACATTGTTTTCACACAATCACAGTTCTATGATTTTGGGGGGATTTTACCACAGAGCCTGATGATGTCACACCAGGTTTGGATCCACTGGAATGTTCAAAAAGTTTTTTATTTCAACTACTTTCACATCCACAGTTTTATCTCCACATGTGCAGCTTATCGGAGGTGGGTAGGAGCTAGTTGCAGTTACCTTTTACTTCTACTTGAGTAAAATTATTTTGAAGTAACACTGCTCTTATTTAAGTACAGTTGGTTACTCTACCCACCTCGAGTTTCTTTACTAAACAAAGACAGGCAGGTTTTAACCTCCAGAAACAGATACACACCTATACAGTTTATGTTATGTTGAGACTTCTTGACAAGCTTCATTATTCTTAAGTAATCTTCTCTCAGCAGAGCCAGGTGAACACACTGTAAATAGTATATATTGTCATTGGAAGTACTTCAGCGGTGTTCAAACATGTATATTTTACCTACTATATGAAATGACTATATGAAAATATGCTGTGAACTGACAAGACAGCAGCGGACCTTTTTGGACAGTGTGTGTCCTGTTACATCTAGTGCCAAACTAACACTGTCATGATTCATAGTATTTTGGGTTTATTTTCTAAAGGGTTTCACCATATCAGTTAATTTTTCTTATATTTTATGCATTTTTCATGCTTTTCTTTGTATTTAGCTTTATGGTTTATCTATGTGTTCATAATACTGTATTCTTTCAAAGGATATTTGTAGTATCTTTGTTTAGTTTCAGTCATGTTTTTGCTTTCAGTCTCTGTAATCAGCATTATTTATTATACCTGCTTCACACCAATCAGTCTCACTGTTCTTATCAAGGCCATGGAGGGTACACATACCCTTCTGTTCTGTTTACTCCTCACGACCATGTCCTATCTGTCCATGTCCTTCGCTGCCTCATGCCGTATTATACGATTTTGCTTTTATTTATTAAACCTTTGTTTTACAACTCCCCGTGGTGCTCCTGCATTCCTGTCTGCATTTTGGGCCCATCTCCACGAAACCCTTGACAAACAGCATTTTAGAAAAAGAACCTCATACCTACAGTCAAAGATGGTAGCAATATGGTGATGGTCTGGGGCCGGTTTAATGCTTCATGACCTGGAAAACATCCTGTAACTGATTCTGCTCTCTGGCAGAAAGCTCTAAAGAATGTCTGGCCATTCGTTTGTGTGCTTCAGGTCAAACGTACTTGGGTTATGCAGCAGGATATTCAAAGAACCACAGAATGTCCACCTCTGAGGGGTCAAATAAAACCCAAACTGAACATTTTGGAGACGGCCTAGTCAAAGTTTGGTTTTAAATTCAACTAAGAGGGGCGTGTCGGGGGCACAGAGATGGAACGCGCGACTCATGTTTGCTACGTGTCTTCCCTCTCACTAAACCTCTTTCTTGTCAGCTCACTGTCAAAAAATTAGAAAATAAAGGCCACTAGTGTCGCAAAAAGACAACTAACAAGCGATGTCCTGACCTTAAATGTGGGATTCATGCTGAGAAACGTGGCTGAAATAAAACAATTCTGCAAAGCAGAGTAGGCCACAATTCCTTCATTGCCAGTTATCAGAAATAACTGACAGTACCTTAGGTTTAGGAGGAACCTACTTTTTCCAAATAGGGCCAATAGATTAAATCATGATTTGAAAACAGCTTTTTGTCTTTCATCAGGTTATATTTGTCTGATATAAACAAAAAAGCAAAAGCAGAAGTAATTTGTCAGGGAGCAACTATGTTTTTACAGGACTAACAAGTTGATGTGCATTCAGCATGTAGATTTATGAAGTGACCGAAAGGGGGCGTTTAAGTTCCTTCACGCCAGTTAATAGAGTGAAACAAAATGTGCGCAACAACATTGAAAGGGTCATGCCAACATATCGTTTTACAATTTAAATCCTAATGTTTTAAACTCATAAGTGCATTTAAGTTATTTGTTTGAATAAAGGTTCTTCATCCTGACAGAATTTTATATTTTTGTGGTTTCAGAGAGTTTTGCTGCTTATTTCCAAACCCTCCAATCTTTCCCTCCATATGGTATCAGAAGAGGAGGCAGCTTTCAGCGACAAATCAAGGCTTTCCATGCTGCCCCCACAGCTTTACAATTTGAGACCAAAATGAGCTACAGGCTTCTTCTTTTCCTTTTTTCCTCCTACCCACAAGCAGAGCCCCGCAATAGGCAGATGGGTTCTGACTTAAAACTGTGAGAAAATAACTCAGACATATATAAACAAGGTTGGATTCGACCCATCCCAACTCAGTCACGGGCCTTTCCTTCTCCTGGTCTAATCAGCTTTAACTCTGACTGATTGGTCAGAGTTAAGTGGCTTAACAAACAAAAACATTTGAAAATAATCATCATGATTAGGCTGCAAATTAATGTAAATCAGCCAAGCTCCAGAGTTAAACTCCTTCAGACATTCTGAAGGGCTATCGATCAAGACCTCTTCAAAAGATTACGGGACAGTCTGCAGCACTGAAGTAAAATACAGGTGCATCTCAGCAAATTAGAAAATCATTAAATCAATTCAAAAAGTGAGAATCATGTTATTACACACTTTCATTCCATACAGAGGAATATATATTTGTATATATTCAAGTGTGTATTTATGTTAAGGTGAATGATTATGGCTTACAGCTAATGAAAGCTCATAGTTCAGATTTGCAGAAAATTACAGAAAATGAATTAAAAAGGATTTTTAAGAAAGATATGTAGGCCTACATAAAAGTGTACCCATGTACCCTACTGTTCATGCAGTCAGTATTAGTTTGGACTCCTTATGCACGAGTCACAGCATGAAGGCAGTGTGTCATCGGCCAAAGGCTCTCCTGACGAGTCAAAAAAGCACAAGTTGCTTTAATAGGAGCCTAACAAGTCTATGGTCCCACCACATGTTTTCCTTCCACTAAGCTTTTTTTTAAATAACCTTGGCCACAGCAGTGACATTTTCTTGGCCTCCCATGAAGAATACCAATAACTGTCTGCTGGACAACTGTTCAGTCAGCAGTCTTTAAACCATAACATACCATCGCTGTGATAAGAACCCAGGCCAGTCAGTAAAGGTGGATGTAGATGTCTTGGTAGTTCTCTACGACGTTATCATTGACCTGTATGGTGCTCTCTTCACAATTCTGCTTGATAATTAACGTTGACATCTGAGGCTGACCCCTCCTTGAACCGCCACCTTAGTGTGGTGGAGAGGTTTGAGTGCTCGCATGATCCTAGAGGTTATGTTGTCCAGGGATTAAATGTCCCTGGTCGGGTCCCCCATGGCAACAGGCTCTGGGTGACGGGTTAGACAAAGAGTGGATCAGACACCTTCATGAGGACTATAACAACGAGACACGTGACGTCGGCCGGGATGGCGGACACGGGGTCCCACCCTGGATCCAGGCCTGGGGTCGGGACTCGTTGGCAAGCGCCTGGTGGCTAGGTTACTGCTCGTGAGACCCGGGCGGGCTGAGACCAATCGAGAGTCGCGAGGCCATCCCCCAATGGGCCCACCACCTGCAGGGGGAACCATGAGGAACCGGTGCAAAGAGGATTGGGCAGCAGAAGCAGTTGAAGACTCATTTTTCAGACTGGCTTTTAACAAGTTTTATGCTGTATGATGTTATATGTTTGCTGCTTTTATGTTTTATCTCCTATATCTTTAAACCCTCTTTTTATTGTAAAGCTTTTTGTGTTTTGTATTAATACTTATTATTATTATTTTGCTATTATTATAAGGGGTATTATAATTATTATTTTATTACTACTATTACTACTAATAATAATAATAATACCTTGACTGTGGTATGAAGCTACATAGCATGTTAGCTTCAGTTTTTAAACTGAATCACTGGAATAAATACAGTTTTTAATAAAATTCTAATTTATTTAGATGTGCCTGTATAAAGACTTTTGCACAGCACTGATTATGAGTTACAAATGCAGGAATGTCAGATTTGTCCTGCATGAAGTTCTGCATAAAACACCATCGCTGCTTCATTCTGTGTATACAGCTCAGTGGAACAACAGATTAGTGGAGTAAACAGGAGCTTTTCAACAGATATGCACTCATTTCAAATGCAATCATAATTTATCTGGTTTCGTACTGCCTCCCTATTCTATCTGATGGGACATTAGATTTCTTGATGAGCCTCATTGAATCGACATTTTCAGGCCCTTGACTTGCACAAACACACTCCGATCACTTGGCTGTGCTCTCATGGACCCACACATGAATACAGAGCGGCAGCCATCATCACGCAGCCACTAACTGAGATGACCACAATTACAGAGCATCTTCTGAGTATTCCAACTCAATCAGACATGATACAAAAGGCCTTATCAGAGCTGACGAACTACCCTCTCCAGTCCCCTTCTTCCTCCTTCTGCTGATTGCAGCCATCAGTTTCTGTGTGGGTGAGATGGCTGCCTGATAATTCTCCTCCCGTAAATGACGCCATCTCACATGTTTATGTTTCAAACCGTTTTGTCCTCTCTACGTGTCAGAGCAAAGCACCAACTAACCTCTTAAAATGCACTCATGTCAAGGCTGAAAGGATGTAGGATTCATGAGGATTCGTGGAATTTTTCAAATATCCAATCTAAGATTCAGTTACGACACAGGTACAATGGATAAAGATAAATCATGAGATTCAGCTTGATTCGCATAAATATTGTCAAGAATTCAATACGATTTACAAGAATCTATTAAGAATTCTGCACAAACATTAGGAATCAGCTAACAATATACCGAATCATCTAAGAATCAGGTAGGAATCCATTTAAATTTGTTCTATTCTTAAAGATTTGTGGGATTTTCCATCAAAGAAGTGATGAGAGATGAGCAGGAGTAAAAGTTATTTGAATGATGACTCTTTTTTACATTATTTTGCCTTTTTCTTATTTTTTTAATTTTTTCCAAGGGCAGAAGACAGATTGGGGCAGTTTTAGGGGGTCTAATGCTTCATGAATCCCTGATTGAGTGAAGATCACATGGGAATGCTTACAAGTCAATCAGGAATCAGTTACCATACCTAAGAATGACCTACAAATTTGTTAAAAATTAAATGAGATTCTTTGGGTTTGGAAGTTTGGCACCAAAATCTTGAACAGCTCAAAACCTTTGCCAGAAATGTCTGATGGCTCCAGAACTGCAAGAACTGACTAAGAATAAAATATGAATCACTTACGAATTTAAGGAACTTCTTGGCAATTCTTGTTATTCGTGGTCTGTGTGGAATTGGGACTTAGGATTTCTTCCAAAATGTTTATTTTGGGTTTTAGATTTAAGGGAGGTGAGTACAAATGCACATTTCAGATTTTGTTTGTTCAAATATTTGAAAATCATTTTTCACTTTTTTTTTCACTTCACAGTTGATCGTAAAATATGGAAACGTATTCTGAAAGTTACTGGATGAAGCGGAGCAGGTAAATCTCAGAACATGTGAATTTCTGCTTACATTATGTAAGTGGTTACATTAAGAATGAACTAAATTGGTTTTAATCTGAGTGTACTGAAGTTAGAGGCTGTTCTTGGGTTTTCACCTTCAATGGAGTAACAAGGTTACGGTGTTATGGATGAAAGGTCACAATCATGACTGATTACAGGTCAATTTCAATCTGAAGTTTGACTAAAATCATTAAACAGGACATTTTTGGCTTTATTGTTTGGAAATAGAAGGCACTAATAAATGCATCTGTTATTTATAGACCAGCATTTATTGCACGTTTTGTCTCTTTTGTCCACATTGTTCTTCTGTACAGGATTTTTCCAGTCTTCGGTGTTAGCTCTCTAGAGGCTAAATGCTGAAGTGGATGCAACTAATATATTGTGCATTTTGGCACATTACCCTTTCTGCTCAGACATGTTCTGCTCTCACCGTTAGAAACTTACCACATGACCAATTTCCACTAAATGGAGTTTAAACGAAAATTCAACATGGAGTCACCACCCCGTCACGTCCAATCACTCCTCACTGGCTGCTCCAATCAACGGCCGGTCCGCACTCCTCCTCGGCCAATCATCTCCCAGGGCATCACTTTTAAAGACCTTCTGCATGGAAGACACCGCTCTTCTGCTGAGCTTTGACCCTCCTCCACCTCTTCTCCACCATAGGCTCCCAACTCCTTCCATACCAAGACCTACGCCACCACCAGGATCGGATCCCAGGGAGGAAAGACGTACCTAATCCTAATCATAAGATGTTTATTCAAACTCATTTTCATCCTCAGCGTTCACGTCTCCCTCAGGGGTCCGAGCACCAAAGAAATAATCTTTCAATAATAAACTCTTTAACCGTCTTCTTGTTGTTTCTCCATTATGTGAGTCTTTCCAGCTTGAAATGCCTCTTTCCACGGTTTCTGTCGACTGATTCACACGTACCGCTGTAACCATGACCACTAAAAGCTTGTTACCTTTTTTTGGTCTTTGTTGAAACACTCAAATCTGTCCATTTACTATTTTTCACAAGGTAAAGTGCATATTTTCAAGATCTTTCTTCAAAGGGTACTTGCTAAATAAATCTGAAATGAAAGAGCAACCTGCATGAAGAGCTGAGTCAGGCTGCAAAACGCTTATTTCATAACCTGGCAGTCAATTATGTTGCATTTTTACATTTTCCTTTTATTTTAATTATTACTGTCGAGCTGCTCAGGAGCCATTTTCAGGCTTTTTATCAATTCATTTATCTGAGTGTGTGAAAACCAGTGCAATTTACTTTAAGAAGTTACCAGAAAAACCCAGCAGCTGAGACCCATTGCGGCTGAAGTGCAGCTTTGGGCTGAAGAAGGAGGTTCTCGCCCAGGGCAGCAGTCCTGCAAGAACCCCCACAGATCAAGATGCTTCACTGGCGGCACCACCTAACACCTATCTGCTGCCAGTGCTGAGCTTGCTCTTGTGATAAAACAGTTTTGTTGTTAGATGCTGTCCTAAATGTTGCCCTATCCGCAGGAAAAGCTCTCAAGTTGTGTTGGTGGATCCAGATTACTTTTCTTTCAGCTTCTTGAAAAGCGATGAGTGACCACTGAAGACACAAGAAGACACAAATGCAACAATCAATTTTTTCGTGTCCTGTGTTTGTAGTTTTGAGCATGCGTACACTGACGCCCCAACAAGGCTTTAAGGGTTGGAAGCCAGGAGGGAAGGAAATTAAGAAAGTGAGAAGACACATTATTAAAAGGATCACTGAAATCAGACAGTTGGGTAGAAGCTCACACTTTCTTTAAAAAAGTCACTAAGCTTTATTTCTAAATTAGTTTGCACACTAGAATTAGTGTATAGTCTCTGAAGTGTCCAGTACTAACAAGAGTTTGTAAAAACACCATTAAAATTAGTAGAAATAACAAGTAAACACTAATTAAAAATAAGTACACAGAGAATGTTTAGAGCTGTGTTATAGGCCAATGATGTGCAGGAAAAAGCAGCTCAAATTGCAAAGTACCGGTTAGTTCAGCTAACTTGCCAAACATGTTTTAAAAATGATTGTCTTCTGGGCCAGCAGAAGCTTCTAAGATTGCTTCAGAGTTTTATTTTGAAAGGTTGGCTGTTCATCAGTCAATGTGCGAAGGTCTTAACTTAGGTTACAGGAAGTCATATTTGTGTTTATAACATCTTTAGTTTGTGCAGTGTCCCTTCAGTGTGATTTATCTACTATTAATGACTCTCTTTAACATGTCTGTATCTCCACAGAGTTGACTGCTGCAGAAATAATCCGGCTTCCTGAAATCTGCTCCAGGAAACAAGGATTTAAAGGACCCTAATTTCAGACAGCAGTGTCCCTGTGTTTTCCCACATTAGGACAAAGCCGATACATCTCTGCAGACAGCAGAGATGCTGTCAGAAGGATTAGGGTGGCTGTTCTGGGCAGCAGTATGTGGTGAAGCGATATGTTTGTGTGTTGTAGCTGGTGTCTCAGTGGCAATTAAAGCACCGTTCAGATAAGTCTACAAAAAAGGTTCTGTTTTTTTTTTTTTGCAGCTGCACCGACTTAAACTCGGAGGAAGATTTGCATAACAGGAATACTTTTGTTGTCACTTGGGTTTAAGCTTATTCCATGCAGTGACACATTCAGAACGGGACCAGCTTCAGGAAATCTGCTCCGCTCAGATCTGAGCAAACAGAGAAGGATAATTACATTTGTATGATCTAGATACAATTATTTGGTAATGCGGGATTTCCTGTTTCCCTTAGGTGCAATTAAAATGTGACACAGAGGCCCATTTCTATTCTTCAAAAGGGGAAAGACAAGACATGCCATTCAAGTAAGGCAGATGTGTGTTGATCTTAATAAATCAGATACAGGCTTCAAGCCAAAACCTACTAGTCCAAACTTACCCATATCTACACTTACAATAATGAAGGAGTTGAAAACAAATGCAACAAACAAGACTAGACAAGGATCCAAATGTATCTTCCCACCACCTACAGTGAGGAGGATGGAAGGTAAACATCTGCAAAGCTCACCTTTACACAACTGCACCACAGAGCGGCCTTCTTGGCATCTTCTCGGCGCCATAACGACCATTAGATGCTATCTAAACAGTTGTTTGGGAGGCATACCAGGAGAAACGTGTTTGCCCTACCATCTCAAACATAATGTGAAGTTTGCTAAAGTCTGCTGAATGGGTGTCCAAAGTGTGGCCCCTGGGCACACTTGAGATCCCTGGAATAATTTTGTTTCGGCCTCTGACTGCAGTTCAAGAATACTGCCAATCTGTAAATATTGGTGAGGCAGATGAAGACTTCTTGCATTTTTTTACGATGAGATTTTCAATGAACATTTTTCTTCTTAAATGAAGAAAGTTTCGGTACAACACAAATGATTCTTCTTTTATTTGCCATGATTTGTTGCTTTCATTTTATTATCATAGTAATTAGGGCCGCGAACATCTAGCAAGTTTTTAGTCAAAAAAAGACGTGGGCACGCCCATTCATTAAGTGTTTTCTAAGAAAGTTCTAGTTTTTGTTGCTGGGAATAGATTAAAAGCATTTTCTAGACCAACAAAATAGAAAACATTTGACCCAAAAAGTAAAAAAGAACTGTACACATTTTTTTCCTATAGGCAGACGTCTGAAACCCTTGATTTGGACCTACAATTTTTTGCTCTTATTTACTTTGTTTCATTAAATTATTGCATGTTTAATTTATTTAAAACCAAAATAATTCACAATAAGATTGTTTTGCCTTTTTAAATGAAAAAAATGACCCTTGAGGACTTTCAACTTTCTGTTCCCAGGGCCTTGGGAACCTTGGTAGACTGCAGAACATCATGAACACTTTAAAATACCAGCACGTTTTCTCCAGCAGGAGATCATTTCATCTAGAGCAATGTTTGACTGAAGAAACAAAATGGGTAGAACCACACAGAACCAGGTAGAAACTCATCAAACCAGAAAATAAGCTCGGCCCAGTCATTCCCAGGCTCCGCCTGATCAACTTGCCAGATTTCTGTTGTGCCGTTTCTTTTAATACCTTAGTCTAAAGTTGGAGGTAAATTCCTGCTAAGTTTGCTTTAGTTGCCCCTCCAAGCATTGCTCTGCATCACTCTTTGTTCAGGTCGTTTTTTCTCTCTTTCCAGCTCATTCCCAGATTTATCCAAGGTGTAAAACCACTCAAACATCCATCAACCTGAGGCAGATAACACAGCTGCTACCTTCCTGCTAGAGCACGGCCTTCAGGCAGTAACAACTTATGCGGAGATTCCCCTATACCCAGCGTAGTGAGACCTGCAGGTCCAGAGGCCCTTGTCCGATTTCCTGGGAGGTGACACGAAAAGATTCAGACAACAGTAAGGCGTTCTGATTCTTCTGACGAGGCGGTTTTTTGGTGCTAAGAACCTGGTGTTTCTAAAAACCATTGACCCCTTTTTGGTTTTCTTCCCTTTTCAAGAACATCCCCCCTCCAAATTAATGTTAGATTTTGTCATTTAAAATCAGCCCTTTCTTTAAACTTCAGAAAGAGACCAGGTAGTCTCTGCTTCAACACACCTAAATAAAACTCATCAACAGTCATTAAGGTCTGCAGAGGGCTGGCAATGAGCCGTTTATTTGATTCAGGGATGTTGAAGCAGGGATGCACCTAAAGGTTGCAGGACCGTAGCTCTTGATGAGTTGGAGATCCAAGGATTCCTTGAATTTTCATTCAGAAAGCTTTCCCCTGCAGCAGTGGAGTATAATTATTGTTCATTTTGTCCGTGCTTCTTTTTACTTCAACAAATCTTTAGCAAATAGATTTCAATGTGATTATTTATTAATATAATCCTTGATTGCGTCTAAAAAATTTGGCTGATGATAAATAATTATTATTTTTGATAAAAACCTCTTAGCTTCTTTTAATTTGTACAATAGATGTCATTGGGGGAGGAAAGAATTCCTCCTTTACGTCTGACTTTTGATCAGATTTTGTCAGATTATGAGACTAATTGAGACTGATTGTTTATGTACATTAAGTAGCCATGAAATCTGCTACAGATCAATCAGAAATGTTGAGCATTAATAATTATTTTAAAATAAATGTCCAAACAATATAGTAGAAATTGGACCAAGAATGTATCAGTTTGTCTTGCTTGTCCTCTTTGTATTCAAGAAGTAAAAGGAGCAAAGTTTTGTAGTTCATATAATGTCAGAGTCAGACCCTAGTGTGAATTATGTGTTCCTGTTGTGCTTTGTTTCCCTCTCCTTCTGCTTTCCATGCTGAGCTGCACACCTTTCTCTTCTGTCGATGGACCCCTGCTTGGGGCACACCTGTAGAGGATCTTCATCAGTGACTCAATTAAGTTTAGACCGTGAAGCATGCTGCTGCCATTGACCTGTTTACATGCAGGTCATGCTGTGTTACTGTTTTAGTTTTTCTACAAGGGATGTGTAATACAATTAGATGCTATCCATGGCAGATAAGGTCAAATTGAGGTTGTTTATCGACAATCAGGGAAATATTGTCTATTGCAAATCCACATTTGTTAATTTTGCCTCATATTGATTTAACAGATTTGTTAAACTATGTGTCATAATGTTAACTGCCGACCTGACCCACATGCAGAGAACAACCAGAGACAGATGAGATTAGTGAATGTTTATTGATCTTGGGAACGGGAAACAAGACTGGAGCCGTCTGGCGGCGGGAGAAGAGCAGAGTTACAAACTCTGGCCTCAGAAAACGCACCAGAACTAATTGTGCAGCTTACAGGTAAGCACAGGGAAACCTGCCGGGGGGAATGGTCATAGATCCAGTGGTGTAAGAGAGAGTGGCTCGCCTTGACCGCCGTGTTCGTTGAGACGGGGCCGACAGAAGGTGCTGGGAGGGCGGACAGGATTCGCTTCGCTGGTGGCTCACAGAAGAGTGAGCCTGAAGGTTCAATTCGAGACTTGGTTCAGACCGATTCTTTAAATCTGGTCAACTCCGTTGGATTCAGAGGTAAGGTTAAATTGGGGCCATAAAGTTTGTTCAAACGAAAACAATTTGAACCTGAAAAATAAAAGTTTGTTCAAAATAAAAAAACATTTTAACTGAAAAATAAAAGTTTATTAAAAAGAAAAACATTTGAACCTGAAAAATTATTTTGAACCTCTCCCCAAAACATTTGAAAACTGGAAAAAAAAAATTTGGAACTGAAAAAAAAAAAACAGAAGTGAAACTAGGAAAAAATTAATTCAAAATTACTTTTCAGATTCAAGTATTTTTTTCGAACTTGCAGATTTTTTTTTCGGCTTCAAACTTTTGGCCCTGTTTTGGCGTGGGGGGCGGGGCCTCAGATCACAGGGGTTGGGAATCATGACTGACAGCTCAACACAGTGGCTGAACAATATATTCCCAGCTGTTGCATTCAGGGACTGTGGGAACTAGAATTATCTGTAATACATCATCGATATTCTATATATATGTGATTGGTTTTGAAAGATAACATGCTTCACCGATAGAAGCGCAGCTTACGTGAAAACACGACGCGCATCTCAGAGGAGAAAATATGATCTTGACAGATTTGCACAGCATTTTAAGTCCGTGTTGGAGATTTCCCTGCTCTCAACATTTAGCAAAAGAACCACCAGACTAAGCGGTGGGAATGAAACCAGATGCAAAACAGGGCCAAAAGTTTGAAGCCGAAAAAAAAAATCTGCAAGTTCGAAAAAAAAAACTTGAATCTGAAAAGTAGTTTTGAACTTATTTTTTCCAGTTTCACATCTGTTTTTGTTCAGTTGCAAAACTTTTTTTCCAGTTTTCACATTTTTTGGGGGGATGTTCAAAATAATTTCAGGTTCAAATGTTTTTCTTTTGAACAAACTTTTATTTTTCAGGTTCATTTTTTTTTTCTTTTGAACAAACTTATTTTTCAGGTTCAAATATTTGTTCGTTTGAACAAACTTTATGGCCCCGATTTAGCTCCATAGTAAGGCACCTGGAAGTGTCAGGACAGGCAAAATCAGTGCAAGTTTACAGAAAATTTCAGAAATAACTTTCAAACTACGAGAGTAGATTTCAGGGGAGGCCAGTAGCTGTGCCGCAATGGCAAAACGCTCAGGCAACGAAGTGCAGGCGCGGCCTCTTCATATACTGGCCACCTGATAAGCCTGATGAGCTGCACCTGTCCCTTCTCCAGCACCTCCAGGCAACGGCACCTGGCGGTAAAATGGTTAGCTGCAGGCAGACACACCACAGATTCTGACACTATGTTGTTAAACTGGTTGTGCCGGTCAAGACAGACACTAAATCTAAATAACTTGTTGATATGGTGATTTAATGGGCATACAGAGAGAAAAAGCACATTGCATGTTTATTGTTTTCCTTGGATTTTGCAAGAAAAGAAGGCATGCAAACCTAGAAATGCTGCTGCAGATGAGCAGCTTTAAATCCAAAACATTCACTTTGTGAAACATTCAAAAAACAGAAAGAGGAGCAAGAGGAGTGAAGAAGATCAGGCGTTTGACTTAGAGCAGGTAAAGTTCTTATCCTTCTGAGGAAAGAAACAGGAGAAACAAAGATTAGGATGAGAAAACATTGTTTTCCTGGAAATAACACTGAAGTTTCATTTATAAGACTACTCCGCAAACTTTAATACAAATTACACACAAAAGCAAGACTGGATGTGAGTGCTATGCTAGATTTAGTATTCTGGCTGTTAGGTGTCTGTTCTCACCACAGGGCTTCATCAGCTGTTTCATTGGAGGCTAAACTGAATCCTCAACAACATGCATCTGGGACTGAAGCTTCAGGGTGTTCTTGAAGCACCATCCAAGATCTCCACGAGGAAAAGCCTTTAAGAAATATCACAATGAACAACACTGACAAGCAGAGGTGGCAGAATGTCAGAATAGAAATGCTGTCTGTGCTGCTGGATTGTTGTTACTTAGTCTTACACCAAGAATATGGTTTCCATCAACTCCACAGAGTTTCTGAGGTCTTAGCTGCTGCAGGAGCAGTTCTAATTCCTTCTCCCAGGAATAAAATACTTTTTAAAGGAGAAGAGTTTAATGTCCATATATGTAAAATCTTCCCTGTGTGCAGCAAACTCTAGTGATGCAAATGCATCTCAAAGAAGCTTAGAACTTGCCCAAAGCTCAAATGTATATTTAGTCCATATTTATTCACCATGGAAGACAAAGATAATGGCTAAAAGGTTTATTAGAATTTAAAGGTAAGAAAGTCAAATAAAATCCACAAAACGTTGTAAAACAGCTAAAAAAGAAGCTAAAACCAAATTGGAAAAAATGAAACAACTAGTCCAGGTCTGCTTGGTCCAAGAGAGCGGGGGAAATTTCAAGACCGTTTTAGGGTCTCGTAGCAGTGGGATGGTGGACATCTCCTGGAAAGCAGGCCACCAGTCATTCTCGTGAATTAAATCAGTGGGAAAAGAATCATAGACTCACCATCCTGTCTCAGTGGGAAGAATCCTGGACTTTGGCCCCACTACCTGAGATCCTGTGCTTCCAAACCCTGCCAACACTGCAGTTACTGCTACTACTACAGCTCCTGCCCTTTCTTCTTCTGCTGCTGCTTCCATCTCCAGCAGGCTCTCCTCCTGTGCATGGTCTCCTGTGGATGATGGCGGCAGCAGCGGCCTCGTCATCGTCCTCCTTCCCTCCACTGTGTACCATTCCCGGTGGTTCAGTCTAAACAGGTGTGGCTCATTAGGGTGAAGCGACCACAACTACAGAACTAAACATGCAATGAAACTTCACCTCCTGACGACAATAGGTTTTTAGGAGGTTTTTAGTCAGGTCGTGTTGTTAAATAAAACCCAGTCCAAACCTTTCTTCCAGAATCGTTCTGTGTTTAGACCCATCACCTTCCCAGCTTCTGACCAGCTTTGTTGTTCCTGGTGGAGAAAAGCATGATGCTGCCACCACCATGCTACACAGTGGTGTCAGGGTGATGTGGACTCTTAGCTTTTCATCCCACATACTCAAATCAACATGGAAAACCAAAACCTTCTTCTAATTTTCAGAAAAGATTTAGCAGCCCAGTAATGTTTATCCTGAGTGTGCAGGTCTGATGGTGTCTTTATCCTTTAAGAGATCAGAAACCTGGAGGGAAAAACACTCCATTCCACTCCAAACAGACTCCAATTATTAATAGTTAATAACACTGAAAATGTTTTTATGAAAACATCGATACAACATCAGTTTTGTATAATATTGGGAGGAAATAAAACATTTAAACCTTGTCCAGACTGTCTCTGCAGGTCATTCCATCAAACAGAACATTTTTACATTAAATAAGTTAACAATAAATCAATTAACATTTAATCTGTGGGTGTGAGTGTGCAGGTAGGTCTTAAAGTGGACAAAGGTGCTGTCAGGTGTTCGGTTACCCGCATGACTGAAAGTGCATTTAATGTCTGATTTGACAACAGGATATCTGGACCCAGCCGCTTTCTGAAGGTCCTGATTCCCTCCGACTGAGCGACGTTTGGCTCAAAGCCTTTTAGTTGCTTTAAAGTGACGTGTTGAAGAAGGACGTGTAAATTGGCGTGTAAAATTATACAGTGGAGGTTATTTAACTGCTGAAAGGAGAAGGTATGGAGTGCTTAATGGCACATTCAAATGACACATGGAAACAGCAGAAAAGGTTTCCAGGCCGATGCCTCTGATCTAACACTACTCCAGATGTATAGTTTGTTAAAAACACGCGTACCATTTAGTTATGTGTTTCAACAGGTTTTAGTTGTTATCTTCAGATGGTTTAAGATGCTTAAAGTATTTTCGTCCTTGCAGATTCATTTTTGTCACGCTTGAATGTTTCAGACCCTCAAACAAACGTTCAAACAGACAAAGAAAGCAACATTTTAAGGATGACTTCATATATAAACAAACGTTAAAAGCAACCTGGAAATGTAGGTGTGGAGGTTCTGGTGGTCTTTGGGTTGTTGTTCCTGCTGTGTAACTCACATATGATTAAGATTAAACTCACAAACTGATAGTTGAATGGAGCAGATATCATGATTCCATCAATTACAGCCAGTCATCCTGGTCCTGAAGCAGCAAAGATTCCCCAGACCATCACACTACCACCACCATGTTTGACTGTAGGTATGATGATCTGTTTTAGTTTCACACCAGATGAAAGGAGAACACTTTAACTGAGGCAGTGAGGCCTGCAGAGCTTTAGATGTTGTTCTGGTTCTTTTGTGACTTCCAGACGATCCATTGATGCTCTCCTGGAGTAATTTTGGTAGGTCAGCCACTCCTGGTAAGGTTCTCCACTGTTCCACGTTTTCTCCATCTGCGAATAATGTTTCTCACCATAGAAATTGTTTTGTGACTCTTTCTAGACTGACAGACGTCAGTGATTTGTTGCTTTTAGTCTACTTCATGCTGTCAGACAAGTTCTATTTCTAGTAATCTGAGCTGGGTGAAACTGAACTCAACTGAAAATGAAAGGATGTGGTTAATAACAGGTAATTCATGATTTAACAGTGGTGGCAATTTATTTTTACACAGGCCCAGGTTGGTTTGAAAAGCTTTTCTCTTTAATTTATGCTGACATTTTTATATTTGTCTGAGGAGGAATTTTCTTCAATGAACTATAACTTTTAACAAAAATCAGAAACAGAAGAAATCCATCGGGGACAAATACTTTTCGACAGCACTGTACTTTAGATTGGTTCTGATACAACAGAATGATTGCCCAGTATGCCCAGTCAGTCATATACAGTTTAACTGTTTTCAGGTCAGAAATTAACCTTTAATCTCTAACCTTTCCATCACTGGCATAAATATGGAAAGAAGCTCTGGAAATTATGCAGTCCGATAGAACATTGCTTTATGAGTGTGAAGCATTTATTAAGCATGTGGTTAGAGATTAATGAGAGCCTTTTAACCCGCGCCTCATCCTAGCGTCCAAGACAAATCGAGTTGGACATTAACATCCACTTTGATTCAGAAGAGGAGAAGGATCACACCGTCTTTTTCTAGGGTCTGAGGTGTCTGAAAGCTGAAGAAAACGTCAGAAGGAGTCTGGTTTGGGGAACAATAAAAGCCTCTAAAGTAATGAGACTCTCATGAAGAAAACAAGGGGTATTTTCCTTTACAGTCTTTTTAAAATGAAACGACATGATTGCAGTTGCATGTATGGATTTCTAGCTGCTGATATGTATTTTATTTCTTTTACTGAGCGCTGTAACAGTTAAATGGCTGTTTGGTTGATTGACGAAAAAAATCCAATAAACCTTTTTTCCAGCTTTTAAAAAAAATATATTGTTTCTTTTTTCAAAGATTTCCACAAGAGAAGCAACATTACTTTTCTCTGTTCAGTCACCAGGAACAAATGCATCCCCATGAAATGTTCAGCTCACAAACACAGCAGAGTGAGCAACTGCTGCAAAGCTCACACAGTTATATTTTATTAAGGCATATTTTAGGTTTTTATTTAAGAAACTAAACTATTATTCTGTGCATTTGTTCAGCAGTCTGTTTAATTATTTAATATCAGGTCAAATTAAATAAAGTTTATTGATGGGATTTGTTGTTTTTTGTTTAAAAAGAATCTAAAAAGGCTAAAATCCAAAAAAGAAACATATGCTTGAGCAAAACTAATTTACTGTCTTTCAAATAGACCACAAATATGAATAATTTGTTAAATATCTAGATTTTATGGATGCAAAATGCTGCAAAAAAAGTGATAAATTCTCACCCTTCTCCCAATATTTGGACATTTAGCAGAAATAAATAATTTTGGTCCAAAATGATTTTATATCAGATGGTGTAAAAATAGTGGTCTCTTTTTATACAGAGCATATCTATGTCTATCCATTGAACAAGATAAATATAGAAAGAAAGGGTACTAAGTGGACCTGGGCTCACAATTACCTTCCTGCATTGGACCCATTCGGTATTACTAAATGCAATCTTTGTTAGCAAACCAGTTGGGCCCCTATTATAGGGTTTACAAGGGTCTATTAAGATAATCCTCATGGGTCTGAGAGGTCTTTGACCCAGACTGGACCTGAATCATAACCAGCATAAGCAGTAACATCACCTTTATGTAACATTTAGGGCCCAATGTTAGCTGGGCCAATCACATAAAGCTGTGATAGCAGCACAGAATTTCTACCATCTTAATACCACTTTTTATAGTTTGTTTTTATTCAACTCAGAATGTCTGATTGTCCTACATTGTTACCTCAAAATTTCACTTTATTGTAATTCCAGCTCCATTTAAAATCTCTCTTACCTGGAGTAAGAGAAAGGAGCAGACAAAAAGAACAAAAATACAGACCAAACAGAAAAAAAGCAATCAGTGCTTGAACATAAAAATATATTTTTACAAAAATTCATCATAGTTCTAAAGTCCAAAGACAATTCCTTACTCTGCTCCTGAAACACTGCACTGCCTCGACACTGAAGCATCAACATAAAGATGTCAATATCTTAAAATCAGTGAGACAGCCAGATGTCAAATTTCCCCAGAAAGTCACAGGACCATGCTTTAAGAACAGAGATATCGACCTGAGAGTTCATCTGTATGTTTCTGAGTGCAGAGCCCTGCTCGGCTGCGGGGTGGTGCCTCCCTGACGGCTGACGAGCGCAGGACAGCGGCTGACTGGAAATGAATGTGGACAGCTGAACGACCGCGGGGCAGCCCTGGCTGAGGGTCATTATCTGATGACCTTGTGCTGTCTCACGCGGAAAGCTGATCTGACAGGGTGAGGCCCGGGGCCATGGACACACACGTCTGAGCACAGATAACCACCAGGACTCCCACCGACCAACTAGGAGTCAGGGGCAGACTGAGGACCAGGAGGTGTTGAAGCATTAACATCAACACTTTGCATGCAATTAACCAATTAGATCTTTTTTGTGCTTTTAAATTGGCACAAGCAGGTAGTCTGTATACTGCTAGAGCGCAACGTACAAAACAGATTGGATTAGATTTGACCACGTTCACGTTTCCATGGACACAAAAAGATCAAATTAAAGTGATAAAGAAAAGGGGCTTAAAGCTAAAAAAAAATGTACCTTATAATTCAGCGTTCACTAAAACTGCTTGTTTGAAATGGTCAGAATTTGCTCTTTAATTGGCTGCTCCAATCAGCTGTTGCTTGATTATGATCCAAGTGACTTTAATTTTTTATTTAATTACACCCTGTATCAGCAACTTACAATTCAAATTGTTTTTATCAATAAAAATTGAAAGTTTGCATTTGTCATAGTGTTACATATGGCTCTGACCCACATGCAGAATCACGCTCAAGGGAAACGGGTACAAGTTTGAAAAAGGTTTATTTAAGGAGAATGGATCGGTATGGTGTGCAGGAACAACTGTAAGGAAAAACGACAGGTAAGTGGCACAGGAAACGAAACCAGAACTTAAATGTGAAATGTCTCTTACTAGGAGGGAGTAGGCAATCCGCCAGGAGGAGAGGGATTCGGACTGGAGAAGAAGTGAATATGGAGTCAATAGTAAGTCCGATGATTTCTTAGTTACTTGGGTTAGAGCTTGGAGTGCAGGCAAAGCGTCAGCAAAGAGGTGGAGGGTGGACAGGTTAGGTTGAATGGTCTCTGGAGAATCCGGGTCCAGAAGCAGCCAGCCGGGGAAGTTCCAGAGTTCGGCGTCGGGTAGGTGTGTGTGGAAGATCCTTCCTGGGGAGATCCTAGGAGCGAGGCTAGAGCGAAACGAGGCCAGCCTGGGTAACCTCCAGGTAGTCGCTGCTTCAGTTCACTAAGAAGAACAAAGAACAAGTTAAACGTTGTCAAAGGCAAAGTACACATAAACTTAATTAATACGAGGCTGGCTTAGTAGCTACCACAGAGGCAAATACTCGAGCGACGAGATGCTGGCTGCTTCCTGCTTAAATACTCCAGGACTCAATCACCGAGATGGAAAACACCTGTCTCCACCACTGCTGAGCACTAGCGCCTACTAGGAGTCAAAAAACACAGACAAAAACATACAACAGAAACTCCAGCCCCGACAGCATTTTCTGAATAGAAAACTTTGATCTGCCTTACTTTGTATGAATGGTGCTCAAATTATTAATGCTATTTCCCCCAGGTAGAACTCATTCTCCAACCTGAGTTTATGCTGTCGCCATCAATTGGTGGACAAGACACAGAATGAACGCATGAACTGGAATGGGTTTCAGAGTGTGGGGCCATAGAGTGATGATGACTGTCTGAAGCCATGTAATATTGGTAAACCCTGCAATGTTGGAATAGTTCATGTTGGGCTAGACTAGTTAAAGTAACACTAGTCAAGGGTTTGGGGAAAGTTAACTAGGATATTCACAAATAACCGAAAATATGCTTAACTTTAATGGGAGAAGGGGTCTCTGAACCAGAATCAGGAGCTTGTTTTAATTTTGTTCAAGAAGTGAACATTTTTAGAGAGAAGCTAATGTTGGAGAAAGTAGCTCTCAACTAAAGACACTAAGTTACAGTGGTAACAAAATATTAAATTACATTAAATCATAGGATGCATGGCTGCAAAACTGGTAGCACTGTTGTGTTACTGTACAGCAAGAAGGTCATGGGTTCGACTACCGGCCAGGGGTCATTCTGCATGGAGTTTGCATGTTCTCCCCGTGCATGCGTGGGTTCTCACCGGGTACTCCGGCTTCCTCCCACAGTCCAAAGACATGCCTGTTAGGTTAATTGGTCACTCTAAATTGCCCTTAGGTGTATGAATGAATGTGTGCGTGGTTGTTTGTGTGTTGCCCTGCGATGGACTGGCGACCTGTCCAGGGTGTACCCTGCCTCCTGCCCATAGACCCTGTGACCCACTATGGAAGAAGCGGTACAGAAAATGACTGACTGATGACTGACATTAAATCAAATGTTTGTGGAGTAGCCTTTTTAAAAGAATAATAATAATACATCTTAACAAGAGAAACTGTAAGTTTTAATAATTCTTTTTTTACCAAATCATATTTGGATACTACAAATACAAAATTTTACATCTCTCTGACGTTTGCAGGCATTTGTTAGACATTGTTTCCATAATCTAGATGGATTTTAAATTGGAAATTGTTCAGCTAATGGAGGTCTATTCACTGAAACGTTGCCCTGTTAAACCATGTGTGGAAGCGTCACTCTGCAAAATGTCAAAAAGTTTAGAAGTAATTTTTATAATAGAGTTGAAAATAGAGAACAAATAATGAAGATGATGCTCTGCACTTCCTCGCTTACTCAGCACTTTTTGTTAAAACCCAGCTGCTAAGAGGTTATTATTAATAAGGTGGAGCATTGCCTGATTATTCAAGGTTGCAGTCCATTATTTTTCTACACCTAATTAAACTATGCACACTTGCTGCAAAATGAACACTGGATTTCTGAGTTTTATTTGAACCCCTCCCTAAATGTAAACAAATATTTATGGCTGAATTAGTTTGAATTAGGCTGCACGGTGGTGCAGTTGGTAGCACTGTTGCCTTGCAGCAAGAAGGTCCTGGGTTCGATTCCTGGCCGGGGGTCTTTCTGCATGGAGTTTGCATGTTCTCCCCATGCATGCGTGGGTTCTCACTGGGTACTCTGGCTTCCTCCCACAGTCCAAAGACATGACTGTTAGGTTAATTGGTAACTCTAAATTGCCCTTAGGTGTATGAATGAGTGTGTGCGTGGTTGTTTGTGTGTTGCCCTGCGATGGACTGGCAACCTGTCCAGGGTGTACCCTGCCTCTCGCCCATAGACTGCTGGAGATAGGCACCAGCTCCCCTGCGACCCACTATGGAATAAGCGGTAGAAAATGACTGACTGACTGACTAGTTTGAAGTCTTTGTCGCTGCCAGAACTGTATGTGTGTTAATAATCTGCAGTCATATCCACAGGGCTCTGTGCAGATTGTCTGTGTCTGTGTGTAGCGGTGCTCCCCTTTTCCTTGCAGGGTGTTCCTACAGAGAAAAAGTAGATCAGTATAAACCAGTTGCTTTATGACCCACATCTCAGGTGTGTGTGTAGGTATCAGTAGTTAGAAATAACCTGGGGTGTTAGAAGAAGTTTTACAATCTTTATTATCTGCAGTCCTGAATTCAAGTTAGATTTAACTTATGTTTAATTGGTGGCTGTACGGTGGAACAATGATTAGCAGTGTTGTCCTGCAGCAAGAAGGTCTTGGGTTCAATTCCGGGCCTGGGACATTCTGCATGGAGTTTGCAAGTTCTCCCTGTGCATGCGTGGGTTCTCTCTGTGTATAGCTGTATTCTCTGTGTAGGCTCCAGCTTCCCCGCGACTTTGGATGGAAAGTGGACATAGACTTTGGATGGATGGATAAATTTTAATGGAAACCTTTCATTCTGTGGTTCTGTGAAAAGACAAACTCCCACTCGCTCCATCATATAAAGACTTTACGACGGCACTGTGGGCTCCATTTGATTGGCATTCTTAGACTTAACAGTGTGGGTTAATAGTGGCCAGCTAAAGAGCACTTAGCAGCTTTTTAGTAGTTCTTAGTCACACACAAAATGAGAGTGGAAAAAAGGTCCAATCACTAAGTCCTACTTTAGCTCCATCAACATTTCTCTCACTTTGATCAGGAACTGCTACATGAACCCGTCGCAGTAAGAACCCGTCGATAGGTTTAAAACTCTAGATTTTAATTAACTGGAGAAATCTTTACACTGTAGTTCAACCACAGTATCACTGTCTTCATTCATTAACATCATGTCATCAGAATTTTTATCTAAATATTTCGACATAATAATCACACTTTCACATCCTTGTCATTATTTTAAAGATTGTCTTCAGCAGACAACCTCACTATTCATTATCGTCACCGCCACCATCAACCACCCAACTCTCATCATCTGTAGTGCATTATTATCGTTCAAACATGGCAATCTACATCAGCATGGCTTTAAGCTATAAGTGTTTCCAATAATCAGGCCAATTAGGATCTCTTTGCACAGTGCCAGTGGACAACTAAAGCCAATTTAAGGCACTTTATAGAGAAAGCAAGTTCAGTTTGCATCTAATTAAACAGTTGAGTGTGATCTAAATGTTATCAAATTCAATCCAGAAACGTGAGGTCCAATTTAAATAAGTACAGTTTAATCAAACTTCATTCAAATTCAACATGATTTAGTTTAATACAAATCATACCAGTAATATCAGTTCAGTTTACACCAGCTTCAATTCAAGCCAGACAAAACGGTGCGTCTGAGTGTCATGTATTGTGAGTTAGGAGCCAGACCAAGGCGCAGACAGTAACATGGAAGCAACACGGTAAGATGAAGGATTTAATTATATATAAAAAACAAAATGTACAGCACGGCACAAGGAGAACAGGACATGGATCATGAACAGAGAAAAAGGCAGTATATCAGGAGGCTCTAGTGATGAACAATGAGAACCAGTGAGCTTACATACTAAGGGAAGAGTGGAGAAGGACATTGATCAAGGGATAATGGAGAACAGCTGAGGCAGAGGGACAGCAGGGAGACTAATTACCACAGATGGCGCTAAACTAAGGCACCCAGGGGAAAAGATGAACACTGAACTGAGAGAAATAAATCCAAATGTACAAGGTACAAAACACAAGAAGAAACTAAGAAATAAAAATAAAAACCAAATCCTAACACCCAAGGATCATAACACTGAGACTGTTCAGTGTTACATTTGATTGTATGTGAATAGATGAGGTGAGTTAAAAAAAAGTGTTAATCTTTTATTGTTTTTGTTTTACCAGCTCATTGTGTTGTATTATTTTCCAAACAGCAGCTGGATATGAAAGAACATTGTGTGAACAAGGTTTCCTCCATTAGGGGGGATTGGTGCTGGTGATTCCACAAAAGAGTCTGCTTCATCAAGGTGCAGGAAAGGCTCCAGCTGCCTGTTGTTTTAATACTTAACACCGTCATCCAAACAGGGTTCAGCTCAATTCTTTCTGATTATCTTATTAACATTGGATTAATTACACAATTAAAGATATTCAAATGAGAACACAGGATCTTGTTATTGTCCTTGTGTTTTAAAGACGTGCGGCAGCCTGAATCCTTTACCAGTCCGATTGTCTGGGCACATCACCTCGCTCCTCAACTACAATTTGGCTGCTGATAACAGATCTTTTAATATTTCTCCTCTCTGCAATATCACAGGGACTGTGGAGGTGCCAGGCAGGGATATTGAGTGAGAGTTAAGTTTCTCCTTTTTTTCCGGCTTGGCCTGGCATCAAAGCTTATTAGACAGATAAATGAGAGCTGGACTTGCGTTGGACTCAGCCTCTTACGGTTCCCTCGTGTGTGTCATTTCGTCCTCTGAATGCCGGCTCAATCAGATAGCGGCCAGCCTTTCACTCTGTCCACCATCTTTCTGCATCTGTTAACTCGTGCCGCAGAGCCAGGGCCTTGAGCTGTGATAAACAGCTGCTTCTATTTCACCTCATACACGCTTCCTTACCCAGAGAAACATTTTATTTATAGGCCTTGTAGAGATCACTTCATTTTTATGCAAAACTCTAAACGGTTTGGTGAACATTTGTATTCAGTCCTTTACTCTGCCCCCACAGATACCCCTAACTAAATCTAACCATGAAAGCTATAAGACATTCCTTCTGCAGTTTCTAATAGACCATGAAGGGGAAAAGCACACATGTGGTTGAACGTCAGATATTAAAAATTAACTTCTTGGTCCACAACAAAAAACATGTGCAGGAAAACTAATACTGCACATTGACTTGAACAAACCATCTACACAGTGAAACATAGTGGTGGCAGCATCATGCCTTGGGAAAAAATTTTTTAACAGGAACAGGGAAGCTGGTCAGAGCTGAAGTGAAGATGGATGGAGCTAAATACAGGACAAATCTGAAAGAAAACCTGTTAAAGGCTGCAGAAGACCTGGGACTGGGGTAGAGGTTCACCTTCCAGCAGGACAACCACCCTGAACATACAACCAGAGCTACAGTGGAATTATCAAAGTGGCCTAGTCAAAGCTCAGGCCTAAATCAAATGGCAAATGTGCAGCAAGAGCTAAATCGTGTGGTAAGGCGTATTCATCACTTCCTGTTTTCACTGCTGCACTCGGTGGATTGTTTGGTGTCTGAAGGCTCTCTCGTTGATCTGATTTCTCTCTACTGTGATACCTCTTACTTGTTCTAATACATAAGCACATTAAAACACATACTTTCTGTTGCTGCATTTAACGTTTGGGGACTCTCCGTGTCTTACATGGTTTTTCAAGTAGTGGTAAGGGGTCGCTAGCTTAGCGTTAGCTTTAGCTCCACCACGGCTACCCGTTCTGCTGTTTCTCTCTCTGAGTCTCCTCCTCTCTCCTGGTCTCTATGTCAGATGTTCAGGTACTCCTCTGCTTCCTTTAGTGATAATGGTACGTGTAATAAATGAAGCATTTTTGTAGCTTTGGAGGCGGGGGTGTCAGAAAGCCACCAAGGGTAGCTCACCGTAGCAGTCCTTCAGCAGAGCCCGTGCAGCCGGGGCCTCAGGCCGGCTGGGTGACGATACGTAGAAAGCACAGTCCTAGATCCCAGCCCACAGGTCACCACCAACCCGTCTGCGTTTCCAACAGAGTTTTCCCCGCTCAGCGACACACCCGCTGAGAAGCCAACTCTGGTAATTGGCAGCTCCATAGTCAGAAACGTGGCACTAGAGACACCAGCGACCATAGTCAAATGTCTGCCAGGGGCCAGAACGGGCGACATCAAATCATACCTGAAGCTGCTGGCTAAGGATAAGCGTAAATACAATAAGATTGTTATTCCCGCTGGAGGTAATGACACCTGGTTACATCAATCGGAGGTCACCAAAGTTAGTGTTGCTTCGGTGTGTAAGTTTGCCAAAACAATGTCGAACTCTGTAATTTTCTCTGGTCCCCTCCCCGATCTGACCAGTGACGACATGTTTAGCCGCAGGCTGTCATTCAACCGCTGGCTGTCTAGGTGGTGTCCAGAAAATAATGTGGGTTACATTGATAACTGGAGAACATTTTGGGGAAAACCTGGTCTGATCCGGAGAGACGGCATCCATCCCACTTCGGATGGAACTGCTCTTCTTTCTAGGAATCTGGCTGAATTTATTAGTTCTCCAAAACTCTGACAACCCAGGGTTCAGACCAGGAAGCAGGGTCATAGTTTAATACTCCTCTCTGCAGCTTCTGTACTGCTACCCACCCATTACCCTATTAAGACAGTGTCTCGCCCACGGCCGAAATGTAATAGATTAAAAAATAATCTAAAAGGAGGAAATCAGGAAAATCTCATAAAAATAAACACAACTCAGACCGAAAAGAAAAATAAAACAATTAAATGTGGCTTACTGAACATAAGATCTCTCTCTTAAAAGACTTTGCTAGTTAGTGACCTGATTTGTGACAATCACATTGATTTATTTTGCCTCAAAGAAACGTGGCTGCAGCAAGAGGATTATGTTACTATAAATCAGTCAACTCCTACTAATTATTTAAATTTTCACATTCCTCGAAATAATGGGCGAGGAGGAGGAGTAGCAACCATCTTTCAGTCCGATTTATTGATTAGTCCCACACCAATCAATAGCTACAACTCTTTTGAATATTTAATCCTTAGTTTTCCTCATCCAAATTGCAAAGCACTAAAACCACTTCTGTTTGTTGTTTTGTACCGTCCACCAGGCCCTTACTCTCAATTTTTAGATCAGTTTTCAGACCTGTTATGTGATTTAGTGTTAAATACAGATAAAGTTATTATAGTGGGGGATTTTAACATTCATGTAGACGCTGAAAGTAATAGCCTAAATATAGCGTTTAATGCTATCTTAGACTCAATTGGCTTTGATCAAAACATTAACAAACCTACCCACCGTTGTCTTCATTCTCTGGATCTTGTGCTGACATATGGCATTGAGTGTAAAGACATAACAATATTTTCTCATAACCCTGTCCTGTCTGACCATTTTTGAATAACTTTTGAGTTTAATTTAACCGAGTACTCCACACCTGAAAGAAAATTTCATTGCAGTAAATTATTATCAGACAATGCTGTTACAACCTTTAAAGAATTTGTTCCACTTTTAATTTCCTCATTATCACAGAAAAACAGTGGAGGGAAATAATTGTGTTTCTGCCCCTTCACAAACTGATTCTCTTGTTCATAGTGTTACGTCATCATTGCGTGATGCATTAGACAATGCAGCCCCCTTGAAAAATAAGGTAATTATTCATAGGAGGCTGGCTCCCTGGTTTAATTCAGAGCTGCATACTTTAAAGCGCAATATTAGAAAATTGGAGAGAAAATGGCGCTCTACACACCTAGAGGACTCCTACTTAATATAGAAAAATAGCCTATTGTTGTATAAAAAGACACTTTGACAAGCTAGAACAGCTTATTTCTCATCATTAATAGAAGAGAACAAGAATAATCCTAGGTTTCTCTTTAGTACAGTTGTTAAACTTACACAGAGTCATAGCTCTGCTGAGCCATCCATTCCCTTAGCTCTTAGCAGTCATGACTTTATGGGATTCTTCCAAAATAAAATTGATTCTATTAAAAATAAAATCTTAGACATACTCCCAAAGATGCTTACTTCATCCTCAGCAAGTGAGACAACATTGGAAGTAACTGCAGAACCTGATGTGTGTTTGGACTGTTTTGATCCTGTGGAGCTTCCT
The DNA here is from genome assembly GCF_021462225.1 of Girardinichthys multiradiatus. Taxonomy (NCBI): domain Eukaryota; kingdom Metazoa; phylum Chordata; class Actinopteri; order Cyprinodontiformes; family Goodeidae; genus Girardinichthys; species Girardinichthys multiradiatus. Next base: position 38,901,398 of record NC_061801.1, on the reverse strand, counting down.
GAGTTATCAGAAATATTAGCTTCATCTAAACCTTCAACTTGTATGTTAGACCCAATCCCAACCAAATTATTTAAGGAAGTGTTGCCTCTAATTACCAGCCCCATTTTAGATATGATTAATCTATCTTTAGTAAATGGATCAGAACCACAGGCTTTTAAGGTAGCTGTAATTAAACCTTTACTTAAGAAACCTTCACTTGATCGAGATGACTTGAAAAATTACAGACCTATATCCAATCTTCCGTTCTTATCTAAAATTCTTGAGAAAATAGTTGCTAATCAAATGTGTGAACATTTATACAGCAATGACCTGTTTGAAGAGTTTCAGTCAGGTTTCAGAGCTCATCATAGCACTGAAACAGCTCTGCTGAAAGTCACTAATGATATTCTTATGGCCTCAGATAATGGACTTGTGTCTGTACTGGTTCTGTTAGATCTCAGTGCTACATTTGATCCAGTCGACCATAATATTCTCTTAAAAAGGCTGGAATATGCTGTAGGGATCAGGGGAACAGCGCTAGGCTGGTTTAAATCTTATTTGTCTGACAGATTCCAGTTTGTTCATGTAAATGATAAATCATCTTTAAACTCCAGGGTTAATTGTGGAGTACCACAGGGTTCAGTACTTGGGCCAATTCTCTTCACTATATATATGCTTCCAATAGGTCAAATTATCAGGCAGCATAGGATAAATTTTCACGGTTACGCTGATGATACTCAGCTTTACTTATCCATAAATCCTGATGAGCCCAACCAGTTAGATAGACTACAAGCATGTCTTGAAGATATAAAAACTTGGATGACTTTAAATTTTTTGCTTCTAAATTCAGACAAGACAGAAGTTGTCGTCTTTGGACCGAAGTCTTTAAAAAAGATACTGCTTAGTCAATCACTTAACCTGGATGGCATTAAATTGACCTCTGATAATAAAGTAAAAAACCTTGGTGTTATTTTTGACCAGGACCTGTCATTTAAATCCCATATTAAACAGGTTTCTAGGATTTCCTTCTTTCACCTCCGGAACATTGCCAAAATTAGAAATATCCTGTCCAGGAGTGACGCTGAAAAACTAGTCCATGCATTTGTTACTTCAAGGCTGGACTATTGTAATTCATTACTATCAGGATGTCCACAAAATGCAGTTAAAAGCCTTCAGTTGATTCAAAATGCTGCAGGAAGAGTTCTGATGAAAATTAAAAAGAGAGATCATATTTCTCCTATTTTAGCTTACCTTCATTGGCTCCGTTAAATCCAGAATATAATTTAAAATTCTCCTCCTCACATACAAAGCCCTTAATGATCTAGCTCCATCATACATCAGAGATCTGATTGGTCCATATGTTCCTAACAGAGCACTTTGTTCTCAGACTGCAGGTTTACTGGTGGTTCCTAGAGTCTCTAGAAGTAGAATGGGAGGCAGATCCTTTAGTTATCAGGCTCCTCTCCTGTGGAGGTTTCTTCCTGTTAAAAGGGAGTTTTTCCTCTCCACTGTCGCTACATGCATGCTCAGTTTGAGGGATTGCTGCAAAGTCAATGCCAGTGACTGTCCACTGTCTCTACATGCTCATCCAGGAGGAGTGAATGCTGCAAGTCACTGACTGGATGCAATCTGCTGGGTTTCCTTAGATCTAAACTTTTTATCCAATTTGAATAAAAAACTAACTCGGACTGCACTGTTCAATGGTTAGGGTTAATTGGAATGTATGTACCTTACTGTTGTGAAGTGCCTGAGTTTGGGCTATTTTCTAAAGAATAATGGGCAAAATTCTCAGCCTCTAGATGAAAAATGCATGAAGACCTAGCAGCTGTGACAGCAGAAAGGAGGTTCTATAAAATATGGGTTCAGGAGGGCTGCATACAAATGTAAGCCACACTTTTGGATTTTGATTTGTAAAATTGTAACATCAAGAACCTTTTATCGCTTTAATTCCACTTCATAACTATGCACTGCTATGTGTTGGTCTGTCAAATAAGATTGATGGAAAATGTGAAAAATGGTGTGATTACATTTCCATGACACTGCATGTGATCAGCAATTCAATTGGCTTCTTCCTGACTCAATATATGTAGAATGGATTCCAGCTTGACCAAAATACTAGAAGAAAAAGCAGATTTACTTTCCTCTAAGGCTTCCTGCCTCGTCGTGCTGCTTGGTCTGAGTTTGCCTGTTCTGACAAATGTGTGAGTGTTTTGTTCAGACACCAACTGACTCCATAAAAAAGATATCCTTGACCAGTTTCCTGTAACCATGGCAATAGGAAGTGCTCTCCAATCACGTTTTGGTATTGTGCGTTAGGGAAGTGCCCCTTTTCCTGCTGTTCTCACAGCTTCCTCTCCGTTGGCGTGTACTCGGGACTCGGCTTCGGGTCCTGGAAAGCTGCACAGACATTTTTACCACAGGCTTTTACTGTACTGACTTGGTTTTCTTATGAATTCACCCAACACTGCTGCCGCATATGATTTACGTAAGTTTGAAGTTTCTTGTAAGATTTAAGACACACATCAGGGAGTGGCACTTTAAGCTACAAGAAGGCAATTATTTTCTTACCTCCTGCAGCTTTTATGTGATCTTGTTTCATATTTGTTAAAATGCTGATATTTCTTTGAGGCCCGATGGGTTTACCTGAACACACTTAAATCAGATAAAACAAGCTGTCAGCTCTTAATTAAACCTTGACTGATTTGATGATTTTATGCCTTAAATTATTGTTTATGCTGTTCCTTTTCAGGGTGACATGATTAACGTATATCTGCACAGATTTTTCTAAAAAACATAAGAATTAGGCGAACAAGCTTGAGTTTATTGTGGATTTTTTCTAATTTACACAGGGTCACAGGTTTAAACAGCGAGGCCACAATTATTCATACCCCTGCCAGATTTAGATTTAAAATTATATTCATTCAGCCAACAAGTTTGTTTCTTATAGAAAATGCAACAGGCATCTGTTTAACTTAAAACAATATAAAAGGAGTGTATATTTAAAAAACTTTTGTTTACATTTTAATCTAATCTAATTTTAATTTATTTTGGGCATAAATATAGAAGACCAGTGTTAGAGTAACTAAACAGAACTCCCAACACATTTCTTTGGTCTAACCTTTGTGATTTTAGGTCAGAGGCCCCTCAGCGAACCATGCAAACGTTTTATTGCACAGCTGTTTTTGTTTTTTAATCAGACCACATTCAGTTGACCATCTAACGGACCTGGGCTTTCCGCATCAATCTAATGCATTATTATGCTTGAGTCCAGGTACTTTCACAATTAAGTTCTGGTGTAAGCATGAAACAAGTTACCTTTTATGCTGATGTGTTAAAGCATTAAACCATGCGTTAATGCTCCACCATACAGCTGTTACCTTTTGGTGTCACATACACGACAGGGTGAAACCACAGAACCCTGCCCAATGAGGACCGTGCTATTGCTAATGTAGTGTGACGCTGTTCTTGAGGCCAAAATGAGCCAACATAAACTCTTCACCCTTTACAATAATGTTTGAGGTAAAACAGAGACTGTACTGGCTGCTGCAGCTTCCTCCATGTCTGTTTGGTGACCCGATCTTGGACAGTTTTCCTGAGAGGGAGAGCTGCACAGAGAGCAGCTGAAACACGTTATTACATTTTAAGATGCTTAAAGCAAAGTCCTGAGTTTATGAAGCAGTGGAACTACTTTTTCCTGTATATTTTATCTTCCCCCTGTTATTGATCAACTGGGACTGTTACAGTTTCACCAGTAAATGATCCTCTCTGCAGCCAGTGTTTGTCTTTAAATGGTTTAAAGAAGGCAACCGAATCTCTACAAGGATCTAAAAGGTTTATTCTGAGAAATCAAACAAAAATAACAGTTTTTCAAATAAAGTTAAATATACTTTCAGGGAAATGTAATTGCACTTTTTGTCACACATTTATGTGGGGTTTTTTTCCCCACAGAAATTAGCTGTGAACAACTGTATTCAAAGTATCTGAAGCATTTGCATAAACAAAACTTTTGTTTGAAGCTATTAAATTATGAGGCCACACGAGAGACGATGTTAAATTTAGAGGAAAAACTCCATAGTGACATAAAAGTCTGGATAAATGTTTGTTTTTTATCTGCTGGAACATTCAGCAGCAGAAACCGGGTTTGAACTCAGAGCGTTACCATTTACCATCTTCTCAGATTCATCTTCTGAGCTGGTAACCTGAGACCAGCAGGACTAAACTCTTGGCCACTGAACTTTTTGTTTTGTTTTACAGGACCCCTGAAGACATCCTTGTGCACATTGTTGCTCAGATCTCTGAGAACTGATGGAGTTCAAGTCAAACAACATCGCTTTCTCTCTGTGATCAAACTTGGCAGTGATGCATCTTGGCCACCTGGTCACCAGCAGCTCCACTCTCCAGATTTCACCTCAAGCTGACGTCGCTGGTCTCACTAGCATACACCAAGTTCTTCTGGAGACAGTTCAGCCCGGCCAGGTCAGAGCCATCATAGGTCCTAACAGGGACATGGAGAAGACTCCAGAACTGCAGACACCACAGCCTTCAAGAAGCTGCAGCTCACCTGGAGCTGCTGAGAAGTCCTGCTGGAGCTTGGATCTGAGGGTGGCTGTGCTGCTGGTGACTCTGGCTGGAGCTGTCGTCCTGCTGCTGCTCTACAAACTCTTACAGCTGAGGCACAGGTGACTACATGCTCTGTACTAAACCCAGGGTTAAAACACATCTTGGCTTGAGTTTCAGGCTCATTTTTACAAATATCTCCACCAATTATCAGACGATTTTTGATAATTATCCGTGGCAGCCCTAAAACCTTCCATTTAGTTACCAAAAAAAAACAATTATGAAACACTTGTTTTTACGTATTACCTCTAGATGAATTGCTTTTCTCATTGCAATGCTGATACCTTAGATTTAATACCAAAAAAAAGTCACCACCTGGATTTAACGAAGCAAATAGGTACGAGGCTCCTATTGGATAATTACTGCATGGGCGATTATCTTTCAGCTGGCAACAAGTTATTTAACCAAAGCTGATGCAATGAGGTGTTTTCACATCCTGTGAAAACACCTGAGGAGATTGCAGAAAATACTGGAATTGGGTTGAGAACTGTCCAACAAATTATTAAAACTGTAAGGATAGTGTCTTCAAGGAAGAGATGTGGTCGGAAAACAGTCCTGAACAGCGATCTCTTCAACATTTGGCCAAATTAAATTAAAGAAAAACAAGAGTAGAACTCGGCTATGTTTCACTGTGAAATTAAGAGCATTTCCACATGCACGATACGAAGGGAACTCAAGGGATTGGGACTGAACAGCTGTGTAGCTGTGAGAAAACCACTGATCTGTAAGGCTAACCTAAAAAAAAATGCTACAGTTTGCTAGGGAGCACAAAGATTGGACTCTAGAGGACTGGAAGAAGGTTATGTGGTCTGATGAGTCCAGATTTACCCTTTTCCAGAGTGATGGGCGCATCAGGGTAAGAAGAGAGGCAGGTGAAGTGATGCACCCATCATGTCTAGTGCCTAGTGTACCAGCCTGTGGGGGCAGTGCTATGATCTGGGGTTGCTGCAGGTGGTCAGGTCTGGGTTCAGCAACTGTATGTGTTCAAAGAATGAGGTCAGCTGACTACCTGAATATATTGAATGACCAGGTTATTCCATCAACGGATATTTTCTTCCCTGATGGCACGGGCATATCGCCAGGATTCATCAGGCTCAAATTGTGAAAGAGTGGTTCAGGGAGCATGAGACATCATTTTCACACATGGATTGGCCGCCACAGAGTCCAGACCTTAACGCCATCTTTGGGATGTGCTGGAGAAGGCTTTGGATAGCGGTCAGACTCTCCCATCATCAGTACAAGATCTTGGTGTAAAATGAATGCAACACTGGATGGAATAAAACATTTCAGAAGCTTATTGAAACAATGCCACAGCGAATGTTTGCTGCAACCTAAGGTAAAGGCGGTCCAACAAAACATTAGAGTGCCTGACCTTTTTTTTTTGGTGGTGACTTTATTTTTGGCCAGGCAGCGTAGTTTATGATGTTATGTTCAGTAAGGAGATCTCTAGGTTGTATATTTATGATTGTTTCTTTTTCTTATCTTAAAATAACAAGACCCACCGGCTTATTTTGTCTTGGCTGTAGAAATAATAATTCATAATCTTGAGATAGGCTCCCGACCCCATTTTGTCATAGTAGCAATTTCTATGTGTCATTAATCCAGGTTGAAATTATCTTAAGCTTGGTTGAAGACATTGTTCGAATATCGAGGAAGCTAAATATTCAGATACTTTTATTAAGCCATTTTACTGAGTTAATATCTTACATGTTTCTGTATCTCATTATCTTAAGATATGAAAGCTCTGATGCTTGAGAGAACAGGCTGAAGTCCTGACAGTGATGCTGGGAGTTGCTTCAACATGTCAACAACTCTAGTACTGTGCAAAAGTATTCACTCCCCTTGCACATTTTCACATTTTTTCATATTACAACCACCAAAGTCAGGGCATTTTATTGGGATTTTGTGCAATAGGCCCTTACAAAGAAGATGCTGACTGTGAAGTGGAAGAAAATATATACATGGTTTTCAATTTAGCTCAAAGATAAAAATCTAAAAAGTGTGGGGTGCATTTGTATTCAGCCCCTCTGAGTCAATACTTTGTGGAACCGCCTTTTAAGGTACGTCTCTAGCAACTTCTCACATCAAGAGAATGACATTTTGGTCAATTGTTCTCTGCTCAGTCCTTCAAGCTCAGTCAGATTGGATGGAGATCATGGACTCTTGCCACTGATTCTCAACTGGATTTAGGTCTGGACTTTAACTAGGCCATTGTAACACATCATTTTCCTGCTGGAAGGTGACCCTCCTCCCAGTCTCAAATCTTTCGTAGCCTCGAACAGGATTCTCCTGGAGTTAGCTCTGTCCATCTTTACATCAACTTTCATCAGCTTACCTGTCCCTTCTGAAGAAAAGCATTCCCACGGCATGATGCTGACACCACCATATCTGATGGGCTGAATGGTCAGTTTTCCAACTCACGTTAAATCTTCCATGCTGTCCTAAATGTTTTAATCCTTTCAAACCACAGCACATTCTCCTACATGTTTGCTGTGTCTAGGCGTGGGCCAGTTACAGGTGCAAATGTGTACCGAGGTTTTAAAAAGTTACAGTTTCAAAACGGACTGAAATCTTTTATCATACGGTTCCTATGGTTAGAAGAACTGGTAAAGCTGCCCTCTCCCAACCTGTCACATTTTCCAGATTTAAAAAGGTAGGACTAAAGTGCAAGGAAGGATTTCAGGAAATCCAGGTAAGTATGAGATTTAATTACTATGTAATGTCAGGATCTGTCTGTTAGGGTTGTGTTTGTTTACTTGTGTTCTGGTTATCTCCATGCTCATTTGTGTTAATTAGTCACTTTCCTTCAGTTCAGTTCCCCTGCGCTCCCAGATGTTTCTTATCCTTCCTGTTTAGTTCCTCTCCTAGCTCAGCAATATTTAAGTTCCCTGTTTTTCAGTGTTCACTTACAGGATTATCTCCATTTGCTACTGCTCACATCCCTAGTTCCACATGTCTGTGTTCTTGCCTGTTACCCTGCCTGCGTCCCCCAGTGTGTTTTTCTGTTATTATTAAATCTTGTCTACTCACCATGCGGCTCCTGTTCTCCTGCCTACATTTTCTTATACTGCTAACTGTAGCTAGTCTGGTCACTGAGCACAAATAAAAAACCTAACCTAATGTCCTTCCAAGATGTAAACTCCGACTTATAATGGAAGACAGCATAGTTACTGGGTTGTTAGCAATGCTATGCTGAACTGTTTTGCTATGAATGTGTGTTATTAGCCTAATGATGCAACAACTATCTTAGGCACTGTTTACAAGACAACATTTTCTGTTGAAATCAGAAATGTTTTCATTGCGTTTCTAATGTTTGTTTACACGGCATGTTGGGCATGTTTTCTTTTAAAATGGCACAATTTGAAATTGTGTTCCAGGGTTTAATGGTTTGAAAACATCCCGTTTTCCGTTGTTGTGTAGACGGGAAAAATTTAATCTTGCTGTATGGGGAAGCCCTGGCTCATGCGCAGTATGGCTGAAATCAGTAAAAATTACAACATAACGGCTGTTGACCAGTTTTAAAACCACAGAAGAAGAAGATATTAACAATAACAATGGCAGAATGCAGAGTACTTACTTTTGCTGCTGACTCTTTTGAAGCTAAAGACAGTTCTCCAACAAAGTGCTTATTTTCTCCAACATTTTGTAAGCAACATTTTGGTTTGCGCATGTTGTTGAGTTTTAGACAGCATACTGCCTGCTAGTGGTGTGGTGGAAGAATTACACCATTTTCATGTCTACTGTTGCCATGTGAACGGAGTAATTAAAACGTTTTTGTGTTGACATTTTAAAAGAAACTTGAAAAAAATCCCATTTTCAATGGATCATTGTTATGTAAACAGGGCCTTAGTCTCTGCTAATCATAGGTTTTGCCTTCAATTTTGATTTTCTGACAACTTTTCCACTGTACGTCCTAACCCTAGTTGCTCAGAAATCGCACCATATTTTATCTGTTTAATCAAGGAAAGCTAACCCATTCATATGGTGCTGTTTTCCAGGCTCAGACTAGCGAGGGCAAGACATGCTTTGGAGTACAACAGCTTCTACCACAGCGCCACCTACAGACTGAAACAACCCACCGCTTGTCGGAAAATACCGACCAAAAATGGGATGATCCCTGAAGACACAACTCCAATCCAAACCATAACTGCAGTGACTTCCAGTGTCATCAGCCCACTCTTACCCTCTCCACCTATACTTCCACTCCCACCAGCTCCTGTTCAACCAACTCCACCTGTGCATCGCCCACCTTCTCTCCCTCTGACTCCACGAGTTCTGTCACTGCCTCTAATCCACACCACTCCACCCAGCCCTCACTTGTCATGGGGAGCCTGTTCGGATGCAGATGTTTATTCTCGGATTGGAGCTTTCAGGCCCTCCAGACTCTCCAGCCTCTCCAGCCAGTCCACTGTCATCCTATTTGAACACTCTGCACTATGAACTCTGACGCATAACATGACTGTTGATTTGAATGATAACCAGATTTACTTATTTTAATCCTCTCTTCAACACCATGTGTTCATTACTAGCGGGATCTTCTACAGATGTTTGTACTTTGACTCAAATTTATAGATAAAATCTTATTATTATTTTATATTTGCTAAAGAAAGAAAGCTAAGCTTAGCTTCTTTTGAAAGTCTAGTGTTATAAATACAGAGCTGTGAAAAAGTATTTATCCCCAATACGATTTCTTCAGTTTGCTTTTTTTGTCCCACTTACATGTTTCAGATGATCAAACAAATTTTAATGTCAGACAAATACAAGCCTGAGTAACTGAAAGCAGTTTTTAAACTATCCAAGGGTAGCAACTGGCCTTCCACTGTTAGGCCATGAATTAACTGTGATTTACCTTCATTTTAGGAAAGCTGAGTTCAATTTCACCGAGGCCTGATTACTGCCAGGCATGTAGAATCAAGAAATTACTTGAACAGAACCTGTCTGACAACATGAAGAAGGCCAAATTATCTCAAAAAACACAACATGCCTCGATGTAAGGAAATTCAAGAACAGATAAAAAAACAAAGTCACTGTCATCTATCAGTCTGGGAAGTTTACAAACCACTTTCTAAGGCTTTGAGACTTCAGAGAATTACATAGAGAACTGTTACCTGGAGAGAACATGGAACAGTGGAGAACCTTCTCAGGAGTGGCTGGCTTACCAAACATATTCCAAGAACTCATCGGCGACTCGTCCAGGAGGTCCCAGAAGAACCTAAAACAACTTCCAAAGGTCTGCAGACCTCACTGCCACTGTTAAGGTCAAAGTTCATGATTCAACAAAAAGAAAGAAACTGGACAAAAATGGACTCCATGGGAGAGCTTCAAAACCAGAACCACTGCTGACCTAAGCAGAACACAAAGGATCATCTACACACACCAGAAAAAACATTTTGATGAACCCAAAGACTGTAAGGAATGTATTCTGTGGACTAAAAGTAGTGGAAGTTTGTGTCCTGCTAAATCTGGCATAAAATTAACAGTTTCAGGGAAAGATCATCGGAAATTCCTGAAGGAGATCCTCTGACCATCAGTTTGTGACCATAAGCTCAGGAATAAATGGGTTATGCAGCAGAGCAATAATCTAAAGTACACAAGCAATACTCTTTTGAATGGTTTTCGACAACAAAAAGTCAAAGTTTTAACTTTTGATCCAACTGAGATGCTGTGGCCTGACCTTAAACAGGCTGTTCGTGCGTGAAAACCATCAGATGTAACTGAATTAAAAGAACTCCACAAAGAAGAAAAAAATTCCTCCACCATAATGGAAAAGACTCATTACTGCCAAGGTGAAACACCTAGTTATTAGGTTTAGGAGGCACTTACTTTTCCCTATAGAACCAGGTTGGTTTTGATTGATTTTTATGCACTAAATAAATAAAATCATAATTTAAAAACTGCATTTTGTATTTACTCAGGTTATCTTTGTTTATCGGAAACATTTAAGTGAGACAAAAACAGCAGAAATCTGGTATAGGGCAAAACGTTTTCATGACACTATAGATCTGATGTAAATGAGAGATTCATGATTGAAGAAGTCTACAAATAATGAAAATCTCATTCATGCTCGCTTTTTGAAATGTATCCATTTTATTTCACTGCCTCTGCAGCATATTGTAACATGTGTGCTTCGCTCTCCTCTTACAGGCGATTCCAAGGCCAGGCAGCAGTGCTTACACAGATCAAATTAACATATTTTGTTACACAAGCACTCAGGTAGAGAGTTTTGTTCATACAATCCTGCTGAACCTGGACACGACCATCTGAAGCCGTAGTTTGTTACTACCAGGTGTCCAGCAGGGGGAAGTGTACAGGGCCAGTCAGAGAAAATGCAGAACATCTTGGAAATTTCTTGCCAGTGCTTGTATTATATGACACCATTATAGGCTAAACGAAATGTTGCAACATCCATTAAAGGATTACAATGTTTAAATTCCCTGTTAAAATTTCAAAGCATTGATTTTTATGTTGTAAGGAAAAAATGCAATCAATTATCTTTGTGTTTTTGTTTCCTTTTCTCTGTCAGGTGTTTTTCTGCTTATCCAGGCTATTGGATTCCTTCTGTTTAGTTTTCAGTCCCTGGATTTGTTTTGTTTCATCTGTTCGTATATATTCTCCTATAGATCTGTTTTTCCCTGGGTTTTGTTATTCAGTTTAGCTTCTTTGTTTTTCTGCTCAGTTCCTCATATTCCTCCTCATTAGTTTATTGAGATACATTTCCCTCAGTCTCCCTGCAGCCTGTTTCCACACCTGTGCCATGTTTCACCTGATTACCTGTCTCCCTGCTCTTTGGTTCATACTCCTCTTCCCTCAGTACTTAAGCTTTCTGGTTTTCATTTTTACCAACTGGTTCCTCCTGAATTCCTCTGCCAGCTACCCTGGTTGTAACCAGTTCTTGTTTGCTGGCTCCATGTTTGTCTTCCATGTATGTTCACTACTTATATTTACAATTAAACAAATAACTTTTCTACTCACCATGCGACTCAGACCAAACCAAGACCTGTCATGACATCAAGAATAACCAGCTGGATTTTCCTTTAATTATGACTGTTTCTGTGCCCATTTCTGGGAAATACTTTAACAAAAATACATATTTTGGTTTTTGTTCCATTAAAAGGCTAAGAGGCTAATTTAGAGTAAATATCATATTTTATGACTAGGAAGCCAGAGTACCTGGAGAGAATCCAGACATGCACAGGGAGATCATGTAACTCCATGCAGGAAGGGCCCAGGCTGCGATTTAACCCAAAGGGCTTTTCTGCTGCAAGGCAACAGTGCTAACCACTGCACCACCATGTAGCCCTACCATGTTTACAGTTTTCATTCAGTATCCAGAGTTACTATTTGTTTTTTAAATTTAAAGTCTAAATAACTCGACTGGACTTGTGGAATAACTACCTTGCTTGAGCCAAGTTAGATGCTTGCCATCACCATAGCAACAACAGAAAGTTGTTCAAAAGTTTTATTTGGAGATACCAGTCTATTCTTAGCCTCACAATGATATGTTGGCCACATCTTATTCAATATATCGGCACTGCAACGTGCAAAACACAGAGAAGAGGGAGGGCATTTACAGTATAAGGATCGCTGTTCAAATGTCAAATTAAAATCGATACGTAAATCATTTCAAAATTTCAGCAGAAAGTAAAGCCTTAAAGCCATTAACAAATTGAACAACAAAAAGTCTAAACCTTGAAAGAGTAATTTCTCTGAGTATTGCACGCTCTGACGTTAAGGCAGATCTGCAGGGCATCCAATCCAGGGAAGACTGACAGCTGTCTCAAATGTTTTCCACTTCTAAGTAATCTTTCCCTCTGCACAACGGTGGGCTACATCTGGAAACGGCCTTATAACCCTTGCCAGATTGGGCAGGAACTGTTGCTTCTCTAAGGTCATTGCTGAAGTCTTTCCACTCTGGCATAATGTTAACACCTTTCAGCTTAAAAGGAGCAAACTGACAAAACTTCAGCTTTTATAGAGGTGCTCACACTGATAATGTTAGTTAATTAAATCTTTTAATTGGGAGCAGCGGCTGCCTTCTTATATCCTATAGAAGCAGTGTTTCAACACAGATTTTTGATTGAGGTTTTCTTTTTATCATGACTGCATTCAGTTATTTTCTGTCAAAAAGCTTTTGTTGAATACTAATGTTTAATCTATTTTTTCTGTTTATGTTTTGCAACCCAGAGTCATACCTTGAATACCTTAAGTTATGGTGTCAGTAGGGATTTTCTTCTGGTTATTCAGCCTTGGCTGAGATATTCAGCCTCAGATTGCTCCTGTTTTCTTTTATCTTTTCTATTATTTTCGGGGAAGACCTTTTATGTCCCTCAGTTGGATTGAAAAATTAGGTTTGACTATGCAGGAAACATTTGTTCCAGTTTTGCTACTTTGGTTTGTGTATGTAGTTTTCTGCAGCTGAAATGAAAGAAGCAAAAATATATCGCAAATCTTGATTCATTCTTCAGAAAACTCACTGATGATAAACGATAAGGAAGGCTGAAAGGCAAAATCTAAGGTAATGGTTGAATCATTCAGTCAAAATCCTTTGAAAATTGGTCTCTGCTGATACATAAAATCAGACTTTCATCTATCAAATGTTTATGTGTCTGAAGACGTTCAGGCAGACGGATTCAAGAAGCAGACTGAAAATGTCATGGACTGATCTGCCCTTAATAACTCAATAGAAATGCATGGAAATTGCTCTCCCAAGTCACACGAGTCCTGCATTTCTTAAATTCTATATATATTTTTTGCTTTCTTTCTGCACAAAAAGGTGACTGTAGTCTAACTTTAATGTTATCGCAGAAGGAGCCATTGCATGGCCCTATTGGGCATTTACAAATTTATCTGTAAATCTTTCTTTAATTCATTTGTACTTGTTAGTGGCAGTGCCTTAAAAAAGTATTAATACGCTTTAAACTTTTCACATTTTGTCACAATAACTTCATAGTATTTTACTGGGATTTTATGAGACAGACAAACACAAGGAGCATAATTATGTTGAGGAAATTGTTAATAAACACAAATATAAAATGTGTGGTGTGTTTTAAGACCTTTTTACTCTTTCACCCATAAATAAAATATAGAGACATCTGTTGCCTTCGTCAGACACGTGTTTAAACCATACTGGAATACCTGGATCTGTCATTACAAGCACCGCCTTTACCAACCTGGAAACCTGAGGATGACTCAAAGTTTGGAAAACGTGTCTTTTGAATTTTGCCTTTAACAAAGTTTTGGTCTAAATATTTTATTTCTTTATTCAGCTTTTAGTTTTGTTTCCACCATCTTTGCCGTGATCCTTTGGACTTTGGGTTTGTCCTTTTATCATTTTGGAGTTTGTTATATATGGTTTTCCATACTGAGTTCATTATTTCGTCAAATTCCTAGCGCCTTTTCATGTTCTGGTTGGTGATTATTTATTCAGTCCTAGGTTTATGATAGTTCTGTTTTGTCTCCATCTCTGTATTTATCTGTGTGTTTATCTGTGGACATTTGACCTCAGTTCATGCTTCTCCTCAGATGCTTTACAATCAGTTAGTCTCACCTGGAGGTATCTCCACTAATAACCTCCACAGGAGTTAGAGGCTTGTCAGTTTTGGTTGCTCTTCATCAGAACCTTCTGTTCCTCACTCTGCTCTGAGATGGCCCTCTGTCCGGTCCATGCCGAAAGCATTTTCCTTACTCCTGCTTGTGTTTGGGACCTCCATCAACTCCTCAATCCAAGACACCTTTATCTTTTATTCTTTTATCTTACTTTTTATGCAACTTTACTTGCTTTTATTTTAGTTGAGGTAAAAGAGCTAAATTATTTCACTATGCTGCCATTTTTATTCATGCACGTATTTATTTAGTTGATTCTTTAGATTTGTATTTGAGGAATTTTATTCTTTAATGTTAACATTTAATTCATTAGATTTTTTGTTGTATTTTGTTTTGTTTCAACATAATGTATAAATATCTGTTGTCAAAATAAGGTGAGATCTTTCCATTTAATCCATGCAACATTTAGTACCCGCTCACAGTTAAATCCATAAAAATTACAATAAATACCCTTATGTGTGGGCTGCACGGTGGTGCAGTTGGTAGCACTGTTGCCTTGCAGCAAGAAGGTCTTGGGTTCAATTCCCAGCTGTGGGTCTTTCTGCATGGAGTTTGCATGTTCTCCCTGTGCAAAACCATCACTTCATTCTTTTTATTCATGCTTCACAAATGATCCTATCCTGGTCCCGCAGAGGAGCAGTGGAAAGAGGTCGGCTTGTTGGAGAGGGGGTGCTCTTAGTCAGACAGTGGCATCATGGGAAGTCTGCTGCTACCCCCCTTTCCTCAGTTGCTGGAAGTCAGTTAAATGCAATTTATTTTGAAAGTTCCAGAAAAAAAAATGTAATGTTATCTCTTTCATATATAGCTGATTTTTTACTTTAATTATCAGTTCTTAACCATATTTCAGTCATACATCTTTTAACTTGATAATCAAAGATTACTAATTTAATTTAATACTTGTGAAACAGGGCTGCACGGTGGTGCAGTTGGTAGCACTGTTGCCTTGCAGCAAGAAAGACTTGGGTTCAATTCCCAGCCAGGGGTCTTTCTGCATGGAGTTTGCATGTTCTCCCTGTGCATGCGTGGGTTCTCACCAGGTACTCTGGCTTCCTCCCACAGTCCAAAGACATGACTGTTAAGTTTATTGATCACTCTAAATTGCCCTTAGGTGTATGAGTGTGTGCTTGGTAGTTTGTGTGTTGCCCTGCGATGGACTGGTGACCTGTCCACGGTGTACCCTGCCTCTCACCCATAGACTGCTGGAGATAGGCACCAGCTCCCCCGTGACCCACTATGGAATAAGTGGTAGAAAATGACTGACTGACCCTTATGTGTGATCCATGCAATAATTATTAAAATACACAGTTGAAGCAGTAGAGAGTGAAAACAAGCATATTCACATATTCTGGGACTGAGAGACAGGAGGGGTCTGTGTGGAGCCACATATTATCTATCTGTCTTATCTTTTGCAGAAATATAAACAAGTGTATCTAAAGAAATGATGTTTGATGATTTTCCATTCTTTTACAAGTATTAAATGAAATTAGTAATCTTTGATTATCAAGTTAAAAGATGTATGATTGAAATATGGTTAAGAACTGATCATTAAAGTAAAAAATCAGCTATATATGAAAGAGATAACATTACATTTTTTTTCTGGAACTTTCAAAATAAATTGCATTTAACTGACTTCCAGCAACTGAGGAAAGGGAGGTAGCAACAGACTTCCCATGATGCCACTGTCTGAATAAGAGCACCCCCTCTCCAACAAGCCGACCTCTTTCCACTGCTCCTCTGCGGGACCAGGATAGGATCATTTGTGAAGCATGAATAAAAAGAATGAAGTGATGGTTTTGTAACTGTGTTTTAAAGTAAATGCAGAAAGCTGAAGAATGAAATGTGTAATACTGTGTAAAGTTTAAAACTGAGCAGATTAGGGAAAGAACTGTAGGATGACAAGGGGTGACGAGAGCCAGCTGCATGCTGACAGCGAATCTTTTGAAGACCAGCGCAAGGAAGGGAGGATGAGTCTACAGACCAGCTGCGTGGCTATTACCGGATTAGCGGAAAAAGAGGATCAAACCATGAGCCCAGAAAGGACCGTGCCTCAAGATTAAGAATCTGATTTCATCTAAAGCCTTTTTATCCAGACAACAGAAGTGAACTTGATCGGTGAACAGCTGATTGCTCTAAGTTTCAGGCTTCTGGAAGTCCTGAATCAACCTCATTTATGTCTCCGGGTTTCCTTCGACTCTTCAGCCTCTGGAAGCTACTGTCTTCGGAGACAAATAACAACAAAGATCCTGTTTAACCATTGAAGCCTGGAGCATCAGTGCCTGCCACTTAAAGGAAGAAAACTGAAGATTAAGTCGTATTCCCTTCAAGAAACCACGTTGTTACCAGAAGAAACCTCTCCATCAGGTGGATGGATGAGCCTCCGTCTTCAAAGCCTCTCCACACTCATTAGTTTCAGCATCAGGGAAAGACAGGTTGAGTTGATTGATTCATTTCTATTATTGAGATTATTTTGTGTTGCCGAATTTAAGCTGTTACTGACCCCTGCAAAAGCATTACTAATTAAAGAAAGCATATAAAATTCTAGTTAAATCGTGGACATTCAATTATTTGAGTCACCGTATTTTTGGTTTTTCATTGGTGGTAAAAAGTCTTGTTGCCTGGTTCTAAGATATTTTAGGAGGTTTTTATAGGTTGCCTTAACCAAGTTAGTTAAAACAGCGCCATTGAGGCTCGTGCTGAGCTACTAAAATTAACCTAGCCCATATACCAAGAGCCAGTTGTAAATTAGGGAATGAGCAGCCGTGAACAAAAGTGACTGTTGAAGGTGTGGATGACTGCGAGAGGCTACTCGGTCGCCCGGACCTCCAGTTGAAAAAGGGCGAGACTTTTGGATGAAGGCTGTCAGAGGCTAGGTGAGTCATTTCCCGACACCAGCTTAAACAAAACTTTCAGTGAACCTGCTTAGTAAGATCTTTCAGGTTTAGGGAAGTCCAGACCCGTTGGATGGAGAGCTGGATTGAGCAATCCCTTTAGACATGGGGAAGTAGGAGGGAGGGGTTAGCTCATCGGACAACAAAACTGTACAATGTTGCATGGTGTCCTCCTTGGCAGCTCTGCTCCAGATATTTCAATTGTTTCACTGTGTTTAAATGCATGATGGTGTGTTGATTGGGTTCCTGTACAATATTAAAAAATAATTCTTCTTCTTCAGTACTTTGCGTGCGTGAATAAAGATTACCTGATTGATTTAAGCTCAGTATAAAGACAAAAGCTCCGTTTTGGGCATGGACGGGTGGGAGAGAAAAGCCTGAAGAAGTCTGTTTGTTGCAGGTCATGCAGGGGGCAGAGCATACATGTGAAGGATGGTCCTCTGGTCTCGAGACCAAAAATCAGGTGCTGTTTTTCCTCAGGTGAGTGTGAGAGGCAAACCTGCAGGAAAAGATTCAGTTTGACAGAATAAATGATGCTTGTCCTTTAGGCTCTATGACTTCATATGAGTAACGTGTGAAGTGAACCTTATGCACCCTGCTAAATAAATCAGTTTAGTTTGCCTTAGGTGCAGAAACAATCTCTTAAGAGAAATAAAGAAACGCTTTTTGTGGAATTCATAACTACCCTGAGGCAAAATCATTGCTTTATAAGCAGGCTTAGCTAAGTTCTCCAGGCTTTTTGAAGGTCTTTCATCGTGTTTCCAAAGACTTTTGCTGTGGTTTCGCTTGTTTTTAGTTCAGTCCTTAAAAATGTGGTTTTCGTGTTTGTTTGTTAGGCCACTTTAATGCTTCTTAGGTTGAAGCATTTGATCGTTATGTGTTGAGACAACACTGGTTCATCTTTTGGGTTTAGGAACCTTTTTTAAGCCTCCTAAACCCAAAAGATGAACTAGTGTTGTCTCAACACATAACGATCAACAAAAATCAATTTTAAACTGGATCCTTTAGGAACCTTGTTGTAAAATGGACAGGCTTTAATGGATTCTTCTGGCACCGGGATTAGGATATCTGGAGGCTCTCCTGATGGATCATTCAAGGAACAGGCTTGCGTACGTTGGGAACCGCACTTATGGAAAATGACTTTGAGATCCCATCCCAGGTGTAAAGAGGAAAAACTATAGAATCTTAACTTTAAACCAAAATAGACAAACATTAAATAGCAAATGATGCTAATGAAAAGACATATATTGCAACCAGTTCTGAAAAGGTTGGCCCTCTTTCTTACTTAGTCAGGCAAAACCTTCTTGAGGGACCATGGCCAGCAGTTCACACTGACCACGTTCTGTGTCTGCTCCGTCATCCATTACAGATCCTACCTAGCACCAATTCACACTGGAACCGTTTTTGTGTTTAGGATCTGTTCATGCATCTGAGAACAGCTACGTCATCCGTGAATTTTACCCCCATTGAAATTCATGCCTTGGTGCTCCGTCATCTGTCAAAAATAGACTCGATCCTTATTGCTGACGGACGACGGAGGAGGGCTCTCCATCACGCTACTGCGCCACGGATCTAGTGTGAATTACCCCACTAACTGGAATGGCTTCTATTTGCAACGGGGAGCAAACGCACGGATGACAGTGTCAGTGTGAACTACAGAAAAGACTCTTTCAGTGAGTGAACTCAGCTCTGCTCATGCTTCCGGGGAAGGAGAGGTCATGAGGGACTAATCAACCAATCAGAAGCATACTTTAAGTAATTTAAGAGATAGACAGGCAACAAAAAACAGATTTTTTTTTTCAAAAAACAATTTTTATACTCAGACTTGTCTGAGTTCAAAAAAACACAACTGTTTTCCTAAATCATGCATTATATTTCATTGAAAGAAAGACAGGTTCATTTTTAAGGTTAGTCATCATCAACAATCAAAATGAAAAGTTGTGGAGTTTGAAAAGTTATGGATTATTTCAAAGCTGTCACAAAGTGGTGGATGTATGAAGGACCTAATACACCCAAGAGGGAGGCAGAGGTGGATGCAAACATTAAGATATTTAAAAAGTCAAACAGAAACTTACCAAAACAAAGTCCAAGGTCTAATATGAAACTGAATAAACCTAAAAGCAAACCAGGAACATGGAGGGAAGATGAGTGAGCAGAACAAAGTAGTGCAGAGCTGATGAACAAGCATGGACTCAGGAACCAAAGGGGAGCATTTACTGAGGTGAATCTGTGGAAAGAGGAGCAGATGAGGCTAATTACCAGAGTGGAAGCTGCTGGGACATCCTAGGGCACCACTTACAGGGATAAGAATTTATTTTCACCAGATTTATGGTTCTATGAGGAATCCTTGAAGGGAACCGGAGAAAAGAAGTTCTTGTAGGAGACATCTGAAATCCGTGCAAGGCAGGCAACGCTACATGACTTACTAATTTGGACAAATATACCATGGCTGTCAGCTCAGTCTAAAATGCGTACTTCTATCTAACCAAAAGGCAGATAAAATATTATTTATATATTTAGGCAGCACTGAACAGCTTGGCAGTACTCAGAGGAACCTCAGTACCATCAACTAGGCTTGATAAACGTGTGTGTATCGCCAGTGGCTATGCTCTTAACAAGCCCTGAAAATATAATTCAGGCTTATTCAATAAAGATCTGTGATATACCAGAACAGTTTTGGTTAGATGGGAAGATGCTGATGGATAATACACCAACTTCCTCTTTGACTGGAAAGGTCCAGAGAGCTTTCTGTATTGGTCCCTCTTTGGCTGAAAGATATTTCTGTAGATCTTGAATGAAATGAATCAAATTTCGTATGTGTGATGTGTCCCCCCAAGGTCAGTAGATACTGCGAGAAATCCTAAATGCACAGAAGCACATGGACCAAGGGTGAACAGGGGTCAAAATCCAATGGCTTCAAGAGGTGGTCCCCACCTTGACCCTCACACAACACAACAACCTCTCACTCATTATAGCTTAATAGAGGATCAATACGCCACCAGCAACTGGCATCACCCTGAAATCCACCCCATCCAAAGTCCCCAACCAATACCTGCCAACAACAGCATTAATTGCACCACCCAGACCACACACAACCAACGCTCCCGTAGGGCCCACCAATGCCGACACCAACGCCCGCTCCTAGCTAGACCTCACCCAAGGTGGCCCTAGGACACAGCAGCCACACAAAGGTGACCATGCCACCAAACCAGGCCATATCAATTGTTAACTTCATGCAGCTGTGTCCTTTATGTGAACTGTGTGCATGTGGACAGACACAGGATGTTTTGGATGTGCCAGGTCCATGCAAATAAGTCATTTATATACCAGTCAGATGTCTGCATGTTTACCAAAGAGCCTCCAATGTTCAAGTTTCTTGTTCCCTCCTACTGAAGAAAGTTCAGAAGAACTTTTAAAAGTGGTCCTGCTGCCCAAAGATCTAAATTTGTCATTTTAAATCCATTTGGTGTTTGAAAGCTACATTCCACATAGTAGTTTTTATTTTTTTGTGGGTTTTACCAGAGCTGTGGGAGGAGGAGTAATTGTGATAAAAACATAAGGAAAATTCAGTATTAACATATCAGCTCAATGCAAATTTATTCATTTACATACCTACCATAAACATGTCTACATGTTTACCAAATAACATTCAAACCAGAAAGATCCTTTTCTTCGGTATTCCAGTCCATGCTTTGCTATTCACCGAGTTGTTTTCCCAGTAAAGGATAAAATAGAGAATATAGTGTTTTTGTGCACACACACAGGCACACAGCAGTCACACTTCATGGTTATTAGCAAATGTTGTTTAGTGACAGTTTTCCAGCCATGCATGTATGTTGGTATGATGTTCTTCTTTTTGGTTCCATGCTGTGTTACCTTTACACCTGATGTAAAATGACCAACACCTTCCAAAAACTTCCACTTTTGAGTCTTCAGTCCACAGCATATTTCCCAAAAAGTTTAAGAAGATCATAAAAATGTTTTTTTTGGTTTTTTTTTTTGGTATATGTGAGACGGGCCTTTGTGTTCTTTTGGGTCAGCAGTGGTTCTGGCCTTGGAACTCTTCCATTTTTGCCTAGTCTTTCCTTCTTATTGTAATTTGCAAATTTTAAACATAACTCGTAAAGTCGTAAAGGCAGTGAGTCCTGTAGAGCATTAGATGTAGTTCTGGGCTCTTCTGTGACCTCCTGGATGAGTCCCAAATGTGCTCTTTGAGTAAATATGGGCTGACCACCCCTGGGAAGGCTCTCCACTGTTCCATTTCTTCTCCATGTGGGGATAATGGTACTCACTGCTGTTCTTTGGGGTCCAAAAACCTTAGAAATGGCTTTGTTAACCCTTTCCAGACTGATAGATGTCAGTGACTTTATTTCTCATATGGTCTTCAGTTTTTCCTTTTGGTGCCTGGGCATGCTTTGCTGCTTTTTGAGTTATTTTAGCCTACTTCATGTTGTCATACAGGTTCTATTTAAGTAATTTCTTAATTCTACAGAAATCATAGCTTGGTTTGAGTAAAATTTAACAAAAGAATATTTGTATTGACTTAAGCTGTGTTTGTCTGACAATCTGAAACATTTAAGTTTGACAAAAAAGCAAAAATTGAAGAAATCTGTGAGGAAAAATGTATGTAAGATAGTGACATAAATATTCCAACAGATGGTGCTGTTGTTCTGTGGGTGTTCTTTGGAAATGCAGCAGTTCTGGGATGTTTGTCCTAGTAGGGACACCGTAGCTCTGAGGTTTTGCCGCGAAAGCTACCATATCCTACAGAGTTTGCTTTTACTGCCTGTAAGGTGAAAGAAGAGTGACTGGAGGAAATAAATGCTTCAAGGTCTCGCCACAACGCAGAATCCTGTGTCTGGTGCCTCTGTTTCCGCCTGGAACACACCTCACCTACATCCAAAACACAACGCAGAGTTCACGGAGTGTCTTCCACAAGCTACGGACGCACAGAGGGACAGATTGGGTTACATCTTGGTGCCGTGACCCGGATTGTGGTTCAAAGAGGCCAACAAATCGAAGGGGCATCTGGTTATCCAGTAGAGTGACGTTATTGCTGTACACTGGAACTTCATTCTAAATGTGGATGCAACATGCTCATGTTTTCCATCATATCCTTTGAAGATCTCAGTGAAATGTCAGGTTGATGCTGTGTTTTGTGACTCTAAGGCCTCAGGTGTAAATATTGTTTTGGGCTAACTATTTAAAGAAACTATAGTGATCGAGTATTGAGACATACTTTTAGCTGTAGCTGGTGGATCTTTATATTCTTTTGTCTTTGAGATGTGCACCGAGCTGTGAATTTATTTTAATTTATTTTTGGTTTGGTTCACACTAAGGTGAATGCTCTGTTAATCCTGTACATATACACAGGGTGGTTGTACTCCAATTCCATCAAAGAGCGAACGAGAAAGAGAAACATGTGGCATAATTACCCAGCAGATCCACTGAACCCAGAACCTCTAACGGGGACCCAACGGAGTGACCATTTTGTCACCTCAGGTGACACACCACACCAGACATGGACCCACGAAGGGCAAGGTACCCCTTCACCCCCTCTTCTGTCCGTCTATACTGACCACATCCCTATCCCAACGTCATCAGCATACACTGCCCCTGAAAGCCACTCCAATGTTACTCACAATGGAACACAATACGCACAACAGGCTAGCACACTCCTTCCTGCTCCTATCAACCAAACTGGTCAGCTGCTGGGACCAAGCCCCCAGACCTACCCAGGCCACCCAGATTCCACTCCTCTGTCCCAACCTCTTCAGGGAGGTTTCATAATTCCATCCGCAACCAATTATTTATCCTCTTTGCCTCCCTCCAGGGCAAGAAATGTCAGATCAGCCCAGAGCCATGCACCGGGTTCTCAAATTCCACCATGGTTGAAAATGAGTTACTCTGTTCCTGTTGGGCAGACCATGGCAGGCTTAGAGCACAAACCCACCTTTCTGGGTTTCCATCCTACTACACAGAACTATCAGAGCCCCGCTCAGGGGGAGACGCCGTCACAAAACATAACTGCTGTCCCCACATGGGCCCCAAACCTGACTGTCCCGTTTTCTCAGGTTGCCTCACATGCAGCCCCTGACCAGATTGGTCCCAGGCATAGCAGTGAATTGCAGCATCTGAAACCACCCCTACCTGCTGCTATGGTCTCGCGTCCATACCTCCCTGACCCTCTGTTAGATGTCTGTGGACAAGCCATCCACAGCCAACGCCCCACACACACAGCATATGGTGGTTTGATGCAGACTCATCAGGTGAAGAATGTGCAAGTGTTCAGTGGTAATTCAGACAGTAAGATGCTGGTGGAGGACTGGATTCGTGATATGCAGTACCTTCTAGACGCCATAGATCTCCCTGCCCATCTTCTTTTTTCCACAGTAGTACGACACCTCAGTGGTGAAGCCAGGAAGCTAATCCTGAACCTTCCACCTGGTGAACGATCCCCAGAGAGGGCATTTGAGGAACTGAGGGCCGAGTATGGTGACGCACAGAGCTCTTTAGACCCGCTAGCTGATTTTTATGAGCGAAGTCAGAGGCCACGTGAGTCTGCCTGCTCCTATGCCATAGCACTAGAGGCAACTTTATGAGCAGTTGAAGAAAGCCAGGAAGGGGGTAGGCCGTTTCCAGATCGAGACAGTAAATTGACTCGACAGTTCCTAAGAGGGCTGGTGGATGGAGATGTATATACATGAATAGCACCCATGAAGCCCCTATTGCTCAGCTTTAGAGAGCTTCAGGCTGAGCTTCGAAGCATTGCTAGGGAAACAAAGAAGTTTCAGCCCCAACAAAAAGTAAAGAAGACGTTTGCTCAGGTGCATGTCACATCAGAAAACACAAACGCAAGGGCTGAAGGGAGAAAATGCACTTCAGAACTTACTGAACTGACTGAGATGGTCAAGAAATTGGCCCTCAGCCAAGAGGCACAAATGGCTAGACTGTCCATACTGGAATCAAGCATAAAGTGTCTCCCCAAATGCAGCCCTGCCAACAGCACGAATGACAAATCAGAGTTCGGTTGTCGTGTGTCATCGCTGTGGAAAACAAGGGCACATTGCCAGATTTTGCCGAGCAGTCCTTCCTGACTTCAACTCGACCAGGACTCACCACTCTCAGCCACCAACCTCGGCAGAAGGAAGCAGCATGCCACCATCCCAGTCTTTAAACGCCTGAAGCCCATGGTAGCAGGGGAAACCATGGGCAAGCAGCAAGCCCCACACTCAGAGTGCACAGATACTGCAAACAGAGAGGAGGGAACTCCACTGCTGGTGGGCCCTAGAAATGAGGGTGAAGTGGAGATAAACGGCAAGAAATGTAGGGCTCTCATTGACTCTGGATCCCAAATTACAAGCATCACCCATAGTTTCTGGCACACCCACCCAGAGCTCCAGAAGCAGAAGCTGCAGCCATCCAACATAATGATAGAGGGGGCAGCAGCACAAAACGTGCCCTATTACGGGGTCTTGACTATCATACTTAAGGTTTTTGGAGAAGACTGTATGACTGTCCCCACTTTTGTTGTCCCTGACTCTGAATATCGGTCATCTGTGCCTCTGCTCATTGGAACAAATGTCATTCGTGCATCAAAAAGCCACTTGCAAGCAGCCTATGGCACTGAATTCCTCCACCTGATAAAAGAGAACCACCCAGAGTGGTATTCTGCTGTGGTGGAGGTTGTGAGTACTGAAAAAAGTAAAACCCAGGACACAGTGGGTCCTGCGATTTTCACCGGCCAAACTATCTGTATCCCTGGTGGCAAAGAGATGGAGTTAACATGTAAGATTAAATCAGGCCCACAAAGAAAAACCTATACAGCCCTGATAGAAGGCTGCCCTTCACTCCACCTCCCACAAGACCTCCTTGTGGCCAAAATTCTCACAGATGTAAAAAAAGGGTATGCCCCAGTTAGAGTTATGAACCTCTCTCAGAGAAACATCACTATTAAACCAAACACCCAACTTGCCACAGCATTCTTGGTGGACGAAGTTGTGGAGCGCTGGGACAAAGATGGAGGTGAACATCACAGTAGAGTGAAAGAAGGGGTGTATCTCAGCCTCGGTCAGGTGGCGGCAAGCTATGAAGTGGACCTAAGTGGAGCAGAAGTGGAGAATGAAAACCAGCGTACTCTCCTCAAGGACCTGGTAGAGAAAAATCGGGACGTATTCTCACAGCATCCTATGGATTATGGACACACAAAAACTGTTCAACATGAAATTCCTCTGGTGGATTCAAAGCCATTTCGACTCCCATATCGTAAGATCCCCCCTTCTCAGTGGCAGGATGTAAGGCGCCTACTGACAGAGATGGAAACTGCAGGAGTTATCCAACCTAGTAAGAGCCCGTATGCATCGCCAGTGGTGGTGGTTACCAAGAAAGATGGATCATTAAGGCTCTGTATTGACTACAGGAAACTCAACTCCTGTAGCACACGAGACGCATTCCCGCTCCCCCGAATTGAGGAGGCATTGGAGGCCCTGGGGCAAGCCAAATACTTTTCAACGTTGGATCTTACCTCAGGTTACTGGCAAGTGGAGGTGGCTGAGCAGAATAAATACAAAACTGCATTCAGTACCCCCATGGGGCTGTTTGAGGCCAACAGAATGCCCTTTGGGCTCCAGAATGCTCCATCAACCTTTCAAAGACTCATGACCTGCTGCTTTGGGGATTTAAACTTCACTCACCTGCTTATTTATCTTGATGACCTTATAATTTTCTCTAAAACTTTTGAGGAGCATATGGAACAACTTCAGCTGGTGTTTGATCGACTCAAGGAACATGGCCTGAAGCTAAAGCCCTCAAAGTGTCAGCTTGTGAAGGAGGAGGTGCAGTATCTTGGCCACATTGTATCTGCCGAAGGAATTAGGACAGACCCAGAGAAGATCAGCAGGGTTAAAGATTGGAAAAGGCCCACTAATCGCAAGGAGGTCCTGCAGTTCTTAGGATTCGCAGGATACTACAGGCGTTATGTAATGGGGTATTCTACTCTGGCGGCTCCCATGTACCGTCTCACCTCTGGTGACCCCAGAAAAAAAAAAAGGGGGGCACAGAAACACTCTGATGCCAAACTGCCCTTTCTGTGGACTAATGACTGTGAGGTGGCGTTTCAGTGTTTAAAGGAAAGACTGGTGTCCGCTCCAGTACTGGGCTATCCAGACTATAACTTGCCATTCGTGCTGCAGACCGATGCATCTGGGGAGGGACTGGGTGCTGTATTGGCCCAGATTCAGAATGGGGCTGAAAAAGTCATAGCCTATGCCAGTAGAGGCTTAACCCCACCCGAGACGAGATATCCGGCTCACAAACTGGAATTTCTCGCCCTAAAGTGGGCGGTCACAGACAAGTTCTATGACCACCTTTATGGACGTCATTTCTCTGTATTTACTGATAACAATCCCCTAAAATATGTAATGACCACAGCCAAGCTTGATGCTACAGGACAACGCTGGGTTTCTCAACTATCATCGTTTGAGTTTGACATCCAGTACAGAAGGGGCCAGAACAATGCAAATGCTGATGCTCTTTCTCGCATGTCCAACCAGGAAGTCTCACAGGTCTTACAGTCATACGCTCAGCGTGTTAGGACCACCAAATCAAAGTCTTCAGGGTCCCAGCATTCACAGGAGCTACAAAAGACACCTGTGAGTGCTGCTGCGGAGGCTGATAGGTTACCAGCAGTGGAACAGCTTTATGAGGATGTAGGGACAGACGCCCTACCTGCTATGACAACACAGGAGATCCGGGCAGAACAGAAGCAGGATTCCATAATTGGCCACATCCTGTATTTTAAAAACACAAATAATAGACCTCCCCACACTGTGAGGAGTGGACTAGGAAGGCCCGGGAGCCTTCTAATAAAGGAATGGCGGAAGTTGGTGGTCCGAAATGGCGTCCTGTACAGACGCATCATAGATGGTCAAAGAGGAGTCGTGGAGCAACTCATCTTGCCAGAGAAGCTGAGAGTGGGGGTCAAAACTGCTCTGCATGATGATTCAGGACATTTGGGATTTGAAAGGACTCTGCATTCAATAAGGGAGAGATTCTACTGGCCTGATATGGCCCAGGAAATCAAAGCTTGGTGTGAGCAGTGTGAGAGATGCTGTCTTAGGAAGACACCCTCAAGCAAGGTTGGAGCTCCGCTCATGAGCATCCATAGCAGTGCCCCCATGGAGCTTGTGTGTGTTGACTTCCTCTGCCTGGAAAAGTCAAAGGGGGGCATTGAAAATGTTCTGGTTGTTACAGATCATTTCTCTCGTTATTCTCAAGCCTACCCCACCAAAGACCAAAAAGCAGGTACAGTAGCCAAGGTTCTGTGGAAGAACTACTTTTGTCGGTTTGGTTTTCCAGCAAAATTGCATGCGGATCAAGGGCGCAATTTTGAAAGTGCAGTCGTGAAGGAACTGTGCAAGATCACAGGCATCACTAAGACTCACACCACTCCCTACCACCCGCAGGGCAACGGGACAACTGAAAGGTTTAACCGGACCCTAATGAATATGTTGGGAACGCTGCAACCTCACATGAAGCCCAGGTGGCACGAACACGTGGATGCCATGACACACGCTTATAACTGCACACGACATGACTCAACAGGATATACACCATACTACTTGATGTTCGGGAGACATCCTAGGCTTCCAGTGGATCTGGTCTTTGGGTTTACCACCTCTAATAATCTGGAGGGTTACAGTGAATATGTGCAGACACTGCATGATTGTCTGGAGGAGGCTTATGCACAGGCTAATCAAACCTCTCGGAAAGCCAAGGAACAACAGAAAAAGTACTATGACAAGAAAGCAAAGGATCACGCTTTCAACCCAGGGGACAGGGTACTAGTCAAGCAATGTCATGTGGAGGGACGGCAGAAGCTTGGGGACAAGTGGGAGCCACGTCCATACATTGTGGTTAAGAAACAACCTAAAGTACCAGTGTACGTGGTCCAACCAGAGGATGGTGGGCCAGAGAGAGTGCTTCACAGAAACCTCCTCACACAGTGCATGTTTATCCCGGTAGAGGAGGTCAGTGGAGTGACAGTTGGGAAAGAAGAGTCAAGTTTCGCCCTAAGTGAGACAAGTTCGGAGGAAGATCTGCAACAGGTCTCGGATCTGGAGGGCACAGAGGAAACCGGAGTAGCTATGCTGCTGGGAGAAAGCAGTCAAGAAACACAAGCAGAGACAGAGATGGATGAGCCAGCGGGACGAAGGGGGGGAGGAAATGCACCTGCATCTCTTGATGGAGCAGGTTCACCGCAGGAGGATGAGCTTCCAAGAAGAAATCCACCCAGGAACAGACATCCTCCAAAGAGGCTATCATTTGAATCACGAGTCACAAAAACGGAAGAAGAGTGTCAGAAAATAGAAAGAGGATGGCTGCTGTGGCAGAGGGAAAAGGTAAAGAGAGTCTCAAAACATACATAAAACAAATCCAGCCACATACACACCTTCATAACAACTCTGAACAATTTCCTTTATTGCTAATTTGTGGACTATCTAGTTCTTTCTCAGCAAGTGTGTGTTTTCTGTTTACTTTGACGGCTGGGACGCCATCAAATAAAGAAGGGGTAGATGTAAGATAGTGACATAAATATTCCAACAGATGATGCTGTTGTTCTGTGGGTGTTCTTTGGAAATGCAGCAGTTCTGGGATGTTTGTCCTAGTAGGGACACCGTAGCTCTGAGGTTTTGCCGCGAAAGCTATCATATCCTACAGAGTTTGCTTTTACTGCCTGTAAGGTGAAAGAAGAGTGACTGGAGGAAATAAATGCTTCAAGGTCTCGCCACAACGCAGAATCCTGTGTCTGGTGCCTCTGTTTCCGCCTGGAACACACCTCACCTACATCCAAAACACAACGCAGAGTTCACGGAGTGTCTTCCACAAGCTACGGACGCACAGAGGGACAGATTGGGTTACATGTACATAATCAGAGATGTGGATATGAGCCGAGCAAACATCTAATATGGTCAACTTCAATTACTTTATAAATGAAAACTTCTAAGTAAAAAATAATAATAATTTTGCCAACTCAATGAAAATAATACAAACCCAGCCTTGTTAAATAAAGACAACAATCAGCTCTTTAGGATTGTTTTTGTGTCCAGCAAAGATAAATTAAAGACTGCACTATGACTGCTTCAGTAAAATAAGAAAGCCTTTATTTTTCACTATATAAATAAAATAAAATAAATACAAATTAGGCTTGCACTCCCAGAAAAATATTAATTCAAGCAGATACATAAAATTAAGTTAAAAAATAAAAACCATTGGCATTGTGTGGCTCATACAAGGCAACATTTACTTTAATAACAGCACATAAAAATGTACTCAAAAAGACATGAAACAGCAGATCTCCTGGAGAAGACAAGGAACACCTGCAGACTGTATCAAACAGCAAAACAACAAAAAAACTGTCCTCTGTTTGATGTCACTCTTAAAATGATTGAGAGTGAAACCAAACAAAGACACCTGCAGCAGGTCAGGGGTCAGGACCAGGCCAGCCCCGGAAAATAGTCTCAGCAGCATCGAGTTACAGTTTGCAGAAAATACTTGAACTAAACTCCTAAACAAATTATTTTCTAATTTGTAATAATTTAGACTAATCCATCTTCCATCTATCAAAGTATATTGTTCATATATAAGGTGCGTTGCATATTTAAAAGGAATCTGAAGTCCTTATACAACTTCTAAGATTTCCTGAATTATTATTGCACAAATTACAGCAGCTTTATAAAATATGCATTGATGAGTGAAGTTCAGTAATTTTTTTCTCAGGTCTGTTTGGACACAACAACAACAACTGCAAATTAAAGTCTAGACAAACTTTAAGAAGAGTTTGAATTAATGACCTCATTAACGTCTGGAGGGTCCCTGTGCTGCACACCGAGACATCACGACCTGTCAGCTGAGGCTCCACTTGTTTGCTTTAAAGCTCCTGAGGAGACACTCGTCCATGACCATGAATCCATGTTTCACATGTTCACCTCTTCAGCAAACGCTCTGATGATGCTCAGCTCAAGCTCCTAAAAGTGCATAACTGAGGAGCAGATATGGATCAGACGAGGTGAGACAAACGAAACCATATATTTACATATCTGTCTAAAGAGACTTATAATCATGTGTTTCTCACTGTCTGAAATTGACCTCTACAGGTCTGGTTCATCCTTAGGTACAACTTCCAGATGCCTGAAGGTTCCATGTTCATCTAGTCAAACAGTTATATCTAAGAATGTCCAGCCAGCGTTTAGGAAGGAGTTGGGTTCTGTGTCCCAGAGATGAACTTCAAATGGTGCTAAATGTGCAAATCCACCCCAGATCAAAAGCAGAAGGCTATGTAGAGATGTTTCATCATCCACCGCCATTGTTACATTTGGAGAAAAAGGGGGGAAGCTTGCAAGCCTGAGAACACCATCCTAACCGTGAAGTTTGAGGGTGGCAGCTGATGTTTTATGTGTTTGGTGTTTTTTTTTTTTTTTTTATGGAACTGGTGCACTTCACAAACTAGATGATACCCTGAGGGAAGAACATTCAGTGGAAGCATTGAAGCAACATTTCAAAATATCAGCCAGAAAGCTTAGCTTGGGCGCAAATTGGTCTTCCAAATGGACAGTGACCCTAAGCATTAGCTGTGACCATAACAAAGCCCTGATCTCAGTCCCAGAGAAAAATTGTGGTCTGAGCTGAAAAGGTGTGTGAGAGCAAGGTAGCCTGCAAACCTAACCCAGTTACACCAGTTCTGTCAAGAGGAATGGGTCAAAATTCCAGCGAACCATTGTGAGAAGCTTGTGGAAAGAAGCCCAACACTTTTGACCCAGGTCATACAGTTTGAAAAATAATTCTAGAAAATACAGAAGAAAAGTTATGTAAACTTATGAAGTAAGTTAAGAAAAACGTGAAAATGGTTATATCTTCTCTTATTATTTTATCATTTAGGATTCCTAAAACGGGAAATGTTCAGTCTGATTTGAAATGAGTGAGAATAAACGGTTATGTATTTTTTCAAGGTATGTCTTTAACTATTTAAATATACAGCACATCACACAGATAGGAAGTCATGTTGTTACATTTTAACAATTGTTTCCAATGAAATCTTTTTTAAACAACTGTTCAAATAAGCATAATCTAAAACTTTGGGTTTTAGAGGTTTTAAGCTTTAATAAAGCTTCTATAGCAAAGTTTTTGTATTTTACTGTTGTAGTGGTATCGTATTAACTTCCTGAGAGGGAATGGTGGTTGTGGTGGAGGTAGTTTGATGATGTTTTGCCAACCCGCGCATCCAAGTCTGAGGCTGTGGTAAGAAAATGTTCTCAGATAATAATGTACAGTCATCTGAGATTTGAACAGCTTTATAACCATTTATCTCTGTAATTCATG
The DNA here is from genome assembly GCF_021462225.1 of Girardinichthys multiradiatus. Taxonomy (NCBI): domain Eukaryota; kingdom Metazoa; phylum Chordata; class Actinopteri; order Cyprinodontiformes; family Goodeidae; genus Girardinichthys; species Girardinichthys multiradiatus. Next base: position 38,869,935 of record NC_061801.1, on the reverse strand, counting down.
GAAATATTTAACTATAGGACCAATGAACCCAAACACCCTATATGACCTGGGGATACGAATCAGCGAAAGCACCAACGGAAGTTCTCCCCCACATCAAAATCAGATGGAGGTAGTTGAAGGATCTTACCAGGATGCTTCCTGGATGCCTCCCTTCAGATGGAGATCCCAGTGGGAGGATACCAAGGACAGACCCCTTATATATCCCTTCTGACCTGGGAACTACTTAGGAGCATCATGATGACCTGGGGAACGTCTCTGAGGAGATGATCTGTGTCTCCCTCCTGAATTAAAAATCCAGGAAGAAGACACTGATAATGCATTGATGCATGGATTATCCTGACTAGGATTCAGATTAGCGTTTTAGTTTCAGTTTCATGCAGTTCCAGCTCAGTGTGATTGTGATGAATGCCGAAAATACTTTTGGGACAGAGAACTTGTAAATATAAATAATGTGGATATTTCTTTTTCAGATAGTTCAGGCGCCAGGACAAAAATATTCTCATGGGAATATTTATTTCCTTGATATTTTGTACATATACATCTTTATAAATACTATTAGAAGCGATGGATCTGCTTTTTTCCTCTGAACTGATAAACAACAACTCAAAAACACAACAAGGTTTTCCTCCATCCTTCGGTCCTTGGGAGGTTGCGAAAAGCCGGAGCATAATTCCTCTGACAGCAGAATGCCACCAGCAGCCCTGCAGGGTAAACATGACTGAGCAATTCAAGACCATACGGATAAAATTTAATCCAAGCTCTCCTCTGCCTTCTCTGCAGGCTGATTTACAGCCAAGTGCACTCAGCTGCAGTCTCAGAGGAACTTGGAAAATGAACCTGGAGTGTTCGGAACGGCACATCCAAACAAGTGTAGCGGTTGTTTTGTTTTTCTGCTCATATTTCCAGTTGCTGCAGTGAAATGACCGTTGTTAAAAATATCAAAAACATCATTTCTGACTAATTTTGCTTGTAAAATTGGAGAAAAATGCCAATTTGGGGACTCCAGAAGTGTCTATGCGATTGTTATTTTTTTAATCATGTGTTTAAAAAGTTTCACATAGTTCCAAGGACAAACAGCTTATACCTGCAGGATCTCCACTGTTGGAATGATAATTGACAGTGCAAGAGTGCTGATTAATACACAAAGGCCCAACATGTTGGGGACAGCTGGAGGCAACACAAACTAAACAAACTATGAAGAGATTAGATGAAATATAAGCAAGAAACCAAGACAGATGCAGTCCTAACACAAAACAAAGGCAAAAAGGACAATGTTGTGATTATGAATCTGAGCATATTATTTAATATTTAATATTAATATTTTAATATTTTATCAAATAATATTCCGGTCTGTTAAGGATTGTCCTGTGAATACCAACCCAGTAAGGCGATGGTATTTGGACAAAATAGAAAGGTGTGAGACGAGCTCTGACATTGTTGAACAGCATAAAGCTCTGCACATATATGGAATGAATTCACACAATTTCTTAAAATACAAGAATTAACAAAAATAAGTCAACTCAAAGTCAAACATATTTCAATCAACAAACTCTTTACTATGTTAAAACAATTCTACTAAACTACCAAGCAGAATTAAAGAATAATGAAGATTAATGGGGTATGTACAATATAAACAAGTTGATTAAAGATGATTAGAAATCATGACCAAAAAGAGTGATGCAACATTACCATGCAATGTTTATGTTTAAGAACCAAGGATTATCTTGAAGAATCTGGAAATTAAGTTAAATTAGTCTTGGAAATAACTTAGGAAATAATCAGCAAACGTTTAGACAACCATTCACAATGCAAGATCAGATAAAATATTATTTTAATAAAATAATGTTTTAAGAATGATCTGCTGAATAAAACCAACCATCTGGATGACTAATTCTCAATGGTGTCTCATTAGCTGCCTTTATTTATTGAAATAATATTTAAAGAAATATTATTAAGGGAATATTTTGGAAAAGAGCCAAATCTTTCTGGAGAAATGGTCTTAATGGTGTTTACTTAGTTATCAAATTTAGTAAAATGATGTTAGGGACACATTATTTACTGGATTGAAAACGAAACCTTTCTGGGTAAATATTATTTAGCAGCAAGAACGTGTTCTTACCTGTTAGCAGTTGAAGCTAACAAAGGAGGCTGATAGCTTAGCACCAGAATCAAAACACACACCTTTAAAAATACCGTCAATAAAAGGGTTAAAATGCATAAGCGCGGACGGCGCGTTATGATCAATCTTCTGATTAGAATCACCCTTCAAGTAAAGTTTGTCTTAACTTTAAAACACACAAACACAGAACACAAAGCTGAGCACGTGTGCTGCAGATGGTCCGCTAGCACCAAGTTGCTGAGTTCAACACACAAACAAAACCTAAATTCATAAAATGGAAAAACATTTAGATTATTTCATTCGAAATCACTCTCTATTACTCTGCCCAAACACTTAACCTTGTATGAACGTGTTGAGGAGTTATCCAGCAAACGTCTTGGTGTGGGGGGTGGGGGGTTGAAGGTGCGGCTGCTCTGTGAACAAAGGGTTAGCTACCAGCTGACCTCCGGAGCAGTGGCTGGGCGGCCCGTACTGTCCGCTGACCACACTACACGTTACCACGGGATGTGGCTCCTGTTGTCGTCCTTTCAGACCGGGGAAAAACCGCTCCACTCGGCTTTGTAGAGACAGCGTCTCTGCAGGGAACTCTGGAACACAGTTTGCTTCTGCAGGTCTCAGAGAGAAATTAAAGCAATGTTTATACCTTAATCTCCCTTTTATGAATGAATACCGGATTCTTTCAACAGTAATTCATCAGTACTTAACCTGTGCATATGATCGTGTGATCTCATGACACCCTTGGATCCAGTTTGAAGAGTTTATGTCTTTTTGCCAGCAAAGAGACATTAGCGCGCTTCCCTACCCTATCCGGTCCCTCTGGAGGCCGTGTGGAAGAGATCGGACCATTGGGGGAAGTGGGGTTTTATGTGGACAGTGGCATCATGGGAAGTTCGCTGTTACCCCCAATTCCAAGTTGTGCCGGAAGTAGGTTAATGCAATTTATTTTGAAAGTTCCAGAAAAGTCCGTACTGCATTTCCTGTTGTAACTCATGGCTGTGGGTCCTAACAACAATCATCAAATGTCTAAACCCGGAGATAACATATAGCACACATGATGATTTATGTACAATGATTCAGTGAGAGAAACAAAAAAAACTAAATGCCAAGCAAAGCAAAGCATACATGCTGACATGTTTCAGGCATTCACTCCTTTGGGTACACTAAAGCAGATAGCAAATCAGCCAATCACATGGCAGCAGCTGAAAACATGTGGGCATTTAGACGTGGTGGAGACAACTTACCGAGGTACCAAACATCAGGGTGGTTGTTGGTAGTAGAGGGGCTGATATGAACACATCTGTAATTGCTGATCTACTTGGAACTTTGCTCACAACCATCTATTGGGTTTATAGAGAAAGGTTCAAAAAGAGAAAATATCCAGTAAGCAGCAGTTGAGTGGATGAATGTGCCTAGTTGCTGGCAGAGGTCAAAGCAGAATGGGTTTAACTGTTCCAAGATGATAGAATGGGAACAGTATCATTGTCAGATTACCATCTCTGAACACACAGCATGGCAAACCTTATTGAACTCCTTTGCGTGATGGAGAATCTCACCGTTGATAACCCCAACAACTTTGGGCTGCAGCAATCTCCCTTTTTCCAGTCATCACCTCAGATTTAGAGGAGCCAACTCCCAAACCTGCCCCTTTGGCGCACTATGAAAGCCTCTCTTTGTATGGAGAATGCCGGCACTGCTCTATCTTTAGGACCCTGGACCCTGGAACCATTGGGGGACTCCGTTATAAGCCTTCTGCAATCATCCATTCACAAGTTCTGGTCCTGGAAACACTGAAAAAGGTTTTCTTATGATCTTAGGGCTCATACCAATATAGTTTTAGGCCCAATATTAATGGGCACCTTTAGAGCATCAGCATGAGGGCTGTGTGTTCATCAGCACCAGGGGAGTCTTCAGGGCCAACTTTTAGATTCAGCCATGGCCCAATGCACCTGAATCAAATGGCTTTATTACCACCTGAACTTCCACAACCTCAATCCCAATTAAGTTTGGATATTGTGTGAAATGTAAATAAAATAAGAATACAAAGATGTCCCAGCTTTTTGAACATGTTACAAGCATCAAATTCAAAATGAGTGATTCATCAGTCCAGACATGTCTTCACTGCTCTATAGAATGTTTTTATAGTGTATTAAGTCGCATATAGGTTGAACATAGGGTTGTGTTAAAAAAAATAATTTTTCCAATTCTGAATCGATTCTCATTAATTCCTAAAGATCGATTCATATAACCAAAGATCGATTTTTAAAAGTGCATTTTCCACTGTGAGCCGGCACTTCTGGCTCCACTCCAGTAGGTGGTGGTAATGCACCAAAAAGCTGTTTGCCAACTGCCACAATACAAGAAGAAGAAGAACAATAAGGAGAAGAACAACACCATACACAAGTGTGCATAAAGATGGAGGCCCTGTCCCAATTCCCACACTACACCCTACGCCCCTCTATGAAGTGTTTACTTTGTACAAGTGCATGTAAGGGTTGAAGTGCGCAGGTTACAACCTGCAAAATTGGAGAATTGGGACAGTAGGGGTTACGTCATCGACTTGCACCTCTGCACCGTAACTGCAACATCAAAAAGGGCGGGAACCAGTACTGTTTTCACAGTCTTGTTGCTAAAAAAATAATTTAAAACTGCAACAAGCAACTGTTTTGAGGAGAAGAAAGTGCAGGAAGCGAAGGAGGCTTATACACCAGACTCTCGCTGTGTCAGTGTTTGTTTGAAAGGTAACTTCAGTGTTATGACCTACTGGCTGCCCAGACTCACTCTGAACCCAGTGGTTTCTCACAATGTTGAGCCTGGAAAACCAGTGAAAATATATATTTGTTGGCTTGCTGTCTAAAGTTTACGCAGTTCTTATTATTCTGATTTGATGGCTGGTTACGTTGACGGTTGTGATTGGTTTTTGCTCAGAACGTCATCTGCAGCAGTGGATTGTGGGTAATATACTTTGGCGAAGTCCGCTTCGATGCGGGCTTCGCCGAAGGGCGGATGTGGGACACAAAAGGGGCGGGGCTAAGGACGACTCTGGAGAATTGGGACACAATACGCACTCGAACCCATCAACGGGAACGCGCAATTCAGGGAAACAAGGGTGGAAGTGCGGGTAATGGGACAGGGCCGGAGTTTAAACGTGGCCTTGGGCCATTCAGGTAATGTTAGCCAAGCCCTGCCATTAAAAACGCCCGACACACCCAAAGCCCGTATCTGGCAATATTTCGGATTCAGAGACGTGGACAAAGGTGAGCTTGACAAAAGCAAAGCAATTTGCAAGACATGCTGAGTAGAAGTGAAATATTGTGGAAATACGATCAACCTCAGGAATGACATGTTGCAGCATCACCAGGGATTCATGTTACAGCAATCCTCCAGGTCGCAACAAATGAAACTCCAGTAAAATGAAAACAACCAGCCAATTCTGCACATTCCAAAAACAGAGGCGTTTGCGGCCTTTATTTGCAAAGATATGCGGCCGTATTTAGTTGTTGAAAATCACACTTTCAGGCAGCTGATGAAAGTAGCAGAACCACATTATGGTGTCTCGCAAACGTCTCTCTGAAGAAGTCATCCCAAACTTGTACAAGTCCGTAAAAGAAATGTGAAAAGTAACCTTCAGTCAGCAAAGAGGGTGGGGAGTAAAAGCAATATGTGGACATCTATTGCTACAGCATTTCACACCAGTGTGACAACACACTACATAGACGAGGAGTGGAACCTCATCCAGTACGCACTACAAATTACAGAAGTTAAAAAGGACCATCCTTCTTCCATTCTTGCCGAAATGTTGACAGCTGTTATACAGGAGTGGGGGTTAATGAGCAAAGTTCCAGCCATACTGACCGATTATCAGGTGCGGTGTAACGGAGGACCCCGGAATGCAGACGAGCATGATGGTAAGTGAAATGGTTTAATAAATGAAACTTACTTCAGCAGGTGGTGGCAAAAACAGACATGGACAGGCAGGCAAGACAGGCTTGGCATAAACTTGACATGAGTCAAAACAACAACAGAGTGAACCGAATAACGTTAACTGACAGACAGGAGAGAACACAACGTGACTGGACCAAAACAGAAATTCAAGGATACAAACATAACTAGAAACATAACTAGAAAAACATGAAGCTAAAGCATAACCAGATCCAAAATCCTAACTTGACAAAACATGAACTAGAAGACAAAAACTAAAGCATGACCAGGAAAATAATAAACAGAAGCATGATTCGAAACCTTAACTGTGAGAAACCTAAGAGGAAAAACCCGCAACCAAAAACCAAACAACCCCAAATCATAATACCGATAACGTGGCAAATATGGTCCGTGCGGTCGAGATGATGGGGCTAACACATGTTGGGTGCTTTGCACACATCATCAATCTCACCTTTCAAGCTAGTCTCAGACTCCCAAATATTGCACGGCTGCTTGTTAGAGTGAGGCACATCGCAAAAGTCTTTCATCATAGTCACAACATTCAGTAAGATAGTTTAATCCTTACAGCCACCATTAACTGCTATTACTTCATTAATTCAATGTTGAATGTTAACATAATACTAGTATCAATATGTTGCATAACTACATTGTCATGTATTTCAGGTAACAGCTTAAAAAAATGTAATACCAGCAATCCAATATGGAATTGGATCAAATTGAATCAATAAGAATCGATTCCAAATCTTGAGAATCGGAATTGAATCGATTCTTGAAATTTGAATCGATACCCAGCCCTAGTTGAACAGGATTTGCACATCATTCTATTCTGTTTTTATTTACATTTTACAGAATGTTCCAACTTCATTGGAATAGGGGTTGTACAGAGTACTGCTAAAAAGGATTTGGTTCAGGTGAAACACATGAAAGCTGCAGGACACTCACCCTCAAGGAGTGGAATTTGAGAGCCCTGTCTGACATCTTTAATATTTTACCATTAAACTGGAGAGTACTACATTTTTCAAGAAAAGAATTGTGCTTAATTGCAGTTTATCTCTCAGTTCCACGCATGAAACGTTGTATAAAAAGTGTTCCCATTTTCAGGCTGTCCAAGGATTGTCAAAATTACAGATATCCACGATAAAGAGGGGGATGTATTTTGTCTGAACTTGTTGCTGCAGCCACTGGCAGTTTTTTTTTTTTTTGTTAAAACCAGGAATATCTTCATCAGGCCCCAACAGCCTCCAATGTGCTGTCCAGCAGAAAGCCTCCTGGGGATCTAAAAATTTCTGAACAAATCAGGCTGGATTTGGAGGAAAAAACTGCATAAATGTGTCACTTTCTCTACAGTATTCTCTATTTCTGCATTAGTAAGACATAATTTATATGCCCATTTACATAACTTTGGTTAAATATTAAATTAAAGTCAAGCTTTAGACTTTAAATACAGAAGTTATGATTTTAAAACATTTGAATTTGTGCATTTGCATTTTCGTTTTGCACTGCAGTTATACATATAAGAATATAGTTTATAGGAACCCTTTGTGGGACTCTTGATGAGAGACAGAGTGGTTTTCCTGTTCAGCAACAGTAAACAATAAAAAAATACACCTGCTTATTGTCCGCCAGCTGTGGACTGCTCATACACACCTCTATGTTCCCCTATCTCAGCAGGCCTTTGATCAGGTAATTGCTCCTCGGCCCCCGGAGTTTGCATCGCTCATATGTCTCTATGGCGACCACCTCTCCATCCTTCATCTGTGAGCTGCCTTTTTAAGACGGACTTACACGTTATGAGGCTGGGCGTGATAGTGGGAAAGGGCAGCGAGTGGAACCTTGTCCACTTTAGCCTTTTTATGGTGCCTCATACACCGGTGTGTCGGTCCATATGATTGCCAATTTAACATAGCTGAGACATTTCCTCTGTTTGTGGGTTGATGAAATTATTTTTCTTCCTCTAACATCCTACAGATGCTGTTTGATTGAGCTTCAGATACAGCAGATGAACATGAATGCATGTGGTAAGAGGATCCAGAGGTGTCTTTGGAGTAATGAGGAAACTGAGGTCATATGAATTAGATGCGCGGAGGATTCGAGTATGGCAGGATATTATGAAGCTAATTCTGTCTTTGACAGATTTCAACTCACCCGACCTTTAACGTAAGATATCCTATTTAAATAACAGAGAATATTGACTTTAATCAACTTTACTGTGCAGAAGTCCAAAATCAGCCCTTATATTTACCTTCCACAGCCAGACTTCTATCTTATCTTATCTTATCTTATCTTAGTTATCTTAACTTTTCCTTAGCCTAGTTTACTTCACCTTGTCTTTCCTATTCTAGCATATCACAGACAGTTAATTATCATTAGCTAATCATAGCTTTTCTTATCCTTACTTTGCCATCATTAACAAAGCTTCTCAGCTTTTAGCTTGCGTTAACTTACCTTATCTTTGTTTATTTTTAGTTTTGTGTGCCCCAGCTTATTTTAGTTTGTTTTACCTTTATTTGTCTTACCTTTTGTTATGGAACCATCTTTAGCTTATACTAGCTTTACTTATCCAAGCTATGCTGGACTTAGCTTAGCTTGTCTCATCTTAGCTCGCCTTACCTTGTATTAATTTTTTTTAGCTCTAATATTGTTTACCTCGACTTATCCTAGCCTTGCTTCTCTTAAGTTTCTTTAGCTTATTTTATGTTATTATATCATAGTTCTGCCTGACTTATCTCATTTTATCTAATCTTATCTAAGTATATTTGAGCTAGTTTTGGGATATTTTAGTTTTTATTAGGTTGCCTTTGTTTTCTGGTATTATCCTAGCTTTCCTTATTTCAGCTCAGCTAATTTTGGTTATTTCGGGGATATTTATTCTTTACCTATTTTAGCTCAGCTTCTATTATCCTGACAACCCTTAGATTGTTTCAATGTATTTACCTTGCCTTGGGTTATCTGTGCATAAAGGGTTACTATAACAATAACAGCTACTTCCCCCCATTCTCACTTAAACCAGTTCTGTCAGCATTAAACTCTGAGGTCAGGTGTCAGGTCTTTGCAGACCTTTTTAATTTGTTAAAGACTACAATGTAGTATTCACCTACTGGAGCGTTTTTTGTCCTTCATCTGTGCGTTTCCACTCTGCACAGTATGCCGTCACAGGAAGGTATACTGGTCCTTCTCAAATTATTAGCATATTGTGATAAAGTTCATTATTTTCCATAATGTCATGATGAAAATGTAACATTCATATATTTTAGATTCATTGCACACTAACTGAAATATTTCAGGTCTTTTATTGTCTTAATACGGATGATTTTGGCATACAACTCATGAAAACCCAAAATTCCTATCTCACAAAATTAGCATATCATTAAAAGGGTCTCTAAACGAGCTTTGAACCTAATCATCTGAATCAACAAGTTAACTCTAAACACCTGCAAAAGATTCCTGAGGCCTTTAAAACTCCCAGCCTGGTTCATCACTCAAAACCCCAATCATGGGTAAGACTGCCGACCTGACTGCTGTCCAGAAGGCCACTATTGACACCCTCAAGCAAGAGGGTAAGACACAGAAAGAAATTTCTGAACGAATAGGCTGTTCCCAGAGTGCTGTATCAAGGCACCTCAGTGGGAAGTCTGTGGGAAGGAAAAAGTGTGGCAGAAAACGCTGCACAACGAGAAGAGGTGACCGGACCCTGAGGAAGATTGTGGAGAAGGGCCGATTCCAGACCTTGGGGGACCTGCGGAAGCAGTGGACTGAGTCTGGAGTAGAAACATCCAGAGCCACCGTGCACAGGCGTGTGCAGGAAATGGGCAACAGGTGCCGCATTCCCCAGGTCAAGCCACTTTTGAACCAGAAACAGCGGCAGAAGCGCCTGACCTGGGCTACAGAGAAGCAGCACTGGACTGTTGCTCAGTGGTCCAAAGGACTTTTTTCGGATGAAAGCAAATTCTGCATGTCATTCGGAAATCAAGGTGCCAGAGTCTGGAGGAAGACTGGGGAGAAGGAAATGCCAAAATGCCAGAAGTCCAGTGTCAAGTACCCACAGTCAGTGATGGTCTGGGGTGCCGTGTCAGCTGCTGGTGTTGGTCCACTGTGTTTTATCAAGGGCAGGGTCAATGCAGCTAGCTATCAGGAGATTTTGGAGCACTTCATGCTTCCATCTGCTGAAAAGCTTTATGGAGATGAAGATTTCATTTTTCAGCACGACCTGGCACCTGCTCACAGTGCCAAAACCACTGGTAAATGGTTTACTGACCATGGTATCACTGTGCTCAATTGGCCTGCCAACTCTCCTGACCTGAACCCCATAGAGAATCTGTGGGATATTGTGAAGAGAACGTTGAGAGACTCAAGACCCAACACTCTGGATGAGCTAAAGGCCGCTATCAAAGCATCCTGGGCCTCCATAAGACCTCAGCAGTGCCACAGGCTGATTGCCTCCATGCCACGCCGCATTGAAGCAGTCATTTCTGCCAAAGGATTCCCGACCAAGTATTGAGTGCATAACTGTACATGATTATTTGAAGGTTGACGTTTTTTGTATTAAAAACACTTTTCTTTTATTGGTCGGAAGAAATATGCTAATTTTGTGAGATAGGAATTTTGGGTTTTCATGAGCTGTATGCCAAAATCATCCGTATTAAGACAATAAAAGACCTGAAATATTTCAGTTAGTGTGCAATGAATCTAAAATATATGAATGTTAAATTTTCATCATGACATTATGGAAAATAATGAACTTTATCACAATATGCTAATATTTTGAGAAGGACCTGTATATATTATGTCTTAGAAAATTAGAGAAAATAAAACTATATATTATATGCATTCATCAAACATAGAGTGAAATATTTCAAACCTTTATTTCATGTAACTTTGGTGATTATGGCTTACAGAGAATGAAAACCCAACATTGAGTAACTCAGAAAAGTAGAATGTTGTGAAAAAGTAACATATTGGAAACTCATGGTGTCACACCCTAATCAGCTAATTAACTATAAACACCTGCAACATTTTCCTGCGCCTCTAAACGGTCTCTCAGTCTGGGTCAGTTGGCCATATAATCATAGGGAAGACTGCTGACTGGGCAGATGTTGATAAGACAGTCAATGATAACCTCCAGAAGGAGGGTAAGCCACAAAAAGGCATTGCAAAAGAATCTGGTTGTTCACAGAGTGCTGTAGGCATAAAAAAGTTGCGTGGAAGGAAAAAGTATAGAAATAAAATGTGCACCAGTAACAAGGATAACCACAGTTTGAGGATTGTTAAGCAAAACTCATTCAATAATTTAAGGACTTGATTTTTTATTTTCTGTGTGTGTATGTGTGACTGTTTTTTATGTTTTTACTGCTGTTTTTTACAATTTCACTGCTATCCGCATTACAAATTGCCCCTGGGGGATATTAAAGTTTACTTGACTTGACTTGAACTTCACAGGGAGTGTACTGAGGCTGGAGTCAGCTCATCATAGGACACTACGCACAAAGCAATCCTTCAAATGGGCTACAAATGTTGCCTTCCTCATGTCATGCCACTCCTGAACCAGAAACTGGACTGTTGCTCAGTGGTCCAAAGTCTTCCTTTCAGATGAAAATAGAGTTTGCATTTCATTTAGAAATCAAGGTCCCAGACCCCGGTGGAAGAGTGGAGAGGCTCAGAATCCATGCTGCTTGAAGTGCAGAATGAAGTTTTCACAGTCAGTGATAATTTGGGGTGCCATGCCATCTGGTGGTTTTTGGTCCACTGGGTTTTCTAAAGTCCACAGCCAATGCAGCCATCTACTAGGACATGTTCGAACACGTCATGCTTCCTTCTGACAACAAGCTTTATGGAAATGCAGCAAACTCATCTGTTTTACACTTTATAGAACCTTATAGAACTGAATTAAAAACAGCTCCACCGAAATAAAACCCTGAAGCTTAAAGCATTTAAACAACACCTTCAAGCAGGAGTTTGTAACGAGTGACCTGGCACAGGGGTCTCCACAGGGACGGAGATGTGATTTAATCCTGACGCGTGTTTCAAAGACTTCAGGAGAAAAGCTTGGATGCTGGAGTCCCATCCTCCTCTGTCAGCTTCTTCAGTTCCTCATTACATTTGTGCCTCTGGGCTGCTGCAGTCACAGAGGCCACACATTTAATGGCATCATTTGCATTTAGTTTATAGATCCCCAGATGTGAATGTAGCTGTTTTAATGTCCATGTGTTTAATTGTCATTTCTGAAACATTTTACTTTAAGTTAGGGAAAGCAGCTGCTTAGATAATTGTCCATAAATGCCTTTTTGATGGGCGGTCCTTAACATTTATTCAGAAAGTTAATATGAGAGATGCTGTTAGTTGCAGTGATTGTCCTACCACACTCATGCAGAACACTGCTAGTGTTTAATCAATAAAAGTGTTGTGACAAATCAAAAACGTTTCCTTTGAGTAGATTTTCATCAACATTTTTTGAAGAAACAGTTTAGATTAAAAGATGTAATGCATTCAATAAGTCAGGTTAGCCAAACTGAAACCAATAAAATAATTTTCCTTATGAGGTTTGTTCTCATGTTAAAAAGAAGACGGAAAACGTTACGGAAATACTGAAACTTTAAATCTCTTCTAACAAGGTTGCCTTCCCCTGACAACCACAGCTAAGTTGTGCAACAACCGCCTCACGTTTCTGTCACATTTCACTTTAGTCTTAGCGCTATCGCTAACCTAGTTGAGCCTGGGTGCAAACTTGAATTGTGCCTGCTGTTATCACCAAAACGTTCTTAGCATATTTCTGTTCTTACTCCTGTTTTGGACACCATTCGTCACTTTTCTGTAATTTTATTGGCAAAATTTAATACTATTCAAAACTTCTTTTTCTATTGTGTAGCATGTTTTTTTTACTTAAGCCCTGGTTTTGTCACCAAACTAGTTAAAGCTGTAGCCAAAGTAAAATCTGGTGGCAGCACAGAAATTTCTCAAGCAGAAGTCTAAAAAGAGCTATTTCTATTCATTATGCAACACATTTAACATATCAGTCATATCATATTGTTCTCTTTTGGACACGTAGCACAACGAATTAAACTGACTAACAGCTGACTGAACCAAAATCTTCAGTTAAATTCCAATTTAATTTGATTTAAGAATTGTAGGATTTGGGATCGGTTATTAAAATAGGAGATTCTAGTCTAATACAGCTAAATAAAATTAGGTGCAACTAACTGCCTTCAGAAGTAACACAATTAGTAAATAGAGCCCATTTGTGTAATTCAACCTGTTGAATCCATCAGTTCTGTTTCTGGCCTGAGATTTGTTAGGGAACATTAGAGAACAAACACCATCATGAAGACCAAGGAACACAGGAGACAAGTCAGGGAGGAAGCTGTGGAGAAATTTAAAGCAGAGTTGGGTTGTACAATGATATCTCCCAGAGCTCTGTTCAATCATTCATCCGAACATGGAGAGAGGATGGACCAAATGCAGGTCTACCAAGACATGGACATCCACCTAAACTGCTTGGGCAAGGTGAGGATTAATCAGAGAAGCCGTCAGGAGGCCCATGGTACCTCTGGGGGAGCAACAGAGTTCCACGGCTTAGGTGGGAGAATCTGTTGACAGGACAACTAGTAGTCGTGCATTTACCAATCTGTTTTTATGAAAGAGAAGAAAGTCACTGTTGGAAAAACAGGCACAAGAAGCAAAAATATGAAAGACGGCAAAGCATGCAAAATACTATGCGTTGAGAAGAAATATCATCCTGAACACCCCACTCCACTGTAAAACATGGTGGTGGTAACATCATGCTCTGGGAACGCTTCTCTTTGCCAGTGACACGGAAGCTGGTCAGAGCTGATGGGAAGATGGATGGAGCTAAATACAGAAGGATCCTGGGAGAACACCTGCTGCAGAAGACGTGAGATCTCCAGCAGGACAACAACCTTAAACATACAGCCAGACGTAAATCCAATTCAAAATCTGACATAATACTCAAAAAATAATGTTCACAGACGCTCTCCATCCAATCAGACTGAGCTTGAGTTATTTGCAAGGAAGAAGGTACAAAACCTTCAGTCTGTAAAGCAGGTAGAGACAAACTTCAGAACACTTGCAGCTGTAGCTGCAGCGACTTTACAAACAACTTTTTAGCTGTTTTCTTATAAAACCATTTAGAAAACTGAGTGTTATTTGTTTCCACTTTATAATTATGTTATATTATTTCCTTTATAATTGTGAACTAACTCTCAGTCGACCTATCGCATAAAATCCCCAAAACGTTTCTGAAGCTTGTGGTAAATGTTCATAAGGGTATGAATACTTTTAAAAAGGACTGTTATGCGACGTAAAAAAAACGAATGTGCGTGAAAAAGGTTTTATGGCTAACATTTAATCTCCTTCAGATTACCTTTTTAGATTGCACCCTGTCAAGCCCTCTTTATTTCCCTTTCAGCTGCACTAATTTAACGAAAAGCATTTCATTGTCATATTTCTATACTCACAATGTTAACACAAACTTCTCTAATTTTTCTATCGTAAAAAATCAAATAAAAAGCTCAGAATTTGTGAAAAAAAAGTACATTTTTATTAGACATTATAGAACAAGAACATGAGCCTCAATTAAACGATCACAGCTTTATCTATGCATAGGCTACAGACATGCCAGGAGATATTAAACAATGATTATCAACATGAATCAGTTAGAGCCCTCTCTGAGTCATTGTTCGGGATCATTTCTGCGGGTTTCTGGGGCGCGTCTCTGTGAACCTGGATGCCTTCAGATCCCATTTTAGACAAGAAAAAAGGAAAAGGTGGGAGAAACTGTGGATCCGTCAGGGTTTGCAGAAATGACACTTGATTATTTTCTTGAAAGCGCTCTGAAAGTCTTTGTTGAAGTACGCGTATATGATGGGGTTCAGCAGGGAGTTGGAGTAACCCAGCCAGTTTATAACGGCCTCCAGCCAGCCGGGCATGTAGCAGGAGTCCCGACAGAACGGCATCACCAGAGCCACAATGAAGAAGGGCAGCCAGCAGAGGATGAAGGTGCCCATGATGATGCCCAGGGTCTTCACCGTCTTGCGCTCCCGCGCCAGCGCGATCTTGCGCTTGGCTTCAGTCGCCTTTTCGTGGCGGCTCTCGAACAGGGGCGCGGGGCTCGGGGTGTTGGGCAGGGGTAGGTGGCCCCTGGAGCTGCTGTGCACCTCTATGATCTCCAAAGACTCGCCGTCCTCGGCGTGCTTCACCGCGCCGTTGACGCTGGGCAGCGGCCGCGGCTCCACGCTCCTCTTCCAGCTCTTACCCTGCGCGTCTCCGTGCGGCTTCTTGTGGAAGAGCGCCGGGGACAGCGCCAGACACGAGTCGGAGACCTTCTTTTTTTCGGTTTTACGCACAGTCCTCCTAATCCGAAACCGCGCCGCTTTGAATATCCGCCCGTACAAAACCAGCATCAACGTAAGCGGGATGTAAAAAGCCCCGAATGTGGAGTATATCGTGTACCACGGGTCCTGTCTGATCTTGCACTCCAGCTGGTTGGCCCGGTCCTCCGCTTCGCTGCTGGGTTGGGAGCGCATCACCAGCATCGGTGGCACGGAGATGGAGAACCCGACTAGCCAGGTGACGCTGATGAGAACCGCGGCTCTCCTCGGCGTCCTCTTCTTCATGTATTCGATGGGCTCGGTGATTGCCCAGTATCTGTCCAACGCGATGGCGCACAGGTGCAGGATGGATGAGGTGCAGCACACCATGTCCAGGGAGATGAAGATGTCACACGGAACCGGCCCCAGCGTCCAGCGGTTCAGGACCTGGTAGAGAGCTGCCATGGGCAGCACCAGCACCGACACCATCAGGTCGGTCACGGCCAGAGAGCCGATCAGGTAATTAGCCACATTCTGCAGGGAGCGCTCCAGCGCGATGGCCGCCACCACGCAGGCGTTCCCGAAGATTGCGCACAGGATGAGCGCGCCGAGCACGAAGGAGGTGACCACCTGGTAACTCAGCTTCACCTCGTCGTCCTCAACTTTGGGCGGCTCTGTTAAGTTGTCCAAGTCAGGCCAGGTTGTGGTGTTATTGGTGCCATCCATGGTGGGGAAACTCGTGCGTTTGGAGAGATTGCTTTAGGAGAGCCCGGCGCGCATCCTTTCAGCGCACATAGTTGAATGTTGGAGCGCTCAGTGCTGCTGAGGAGCTCTGAACTGCAGGTCGCGGCTGCTGACGAAGAATGATTCGTGTTATTTATACCTGTGATGGAAAATGCGTCATTTCTTGAGGATGTTGCAGTCAGGCTGGTTCTGGTAGTGCCTGTTCCAGCCTGCAGCTCAGGCACTGATCATATGACAAGCAGGGACAGCTACCTTGAATTATAAAGAATAATGTTTTCTATTAAATTGATGTTTGCCCTGGAATAACCCTACAAATTCCTACTTGCATCGATGAAATTGTTCATTAAAAGACTTTGCCCCATTAAGAAAGGATTCAAAATATTTGCCTTTCTTTACTTCAACGTCTCATCACTAATTTTGTTTTTATCTCTCAGTTTCTGCGGCTTCTCCGTTTTCTGTATCATGGTCTGAGCACCTATAAACCGCACAAATCCTAGGCATTTAGAGCGCCCCCTGCTGTTGGCAAGCTGTGGTTCAAATAACACAACAATCTTTAGATTATATTTATAATGAGAAAATGAGAATCCGAATCAACTTTAGATGATAAAGAAAACTAAAACGAACTTAAAAAGTGGCATAATTAAAAGGTATATCAATATTTAGTTATAAAGTGTACATTTTTTTTTATTGTTTCTTTTTTTGACCTCTGATTTTATCAACAACAAATATTTTGTGTAGGTGTGGGAGTCTTGACATAGGTTAAAAAAATAACCAAATGTTTTACAGTCTCTCTCTTTTCTTTCTTAGCCCTGATGGGTGGGACTTAAGGCCTTCTAACGTCTGATTGGCTTGGACAGGTCGCTAACCATCACAGGGTAACACAGAGACACCGAATAAACAACCATGCACACACACACACTCATCCCAAGGACAATTTGGAGTAACCATTGACCTTGCAGTCATGCTTCTGGACTGTGGAGGAAGCTGGAATAACTAGTGAGAACCTGCAAACATGCAGGAAAAGAGCAGGCCAGGATTTAAACCCAGGACCTTCTTGCTGCCAGGTAACAGTGCTTCACCACCATGCAGCCAGCCACAAATGACCATTTTATTTTACTGCTTTTTTACTTCAATCATATTTAAATAACAGGAACATGGATTGGCTCACATGGTGATTATGTTGACCTTAGATTATAAATAGATTCATAACATCATCATCAGTAAAACCAGATTTCCCAAATGTTGCAAGTCTGTGCAGAAAGATGCATGCATGAACCCTCAAAGCTTCCTATACACAGAAGAGGTTTTAATTGACGTTGTCTCTAGATGTTTTCCAAGATTTTTACTCCATTTTGTACTTTGGATTTGATTCAGGGTGCTGAATCAGCCTGTTGAACAGGAAATGTTGTTTGAACCACAAACATGGCGGACACCGTTAATTCAACGTAACCCTGCTATTTTCATTGTTTTTAAACAACCACTATAATTTCTCTAACACACTTGGAAAATACAGTTATATGATCAAAACCAACGCTTGGTGCAGTTACAGGTTGCTTTGGGCTTTAGATCATCATCTTGTTTGTTATTAATTTGCATGGTTATTTTACACACAACCAATGACAAAAACAGTTCGGCATCAGGAAGGAACTGCACAAATTTGACCAACATGGGGTACACTAGTCAATCAGTTGCTCTTGTCACTAATATTTTTATATCCTGTAAGAGTTTTATCCAGTTAACACTTTGTTTGAAGATTTTGTCTGGTTACCTACCATTTCTGAAATTAATCTAAACAGAGAAAAAAATTAAAGTCCCCTCTCCAAGATATAATTTGACATAACTTTGTTTATTGAATTGTGCTAGTTTCAAGAAGATTACACAATTAAAAAACTATTTTCTTCACTCATTTTACATGATCAAGAGCCTACTTTTGCTGATTTATGGCCTTCAAGAAAATCCATGGAATCCAGCTTCTTTGGGTGCAGTTGCAGAAAAGACCACCAGGGGCAGCACAGTCACTACTATTACTGTAAGGTCAAATGGTTTTGTCCAGCAACGCTGTATTTGGATATTTTGTTTGATTACCTAACATTTCCGATATTAATCTAAACAGTAAAGACAGATTAAAGTCACCTTTCCAAAATATGATCATTCAATCCACTTTGTTAAGATTATTCAGTTAAATCATTTTTATTAGAATGATCTATTGTGAATAAGATTACAAAATTATTAAGATATTTCAACATAAATTTTTTGTGGGGGCTGCATCCCCACTTTTAGTGCAAATGGATTTTTGCCTTCAAGACATTACATTACATACCGGCTTGTTAGGTGTAGTTACAGAAACGATCATCAGGGGCAGCATTGGCCAAACCCCATGTTTTATTCAATAACAGTGTGTTTGAAAACGTTTTCAATTACTTAATATTTCTGAGAAAAGAAAAATTGAAGTTCCTTTTACAACATGTTATTGTAATTTAAATGAACTCTGTAAAATGTGACGAAGATCACACAAGTTATAATGCATACTTGTTTTGGGAGAATAAGCGTTCTCGTAAAGTTTGGCCCCGCAGACATCCCGTAGGGTCTAATTTTTCCTGTTGTTGCAAACAGTTTTAAATCTGCACAACTTCGCTTGTTTAAACCTTTATGAGTCGTTATTTAAGGTAAGATTATCTGTAAAAACTGACTGTAAACATAATATTAAGACGTTTAATGTTTGCTGGTTGCGGATTTAAAGTCGTAACGAGGGAACTTGTTGCTCTTTATGGTGCTCCTTTTAGCTAAGTTAGCGGGACGTTAGCTGTTTAAACTCTGTTTTTCAGCTTTTAGCGTGAAAAAACAACATTTAAGAGGAAAAACAACAGATGTGTCGTAATATTGATATAAAGGAGAGTTAGGGAGACTTATAAATGTATGAAACAGTGTTGGATTGTATTATTTTGATTCTTAAAGTATTTCTTTAGTCTCAGCAGGTGCATTTTAACAAACCTAACCCTAACCCTGAACATAGTCCTCATATTTGTGGATTTCTGTCTTTAAACCTGGTAAAGTGGTCTAGGTCAACAGTCCCGAAGTTTCCTGAAGGCTTTCATTTTTTCACATTTTTGGGGATTTTTTAGTCATAAATCCGAGGGATCAAACAGGGAAATGCGGACAATAAATGAGAATATGCGTTCCGATGCGGCTCGTTTGTTAGATTAAAATTACTTTCCATTAAGCCTATATTTCTGTAAAAAATGTTTTTTATTGGTTTGATGTAATATTCTCATTTTAAATGGCGTGTTTTTATTGGCTGTAAGCGGAAAATCATCATAATTAACAGAAATAAAGGCCTGAAAACATCAGTCTGTGTAGAATTAATCTATGTAATTGTGCTTCACTTGGTCAGTTAAATCAATGAAATAAATAGACTTTTTAAATAATCTAGTTTATTGATTTGGTCTGTATAAGAGACAACTAGACAAAGATCTTTACACACGTTGTCACACAAACTCATTCACAGGAGCACATCAATAAATTACAATCTTATCAAAAAGTTCAAAAATGAATATATGGTTTATCGTGGACAGCATTATATAATTCAAGGATTTATTAAAGTTGTTTCTCAGAAAATCCGGACACTATTACAGACATGTATTATGGTCATGTTGTGGACTACACAACCAGGTGGAGGAGCAAAGTTGTCCAACAGTTGGTCACATGGTTAATGGTGGGTCCAAGAGGGAAATCCAGACATCCATCTCCATGGCAACAGCCTCCAGGTCATTCTGGGGGCGTCCCCAGCCCACAAAAGTTTAATTTATATATCTATATAGAGAGAAAGACCTTCTCCAGGGTCTCCTCCCAGTGGGACATGCCCAAAAAGCCTTCAAAGGAATTTAATGGAACATTTAGTGGAGGGAAAAAGTGTAGGTTTTTAAAGAATTTTAGCAAAACCATTCAAAATTTAGAGGCAGATTAAAGAGGTGTGACCTGGAGTCGGTGCCTTAAGAGTCACCGCACACAGAAGTCTCCAGGACTTGGGCTACAGCTATCACATTCCTTGTGTTAGGAAACTCCAGAACCAGCTACTTTATACCTGGGCTGAGGAGAAAAAGGACTAGACTCTGTGGTCCAAAATACCCCTTTCAGATAAAAGTAAAGTTTGCATTTCATTTGGAAATCACGTTCCCAGAGTCTGGAAAGAGAGCAGAGACACAGAATCAGAGTTGCTGAGGACCAGGTCCATCCTCTTGCTAAAAAGTTTTATGGAGATGCAGATTTTATTTTCCAGCAGGGCTTGGTACCTGCCAGCACCTCTAAAAGTAATGACCATGCTGCAAGTCGTCACTGTGCAGCATGTGCCAACCTACTGGCCTGTCCTGAAGCCCATAGAGAACCTATGGAGTATTGTTGAGAGAAGGATGAGGGACACCAGACCCAACAATGCAGAGGAGCTGGAGGCTGCTTCTAAAGCAAGCTGGGCTTTAATGGCGCGTCAGCATCAAAGCCACACCCTATTAATGCAGTAATTGATGCAAAAGGAGCCCTGACCAGGTACTGAGTGCATCCAAAACCTTTTTTATTTTAATCTTCCTGATCAGTTTAATAACTATTTGAAGATATTCTGATTTACTGAGCTGCACCTTTCTTTATCGGATCTTATTCAAAACAGTGAAGATAAAATGCCTCCACAGATGACAGAATTTGACCCCCAGTGTGTCCAAACCAGCCAGAATCCATCAGTTTTGTGTCCTTTTTCTGTCCTGACTGCTGTTTCTACCAACAGATGGAATAAACTGTTCCTGCTGAAAAGTTTGAAGATGGACAGAGCGATGCTCCGCTGCAGAAGGTGTCGCAGGGTCGTCATTGACTTCACATGTTTGTTAACGGTGGGTAACATTCGCTCAGTGGTGTGGAGGTTCCCTAGGAACTAGTTCAAAGTTCAGCTCGATCCGGTTTAAACGGAACCGTCTGATGCTCAAGGTTCACCAGCTGAGTGTTCTGATCTAACGTTTTGGCTTAGTTCTCGTTCGTTCACAGATTTTTTAAGGAAGAATATTCTTTAAAAACCTTGGACTCTGTTAATTCTGCTTTGTTCCCACATAAACAGTATTTTAATCTCAATTATACTTTATTTCTAAAGGACCTTTCATACAGACAAGTGTAACTTCACATAAAACCGCTGATGACACAAATACAAAATGGCTGATCTAAGTAAACAGACTAAATAAATTATTATACTGATAATAAAATGATACGAATAAAAAGCGAGGGATAAATCAGGTTTATGCAAAGAGGAAGTGTGTAAATAAAATGACCAGACTCTCATTACAGCTGCTCTCAGTCACATATTTCCAAGTTATAGCAGTATGAGTCTGATTTTGTTTTTTATTGGTTCCTAACTGAACCCTTGGGGGTCAGAACCGAACCTTTGGGGTTAAGTTCATTCCCGCATGCCTTTGGTTTGGACACAGAAATCACCCTCGTTTAAACGTTGACCATATCTGCATGTTTCTCATTATTCAGTAATGTGACATCATAAATAATTATGTCGTGAATCGACTGTCAAATGATGTGCTGCAGGTGGTTTAACAGGAAGTGTATGTGACGTACTTCCTGCAAAGTCTGGAAGTTTTTACTTTATTCCTCCTACCCTCTGTCCATCCATCCATTTCTAAACGTTTTTATGCGATTCTGAGGCAGAGGAGTTTGGGAAACTTGGTTCTTGTTTCCTGGGAAGTCTGGGAACGCTGTGATTGGTTGTGTTTAACTCCAGGCAGCAGATGAAAGTCCAGCTGGTGGCTGCAGTATTTGGCACATAGACGCTGACAACCTCCCAGAGTGGATCCTGACCTCCGTTCAGCAGGTCAGTCGGTTCTCCTGCAGCTAATGTTTATTCTTCTGAAACTTCAGCTTTTCCTGATTGTTTTTCTGTTAAATCATCATCCATCATATCGATCGCTTTTGTTCTCTGGATGTTAATAATTTAGTTTTAAATCCATATCTGACATGTGAAGTTCTCCTACAACCTTTGCCTTCTGATTTTGGATATTGGTCTGAAAACATAAAGGCCTCCTGAGCTGTAATTCAACACAAAGATTCCTGTTTCTCCGTAGGCTCTGTGGACGGCAGGGAAGCTAAACTGCCGTCACTGCGGGGCTCGTTTGGGTGGCTTCAGCTTCCTCGCTCGCTCCGACTGTCCATGCGGCCGTGACGCCACCGTCCATCTCAGCAAGAGCCGCGTAGATCTGGACCAAACGCCCCACGTCCTCGTTGTCCAGCCGAGGAGGACAAGCTCTGGGACAGGACTGTTGATGGACCTCTGTCAAAGTGAAGAGGAGGCTTCTCTGGACAGTTTCCAGCTCACATGTCTTCCCTGTTTGTCACCCATCATTCCTCCAGACGCTTTGGATCCACTGTATGCTGCTGAAAACTCCCATGGTGCTGCAGGCCATCCAGACAAGTTAGAGTTGCATTCATCTGTTAGAAGTGCAGCAGAACATCAGTCTGACCCAGATCATGAAGCCTGGAGGAATGTTCTTCCCTGGGTTTCTGAAATATCGGGAGGATCACAGTCGTCTCTAGAGCTGCAGCAAACTGAGGAAGTTTCCCTCAGAAGGAGATTCACCTCTGAAGCAGAAGCTGAGCTGGAAGAGGAAGCGGTACGTTTCATCTTTATTTTTGAGACCGCAGGCAGGAATCTTTATCATGTCTTCATTATTTATGGACAGAATCCGTACGTTTCCACCAGAACCTTTGTACCATTAATCCTGTGAGGGCTGATGTCTGATCAGATTTACTTTTTCAAAGCTCTCCTGAAAAGATGCTGAAGCCCCGCCCCCTACACATGATCTTTCCTGATCTCTAACTGACCCTTTGGGGTCCCTCCATTTTGTTCTCTACCTGTGTCCCTTTAAAGGCTGAGAAGTCTCTCTCCTTTTCCTTTTCCCATAAGTAACATCCTTTCCCAGGAATATCAAAAAGTCTTCCTGATCACTTTTTAATTTTGTGGTCTGTCATCCCCTGGAGCCAAAAAAGACACACAATTATTATGTATTAATATGCTATTATTAGCTTCAGTCATCGCCATACATAAAAACCATTCACATTGGTTTTGTTTTTTTGTGCCAACTTTACAGTCTGTGTTAAACAACACACTAAATGGACTTTTCCCATCTCACACGTGTCGATTATCTAAACCCAGGAATGTAGAAAATTGCCAGCCGCATCGATTTTGAGAAATGTTTTCTTTTATTTATTTATTTTGCAAAGTTGTAAAAAAAAAAAAACACCAAAAAGTTTTTTTTTCTTTTCCAAAATTAGATGAAAAATAATTTAAAAATCCGATTTTCTATTGCAGTGGTGGTAAATTCTAAAATGCATTATAAATCAGATCTAATAGCAGAAAAACTCTGAGGAACACAGTTTGCTCTATTTAGTGATAAAAGGCAAAATTAAACCCGAATTTACAACCCGGTCAGGTTTTATGCACCGTTCTCTTAGAGGATCCTGCAGGGTTAAAGCAGCTCAAAGAGCCGACACCAAACACAGCCGAGAAAATGAAACAAGAACCCATTAAAAGCTGAAAACAGGCTCGAGTTAAACAAACAGCAGAGATGTTGACCTGAGCTGCTGAATCAGTGACTGGGATCTGGGTTTTTCCCGTCTCCCAGGATCCAGTCTTATCCAGCTTCTCGGCTTGGATCAGACAGAACAAAAGAGATAAGAACCGTCTGAAGAGTCAGAGGAGGAAGCAGAGGAGGAGAGAAAGATGGCTGCAGAGTCAGATGAAGGAGGCGGAGGTGAGGAAGCACTACAATCATTTTTACACCTGCATCTCAATAAGTTAGAATATTCATTTACAGTTAGTTTCCATCTACCACTGAATAATAACCACTGAAACCACTGATGTTCCCAGACTGAAAGCAGTACAGACTCACCTCTGGACTCTGAGGACGTGGACAGAGACGGTCTGACCTGCGCCGTGTGTCTGGACGTCTTCTTCAGCCCACACACCTGTCAGCCCTGCGCTCACGTCTTCTGTGAGCCGTGTCTCCGAAGGCTGGCCAAGAACCGGGCCACCAACACGCCATGCCCGCTGTGCCGGTGCCTCATCTCCCACACCAGCTTCCACAGAGGTCCGGGTTCCAACGGCACTCGTCCACAACTGTGGACATACAGACCTCCGCTGTCATGAGCTCATTAGTGTCCAAGGCGGCTCAGAATGAGGAGACATTGTCCACATTGTTAAAGAACAAGTTCTTGTGCTCAGGCTCAGTGTTTCCATTCCCTCTTGTTCCCCCTCAGAGCTCGACCTGACGGCAAAGACTCTGTTCCCGAAGTTCTGGGCCACCTGCAAGCAGAACTTCCAGAACGCTCCGTGTGCTCGATGGCCTCTGCCAAGCTCCCAAGAACACTCACGCTTCTTTTGGGGTGATTATGTTATTATTAAATATATATTTAGTTTTCCACTTTTATTGAATCAAAGCTACTTCAGAGCTAAACATGCATATAAATGTTTCATCTTGTATTATTATTCATTTTATGTTTTTATGCCCTTTTTGTCATGAGAACCCCCGACTTTTTTTGGGGGGGGTTGGAAAAAACAACATGCAATAAGCTCCAGAAATAAGGAGCAAGGTGAAATATTTGGGATGAGGTTATTATTGCCTCGACTCGGTCAATAATTGGTAACAAGCCTTGTTTTAGATGCATTTTAGAAGCTTATGGTGGTCCCTCTGATAAAAATGTAATAACTTTGACTGCATTAAATCTTTCCTTCAACTTCAGACCCAATCATAAAGGTTTTGTTTGTCTTCATGTCTTTATGTTTTATTTGGGTCGTGTTTTGTATTGCTTTGCCTTCTCTGAGAATAAGACCTCCATTGAAACATAACGATGAAGCACTGCTGCCCCTTGTGGTTTATTGGTGTCATCACACGTAACACGTGTTTTCCCTCTGTTTTGAGAGCCTTAGATTTATGTATTCATGGGAAGTAAATTATAATAAATGACGATTACAGTATCTAGATATAATGGGAGCCAGCTGGAACAAACTAGGCTATGCTTTTATGTGATTCTTTTATTCTCTAGACTGGGCAATAAAGGGGGTCATGAAATGTTAAAAGTAAACAAATCCATCCTACGTTTCATATAATTAGTTTTCCAATGACTGAAATATTGACTAAAAAAATGTTTGCAACATGTCTGATTTTGGGCCCAAAGGTGCCTGAAGGGTTAAAGCCACACGTTCCAGTCATTCACATAGAACAGGGAGTCCGGTTCAGATCATGGGGTCAGCAGATCTGGGAATTTATTTCTCTAGTTGTCGTGTTCTGAGATGGCTGAAAATATGCGCTTACATCCGCTTCTGGTTGGGTTCTAACTAAACATCTGCGGCATTCACTGACCCCTAGTTTCCAGCTAATGCAGGCGTCTGCAGCCTTTACAACCCCAGGAGCCATTTCTGTCTCAGTTCAGCTAAATAAAACCCGCTAACTTTACCTGACCTTTGGAAAAAAAGAAAACGTATAATATTTTATAATTTTCTACCATTTTATTTCTGTTTTTTTTTTTTTTATAAAAAAAAACATAAAACGTTTGCATAAAGAGAATGTATATACTGTATTTTTCACTATAAGATGTTGATTTCTTTGTGGAAAATTATGGAAAAGAAGCGAGTTTCCAACCAAATGATATTAACATTATTGCTGGTAAATTTAGTGTCATTTTGTTTTAGAAATTCAAAGCAATTATTCCATTTAAAAACTGAACAACTGTTAAATCTTGCATTTCTTATATCTACATTAAAAACATTACTTTGTCAATTTTAGCCAAAGTTATTGGGAGCCACTGTAGAAGGTCCAAAGAGCCACAGATTGTAACCCCTGGCCGAGTCAAACAGACCAGCAGGTTCTGATTTTAGGAGAATATTTCAATAAAATCTGACCTCATTTTACTGTAACTTTGTGTCTGAAAGGACAGAAAAAACAGGCATCTGCTAAGCATGACGCTGGACAGAAAACCTGTTGGAATCTGTTACAAGTCGTTTCCAGGTTGTTTTTGGAGAACTCTGGAGGCTGAAGAAGAGCTCCAGCCATTAAATTCTGCTCTGTTGATCCACAGTTAATCAACGGCGCGGCGCAACCGCGTGGGGACGCTGGCACTTCACTCCCGGAGCGTTTGTCTTCAACATGCTGGGCCTGCCCCATCACACCTTCTTCCACATCGACATGATCTTATTCATCTTTGCTTTAAAGTTGCTCTGTTGCCTCTCCGTCTTGTTATGCAAACTCATCTTTTGAGTTTTGGTTTTCTGCAGGTGGGCTCTTCTTTGCTTGCTTTCTGAAAGCATCAGAGGAAGGAGGGCTTACAGGAGGACATTTTGGTTTTAATTTGCACATTATTTAATCAAGATTATTGGCTTTTGAAAGCCTGCTGTTCACTGTGAAGCTGCACTAAATGGTTCCAAGTTCTATTAAAATAAATGTGTTTTCTATTTTTCAAAGACGTGACTAAGACTATTATTGTATTTATATTATTCTGAGTCTTTACACCATTTATTAGATAAGTGTTTTTCTTTCATTGTCTAAAGGACAAAAACGCTTAATAAATGAAGTGTTTTTACTCTCATTTGTATTAAATTGACATGCTTTATTTAATTTGCCACATCACACATTGAATTTACCATTTTTCTCATCAGTATTTTGCTTTTAGACTGATTGACTACCGGTTTGGTCACTATACAAAATTAAATCCAGGTTGAACTGGACCTGTAGCTTTAAACTGGGTCTAAACTGGGTCCCGCACACTTGGTGGCTGAACAAGACAGTCAACAACCATACAGCAGGAAGACTCTCAGCGTCAGCATTTATAAATCACTTTAATACCCAGTCTTTGAACCCAGCAACGGAAACATAACATTTTTTTACCTTTGGATTGGTGCTACAGAGCACTATTTGCAAAACCCAGTTTGTCTCCTGGATGAACAGTAAACAGTCAGAACCCAGATCCATGCCATGCATATTTGCACTAATTAAATCTCTTCCTGTTTTGCAAAAACACTATACACGTATTTACAATAAATATGTCCTTTTTATGACCCATCAAATGTATACATTTATATTAAAAATGTCTGTACTTTCGAAGCAAGGTGGAACCAATTTGAAATTCCTGTTAATTCTGATTCTGGTGACGAGCCCGTGGAAAAGTTGAAGGTTGTGGAGAATTAGGGGAAATGTTCTGGGTCACATTGTCAAAGCACGGCTGTAGAGCGGTGCTTAGAGTCTGCAGCTATATTTTAGTAGGAATCCAAGGAGCTTCTGGCTGAATTTGCTGGAAACCCAGACGAACCAGACTTTTGAGTACAAATAAAAACGAACCAGAAATCAGCATAAAATGTGATGCAGCAATAAAACCAGCTGCAAAGAAAAGGTGAAAAACGGATCTCGGTTCTGTAATTCTGATCCGTTTTAATGAAAACAGAATTTTGACAAATTGTTAAAATCAAACCAGATTCCTGAGAAGGTTTTTAAAGTTCGAGCGGTTCTGTCAGCATTTTTGGACCGTCGCAGTGTTCTACTGTGTGGCTGTCTGGACCACCGACGCCCATAAACGGTTAATTTTTATTCTGATGGTGACGACTTGTTTTGCTGTTGGCTCCTTCACACGGGAGGCAGAGGCGGAAGACGGAGCAGCCTCCCTGTCGGCCTTCAGAGGCGGCTGAAGGTGACTCTGTTCTCGGCTGGGATGCAGAGGCGGCTCTCATCGGCCGGACACCAGCTCCTGTTTCCCCGGGAAATTAGCGCTTACTGCCGGGGAGCGGAGGCCCTACGACCCATAACCGTCTGAGCTGAGTCATTTCGTCCTATTTGGTTTTGAGATATTTTCGGGCGCCTCTCTCTGGGTGGGCTCCGGCGGAGGGGGTGCATGCATGTGTTCTGCACCGTACGGGCGGAAAAAGCGCCCAAGATCCGCAGGGAGCATCTTCCCCATCAGCAAAGGGGCGCAGGCGGAGCCGGAGCGGCGGGAGAGCACGGAGGCGGCCGTGGATGACAGCAGGATGGTGGGTAGAAAAAACACGGTCTGTTAACGATCATGATGCTGATTTATTCTCCAGCCAGAAATAACAGAAAGATTAACTCGATGCATTTCTGATGTTTAATTAATTTTGCTCAGACTGTTCAGGAATTCAACACCTTGGTCGCTTTGTACCGGGAGCAGGTCATATCTGTCGGTGAGATCTCGGTGGACTGTCCGTCACTGCGGGCTCAGATGCACCAAACCCGGTCCAAAGGGTGCTCCATGGCCCGGGCTGCACACCAGGACCTGGCCCTCATCTCTGGATCCGGGTAAACACACACAGGAGCCTCTATGGTGATGATAATAATAAACACTGTTGTTGTTGTTACAACTGTTAAAATAATATTAATAAAAATAAATAATTTAATACTAGCAATTATATGGATATCGCTTGCATTTTCCACTGCTTTTGTTGTGTTGGTATATTTCCCTGCAATAAAACAGACATGTGTTAGTGTTTTATCATGAAATTCTGATGCAAGAAAACAATAAAATGCATAAAATCACAAAACAAATCTAAATAAAAACACACTGCAGTTCCACAGCTTACTCAGTGTTTCAGAACTTTACTTTTTTGATTTATTTGTGTTATGAATCAAGGGCACTGTGATGTTATCTGTGGAGAAAAGCAGAGAAACATTAGTGAGTCTAAATCTAGAGCTACAATCAGTCATAATACACCCCACACCTTGGTCTGACTGAATCACCTCCTCCACCTCCATCCATCTTTCTTCCCGCATCCCGCTGCAGGCCGGAGGACGGAGAGATCCATCCTGAAATCTGCCGTCTCTTCATCCAGTTGCAGTGCTGTCTGGAGATGTTCATAACGGAGATGCTCAAGTCCATGTGCCTGCTGGGGGTGCTGCAGCTCCACAGAAAAAGTACCTGAACTAAAAACTAATTTTCCTCATTTTTAAAATAGTTTTTTTTCTTCTTTTTGGAGTTTTAGATGCTTTGCTCTTCACCAAAATACATAATCGACATCACTCTAGGTTTATAGCATTAAACAAAATCTTAGCAAGCAAGGTCATTTTCACTTTCTATGTTTGGATAATATTACCATCATTGTGAGAGTTTGCGTATGTTCAGTTGTGGTAAAAAGAAAGTACACCCTCTTTCAGTTCTGGGGTTTTACTTATCAGGATACTATTAAACAGATCTGGTCTTCCTCGGGTTCTGACCTTAGAACATGCAATCTCCAGAAGCAGATCAGTTTCCACACTGTCATGATTTATCAAAGCAAGAAGAAAAAGCTGTGCATGAAAAACGCAATGATCCAGCAGACTGCCGAGCTGCTTTAAGCAGCAAAACGACTGATTTGTGTTTTTTTAACTGACTATCAGTTCCAACGTTGTTTCGGTCCACTGAGATTTGCAGTCATTTGTTTTTGCACAGCTCTCTGAAGCTTTCAATCATTTTGAGCTCTGGACTTTGACTGGACCATTGCAACTCTCTGATTATTTTCATTTTCAGCCATTCTGTTGTAGTTCTGCTGCTGTGTTTGGAATCATTGTCCTGTTGATGACATAGTTTGGACCAAGTTTCAGCTGTTGGACAGGCGGCCTCACATTCGATTCCAGAACACTTTGGTATACAGAGGCGTTCATGGTCGAACCATAGAACATGGTTCTCTGCAATATGGCAAAATATCTCTGCTTTGGTCTTGTCTGTCCAAAGACGTAAATGCTTTCCAGATGTGAACAAAGGACATTTCTTCTTTAAGGTCATTGCTGATGTCTTTCTGCCTTGGATTTCAAGTAACACACCTGCATGCTCTAGAGCAGCAAACTTCCAAAACTCCAGCCTTTACAGAGGTGCTCACACCTTTTCTGATGGCTTAAACCTTCTAACATTAATCCTATGGAAGTAGCAAGGGTGTACTTAGTTTTCCAAATCGCAGTGTTTCAGTTTGTGCTCCATCCTAGTTTAAAAAAAATAAAATGACTACATGGAATTTGTTGTTTTCAGCACTACAGAAAAGAAAAGGTCAAGTTATTTTAATTAAATGAGGTGCAGTAAAAGTCTGATGGAGGTGCAGGTCCATTTTGTTCAGAATACGTCTTTCAGTATCAACAATAATTATCCTGAAATGCAACAAAGTACATGTTAAATATAAAAAATCTCGTGTTAGTGTAGAAAGATTTTATCAAAGCTTCTCTGTGAAATCTTAGGATTGTTGCCACTCTCATCGACCAGCAGGGGACAGCAAAGAGTTGTTTAATTTGTCATTGCTCTTATATTTTTATGAATATTAATTTTCCAGAAATCTTCTGAAATTATACATCTCCCCTTTCCATTTCTTTCTAAAAAAACTCTCAGTCAGAAGGTTTTCCATGTAATTTACTCCCTGACCTCCCGATGAAGTAGTCAATAAGTGTGTGAGTCGCCTCAGTT
Source organism: Girardinichthys multiradiatus (assembly GCF_021462225.1). Lineage (NCBI taxonomy): Eukaryota > Metazoa > Chordata > Actinopteri > Cyprinodontiformes > Goodeidae > Girardinichthys > Girardinichthys multiradiatus. The sequence goes on along the minus strand of NC_061801.1, from coordinate 38,839,353 downwards.
GTTCTCGTTTTAGTGAAGTGTCGGTTTTTGATCCAGCAGGAATAGACTCAGAGCCGAGGGTTGACTTTAGGATGGACGAGAGCTCGGATGTTCCCATTCTGGAGGACCGATCCTCGTCTCCCATCGATTACCCTCAGGACTCATGGCTGGTGGGAACTGATATCGAGAACATAGAAAGGTGCCAACTCTGACCCTGCTTTTTGGTTGTTCTTCGCATGTTTTATATTATTTTTCTACAGTGTGACTCATCCTGTGGTGTCTTTATTTTTCATTATTTGCAGAGATATGAAAGAGATGCGAAACTTACTCAGCAAACTCAGGGAGACGATGCCATTGCCACTGAAAAATCAAGGTGCGTTGTGCATGGAGCCTTTAGACGTCATGAGATTAATGAAGAACATCCACACAGACTAAAATTGTTTTAATTCAGCCACATTAGAGTGTTTTCCAGCACATGTTTATGGTCAGACCACAGGATCTCAATTGAGTCTAAGTTCAGACTTTGACTAGGCCACTCCAAAAACCATCATTTAGCTTTTTGAGCCAATCAGAGGTGGACTTGCTGATGTGCTTTGGGTCATTGTCCTGCTTCATAGCCAAATTTGCTTGAGCTTGAACAGATGGTCGAACACTCTCCTTCAGAATTTTTTTCCAGAGAGCAAAGTTTATGGTTCCATCAAACAATCATCCAGGTCCTGAAGCAGCAGAGCAGCCCCAGAGCATCACACTACCACCACCATGTTTGACTGTAGGTATGGTGTTCTTTTTCTGAAATGCTGTGTTAGTTTTAGATCAGATGTAACTGGTGGCACACCTTCCGAAAAGGTCCACTTTTTGTCTCATCAGTCCACAGAATATTTTCCCTGCAGTCTTTGGGTTCATCAAGATGATTTTTGGTAAATGTGAGACGGGTCTTTTTGTTCTTTTGGCCCAGCAGTGGTTCTGGCCTTTAACTGTCCCCTGGAGGCCATTTTTTGCCCAATCTCTCTTTCTGATTGTTGAATCATGACCTCTGAACTTAACTGAGACAGTGAGGCCTGCAGAGCTTTAGATGTTGTTCTAGGTTCTGTTGAGGTAGGAAAACTTTACTGGCCGTCAGTTAACTCTTACATTACTCCTCACCTCTCCCCGACTCTTTTATTTGGCACCCAAAGGACAATCCTCAGTCAGAGATCAGTTGTACGTTTCCACAAGTTTATAAAAAACCAATCTGAATTCAGAGAGGGGACACACACTTACACTGGTACCTGGAAACGTCTGTGTGTTGTCCGTTTTGGAGGGGCCACAAATACCTTTATATACCCCTCGCTGCTATGCAGTACACATACACAATCATTCTATCTGTGGATATCTCCCCAGCAACCATATAACCTCATATCCAAATAAGGAGTATTTCTGGTTCTTCTCTTATAACAAACTTATCCTGCCTTGTCTCTAGCCTTGTTTCCTTCCCCAATTTATGACCTTGCCCTCTCTGTGCGCTGTTCTCCCCTGTCTTCTTCTCCCCCATCAGTGATTCCTTGTCCTTCACTAATTTATGACTTTGGACTCTCTACTTCATTCCCTAAGCTTGAACCCCTCTGCTCTATGTACACATGTCAGTTACACACAGAGATATTTTATATTCTACAGTTCTTCTGGGACCTCCTGGATGAGTCGTTGATGAGGTCTTGGAGTAATTTTGGTAGGCCAGCCTCTCCTGTGGCCGTCTGGAGTCCAAAAGTCTTTCCAGATTGACGGAGTGACTTTGTTGATGTCAGGATGCTATTTGATATCTTTTAGCCCACTTCATGCTGTCAGACAGGTTCCGTTTCATTAATTTCTTTATTTCTCAGGCCTGGTAGTAATCAGCCCTGGGTGTGGCTATTTAAACGATACCAAAAAATGTGGATAATCACAGTTAATCTATGATTTAACAAGAAGTATACTTACTTTTTTACACAGGGCCAGGTTGGTTTGGAGCCTTTTTTGTAAATCTCCTTTTATAATTACTCTGGTTATCTTTGTGTGATATTAAAATTAGTTTGATGTTCAGAACATTCGAGTCCTGGCTGAGATAAAAATCCTTACTAAATAGGTAGAGCAGGTAACAACACAGGGTGTCCTTAAAATCCCAGAACTGTTTACCACACTGATGCTCCCCAACCAGGAGCTGATTGGTTCCTGTTTTCGTTAACCTGTGATGGGAACAAGATGTCTGTCTGTTGCAGATGACAGCAGCTTGTTAAATCTGACTCCCCACCCGCTGATCCGGCAGAGAAAGAGACGGTTCCCCGGACTCTGCTGCATGGTGTCGGGCTGAGAATCTGACCGTCAACACACACAGCAAGGACCTTTACTTCAGCTTTCATTCAGTGGAACTCATTTATAATTTAGAGACGTTCTTCCTGTTTCATCCTGTTCCACCACTTCTGGCTGTTTCAGCCCCAGAAATGTCGGAGCTTGGTTATTTATCAGGTATGTTTTATTTAAAGACGGGTCTTTGAGACATCAGGTTGATTTCGTTATGTGTTTTACCGGTGCCACAGTACATGTATCTCCTCCTTAAGATTTCTGTTTTTATCTGATGAAAACTAAAGTGTGTAAATGTTCAGGCTATGCACCGGCATCTTCAGTGTTCAGCTGCCTCACTGTGCTTCTCTCATGCCTCCACATTTTAATCGTGTCACAGTGTAAAAGTGTCATTCGTCTCTGCTAAGCTGTGTGATGTGACAAAGCAAGTCCTCCACATTATGGTGCATATCTGCAAGTGGCTCCTATATGTACAGAAAGAAGAGAGGAAAAGAAGAAAAGCTGCTACCAAATTTTAATCCTCTCCGTTTTTAAGGCATATTTTTATTGCTTCGATGTTGTGAGTGCTAACTGTGCCTGTCTGACAGTAGAGTTCACAGGAAAATCAACTTTTTCTGCCTAAACAGCCGACCAGTTGCTGCTAGTTGTGCAGAGACTGAAAAATGTGCATGATACCAGAACCATACACCCCTCTGAAAAATGTCACATCAGACACTGAGTTTTAAAAGTATTTAATGCTGACAGTGCCTTGGATGAGGATTCACAGCCCTTAAACCTTTTACCCAAACCACGTGTGTAATGGAGCTTTTATGTGATGGAACAACGCAGGAGAACTAATGTCAAATGGAAGGAAAACAATGCTTGGTTCAAATTTATATATATTTTTTATAATAAATACCTTCACAGTGGCTGCACAGCAGCTCAGTTGGTAGCACCGTAGCCTTGCAGTAAGGCGGTTCTGGGTTCAAGTCCCAGTCCGGGGCTCTTTGTGTGTGGAGTTTGCATGTTCTCAACGTGCATGTGTGGGTCCACCCCGGGTATTCCTGCTTCCTCCCGCAGTCTGAAAACATGACTGGTAGTTTATTTTGTTGCCCTAAATTCCCCCCAGGTGTAAATACACTGCTCCAAAAAATAAAGGGAACACTCAAATAACACATCCTAGATCTGAATGAATGAAATATTCTCATTGAATACTTTGTTCTGTACAAAGTTGAATGTGCTGACAACAAAATCACACAAAAATCATCAATGGAAATCAAATGTATTAACCAATGGAGGCCTGGATTTGGAGTCACACACAAAATTAAAGTGGAAAAACACACTAGAGGCTGATCCAACTTTGATGTAATGTCCTTAAAACAAGTCAAAATGAGGCTCAGTATTGTGTGTGGCCTCCATGTGTCTGTATGACCTCCCTACAACACCTGGAGATGCTCCTGATGAGACGGTGGATGGTCTCCTGAGGGATTTCCTCCCAGACCTGGACTAAAGCATCCGCCAACTCCTGGACAGTCTGTGGTGCAACGTGACGTTGGTGGATGGAGCGAGACATGATGTCCCAGATGTGCTCAATCGGATTCAGGTCTGGGGAACAGGCAGGCCAGTCCATAGCTTCAATGTCTTCATCTTGCAGGAACTACTGACACACTCCAGCCACATGAGGTCTAGCATTGTCCTGCATCAGGAGGAACCCAGGACCAACCGCACCAGCATATGGTCTCACAAGGGGTCTGAGGATCTCATCTCGGTACCTAATGGCAGTCAGGCTACCTCTGGCGAGCACATGGTGGGCTGTGCTGCCCTCCAAAGAAATACCACCCCACACCATTACTGACCCACTGCCAAACAGGTCATGCTGAAGGATGTTGCAGGCAGCAGATCGCTCTCCATGGTGTCTCCAGACTCTTGTCACATGTGCTCAGTGTGAACCTGCTTTCATCTGTGAAGAGCACAGGGCGCCAGTGGAGAATTTGCCAATCCTGGTGTTCTCTGGCAAATGTCAAGCGTCCTGCACGGTGTTGGGCTGAGAGCACAACCCCCATTTGTGGAAGTCGGGCCTTCATACCATCCTCATGGAGTCGGTTTCTAACCGTTTGTGCAGACACATGCACATTTGTGGCCTGCTGGAGGTCATTTTGCAGGGTTCTGGCAGTGCTCCTCCTGTTCCTCCTTGCACAAAGGTGGAGGTAGTGGTCCTGCTGCTGGGTTGTTGCCCTCCTACGGCCTCCTCCACGACTCCTGGTGTACTGGCCTGTCTCCTGGTAGTGCCTCCAGGTTCTGGACACTACGCTGACAGACACAGCAAACCTTCTTGCCACAGCTGGCATTGATGTGCCATCCTGGATGAGCTGCACTACCTGAGCCACTTGTGTGGGTTGTAGAGTCCGTCTCATGCTACCACGAGTGTGAAAGCACCACCAACATTCAAAAGTGACCAAAACATCATCCAGAAAGCATCGGTACTGAGAAGTAGTCTGTGGTCCCCACCTGCAGAACCACTCCTTTATTGAGTGTCTTGCTAATCACCAAAGATTTCCCTCTGTTGTCTTTTTCATTTACACAACAACATGTGAAATTAATTGTCAATCAGTGTTGCTTCCTAAGTGGACAGTTTGATTTCACAGAAGTTTGATGTACTTGCAGTTATATTGTGTTGTTTAAGTGTTCCTGTTATTTCTTTGAGCAGAGTATGTGTGCATGGCTGTCTGTCCGGTTACCTTGTGATGGACTGGCGACCTGACCAGGGTGTACCCCAGCTGGAGACTGCTGGAGATATGTACCAGACTAAGTCTTGCCACAGATTCTTAGTTGGATTTACGTCTGGACTTTGATTAGGCCGTTCTAAAACATGAAAATGCTCTATTGTTTCTCTGGCTGTATGTTTAGGGTCTTTGTCCTGCTGGAAGGTGAAGCTCGAGGCCTGTCTCAGGTCTTCTGCAGCCTCTAACAGGCTTTCTTTCAAGATTGTCCTGGATTTAGCTTGATAAACTCTGACCGGCTTCCCTGATACTGCTGGAAAAAAACATCCCTACAGCATGATGCTGCCGCCACCATGCCGTGCCATGCCATGGGGATAGTGTGTTCAGGGTGATCTGCAGAAAGTTTTCCTTCAACATGCTTTCTTCTTGTCACTCTTCCACAAAGGCCAGATTTGTGAAGAACAGGTTCTCCAACCTTAGCAGTGGATCTCTACAGCTCCTCCAGAGTTAAAATGGGCCTCTTGTCTGCATCTCTGATCAATGCTGTCATGCTTGGCCAGACAGTTTAGGTGGACCACCATGTCTTGGTAGGTTTGCAGTTGTGCACCATCACTTTTCAGGTTTTTACTTGTTAAACAGTATATTTATATATTTATTATTGAACAAACCACGTATCATTTTCCTTTCACAGCTTCTGAACTTTGTTGTTCAGGTGTGTCACATAAAATCCTAATAAAACACTGTGAATTTTCTAGTTGTTATGTAATAACCTTTGAAATGGTAAGTTTAAAGGATATGAAGATCTCTAAAAGGCACTTTAACTTTTTCTGTTTTCCTTTTTTAATTTGTCAATTGGTCATTTTATTTCTCTATCAGAAGTCTTCCCTAAGATAAAAAAAAAATCCTTTTTATATTTCAGTTTTTGCATCAATTTGACAAAAAGCGTCACTTTTAAAATAAACACACAACGAAAACACTGAGATAAACTGTTGTCTGCATCCAGCTAGGGCCATTTTACAACTGAATGTAAATGCAATGTAATCTGTAAATGATTGTGCTTATGTTTAGTTTTACAGTAATACAGTTGTGCTGATGTTTTAAACAGCTTCAGTCTGTCTTGTTTTGGCATGTGTGTGATTCAAATTAGGCCATGTGTTGATGTCTCCTACAGAGTAAACCTAATGTACAGCTTAGGACATTTTATAACACAAATAAAGTTTTATATATAAGAACCGTCACACTTTTTATGTCATTTTGTTGTATTTCCTGTGGGAGAGAATCAGTTCAACAGATCATTTCCTCCCTGATAAAAACCTTGATCACATTAATCATCATCATGCAGAATTAACAACCTTTAAAGGTCTGTTTAAATAGTAAAAAAAACCAAATTCACAAATCTGCAGCACACTGTAAAAAAAACTCCTTTAAACAAACAACAGATCCCAAAAAATGCTCCTTTATTATCATGCACTGCTTTGTGTTGGTATGTCATATACCAAGACAAAGTACCTTGGTATTATACTGTATGCTGTTAAAAAACAGGCGGAGTAAATCAAAGAATGACGGCATATTTTCCTTCTTGGTCCTATTAGATTGGTTTTCAGAATGCTGAAACTATCCAAACTGGGCTGAGATGTTTTTATACCAAAACGAAAGGTTGATTGTGCAAACCTCCTGAGATTGAAAATGATTGAACAACTTAAAGTCAGAAATAGGAAGAAACATCCTCCCCCTCTGGAAGATAAGCTGTCAAGTCTGAAACACAGAACATCTGGTTTACATCTCAGCAGCCTGGAAACTCCGGAGAGCTTTCTCTTCCCGTAAAGACGAGGATCTTTGCTTTAAGACACTGATTGGTTGATATTAACTCATAAACAAGTGGATTCCCCTGATGATCCCTGTGGGTTTATAACCGACCCTGACAGAGAGCCCAGACTCAGATCTGCCTACAGCACAGAAGTCATCAGCTCCGGTGTCTGTATAAAATCCCTGCTGCAGAGAACCTTGGTTCATCTGGTAAGTTAGTTTGATCTTGCTTTAAGTTTTTATAGTTCAATTCTGCCAGTTTTAGAGCAACGCTATTTTTTTTACTAGTGAAATGCACCATAACTCGCATTAAAACTGCAGCTGCATTTAGAATAACTGCCCTAAAGGAAGAGAACAGAAGACATGAAATAAAGCTTAATATACTATGTAAACTAAACTAATTTTCAGAGGTGAAAAGAGGTTGAGTTCCAGCGATGGCTCCTTCCAGCATGTTGATGCTACTGCTGCAGCTCCTCAGCTGCATAGCAGGCAGCCTGGCCTGTTACTGCGACCGATACCCCTGGACCTCCTGGTCCATTTGCACCAAGACCTGCAACTATGGCACTCAGACCAGAAGCAGGTGACAAAGCAAAGACAAACACATTAGAAACTAATCCTTGGTACCTTTGCACATGATGTTAGGAAAATAGGCAGTTGTGCAACAATGAACCAAATGATTTATTGTTGCAAAACTTAATGCAGGGGATGCCAAACATTCTTGTGTTCAAGAGAGATTTTCCTATGTTTCTTCTTCAGGACAATTCAGTATGATGAATATTATTGGAAGAACAGTTGCCAACAAATGTGTCCCAGATATGACACGAGAGCTTGTAACGAGCGGGCCTGTCCGATTAACTGTGTGCTGACAGAGTTCAGCCAGTGGTCCGACTGCTCCCCCTGTGCCAAGAAACAGGTAAGGAACTATCAATCGCATGAAAGTCCTTCTTTTCTAGTTTGTTTCATACTGGCAGATTCCAAACTTATTGGTTTTGAAGAAGGTGGCTTAACACAATCTACAAAAGAGACTGAAAGAAAACAGATTAGTGTTGAAAAACCTTACAAGAACTTCACAAAGATCCTTGGTAATAAAAAAGTATTACTTCATGCATATGGATTTCACAGAAATGTAAGAAATACACAGATTAAAAAATAATGGTTTTTAATTGCAAATATTATAGTTTGAACTAAGAATGCTAACTGGCAACAACGCTGAAGCTAATTTGTCTCAGATTTTAAAAATAAAATAAAATGACAGGAATGACCATATCTTGCACTAAGTGCCACATATCAATATAACAGGAGGGGAAAAAAATCATATAATTAAAAACCTACTTTCCAATGCAAATTTTATTGGGGTTGTAGCATTAATACTACTTAGCAACAATGCTAGGTACTCCACACCTGAAAGAAAATTTCATTATAGTAGATCATTATCAGACGATGCTGTAATAACCTTTAAAGAATCTGTTCCACTTTTCATTTCCTCATTATCACAGAAAAACACAGTGGAGGGACAATAATTCTGTTTCTTCCCCTTCACAAATTGATTCTTTTGTTCATAGTGTTACTTCATCATTGCGTGGTGCATTAGACAATGCAGCCCCCTTGAAAAATAAGGTAATTATTCATAGGAGGCTAGCTCCCTGGTTTAATTCAGAGCTGCATACTTTAAAGCACAATGTTAGAACATTGGAGAGAAAATGGCGCTCTACACACCTAGAGGATTCCTACTTAATCTGGAAAAATAGCCTTCTGTTGTATAAAAAGACACTTCACCAAGCTACAACAGCTTATTTCTCATCATTAATAGAAGAGAACAAGAATAATCCTAGGTTTCTCTTTAGTACAGTTGATAAACTTATAGAGTCATAGCTCTGTTGAGCCATCCATTCCCTTAGCTCTCAGCAGTCATGACTTTATGGGATTCTTCTTAAATAAAATTGATTCTATTAAAAATAAAATCTTAGACATACTCCCAAAGATGCTTACTTTATCCTCAGCAAGTGAGACAACATTGGAAGTAACTGCAGAACCTGATGTGTGTTTGGACTGTTTTGATCCTGTGAAGCTTCCTGAGTTATCAGAAATATTAGCTTCATCTAAACCTTCAACTTGTATGTTAGACCCAATCCCAACCAAATTATTTAAGGAAGTGTTCCCTCTGATTACCAGCCCCATTTTATATATGATTAATCTATCTTTAGTAACTGGATCAGAACCACAGGCTTTTAAGGTAGCTGTAATTAAACCTTTACTTAAGAAACCTTCGCTTGATCGAGATGAGTTGAAAAATTACAGACTTATATCCAATCTTCCGTTCTTATCTAAAATTCTTGAGAAAATAGTTGCTAATCAAATGTGTGAACATTTATACAGCAATGACCTGTTTGAAGAGTTTCAGTCAGGTTTCAGAGCTCATCATAGCACTGAAACAGCTCTGCTGAAAGTCACTAATGATATTCTTATGGCCTCAGATAATGGACTTGTGTCTGTACTGGTTCTGTTAGATCTCAGTGCTACATTTGATCCAGTCGACCATAATATTCTCTTAAAAAGGCTGGAATATGCTGTAGGGATCAGGGGAACAGCACTAGGCTGGTTTAAATCTCATCTGTCTGACAGATTCTAGTTTGTTCATGTAAATGATAAATCATCTTTAAACTCCAGAGTTAATTGTGGAGTACCACAGGGTTCAGTACTTGGGCCAATTCTCTTTACTATATATATATGCTTCCAATAGGTCAAATTATCAGGCAGCATGGGATACATTTTCACTGTTACGCTGATGATACTCAGCTTTACTTATCCATAAATCCTGATGAACCCAACCAGTTAGATAGACTACAAGCATGTCTTGAAGATATAAAAACTTGGATGACGTTAAATATTTTGCTTCTATTCAGACAAGACAGAAGTTGTCGTCTTTGGACCGGAGTTTTTAAAAAAGAAACTGCTTAGTCAATCACTTAACCTGGATGGCATTAAATTGACCTCCAGTAATAAAGTAAAAAACCTTGGTGTTATTTATGACGAGGACATGTCCTTTAAATCCCATATTAAACAGGTTTCTAGGATTTCCTTCTTTTACCTCGGGAACATTGCCAAAATTAGAAATATCCTGTCCAGGAGTGACGCTGAAAAACTAGTCCATGCATTTGTTACTTCAAGGCTGGACTATTGTAATTCGTTACTATCAGGATGTCCACAAAATGCAGTTAAAAGCCTTCAGCTGATTCAAAATGCTGCAGCAAGAGTTCTGATGAAAATTAAAAAGAAAGATCATATTTCTCCTATTTTAGCTTCCCTTCATTGACTCCCTGTTAAATCCAGAATAGAATTTAAAATTCTCTTGAACAGAACGCTAATCCAAAGAAACAAACTAATAGAACTATAACTAGAAAAACATTAAACAAAAGCATAAACAGGAAAATAACAAACAGAAGCATGATTCAAAACGTGAGCTGTGAAGAACATATAAGGAAAAAACCCGAAAACAAAATCCAAACAACCCCAAATCATAACAAATACATAACATATATTTTCCTTAAATACTTGGGGATAGTTTAGGTGGATTTGTTTTGTACTGTAAAATTTTACTTCACTCCTCCATGGGAATTTCTCCCTGATTCTCCAAATGGAGATCAGACTTCTCCTATTACCAGTAGCCCTGGCACCTGGCTACTGGTAATAGAAGTTTGCATCTTTGAAAAATAGGATTATTCATGAGATTCATACAGTTTATTCAGAAAGAAATAAAGTGCCGAGGGTTCTTTAAGTTAACAAAGCAATGTCTGTCCTTGCTAGTAAAAATATCCCTTTTGTAAGCTAACCTCATCTGTTTAACCAGAAACAAATGTTAACCTGCACGTTCATCAACATTTTTTCATTGGTTTTGGTGTTCTGGTAGTCTACCATTATTTTTATTAAAGCCCAGCTAAGACGACCTGTGTTTCTCTCTTTACCGTGTTCTGCTTTAGTTTCGGACTCAGTCCGTTCTGAGACCTTCCCAGTTCGGTGGATCAGAATGCAGCGTGGAGCTGACAGAGGAAAGGCCTTGCTATCCATCCAAGGAGTGCCTTTTACCACCTGTGGACTGTAGAGACGACTTCAAGTGTGACAACGGTGAGTGGACTTAAAACGTGACATATTTCCTCCACAGTAATTGTAAGATGTGCTAAAAAAGGTCTTCACGCTGCAGGGCGCTGCATCAACTCAACGCTGACATGCAACAATCAGAACGACTGTGGAGATAACTCGGATGAGAGGGACTGCGGTTCCTTTAAAACTGTCTGTCCTGCAAACAAGATGGTGGCCCCTGGGGCTGGGCTGGTTGAAAATGGGTAGAACTGGTTCATTTTTATGCAAGACTACTAATGAACCCAATAGAAATGTGTGGTGGTGTATTTTTCTTGTCATTTTATACTGAAAACTAAAGTGTATCAGAGATCTTCTACTTTAATTTACAACATTTTTCTTCTCTACATCTAATATAATCCAAAGTAGATGATGATTTGTCCAAAGCACTAAGAAATTAAAATAATTCCTGACATGTTACTAAGAATTTTCTCTTTTTGGTTTGGGGCCATAGTTTTGATGTTCTGGCGGAGGAGCCGAGGGGAGCAGTGCTGGACAACATGTTTATGGGCGGGAGCTGCATCATCAGGCGGCCAAAAAGCACATTGCTCTACCATCGAATTCCACACAACTTTAAGACCTTTGACATTAAGGTAGTCTTTGATGATCTGGTTTTAAAGCTTTTCCCACTGATTTGATACTGAGAGAACTTGTAATAGCTCTAAAACTGGTTCCTTCATCTCTAGACAAGAGAGAACTTCCGGAAATGTTCATTGCGGTTGCTACACTTTTTAATCATCTCAGATTTACTAACATTGTTGTGGTTGTTTAGGTTGGAGTATTGGAAGACTTCAGCACTGAGCCCCAGCCGCTGGTCTCTGAGTCCATGGAGAAAAAGAGAGAGAGCCAAATTGAAATAGGCACCCAAGATCCAAGAGGCTTTATGTTTCTTCTCTTTTATCTCCATAGTTCTTCTAGGTCACGTCTTACCTCTAACAAGGAAGCTTTTGAGGCTTCAAAGAAAAAGGTGATTTTGAATGCTAGATCTACTCACCTTGTTATTTAGAAGTATTTAGAACATAAACAAGAACAAGAGATGGCTTATACTGCAGTATATAATGTACTAAAATATGTATTCAACCCTTTTCTAGGACTCCAAGTTTTTCCGAGTGCATCAAGTTCTACCAATTTCCACATTTACAGTGAAGGATCCGCAGGACCTTGTCCTTTCACTGCCTTTCCAGCAGTTCCTTCACGCTCTCCCACTCAATTACAACTACGCCCTCTACAGGGATATCTTCCAGCGCTTTGGCACACACTACTACAGCTCAGGAAAACTGGGAGGCCACTATGACCTACTGTACCAGTACAGCCGGGAGGAGCTAAAAAGTTCAGGTAAAACATAACACCTGGTGTCCAAAGTATAGAATAACACTGTACATCAGTAGTACTACTAAAACCATACATGTAAATGAATTGATATACCACAGTAAGTAGCTTTAAAAAATAGAATTTTGGGGTGAAAATGTTTCATATCTGCTCTGAATGACCATATAGAAGGTAGTAACCTCAATCAAGGTGGACCACATCTGTCATTAAATCAATCCATCCTTTGTCCTCTGAGATCAGATCACAGGGGTCAAAATAACTGTATCAGGAGGAAAACCCAGAACATACTCTGGGTGGCCCCAGAGTGTTTTTCAGGACATGAGGGATACATATACTCCTTCCAGCAGGTTCTAGGTCTGCCCCACTGTCACCACACAGTAGGACATCCCAGAAAACCTAAAACGGAAGAGTCCAAGAGACATCTTCTTCTCATGTCTGAACCACTTTAACCAAACTCTGTTAATGCAGAAGAGCAGCATCTATACTCATTGATCTCCTTCTTTTGGTGATGATCCTTATCTCATGACCAATGTAGATAGCTGTAAACAGTAAATGGAGACCTCTAGGATGTCTTCTGGATGCCTAGATTCCTGAACCACCTTAACTAATTTTGATGCAGAGGAGCTACAGTTCTGCTCCAAGCTCCCCCTGGATGATATTGTTCCTCAAACTACCTCTGAGGTGGAAGCTCATTGGTCAAGATCTGTAGCTCATGATCATAGATGAAAGTGGCAATGTACACAGATCGGTAAATCGAGTGTTTTCCTTATTGGTCCAGCTCTTCCTCAGAATGAAACAGTCTACAGTATTGCAGATGATGCCCCAGTCCATCTATTCATCTCCAGCTCCATCCTACCATCACTTGTGAAAAAGACGCCAGGATAGTTGAATTCCTCCTCTTGAAGCAAAGACTGACTAACCTCCATTTTTCCAACTGAGAGACCAGAAGAACCAGATCATCTAAAAAAAGCTGAGCTGATCTGAAACCTTCTCTCCATGGCTATGTCTTGAGATCTTCTCCTTGAACGCAGGATACACAGGAAACAGGATTGTTGACAAGGATTAATCCTGATGGAGTCCAACAGGCACTTGGAGCTAGCTTGACTTTGTGCTAAAAGCTTTGACACAGCTTTTGCTCTTTGATCTTCAAGGGCTGAGTAGTCCTTAAAAGCAACCCAGATATCCCAAACTCTTGCAGAACAACCCGCAAAATATCTCAAAAGGACAAAGTCATAAGCCTTCACCAGATCCACAAAACACATGTGGACCAGCCAACCAAACTCCCATGACCTCCTCAGCAGCTTTGTGAAGATACAAATCTGGTCCATGGCCAGAATGAACGCCATTCTGATCCTGCTGAATCTGAGGTTCAATGCTCGGTCTCGCTTACAACACCCTGAAGTAAACTTTCTCAGGGACGCTGAGAATTGTGATCCCTCGCTAGCTGCAGCACACACTCTCAGAAAGTGGCACCACCACTCCACCTAGGTTTTGCTTTGAAATTTTGTGAGTGTGCTACATCAGTTTTTATCTGTACCTTTTTATGTGGCAGGTGAAACAGAAGAGCGCGTCACAGGCTGCCTGAGCCGAGAGACCGGCTGGACTGTAATCCTCTACACTGAATACAGCAGTGTGAGCAGATGCACCAACAACCGGATGACTGAGAAATATCAAGGTTACTTCTGAAGTGTAGCAGAGAACCTTATTTCTACTTTCCTCCTTTGGTTCTTCTCTTTGCTAATTTTCTCCTCTTTTCTCTTCCCCAGGCTCATTCATCCAGGCCTCAGAGAAGTCCTTCTCTATGGTTAAAGGGGGTCGTGTCAGAGAGGCGGGAGCTCTTGCCTGGGAAAGACAAGGCCCTGCTCCGGACAAGACATCCTATAAGAACTGGGCCAAGTCTGTGCTTGACAACCCTGCTTTGGTAGATTACAAGGTAAAGTCCAGAGATCCTCATAGAAACATCTTGTTCATATTTAATCTTAAACACTTGGTTTTGTCCTCTTCAAATCTGGTTGTGTCGAGTAGTGAAAAGCTGTTAGTCTCTCACTGGCAGCAGATACCAGAGGGATCCTGAGAGTGAATTAGGGAGAAAATATTAGAGCAGTTGGTTGCACTGCTGCCTTGCAGCAAGAGGGTCCTGGGTTCAAATCCCGACCTAGGGTCTTGCTGCATGGAGTTAGCATGTTCTCACTGGGTAGGGTTAGGGTACCATCTGATTAAAACCTCAATGCTTTTGTTTGTTCAGTTGCTTCCCATCATAGATTTAGTATGGGGAATTCCCTGTGCTGTCACTAAGAGGAGGCACCTGAGGAAGGCTCTGCTACAATACCTGGAGGAGTTTGACACCTGCAAGTGTGCCCCCTGTCCCAATAACGCCAAGCCAGTTCTCTCTGGTACCGAGTGCAAATGTGTTTGCCAGACAGGAACATTCGGTACCAACTGTGAGACTAAGGCACCTGACTACACATCAGGTATGCAGCATGTGTAGTACCAAGCTCATTTAAGGTGGATCTTGTATGTTTTTATTGTTATTGTAAATAGGGATTACTTAGGGGTCAGCATCTTATTTTAGGTTCTGATGGGAGTCTGGAAAAATGTAACAAACTGATATATGCGTTGGTAAAAAGTGTCGATTTTTGACATGAAAATTCTGTTAATGCAGTCAGGATGATCCCAGTTTGAAGAAATGGAGAGGAATTCACAAGGAAGTCAAGCTAACAGCCTCTCAGAAAATAAAAAATGTAGGAGTTAATTTCAGCCAGAGGAATTCACTTTTAATACAGATACCTTCTTGTGTTTGGGAAAAAGATCAAGCAACCTGCTTGTGGCCAGAACACATTCAGCATCTTCCAGCCAAACAGTTAGCAAAATACTGACACAATAAAGATCCATCTGATTCAAAAGATATGAGGTGAAAAAGTATTTATCACGGTGTAACGTTGTGGTTGGAGAGGCAGAACTGAAGCGAGTAGCTAGCATAACAACACAAATGTTTTTCAGTTTAGACAGTGGCACAATTTGAAACATCTGTCAGAAGCAAAAGAGACACTTTTCTCATACAAACGTTAATCAAACGGTTTAAAATGTTTTGAGCTTTAATTTATTTTATATGGTGGAAATATAAATTAAATGTATTATAAATATTAAACTTAAATATTGATTCTTACTCTGATTAGCCACCAGTTTATCTATTTTACCTAAATCTATAAACTGATCTATTTGACTTCAAGTTATTTAGTTAAAAGAAACTAAAGTATCAATTTTAATCATGATTCTTAAGATTTAATAGTGTCAGCTTGAAATGTTTTAGCCTTTCAAGCTGTTATGTTATAGTCATGCAAAAATGGGACTAAAATGTTGGTGATGTTTGCACTGGAAAGTTGTTTTTATTGCCTAGAGGCAGTGGATGGTTACTGGAGCTGCTGGGGGCCATGGAGTAGCTGTGGGGCCTCCATGAGGAGACATCGAACGAGGAGGTGTGACAACCCTGCTCCCCTGAGAGGAGGCCAACCCTGCGATGGTCCAAACAAACAGGAGGAACCGTGTCACATCTCCCTCTTTGAAAAGTAGGAACCAGGAGCATGGTAACCTTCACGTTTAGTGTTTTAAAGAGTTGCCTTTAATAAGAACTCTGTGGTTTGGGTTTCTTGCGCAGACAAGAGTCTTGTGACAATGATGATGACTTCACTGTGGGATGGAGGGATGAGCTGCCGCCTGGGGTGGAGGGCTGTCTGAGGCCCCAGAGACCACTCAACGCCTTCCTCAGGGTGAAAATCACCTGAAATGGATTATGTCACAAGACAACGTTTATACATTAAATATGACAAATACATTTCATTTTTAGGCTTACTGCATAGGGATCCTTTGCATTTTTATGGTCAAAGCATATTTTTATTTCATTCTAACAGAAATCTAAACAGTATTACAGCTTTGGTGAGGATGAGGAGTTCCAGTGCTTCACCGGATTTGAACTGGAGGGTTTTCAGTTCATCAACTGCCGTCCTGATGGAACCTGGAGTCCACTACAAGGAAGATGCATCAGTAAGTCTGTTCAGCGGGAAAAAGCTAAGAACAGTTTCAGTCATAGCCGTCATTTACAGGTACATCTAGAAAAAATCTGAATATTGTAAAAAGGTTCAGTATTTTTTACGCATGTCAGAAAGTGAAACTCATATATAGATTAATCACACAAAGAGCGAAGTATTTCAAGCATTAATTTCTTGTACGTTTGATTATTACAATTTACAGATAATGATAACCCAAAAATTCGTGTCTCAGAAAATGAGAATATTGTTAAAAAGCTAAATATTGGAAACTCATGGTGTCCCACCCTAATCAAATAATTAGCTTCGAATGGTCTCTCGGTCTGGGTCAGCATGCTACACAATCATGGGAGAGACTGCTGAATGGACAGATGTCTAGAAGACAGTCACTAACACTCTCCACAAAGAAGGTAAGTCACAAAAGGTCATTGCTGAAGAAGCTGGTTGTTCGCAGAGTGCTGTGTCCAAGCATATTCATAGAAAGTTGAGTGGAAGGAAAAAGTGTGGTAGGTAAAGGTGTACCAGCAACACAGTTAACATCAACCTTGAAATGCTAACCTTGGGATTGTCAAGCAAAATCCATTCAAGAATTTGGGGGATCTTTACAATGAGTGGACTGAGACTTGAGTCAATTCATCATAAGCCACTACGCACAGAGAAATCCTTCACATTGGCTTCAAATGTTGCATTCCTGAGCATGGTGAGGATACATAAGTGTGTCTCCTGGATGTGGAAAATAGCAGGGAAAACCTGTTTAATGGACGCTGGGATTGCAGCTGCATCATAAATGCTTTTATAATTCTAGAGGTTTTCTTTGATTGCAGCGGTCAAGCCAAGTTGCTGAGATTGTGTAACGAGCAGCAGATTCCTCACCCACTCTGAAGAGTCTGCCACATGTATTTCTGCACAAAAAATTGATAAAACCTGCCATCTTCATCCCTTTAGGGAAGCTTTGTGTTGGTCCAGAGGTCCCAGAGAACATGGAGCTGTATCCCGCCAAAGCATCGTACAGAGTGGGCGAAGTAGTGGGTTTTAACTGCAATGAGACTGGCCTGATGCCGATGCCACGAGGCACCTACAGGTGCAGCAGCAAGCTCACCTGGGAGCCTCCACTGCCTGCAGATCTCCGCTGCACTGACGGTCGGTTAAAAAGAGCAGAGAAGCTTGTTACGGACACCCTGGAGTCTTCTAAAAATTTGAAAAACTTCTGGAGCCAAAATATTAAAATAATGAAAGTTCTTCCTGTTTATCTGTGTTTAGAGGAACCATTTGTTCCTGATGGTCAGTGTGGTCCGGGGCAGAAGCTACAGGGATCTAGATGTGTCTGCATCAAACGAGAGAGCTGTCTGTAAGTGATTTTAAGATGTTAATCTACAGCGTTTTACACGATTTTAAGACCTCTACTGCTAAAATAAGGCTAGAGTCATCTTTCTTTTTAAATTTTGCTTCTCAGCAGCCAGACTTTGTAATCTTTCAAAGCATTGCTCATTTGTAGTTCTCCAGGTTTTCCACAGTTCTTCCCTTTTTTGGTTAAATCTTCCAAATGTTCCAATAATAACACAGTTTAACAGGCAGAATATCGTTTCCACGTCTCATGTCATTTATTCATATTCCTTATTTTTGAGCCTGAACGGAACAATATGCTGCCGTGTACAGAGACTGAATGAAACAACAACCAATGTTTGAAAGACCTTCAGAAAGCCAGAAGAACTGTAAATGATTCAATAAATTGGAAGGAAAATAGAAATGAGTTGCAGCACTGATCTGTGTGAATACACGTCTTTAGTTCGCAGTTGGAGAGTCTCTGCATCCTAAACGTAAACCTGGACGTCGCCGTGTCCATGTCGCTCTGCTCCTTCCACGCGGGCCGTTGCCACGGTGACCCACTCTTCTTCATCAGTAAAGGTGTGTGTGACTCGGTTGATCCATCTACATTGGAGTGGGCCAAGTTCAGGGCCAAGATGTCTTCTAGGAGTTCTTTGCACATGCCCTGCAATCTGGACACCTGCTACGACTGGGAGACATGCTCCGGTGAGTTTGTCTGACTTGGAGCTGGTTTTACCTTCAGGCTCCTCTCTAAATGTACCGAAGCCAGATAATGAGCAGAGGTGAGCTTTGCACATGTCAGATAACCAGCCTAACTTTTATTCATGTTTTCAAGCCTCTAAAAAGTGCGACTGCAAAGCTGCTCGTGACTGCGCCAGAACCTCGGACCACATGTTCTGCGTGAAGCTGAAAGCAAACCAGATGATCCGAAGCTTGAGCCTCTGCGCTATGGCAGCTGTGAGATGTATCGGTCATGAGTTTGAAGTTCTCAATGAGGGTGCTTGTGTGAGCAGATGATGGTCCAACTAAACTTCCCTGCAGCTCTGTGCTATAATGTACCTAGAAGTCATGTTTACAATATGCAATAAAAGCTTTTTGAAGATAGCTTCACATGGCTGTGTCTCTAATGGACTGACGACCTGTCCAGGGTGGACCCCACCAATGACCGCTGGAGATAGGCACCAGCACGAATTAGCAGAAACAAGTGATGGATGGATGAAGATAGTAATCCTGGCTATCATTTAAATTCATCCCACTAACCTCTAATTTTACTTTGTAGTCCAATAAAACTTTATATTTAAAAACAATCTAGACATTTGGTTTGTTTCCACGGTGATGCTTACACATGCTTTCTGGTGAGATGTTTCAATCCACTCATTATGGGCATGAATTTCATATTTAATTTCTTTTTTCTGTCAATAGTTATATATATTTTCAAACAAGAATTAGGTCCAAACATTTGAATTCATGGTTGATTTCCTGTAATTCACACAGAGAATTCACACAGATGTTTAGATGGCATATTTAATATTTGTGAGCTGGAAAAGGTGGCCGGGCTCTGTCACCCAGGGGATGCTCAGAGGAATGCCACTGACAGGTTTAACGAGATACAAATAAACATGCAAATTAAACCAAATATTTCTGCAATCTTCTCTATGTTTTGTATTCATGAAGGAACCTTCCTATTTACAGGTCCAAATTCAAATTTTTGCAACTCACAAAATGGGATACATCATTTATTCTATAGTTTTTCCAGCTTGTAAATGGAAAGCTATTAAGTTGCGTGGGAATTCAGTTTTAAATCCATGAGCATGCCAGACTTTTAAGGATTTAATGTTCTCCTTGTGCATCGAAATTGGTACTCCCTTGGACCTTCAGCTTCCTTCCACGGCTCAAAAACATAAATGTTAGGATAACTTTAAACAAGGCTGTCTGTTCTGGAGCCCTCATGGAGTCACGGTGAAAATGAAGAACATGATGGACAACCCTGAGATCCACTTCAGAACCCAGTAGCACAACAACAGGATGTTTTCAGCCAGAAGCTTCTCCAGATCTGCTGCAACGCAGACCGCTATAGGAAATCCTTCCTGCTATATAACGATTATCTGAGAAAACTTAGATGACAAGAGCTTCTGTAACCAGCACTAGAAGGGTTACTTTAAATAAACCTGATAATAGTAGATGGCAGGTAAATCAATTTACTTCGATGACTAATACCAACACTTCACAAGTATAAAGAAAACTGGGCCTGATCAGAAGATTTCTAAATTCACGGGAGCCTAGGTGTGAGTAACAACAGAGGAGGGTTTAATATAAGAGAGAATTTAAGTGCACCCTTCCATCAAACATTTTGACAGGTGGGCGGGACTTCCGGTGAGGGCGGGACTTCCGGTGGGGGGCATATGGGCGCCATGTGGTTGCCATGTGGGCAGGGGGGGTGTGTCCAAGGGGCGTAACAGTGGATGTTGATTGGTTGTCGTCATTAGGGGCGATACCTTAAATGAGTCAATTAAAACACAGGGGTGTGTTTAAGGGTGTTATTAATAATCTGTATGTTTTTTTCAGGCGTTAATACATCTAAAAAACAAAACAACAAAAAAAGACATGCATCCTTTTATATTTTTAAAGGTATAATCAACTTAATGTTGACCTATCACATGAAATCCTAATAAAGGAACTGTGTAACCTGACAGAATTGTAAGTTAATTTTTGCTTTACAGCAGGACCTATTTGTTGAATATATGAGCCAGTCTAAATCCGTTCAAAATA
This sequence comes from Girardinichthys multiradiatus, assembly GCF_021462225.1. NCBI lineage: Eukaryota > Metazoa > Chordata > Actinopteri > Cyprinodontiformes > Goodeidae > Girardinichthys > Girardinichthys multiradiatus. The sequence goes on along the minus strand of NC_061801.1, from coordinate 38,818,955 downwards.
GAAAAGACCTAAAAAAGTAAATAAAAATAAAAAATTGTGCTTCACTACATCGATGGAACGAGAAAAACCTTCAGCTTCTGCGTCAACATACTGGAAAAGCAGCTGAAAATAGGTAAGACGAATATCAGATTAACAGAAAAAAAAAAGAACATCAGTATACTGTTTCCAAGTTACAAATTGACTAGCAATGATGTGTTTGTTTTTGAATCATGAGAGACTCCATTTTAGGAAAAAAGGAATGATAATTTAAGTTACCTGTAGCTTTTCTAAAAAACATTTTTACTTTTTCATCTTAGAGTTACAGGGGGTTACAACTGTTAGGGGCGATGTCAGGAAAGGGGCAGTTACGTCTGTTTCTTAGATAACATATCACCTTTGAACTCAAGAAGGGTTTTGGTCTTAAAAACATAGGCAGCTGAAATAGGTAAGACGAATATCAGATTAACAGAAAAAAAAAAGAACATCAGTATACTGTTTCCAAGTTACAAATTGACTAGCAATGATGTGTTTGTTTTTTGAATCATGAGAGACTCCATTTTAGGAAAAAGGAATGATAATTTTAGTTACCTGTAGCTTTTCTAAAAACATTTTACTTTTTCATCTTAGAGTTACAGGGTTACAGTTATTCTATATCCCAACTGTTAGGGGCAATGTCAGGAAAGGGGCAGTTACGTCTGTTTCTTAGATAACATATCACCTTTGAACTCAAGAAGGGTTTTGGTCTTAAAAACATAGGCAGCTGAAATAGGTAAGACAAATATCAGATTAACAGAAAAAAAAAAGAACATCAGTATACTGTTTCCAAGTTACAAATTGACTAGCAATGATGTGTTTGTTTTTGAATCATGAGAGACTCCATTTTAGGAAAAAGGAATGATAATTTAAGTTACCTGTAGCTTTTCTAAAAAACATTTTTACTTTTTCATCTTAGAGTTACAGGGGGTTACAACTGTTAGGGGCGATGTCAGGAAGGGGCAGTTACGTCTGTTTCTTAGATAACATATCACCTTTGAACTCAAGAAGGGTTTTGGTCTTAAAAACATAGTCTTTGCAGTTGAGAGATAGAGGGGAGTACAAATGTTTCTGTACCTCTTAAAAAATCCAGATTGTCGTCATCCTCAAGCATTGACAGTGGATCAAAAAGGTGGTTTCAGGTTTCCAAGACTTGAGCTATCACCAAAAAAGTAATAGTAAGATCATTTAAACCCTCTAATATGCACTCAAACACAATCTCCTAAAGCAGTATACATTTCAAACTATGGCTCTATTAAATTTAATAGAATATGCATGGTAATCTCTGTTTAACTATAAATGACTTTTTTAAAGAAAATGAAATTGGAGTGCATCAGATTGTTAAAAAATTCTTCAAACTGTAAATAAGATAAATGTATACTATTAATAATGAATATTGTTTTGTACATAGTCCAGATTTATTAATCTATTGCATCACACAAAAGCAGAGGTCATTACAAGTTACTTTATTCTTTTAAATGTTTTTGTTTTATTATTATTGAATGGTTGTTGCATAGTCGTAACCAGGGTCTATTGAAAAGAAAAAACATTATAGTTGTTTTGTAGACAAATTATTTTTATACACTCAAGCACAATTTTAATCAGTTATCAGTTTTGTATCAGTACAAGGATGTTTTTTTCTATGCTTCAATAGTACTCAGTGCAGAATTCTGTTTTTGCAGTATAATTTTGACAACATTCTGAAGATTCGCATTCTTGTACATAGTATAATTGCAACGACAATCGTTTTGGAAATTCTTTGAAATGCTGTGTGTACTGATTGCTGTCGCTTCATTTAAGAAAAATTGTATCTGCTAAATTTCTATGTCACTGACAATAAACATTTATTTACTTTGTGTATTTTAAACTGGTTTCTTATTCCTGTCATTTTTACATCTTTACAGTAAGTAATCCTCTATATTTAATTTCATTTTGAAACTTTGTTTTGTATAGACACCAACTTTGGTCATGTTGCAGTCACTTTGTAGTGTCATCTATTGTCAAAACAACTTCTGTGCATTTAGAAAGTTGTATACAATTGATTATATTTCATAGAGTGCATAATATTTTGGATCCATGCTTTTGTGTGCATTCTGCTAAGTAAATGCAATAAACAGATTTCTAGAGTTTATTCTTGTTTTTAAACTTGATTTACAATAACTCAATTGACTGTGAGAGTCAGTTGAGGTATTAGTATTTTTTAATGCTATTACAATTTCTTTACACAACTATTTAGCATACACTAAATTGCTAAGCAGATATATTAGAATGCACATGCAGTACTTTTACATAACACACTGGGATTTTAAAAACAAAACAGCAACCCACACATGGCTTAATTCTTCCCTCTCAAACTTTTAAGTTCTAAGGTTTTTCATATTTTGTACATATCTAGTAATTATGGTGTATGTTATTTTTCAAACTTTTTCACTTTGAATTAATATTTGTTTAGTAAAATCAGTGGTCTAACTTTTTTACGATTAAGGTTAGATTTCAATTCAATTCAATTTTATTAATTTTAGGAATATAGCACCAGTTCAGAGCAAATGTCATCTCAAGGCAGATGATAAAACAGAGAGTTCTAAGCATGTAGCTACAGTGGTAAGTAAGGACTCCATATTAACAAGAAAAACCTCTAGTAGAACCATGCTCAGTATAAGTGGCCATCTGCTGTGATTGGCTAGCTTTAGAGGGCAGAAAGTAAACAGAAAAAAAAAACACAGAAGCACCAGTCCAGGAGTAGTTTATTTGGGAAAGAATACAGCACACACCGTTAGTGACATCACTAATACCATTAGTAGTTCCATCTAAGAAACACAATAAAACAAGAAAGCACTGAGCCAGTAGTAGTATCAATGGGATAAGAAAATTAAGAGTAAATACCTGCAGCAATAGCTCACTGGCATTATCCTTGAAAGAGACAGTTAAAGACAAAATCCCTAGGCAGAGTGTATCTTCTATGAAAACAACAAGAATGAGAACATACACTTTATTAGATTATGACACACAACACAAATACACCACACAAAGGTTTCTATTTACTGCTGCAATTTCTAGTTATGATTAAAGTTCCTTGTCAGGTTAAACACAATTTTGTGGCCTCACACATTTAAGATAATAAAAGGAATAGAAGTGTTGCACATATATTTATTCTGAACTTTTGTTATTTTATTTAGAGAGCACTCACATGTTGCATTTCTAATTTAACAAATAAATATTAAAATCGTTTAGAATTTCTTCCTTTAGGAATTTCTTTCTTTAGGAAGTGGCATAGAGAAACACTTTTAGAATTTTGACATTTTCTTATGAAGAGATGGTAAAAAATATGAGGACAAGTAGAAGGAAAACTGCAGAAACAGAATATCCACATGCTCTTTCTAGTATTTTTTTAAGGAAACATTGAACTAAAGCAGAACCATCTGCTGGAAGAGGTATGGACAGTAGAGGCAGACAAGCCATTTGGGTGCTTTCTACCAAACTGGTTTGTGTGGCTTTAAAAATGTTTTTTATTGTTGGCATTTGCCCTTTGCTTAGCTAGATGAAAGAACAATGAGCAGGTTAATGGAGACCATTAACATATAAAAATATAGTGACAAGCATGTTCATGTTATTTTTACTTGTAACTGTTTTTTTTTTAAGATGAACCTAATAAGCTATTAAAAACAAAAGCAATTCAACATAAATATAATGTCAAATAAACATTGGTATAAGACAAAATTATTGTCTCTTGTCCAACTGCTTTTTATTTCAATGCCACTTACCTCATAGTATATATATGTCAATAAACTGATCTACACTTCAGAGTTGTGCTGATTTCAGTTTAACCTTCTTGCTCATCACCAACATTGGATATTTTGAAACCTTATGAAGTTAATAAATACTACTTGAAAAGGTGTGTGTTACTCTTCTGCAGTGTAGTTTGACATTTTTAATCAAATGTTATAAAAGCCGATAAGTGGTGTTCTCAAACGGCACTTGTGAGTTGCTCAGTAACAAAACCAATTACTATTTCTTAATTCTATTTAGAGTTACCTTCACTGGTATGACAAAAACGTGTTTTTATTATTGAAATGTCATTAGTTCTTGACTAATTCTACAAACACATTCTGAAGTTTCAAATAATTTCTATAAATGAAATATACAACATTTGCTTACAGTTAACTGACTACACACCAGAATCAGGACATCTCTTCATAGCTTATAATGTTAGGCATATGTTGTACGCAGACCATGTCAATTACTATTTTCACTTAATATTAAAAGTTCTAAAAATTACATTAGCTTAGGAATTACCCTAGCTAATCAGCAACATTCACATTTGCCAAGTTATTTCTTCGTAAATAAGAATCATGAAAATGTGTTTTTTCAAAGATATCACACCTTATAATCCCATCACACTATTGAGTATGAGCCTTTTGTTTTTATTGCGTTAGAAGACATGATTCCACAATAAAATAACACTAACCAATCCTCTTCCTTACAGTTGGGCCAAAAATTATTCATATCCTGGAAAGTATAGATGTATATTTTTTTTCATTTAACTGAGAAGTTTGTTTCTCACATAAAAGGAAAAAGGCATCTCTCCAATGACAACAAAATAATTAAAATCTTTATAAAAAAATTGGCATGTTAAAATTTTTTTATGTTCTCAGTGTACATCCACAATGCTGAAAAGGAGTGTTTAAAACGTGGCAGAAGTAGTGGCAGAAGACATTTTGATGTATCCTAAAATCTCTTTAATGGCCTCATGTTTAGATTTACCTATCACGTGAATAGGATCCCACTACGGAGGCGAGAGCTGGTGTAAAGCAGCTGGTCTCCAAGCACTCTTTCTTCTCTGCCCCTCAATGTGTTGCAGTAGCAGGGCTTGTAAAACAAACCAAAAGTGTCTGAACCAATATAATCAGCACCTCTCTGACAGCATTCGTTTTTACTTCACTGTATGGCCATAAAAGTCGCATCTGAATTTGAACACAGCAATAGTGAATGACATCCGTGAATCAGTAATTCTGTGTTTAATTAATCTGTGGTTTCAAGGACTTTGATGTGTGACACAAAAAACGGAATTTTGGAACTGGAATTGAATTTTGGAATAGAAAATGAAAGTTATCAAATGGAATTTTCAATACATAGCAAAGCAATTTTCAAAGCAAACAAATTCAGTTTAAAAGCCAAGGAATTCAGTTTCAAACCATTAAATTCATTTTAATGGTTTGAAACTAGGTAAAAAACTTTTATTTGGTGGAGACTGGACTTTAGCTGTGTGTCAGAGTCAGGGCATGAATCACTTGGTCTATTTTGTTTACTTCTATCTTCGCCAAATGTACCAAGAGTAGGAGAGTTAGCTCGCAGGAGATGAAGTGCTGCCATCAAAACTAAATTTGCCGCTTTTTAAAACCACAGATATCCTTGCGTGCTTTCTAGGTTTTAGCGGCATGGCTTTCTGTCCGCTGTCAGGAGCATGTGTTCACCTCCGTTCGAGTGCACCTAACTCAGTGTGTCAGTGTCACCGTTGGTGACACAGAGTATGATGAGTGTGTTTTCGTCCAGCTTTTGCCATGTTTGGCCATAGAAAGAAGAGTAGTGACAACACAGGGACAGAAATCCTTCACGACGTGATCCAATAAAACGAATGACATTAACTGTTAAACTATTACTACATGCTGTGATCCTCTTGGGGGCACGGCGGTCTGGTTGGTAGGGCGGGGTGCCCCCCTTGAATAGTGGTAGGTGAAACACTGCAGGTGCTTCCACAGATTAGAAGTATTCCGCCGCAGCCGTGCATATTGCATCATAAATATTTCTGCACAGCATTTTGAAATGGAGTTTCGACGAAAATTCAAACTGAAAGACTGGGGTGGTGTTCCAACTACTCATGTCTAGTTCTCTCAATCATACGCATGTCTTGTTTTTTCAGATCATTAGGTGGGTTCAGTTTTCCTTTTCAGCACATTTAATTGACAGCTGTGGGAGATTAATCAGAATGAGGCCATACGGGGTACAAAGGGTGGAGTTGTTTACGTTTTCTGAATTTTTTATTTTTAATAAAGATCATATAAAAAGGGCACCAGACAGCGATCCTTATTATTGCTATTATTTGCTTTATTTTATGTCTTTTATTTATTTTTTCTTATGTTTTTCTGTCCTCGGAAAGAACAGCAATATTAAATTGTCTATAGCTGCTTCATTCAGACTTATTGTTCACCTACTACGAAACTAAGAATAATCATTTTCATCCCATTTTTATCAGATTGGCAGTCAAATCGGACAGAGTCTAGGAGAATGTTAATACCACCACTGGAAGAGGTCAGAAGTGGTTGCTTATTAATAAGCCATCAAAAATAATTTCAGTGTTTGATTCTTTGCAATAATCCTTTTAGCTGTTATGATCCTTTCACTTTTAACTGTATAATAATTCACACCTTTTTTGAAAAAGGTGCACACCCTGGTTTAATTTCCAGTGGTTCTGTCAAGCAGCAATTTTAAGTTCGGCTTACAATAGTGTTTGGAGGGCAATTCTTTTGAAAGCAGTGTTTTTGCCTACCACTATTCAAGGGGGGGGGGGGAGGGGGCACCCCGCCCTACCAACCAGACCGCCGTGCCCCCAAGAGGATCACAGCATGTAGTAATAGTTTAACAGTTAATGTCATTCGTTTTATTGGATCACGTCGTGAAGGATTTCTGTCCCTGTGTTGTCACTACTCTTCTTTCTATGGCCAAACATGGCAAAAGCTGGACGAAAACACACTCATCATACTCTGTGTCACCAACGGTGACACTGACACACTGAGTTAGGTGCACTCGAACGGAGGTGAACACATGCTCCTGACAGCGGACAGAAAGCCATGCCGCTAAAACCTAGAAAGCACGCAAGGATATCTGTGGTTTTAAAAAGCGGCAAATTTAGTTTTGATGGCAGCACTTCATCTCCTGCGAGCTAACTCTCCTACTCTTGGTACATTTGGCGAAGATAGAAGTAAACAAAATAGACCAAGTGATTCATGCCCTGACTCTGACACACAGCTAAAGTCCAGTCTCCACCAAATAAAAGTTTTTTACCTAGTTTCAAACCATTAAAATGAATTTAATGGTTTGAAACTGAATTCCTTGGCTTTTAAACTGAATTTGTTTGCTTTGAAAATTGCTTTGCTATGTATTGAAAATTCCATTTGATAACTTTCATTTTCTATTCCAAAATTCAATTCCAGTTCCAAAATTCCGTTTTTTGTGTCACACATCAAAGTCCTTGAAACCACAGATTAATTAAACACAGAATTACTGATTCACGGATGTCATTCACTATTGCTGTGTTCAAATTCAGATGCGACTTTTATGGCCATACAGTGAAGTAAAAACGAATGCTGTCAGAGAGGTGCTGATTATATTGGTTCAGACACTTTTGGTTTGTTTTACAAGCCCTGCTACTGCAACACATTGAGGGGCAGAGAAGAAAGAGTGCTTGGAGACCAGCTGCTTTACACCAGCTCTCGCCTCCGTAGTGGGATCCTATTCACGTGATAGGTAAATCTAAACATGAGGCCATTAAAGAGATTTTAGGATACATCAAAATGTCTTCTGCCACTACTTCTGCCACGTTTTAAACACTCCTTTTCAGCATTGTGGATGTACACTGAGAACATAAAAAAATTTTAACATGCCAATTTTTTTATAAAGATTTTAATTATTTTGTTGTCATTGGAGAGATGCCTTTTTCCTTTTATGTGAGAAACAAACTTCTCAGTTAAATGAAAAAAAATATACATCTATACTTTCCAGGATATGAATAATTTTTGGCCCAACTGTAAGGAAGAGGATTGGTTAGTGTTATTTTATTGTGGAATCATGTCTTCTAACGCAATAAAAACAAAAGGCTCATACTCAATAGTGTGATGGGATTATAAGGTGTGATATCTTTGAAAAAACACATTTTCATGATTCTTATTTACGAAGAAATAACTTGGCAAATGTGAATGTTGCTGATTAGCTAGGGTAATTCCTAAGCTAATGTAATTTTTAGAACTTTTAATATTAAGTGAAAATAGTAATTGACATGGTCTGCGTACAACATATGCCTAACATTATAAGCTATGAAGAGATGTCCTGATTCTGGTGTGTAGTCAGTTAACTGTAAGCAAATGTTGTATATTTCATTTATAGAAATTATTTGAAACTTCAGAATGTGTTTGTAGAATTAGTCAAGAACTAATGACATTTCAATAATAAAAACACGTTTTTGTCATACCAGTGAAGGTAACTCTAAATAGAATTAAGAAATAGTAATTGGTTTTGTTACTGAGCAACTCACAAGTGCCGTTTGAGAACACCACTTATCGGCTTTTATAACATTTGATTAAAAATGTCAAACTACACTGCAGAAGAGTAACACACACCTTTTCAAGTAGTATTTATTAACTTCATAAGGTTTCAAAATATCCAATGTTGGTGATGAGCAAGAAGGTTAAACTGAAATCAGCACAACTCTGAAGTGTAGATCAGTTTATTGACATATATATACTATGAGGTAAGTGGCATTGAAATAAAAAGCAGTTGGACAAGAGACAATAATTTTGTCTTATACCAATGTTTATTTGACATTATATTTATGTTGAATTGCTTTTGTTTTTAATAGCTTATTAGGTTCATCTTAAAAAAAAAACAGTTACAAGTAAAAATAACATGAACATGCTTGTCACTATATTTTTATATGTTAATGGTCTCCATTAACCTGCTCATTGTTCTTTCATCTAGCTAAGCAAAGGGCAAATGCCAACAATAAAAAACATTTTTAAAGCCACACAAACCAGTTTGGTAGAAAGCACCCAAATGGCTTGTCTGCCTCTACTGTCCATACCTCTTCCAGCAGATGGTTCTGCTTTAGTTCAATGTTTCCTTAAAAAAATACTAGAAAGAGCATGTGGATATTCTGTTTCTGCAGTTTTCCTTCTACTTGTCCTCATATTTTTTACCATCTCTTCATAAGAAAATGTCAAAATTCTAAAAGTGTTTCTCTATGCCACTTCCTAAAGAAAGAAATTCCTAAAGGAAGAAATTCTAAACGATTTTAATATTTATTTGTTAAATTAGAAATGCAACATGTGAGTGCTCTCTAAATAAAATAACAAAAGTTCAGAATAAATATATGTGCAACACTTCTATTCCTTTTATTATCTTAAATGTGTGAGGCCACAAAATTGTGTTTAACCTGACAAGGAACTTTAATCATAACTAGAAATTGCAGCAGTAAATAGAAACCTTTGTGTGGTGTATTTGTGTTGTGTGTCATAATCTAATAAAGTGTATGTTCTCATTCTTGTTGTTTTCATAGAAGATACACTCTGCCTAGGGATTTTGTCTTTAACTGTCTCTTTCAAGGATAATGCCAGTGAGCTATTGCTGCAGGTATTTACTCTTAATTTTCTTATCCCATTGATACTACTACTGGCTCAGTGCTTTCTTGTTTTATTGTGTTTCTTAGATGGAACTACTAATGGTATTAGTGATGTCACTAACGGTGTGTGCTGTATTCTTTCCCAAATAAACTACTCCTGGACTGGTGCTTCTGTGTTTTTTTTTTCTGTTTACTTTCTGCCCTCTAAAGCTAGCCAATCACAGCAGATGGCCACTTATACTGAGCATGGTTCTACTAGAGGTTTTTCTTGTTAATATGGAGTCCTTACTTACCACTGTAGCTACATGCTTAGAACTCTCTGTTTTATCATCTGCCTTGAGATGACATTTGCTCTGAACTGGTGCTATATTCCTAAAATTAATAAAATTGAATTGAATTGAAATCTAACCTTAATCGTAAAAAAGTTAGACCACTGATTTTACTAAACAAATATTAATTCAAAGTGAAAAAGTTTGAAAAATAACATACACCATAATTACTAGATATGTACAAAATATGAAAAACCTTAGAACTTAAAAGTTTGAGAGGGAAGAATTAAGCCATGTGTGGGTTGCTGTTTTGTTTTTAAAATCCCAGTGTGTTATGTAAAAGTACTGCATGTGCATTCTAATATATCTGCTTAGCAATTTAGTGTATGCTAAATAGTTGTGTAAAGAAATTGTAATAGCATTAAAAAATACTAATACCTCAACTGACTCTCACAGTCAATTGAGTTATTGTAAATCAAGTTTAAAAACAAGAATAAACTCTAGAAATCTGTTTATTGCATTTACTTAGCAGAATGCACACAAAAGCATGGATCCAAAATATTATGCACTCTATGAAATATAATCAATTGTATACAACTTTCTAAATGCACAGAAGTTGTTTTGACAATAGATGACACTACAAAGTGACTGCAACATGACCAAAGTTGGTGTCTATACAAAACAAAGTTTCAAAATGAAATTAAATATAGAGGATTACTTACTGTAAAGATGTAAAAATGACAGGAATAAGAAACCAGTTTAAAATACACAAAGTAAATAAATGTTTATTGTCAGTGACATAGAAATTTAGCAGATACAATTTTTCTTAAATGAAGCGACAGCAATCAGTACACACAGCATTTCAAAGAATTTCCAAAACGATTGTCGTTGCAATTATACTATGTACAAGAATGCGAATCTTCAGAATGTTGTCAAAATTATACTGCAAAAACAGAATTCTGCACTGAGTACTATTGAAGCATAGAAAAAAACATCCTTGTACTGATACAAAACTGATAACTGATTAAAATTGTGCTTGAGTGTATAAAAATAATTTGTCTACAAAACAACTATAATGTTTTTTCTTTTCAATAGACCCTGGTTACGACTATGCAACAACCATTCAATAATAATAAAACAAAAACATTTAAAAGAATAAAGTAACTTGTAATGACCTCTGCTTTTGTGTGATGCAATAGATTAATAAATCTGGACTATGTACAAAACAATATTCATTATTAATAGTATACATTTATCTTATTTACAGTTTGAAGAATTTTTTAACAATCTGATGCACTCCAATTTCATTTTCTTTAAAAAAGTCATTTATAGTTAAACAGAGATTACCATGCATATTCTATTAAATTTAATAGAGCCATAGTTTGAAATGTATACTGCTTTAGGAGATTGTGTTTGAGTGCATATTAGAGGGTTTAAATGATCTTACTATTACTTTTTTGGTGATAGCTCAAGTCTTGGAAACCTGAAACCACCTTTTTGATCCACTGTCAATGCTTGAGGATGACGACAATCTGGATTTTTTAAGAGGTACAGAAACATTTGTACTCCCCTCTATCTCTCAACTGCAAAGACTATGTTTTTAAGACCAAAACCCTTCTTGAGTTCAAAGGTGATATGTTATCTAAGAAACAGACGTAACTGCCCCTTCCTGACATCGCCCCTAACAGTTGTAACCCCCTGTAACTCTAAGATGAAAAAGTAAAAATGTTTTTTAGAAAAGCTACAGGTAACTTAAATTATCATTCCTTTTTCCTAAAATGGAGTATCTCATGATTCAAAAACAAACACATCATTGCTAGTCAATTTGTAACTTGGAAACAGTATACTGATGTTCTTTTTTTTTTCTGTTAATCTGATATTTGTCTTACCTATTTCAGCTGCCTATGTTTTTAAGACCAAAACCCTTCTTGAGTTCAAAGGTGATATGTTATCTAAGAAACAGACGTAACTGCCCCTTTCCTGACATTGCCCCTAACAGTTGGGATATAGAATAACTGTAACCCTGTAACTCTAAGATGAAAAAGTAAAATGTTTTTAGAAAAGCTACAGGTAACTAAAATTATCATTCCTTTTTCCTAAAATGGAGTCTCTCATGATTCAAAAAACAAACACATCATTGCTAGTCAATTTGTAACTTGGAAACAGTATACTGATGTTCTTTTTTTTTTCTGTTAATCTGATATTCGTCTTACCTATTTCAGCTGCCTATGTTTTTAAGACCAAAACCCTTCTTGAGTTCAAAGGTGATATGTTATCTAAGAAACAGACGTAACTGCCCCTTTCCTGACATTGCCCCTAACAGTTGTAACCCCCTGTAACTCTAAGATGAAAAAGTAAAAATGTTTTTTAGAAAAGCTACAGGTAACTTAAATTATCATTCCTTTTTTCCTAAAATGGAGTCTCTCATGATTCAAAAACAAACACATCATTGCTAGTCAATTTGTAACTTGGAAACAGTATACTGATGTTCTTTTTTTTTTCTGTTAATCTGATATTCGTCTTACCTATTTTCAGCTGCTTTTCCAGTATGTTGACGCAGAAGCTGAAGGTTTTTCTCGTTCCATCGATGTAGTGAAGCACAATTTTTTATTTTTATTTACTTTTTTAGGTCTTTTCTATTTTGAACGGATTTAGACTGGCTCATATATTCAACAAATAGGTCCTGCTGTAAAGCAAAAATTAACTTACAATTCTGTCAGGTTACACAGTTCCTTTATTAGGATTTCATGTGATAGGTCAACATTAAGTTGATTATACCTTTAAAAATATAAAAGGATGCATGTCTTTTTTTGTTGTTTTGTTTTTTAGATGTATTAACGCCTGAAAAAAACATACAGATTATTAATAACACCCTTAAACACACCCCTGTGTTTTAATTGACTCATTTAAGGTATCGCCCCTAATGACGACAACCAATCAACATCCACTGTTACGCCCCTTGGACACACCCCCCCTGCCCACATGGCAACCACATGGCGCCCATATGCCCCCCACCGGAAGTCCCGCCCTCACCGGAAGTCCCGCCCACCTGTCAAAATGTTTGATGGAAGGGTGCACTTAAATTCTCTAATATAGTGAACATTTGTGGATCCACATTTCCAAATAAACAAAAATTGCGCGCTTTTAAAAAAAATAATAATAATAACCCAGTCTTTTCGATATGTCTGTCAAATATTCATTCAATGTCTCACAGCCAGTGACCAGTCGGGTCACAATCTACCAGTTCACTTGGTCCTCTGGGCTGGGGCTCGCCATCCAAGTTTAGGAGAGGATGATCTGGTGGTCTCAGGGCACCACAGGCCAAAAGTGCACTATAACCAAAAAACCTGACCTGGAACAAGGCCATAGTAAAGCATCTTAAAATACAGGATGCTAATATCAATAAAGCTTAAGCTACAATTCAAAAAGATTTTTCATCATTTCTCAAGTTTTTTTCCATGTTGTACAACAATATTCAAGTTATCAGAGTTCAATATTACCAACATATCAGTAAACTAAAGAAATTTGATCAGCTACTAGGTATTTTAGCCAATTTTCAGCAAATTTACTGAGCCAACTGCCGATGCTTCGATGCTACACGACTCTACACGGGGATTTTTCCGGGCTTCAGCCGTTCACAAGGGAAGCTTTCTGAGATTTAATAAAACGGATTTACTGTTTTGAATTATATATTTTAACATTGGTTTTTTTTACCGATTCTTCATCGAATTTGACAAGATCTTCCAGGCTATTAACGGAAACAACCGTTAGCTCTGAGCTCTCAAGCGTCTCTAACACAATCTGAGCAAAATCTCAGCCCAGCAGTTAAACCTTATTGGCTGATGTGAAATCAGACTGTGACAGTTATTGGTTGTTTAATCCGTCACTAAAAACAATCACTAAAGGCATATTTCACGGTTTTTAAAGATTTTTAGCATTTCTTATCTATACTTATGAACATATTTATTAACTTATTTTTAACGTTATTACTTTTCAACTCTTATTGTAGAATAAGACATGAAATCTATTTATACTTTTTAATCTTGTTGTAGAAGAAAATATTAAATCAACATCATTCATTTTTTCTTGTGTTTTCAACACTGGGTTACACTTCCATGCCGCTTATGTTATGATTTGGGTTTTTTTGGTTTCAGGTTTTTTCCTTATATGTTTTTCACTGCTAAAGTTTTGAATCATGCTTTTGTTTATTATTTTTCTGATCATGTTTTAGTCTTGTTCATGTTTTGTCAAGTTTGGTTTTGTTTGTATATTAGAGTCTCTGTTTTTGCCCCAGCCACATTTTGTTCTGTCTGTCAGTTAAGTTTATTTGATTCACCTGCTCAAAAGTTAATCTGTCTCCTTGCTCCACCTGGTTTTCACTTCATATATACTCACCTGTTCAGTTAGTCGTCGTGGAAACATTCTCAAACCAAGTCTTGTTTTTTTGATCATGCCATGCCTGTCTTGCCTGGCCGTTTGTTTTGTTCCTGCTTCCTGCTGAGTGTGAGTTTTTGTTATTAAACCTTTTTTCACTTACCATCACGCTGCCTGCTCGTCTGCATTCTGGGGTCCTATATCTCGCAAACCATAACAGCTTATTTAGCTTTGGGGTTAATAAAGTGTGAATTGAATAGAAGTGGTCTGCAGATTGGTGCGTGGTTGGCCCTGTGAAGTACAGACGACGTGTCCAAGGCCAACGCCCCACCACTTCCTGGTGACCTTCAACAGGATTAAGTTGGTTCAGAAGTTTATAAAATGGATGGATGACTGATGACAACTGATTCTGAGAAACTATTTTATTCATTTTATACCCAAAAATAATCTATGACAAAGACATTTATGAGATGTCTTTGTTAGTTCACAATGACAAAGACTGTTTGAAAAACCTTTTCTATACAGTGGTGCAGCTAAAAATTAAGAAATATTTACAGACTAACATGAAGAAACAAATGAATGTCTGTCTTTACTGTGGACATGCCTCTACATTGATCAGACGGAAGGTCTCGCCAGCACACCTCCTGGACCCCACCTCGCACTCTGTCATGGTCACAGCGGCGCCGTCATCACCGGAACTGACGCACAGAGGGGCAGAGTCTCCAGGGCACTCGGACGGACTCTGACACGTGCATTTACGCTGTGACTCTACGATTTATAAAGTAATGATTACATTCATTATTTAGATGTTTTCTGGGATTCTGAGGATGTTCAGGGATCGGGTCAAGCGTGCTCACCTTGACAGATTGTCCCGGGTTTGCAGTCCTCACATGATCTAAACGTCTCCTCAGGTTTATCACAGTCAGCATGACCAGCCAGCGTGAAGCTCCGCCCTAAACACCGCAAAGCCCCCAGCTGACAAACTCCCAACATGACATTTCTCGGACCGAGCCTGGCACAGAACTCCACAGAAGACCTGAAAAAAGGACATTTTTATATTACCACACCTTGGCTGGGTTTTGCTTAGCTTTTTCTCTACTTTTAACTAAAGGTGGGTAGTAACTAGTTACATCTACTTAAGTAACATTTTGGGGAAAAAAGTACTTCTAGTAGTACTGAATTATCCTACAATCCATTTCGTAGACCCACGTCTTCCGTACAGGGAGGCAGCGGGAGCTGGTATGTCCAGCGGTCTATAGGCAAGAGGTCGCCGTGGACAGGTTGCCAGTCCATTGCAGTGCAACACAGAGACACACAGGACAACCATGCAGACACTCATTCATGTCTAAGGGAAATTTAGAAAGATAAATAAACCTAACAGTGAGAGTACCCAGCGAGAACCCCACGCATGCATGGGTGCAGAAAGACACCCTGGCGGAAGTCAAACCAAGGACCTTCTTGCTGCAAGGCAACAGTGCTACCAACTACACCACCATGCAGCCCTGTTTTTACTTCTACTTGAATAATATTATTTTGAAGTAAAACTACTCTTACTTGAGGTTCTGGTTACTTTACACACCTCTAGTTACTCAACATCATGTCTGTGTCTGGGGAGGCTTCTGGTTTCTACACAAGCTTCATGGTTCTAAGGTTATTTTCTATGTGCCGAGCCTGTTGGGCCATGTAGAGGTGGCATGAGCATACAGCAACATACAGTAAACAGCAGATATTGTCAGTAGAAGTATTTTCATCTGACATGTAAACATTACCTACTGTAAGTATTGCTTTCAAAGGTTTTTTGTTGTGGAAAACTGAAATCCGGAGATGTTTTTCTTCTGTTATGGAATGGAAGATGTGATTTATTTTTTTACAAATTTTTTATTTCATTATTCAACGCACCAGAACTTGCACATAATTCTATATTATGTCTGTATGATTGCATTGTTTTATTTATTAAATAAATCAGATTAGATTAGAGTACAACTCCCGTAAACGGTTCATAAGTAGCCTTTTAACGAAATACGTTTTTACTTTTTTTGGGGGGGGATTCTTTTTACTTCTGCTAGATAGAAAATATATTGAAGTAGTTTTACGTGAGTAAGCTTTTGGCTCCTCTACTTTTGGCTTCTCAAACATCGTACTCACCGGCACTCGGATGGCATTTTACAGACACACCCAGTTTTTCCAGTCTTCTCCCATGGTTTACACTTCAGACCAGTGGGTGGAGCAGGAGCTACTAGCACTGGGGAAAAACAGGAAAGCAAATTAAATGTAACATGTCGCTAAACTGTTTCTACTCCATGAAATTTTGCAGCTTTACAACCAAAAACTTCAATGTATTTTATTTCTATTTATATGATAAACCAACACTAAGTGGTGGTTAGTTGTGAGGTGGAACATTTTATTTTCCCCAAATACAAATCTGAAAAACATGGCATACATTTGTATTCACCGCCTTTTACTCTGAGAAGCCCAACTGAAATCAAGTGAAAACAACTGCCTTCAGATTCTGCCTGTATGTAAAGGAATCCAGCTTGTAAATCAAAAATAAATCCTGTTTGTTTTACAGCTCTTCTGAAAGTGTGAAAATGTAATAAGTCACCGCAGAATGATTCTGAAGATCACCTGTTCTGCACTGAATATCAGCAGGAGACGGAGACCACTGCAGACTGGAACTGCACATGATCTCTGACACCTGACTGTCCAGCGCCGACCCTGCGGGACAGGACAGGGACACCCTGTCTCCGATTTGATAGACATCTCTGCTGGGCGTGGCTTCAACTAAACTGTTGATCTGAGGAGTTGCACATGTGGAACCTGGACATTTGAACAACACGAATGGAGAGGCATCAGTAAACAAAACTGACTATTATACAAAACATCTTATATGAATGGAAACAACTGCACAGGATGAGAAAAATCTAAGATGGCCACATTTTCTTCCATCTGGCACCAAAGTGATCCGGTTCATGCTCAGAAACTTCATTAGGAATACTTCATAGTGTCTGACAGACAGCTGTAAGGGGGTTAGAAGACAAGACAGGAAAAACATTTAGTTTTAGCTTAATACTCACTTTTACAAACCATTGCTCCTGTACTCCATTGTTGGTTTTCACCACATGTGGATACAGCGTTCCCAATCAGATAATACTCCTCTATGCAGGAATATTGAACTCTGCTTCCAACTGTGTAATATTCTTGAGGATTCTAGAAAAACATAAAAAACAATCAGAATACAAACCAAAACCTTTTAACATAACATTGAATTGTTTCAGCAGTGTCAACACTGGGGTTCCTCAAGGCGCCATACTTGACCCCATATTACTCTGATTATTCAGGATTCATTTTAAAAGGCCTAATTCCTGTGTTTCCTGTGTTCTGTGAAAATTTCAGATTCAAAATCTCACCTCAACAAATCCATTCTTCAGGATTGGAGGAGCTCCACACCTTCTTGGTGGAGCTGTAGAAAGCCCAAAACACTGAGGCTCCATCATCCTGATTGTAAAAGGAAAACCAAAGAGAGTGAAAACGGGAATAATAAACATTATAGGTATTCATATGCCAGCTCCAAAATTCAAAGCTATAAATGTAGGGGATAAAATATTAGAAATGGGAGAATTATCTTACTGCAAGTTTTGAATATCTGGTCCTTCACAGGATTTCTGTTCCCTCTGCTCCCCGATGCAGTGCTGGCCACCTCCTCTAGGGGAAGGGTTGTTGCAGCTCCGGGTTCTTGACCTTTGGCCCCCAGAGCAAGAGCCCCAGGAGGACCAGCAACTCCAGCTGCCATGGATCACCCCTGTGAGGCAGAAGGAGGGATCAGCTTTCTTGTCCTGTGCTCTACGTGAACATTGTTTTTACCTTGTTTGGTTACCTGGTTGTTCTCCAATCACGGCTCCTCTCTCGCATGCTGGTCCGGATGTTCCAGGTCTGCAGACGCAGTGACACTCTGTGCCCGTCAGCAGTGGCTGGCCGTTGTTCTGGCAGGGCCTGCAGTGGCAGGGATGCTCCTCTGCCAGGTACTCCTCCGTCGCTCGCTTCAGATGGAGTTTTTTTAACCCTGCACAGTTAACCTCTTTCACCAGTTCATACAGAGGACGAAGCTGGAGGACAGGTTCACAGACCACAGATGTTCTTAACAATCAGAGGGAATGATTACTGATTTACTATTTAGAGTAAAAGTCTGAAGAATGTATTCATCTGAACCTGTCTGTGAGGGTTGCCAGATTTTGGAAACTGGCTGACTTTAAAATATTACTGATATGAAGAGTTTCATACAACTAGGCATGGGTCAGCTACAGGCATCAATGTTTCCTAAGGTTTCACAAAATGCTGATTGCAAAACTGCTAAAATATTCTGTGAAACCCTTCCTGTGGTTTGATTAAAGCGCAACTAAACCCAATGTAAACCATGAGCCCGCCCTCAGACAAATTCTGAAAAATGCCACCAAAGTGGGCGGTGCCAAGAGACACTGAGGGCGTGACCAATTGTGGGGCTGATCGGGGTGGGTTTATCGGGGGTGTGGTCAGGAGGATGAGGGAAAGTGGCAACTAGCTTAATTTGTTTTTTTTTTTAAGAATATTTTTGGCACTAGAGGCCTTTCTTTTGATAGTAGGTAGACAGGAAGGAGGGGCAAAGAGAGGGGGAGACATTTGGCAAAGGTCGCCGGTCTGGGACTCGAACCCAAGACGGCTGCTTCAAGGACTATAGCCTCTGTATGTGGTCGCGTGCTAAACCCCTACAACAGCGCTGCACCCGCAACTAGCTTAATTTGACATATTGAAACATGGAGAGTGACCAGAGTGTCGCTGGTAGTTTCACCACGGATCGGTCTTTTGAGGTGGAGGATTTTTCACTCCCCTCGTCACCAGGAGGTTCAGGGAGGCTTTGTGGAGCCCAGCGGGCCTGAGCATTATCAGTTCGAGCTTCTGGCTCCAGGCATTGACTCAGTGATGTCCGAAGCCGGCACTGCTGAGGTCCAGTTTCTGAGTGGTAAAGTGATGCTAGCTGCATCATTGCTAACATGGGCTACCATTTAAAGCAATAACAAACTCCCACAAAGTTTACATTTACATGTAGATTCATGTTATCTTAAGTAAAGCATCTGATCGAAGGTCAACTCCTGACTCGCTACATGGGCGTGTGTTTTAGATGGTTTTATACCCCAACACGGTGTAAAGCACTGCTAAATGTTCGACAGAAACATTTAAGGTTTTTCACTACACTGATTTCAATGCTAAACCTGGGCTGCTACAATGTTCAATTTTGAAATTGAAACAAACATTCATACATTTGCTGTGAGGCTGATGTTTTTATGTATTTTTGTACCAAACATTGGTCTCAGCAAAGTAAACAGTGAAGGATGATTGGGCTAAACAAAGACTTGCTTGTTAGCTCTGACAGAATAATTATGAAGGAATGTGGTCTAGACCCTTGCTAATCCTATTTCCACTACAATAAATCCCTGATCCTAATGCTAAACATCAGCGTTTTACAATCTAGCTTAAGCGCCTGATAGAAATAAGAAAAACAGTAAAGTTTACAGAATATGGAACAATAAACAAAATAAATGTTCTGTCTTTTACCTTCTGGTTTATTATATCAGGAAAGTCTTTGACAGATGAGGCCCAGTTGTTGTATATTTCTCCGTTAGCTTCCGGATTCTGCAGATCCAGAACAGATAGAGCACCAATGAAGCGGGGATCTCCTCCAAACACTTTGACCTTAATGGGCATTTTGCTTGACTGGCTTCCTACAAAAAAATTTAAATAATGTCAGCTCAGTGATAACTTTGAATAAAGTATTTGAATTGATGTGAATCGAAGACACAAGGTTGTGATAACTTTGACTCACTTGCGCTGGATTCCAGATGTCTCTTCAGGTTTTCACAGGTGATTTTGGTTTTCTTGAAGAAGAAATAGCGTTTCACTTTTTTCCAACATCTTTGGTATTCAATATCAGTCACACCTTTCCAAAACAATAACAGAAAAATAGTATACATATTGAGACACTGTATGTTTAACTTCTAAATGCCTCTTTGTGTGAGTACATGTGTGAAAATTCAATTCAGTTTATTTATATAGCAACAATTCATAAAGCATTTTACAGAACAAACAGATCCATTTTCTTTTAAGAAACATTCAAAACAATCCAATACTGTTTAGTTATAAACACATTCAAATTCAATGCATTTCATATCTATCTTAGTTGTAATTCAGATTCGGTTGATTAGTCAATGCCAAATGGTAAAAAAGTATCTATATGGAAACCCAGCTGATGCATCAAGTGACTGACTTTGCAGCAGTCCCGCCTCCTGAACAAGCATGTTGTGACAGTATTAACAGTATATACTTTGCAGATATCTCTCATCCTGAACGAACAGTGGGCAACAGCAGATGGTTGACTGCACTGAGTTGTTAACTTTGCAGTTACCACTGATCTTGAGCAAGCATGTGGCAGCAGTGGATGGTTTGTTGCACCGAGTCATTGACTTTACAGCAATCCCCCAAACTGAGAATATATGGCACCAATGGATGGTTCATTGCAACATTATTTACTTAGCAGCAATTCCTCATCCTGAGCAAGTAGGTGGTGACAGTGAAGACTAACCTTTTCACAAGAAGAGACCACCAGCAGAACAGGACTCAGTATGAGCATGCGGCCGTCTATTCCAACTGACTGGGACTCGAGAGGACAGAATAATTGTCATGTGAGTGTTCTTGTTGACCTGGTAATGTGGTGACCACTCTAGGATGTATGTGCCTCACCTCTCACCTGTTGACCGCTTCGGATAAGCTCCAGTCCCCTTTAAACCTGACTAGGTATAAGTGGATATAGACAACACATACATGGATGGTTTCAAAGTTTGGTATTTTTCCTAACCT
Source organism: Girardinichthys multiradiatus (assembly GCF_021462225.1). NCBI lineage: Eukaryota > Metazoa > Chordata > Actinopteri > Cyprinodontiformes > Goodeidae > Girardinichthys > Girardinichthys multiradiatus. The sequence goes on along the minus strand of NC_061801.1, from coordinate 38,798,027 downwards.
TTTCTTAACCTGGGGATTATTGTCATAAATTAGGCCACAGTCATGTCTGTGTCATGTTTTATGATACATATCTTCGTAAGAATACCTTTCCATTAACTACTAATCTTGATCTTGGAGCTCCCTTTGGAGTATTTGATTTTTGAGCAGTAGGTCAAAACAAACATTGTCTTTGCTCTTTAGATGTAACATTTTGTTTGGTCCAAAATGTGTAATGTCAACTGTAACAATATTCACTTATTAAGTCCTTACTGTGGGATGTGTCAGACTGAAGGTCTATCTCCAACAAGCCTTGGTATTCGCCTCCAAGTGAACCCTCTGACATGTAGTGTGTGCCATAGGTCTTAAGCACCTGGCGGTAGGCGGAGTAGTCGTACGTGAGGGGCAGCGAGGACAAGGCTTTCCAGAAGTCTACGGACAGAGTCATATACTGGGGGGCAGTGTTCTGAAACTGGGCCAGTTCCACTTTGTTCTTTAAGATTAAAAGTTTGTAAACCTGAAACACACACAAGAAAAAATTAGAAAGGGATTTTATAGAACACAAAAACAACACAAATAATGAAGCCCAAAGCAGTCAGTCTTAGTTTATCAGATTTAAGAGGTCCTCACATATTTCATGTCTAATTATCATACTTTTTCAGACTTAATTCTCAAATGGATGGATGGAAGGAAGGAAGGAAAGAAGGAAGGATGGATGGATGGAAGGAAGGAAGGAAGGATGGACAGATGGATGGATGGATGGAAGGAAGGAAGGAAAGAAGGAAGGATGGATGGATGGAAGGAAGGAAGGAAGGAAGGACAGATGGATGGATGGATGGATGGAAGGAAGGAAGGAAGGATGGATGGATGGATGGAAGGAAGGATGGATGGAAGGAAGGATGGACAGATGGACGGATGGATGGATGGATGGATGGAAGGAAGGAAGGAAGGATGGACAGATGGATGGATGGATGGATGGATGGATGGACAGATGGAGGGATGGATGGATGGATGGACGAACAGATGGATGGATGGATGTGGATGGATGGATGGATGGATGTGGATGGATGGATGGATGGATGGACAGATGGAGGGATGGATGGATGGATGAATGGATGGATGGATGGATGGATGGAGGAATGGACAGATGGATGGACGGGGATGGATGGATGGATGGATGGATGGATGGATGGATGGATGGATGGATGGATGGATGGATGGATGGATGGATGGATGGATGGATGGATGGATGGATGGATGGATGGATGGATGGATGGATGGGCGTACTTGGAAAATACCTAAAATTCTATACTTTTCCAGCCTTGCGTAACCCTGTGAAATTATTAGTGATAACCGTACATCTGTTCATACAGTCACCTTATTGTTCGTGACCTCTTTGTGGAAGGTCCGACGGTCATGTCCAAACAAGGCATTGGACTGGATGTGCTGAACATAGGACCAGGAGCTCTCATAGGACTCATCACTTTCGTCGTTGTCTACATGGACCTGCAGTACAAACAGTTATTCTCAACTCCATTAACTCACCTTTAGCAGTGCTGTTGCTCTACGAGTTTGGACCAGATCAAACTATTTAACTGCAACCAGAAAATCTTTCTTCAGATTATTATAAACCCTAAAGGATGATATGTGCTGAACTAAGTTTTATTTCTGAGAATAAGAGTTAAATTAAACTTCTTGCATGACTCACCTCAAAGTTGAACTTGAGGATGTTCTGTGGCAATCTGTACATCACATTATGGTTCCCGCTGAAAACCTTCCTGCACTGTCCTCCGAAATTAAACGTGTTGATTACCCCTGCTTTCAGTTTCCCTGTCAGCACGTCATATCTGTGAAAGAAATGCTTTATTGGACCTTATCTGTGGTAACAGGTAACAGACTGTCCTCTCCAAGCATTCTGTCCTAAATCACAAGCACAGATGTACCCACCCTTTGCCGGTGAGGTCAGAGTTGGGAGGCGTTTTGGCAAGATCACACGAGTACTGGCTGTTGTCTTGGCCACAGTTTTGCTCATCCAGACCATCCTCACAGTCTTGGTCTCCATTACAAACCAGAGATTGGCTGATACACGGGCCTGCATCATTGACTTACACTTGTCAATTCATTGCATAATATTTTGCAATTGTGCAATTTATAAATATTTTGTAGTTAGAGTAAATTCTGATTGGGATGAACCGATATGAGAATTTGGGCTGATTTCCATATCTTATATTAACATTGCTGTTATGGCCAATAACTGATATTATATGTATATCTCCATACCCTTTTAACACCGTGATAAAATGAACACACTGCTGATAATGCTTCTCTGCTTTAGTTAAACACAAACGGCAACAAGATAGAAATAAACATCGGTTGTTAATATCAACCCAGTTTTAACACAATGTGTTAAATATTACATCTTTCGATACCGATGTTAATGCCAATATATCGTGCATTGTTTAATTCTTCCTTAAGTTTTTAGCTAAGATTTTACTTTATATTTCAACATACCAGAGCTGCAGCGGAACCTGCCGCCACACCCAGTTTCAATGGGACATGCCTTCTGTGGGACGCATGACTGTGTTTCGGTGGCTTCTCCTGAACATGGCGCCCCACCAAACTGAGCATACACCTCCACATGACGAGTCCGCACCTATAAAAAAGAGTAAAATTAATAATTAATTAAAACCAATGAATTAATGGCTGCATGTACCAAATAACAAGAATCAACAGAAATAGTTACATGATCTGGTCAGACACCGTAACAAAATACTCTTTTTTCTCATAAAGCCAGAAATTGCAGATTACATAGACATGTCAATGTAGAAATAATATTATGCTATTGATTTGAATTCCATGGTCACCACACGTAACACTGACATATCAAAGTGCCCTGACAGCTCTGAACTATGAGAAAATACAGAGCAGCATTGCTTCATTCGAACTCTGTCCTGTCTGTGTTTGAACTGTTAAATCAAAACTGTGCCAAAAGTCAGCAGTGTTACTCTCACTGAGCTGTTTCTGGTAAAATAAGGCTCAAAAGATTACACATGCAATGTGATTTACAATCTGGTTTTACATTGTGAAAAACGTCTGCTGTCTGTAGCAGTACCATTGTAAGCTAAGCATAGACCAAATAAACTAGGCTAAACTAAGCTAAGCTAAACTTAAGATAAGTCTCAAGGTTCTCTTTCTGTCATTGATATGTTGAACATAAAAAAATATATAATTTAGGTGAGCTAAAATAAATTATATTAATATTAAATAAGGTGGGCTATGATAAAGTAAGAAGAGATAAGTCACTAAACTAAGACCTGATAAAATAAGTTAAGGTGAGCTAAAATAAGATATGAAGCTAGGTTAAGATAAAACAACTTAAAATAGAATAAACTAGGTTCACATAAGTTTTGATAAAAAGAGATATGTACTCTAACCAAACGTATGATAAAATAATGTAAAATATGGTAAACTACACTTAGGTAAACTAAGTAAAGAAAGAATGTAATAAACTAAAGTCAGTCAAAATACGGTAAGGTGCAATGAGGTGCTTGAGTGAACTAAGGTGAACTGAGGTAAGATAAAAAGAAAAAGAGGATAAAATTAGATAAGGTGTGCTAAGCTAAAGCTGCTATAATGTAAACAAGCTATGTTTAGTTAAATTAAATAATATTAACTAGGGTGAGCTGAAATAAGATAAGGTACACTAAGCTAAAATAAAATAAAACAAGCTAGTGCAACAAGATAAGTTATTATATGCTAAGGTGATATAAACTAATTCAGCATTAATGTTAGCTGACGTGGGCTGCACAGTGGTGCAGTTGGTAGCACTGTTGCCTTGCAGCAGGAAGGTCCTGGGTTCAGCTCCTGTCTTTCTGCATTAAGTTTGCATTTTCTCCCTGTGCATGCATGGGTTCTCACCGGGTACCCCGGCTTCCTCCCACAGTCCGAAAACATGACTGTTAGGTAAACTGGTCTCTCTAAATTGCCTTTAGGTGTAAATGAGTGAGTGCTTGGTTGTTTGTCCTGTGTGTGTCTGTGTTGCCCTGCGATGGACTGGCGACCTGTCCAGGGTGTACCCCGCCTCTCACCCGTAAACTACTGGAGATAGGCACCAGCTCCCCCCGTGACCCACTATGGAATAAGCGGTATAGAAGATGAATAAATGTTAGCTAACGTAAATTAAAATATCCTTTAAAATAAAATAAGCTAGGACAAGCTAAAGAAGCGCTAAGCACTACGGTAAAATTAAAATAAATAAGTAAACTGAGCTAAGGAAGGCTAAGCTAAGATGAACTGAGCTATGCAACACTATTACGTAAAGTGAGGTAAAACAGGACAAGATAAAATAAGTTAAAGTGAGATAAAAAGAAAGATAAAATTGCATCAGATAAGCTAAGGTTAACTAAGATATAAAAAACCTTTTTAACTCCACACTTTACCAATATTTTCTACTAACTTTAACAAATTTAACCATGATATATTTGATTAAGAAAACATTGTTTAAATCAAACCCCGTTTTCCCACCTAACATTCGTAAAGTCATCTACCTGTCTCTTCTGTACACTTTCTCTACTTTAAAGTTTACAGCGCTCTGAGTCAAGCATTTACAGGTCTATGCTCACACTGTAAAGCCTGGTGGACCAAATTTATGTTACATTTTACATTAAATACATTTAGGTACATAACTGTATTTTGGTTTGCTCAAATCCTCCAGAAACAATGCTGAAATACCCAAAAATGGTGTGTAGTGTGTCTGGGTACCTTTGTACGGGTGCAGGCATCGCAGTCAGACCAGGCTCCATAAGACCCCCATCTGCAGTTTACTTGCTGCTGACAACTGAGAGAAGAAGACATTACACTTTTTAGAAATAACTTATATACAACCCTTAAAGATGTAGCAGTTTGAGAACAATGGTAGATGAGATGAGAAGAGACTTCAAAACCACATCTGTTGGGCAATCCATTTCAAAGACATGAATTTAACGTGGCTGTCTAACAAATAAACTCCAGCAAACTATAAAAACAACCGCAGGGTTAAATGTAATGCTTGCTTACCAAATTGGTGACACCAGGGTAAGTGACAGTGCTAAAGCAGCAACCAAATGCAACTGTAAACAAAAACCAAGAAGAGGTTTTACTTAAACTTAAAAAGTTGATATTTTTTGTTTTTTCCAGATGAAACTGATTGTGTGTGATATATCAGATTTTAAATGTACATCTAAAGGAATTTGAGGGGTTTACCTTCATGCTGAGCTGTTCAGAGTTTCTCCTTCTTCTCTGGTTCAGCACTGTAATATGCAGGGTCATATAAAAGCCCAAATGGAGGCGGGCTGGATTTCTTAACTCTCCCCAGAGTTCAGGAATTCCCTCAGTGAAGAAAGATTTGTCGATAGAGAGTGAACAACCAGATCCAAGCTGAACAGCTTCTCGTAGTGAGTCACGTACAGAGAGAACCTGGTGTTATTTACCCAATAACGGGTTTTGTTGGACAGACGCTTGTGTCCAGCAGACAGGTTTGTTTATTCTGTATGCTTCGGCTGCTTACTCTAAATATGTGAAGAAATCTGCTGAGAAGACCCAGTGGAAAAAGATGGGAGCAGTTGCATCACAATTGTTTATCCAGGATCACAAGCTGACTCTGCACAATCAGACTAAAGGTTAAAACATTTCAGTTGGTCTTGCGCTAGAGCCCCATTTGATTTAAATGCTTTCAAAATATGTGCTTTTTTAATCCATAATTAGAATTTTGCACGGATTGCACTGACTAATTATTGCTTTCATGGGCAGAGAAAGAACAATCCTGGAAGGAAACCTTTTAGAGGCTGCAAAGGTCTTGAGACACAATGCTATGGCTTATATCAAAGAGCATTTGTGGGTTAGAATGGCCCAGTCAAAGTCCAGACATAAATCCAATTAATAACCTGTTCTATGGATTTAAAACGGATCTTAAATATGTAATTTGACTGAGCATGAGGTATTTTTTAAAGAAGAATCAGCAAAAACGTCTGAATATCTGCAGAACTGCATGAGTAATATACCGTCACGCTCTTGTGGGTTTTACAGGGGGTATTATTAAAGCCACTGAAACGTTTTTTGTTTTTTTCAGCCGCTCCCATTTGTTCCAGATGCCAATCTGCATTAAAGTCAGAATTCCAAGAAGAAAAGTTGAAATTCTGAGAAAATTCAGTGGGTCTAATACTTTTCCGTCTGGTTTCATTCTGTTGGAAACGCGTTCTTAATTTAAAATTTGTAACATACGTTTTATATGACTTTTCTTTACATTTACAAACGAAATGAAGTAAAAAAAAAAAAAGTCACGAGAAAGGCCTGCCGCCTCTTTGTCATGCTGTACCCGGTCTCCACCAGCAGATGGCGCCCCTCTCTATGTGTGTCTATCCCCGCTTCAAGCAGCCGCAGACCGACAGAAAGTCGCTGTCAAACAGCAGCGAGGACAGCTCTGTCTCCAACTGTCGCTCCTCTCCCGGTGAAACACTTTCAGCTGCTGTCAGCGGCTCTCTGTAGCACGACTTTGGACGTAATTTACGTGCCTGGTCGCCGTTGTATCGGTTTGTCTGTCGAGGAAACCCGGCAGAAGCTCCAGGACTGGGAACGGACCAGTGCAGCGGCGGTGGTCAGGGGGGGCTTCTACGGGGTCAGACCTGTGGGTTTTCTGCGAAAGGTAACCACCAGGATCTTCTGCTCTCCTTAAACTCCAAACTGGGATCTTTTTGTGTTTTAAACGCGGTTTGAGCATCTTTCAGTGTGTGCTGCGTGAGCTTAATGCTGCTTCATTTAAACATTTCCTATAAATCAGGCTCAGAGGGAGATAACGGAATGGTTAGAGCTTCAAACTGTGCAAACAGACTGGGGTCCCATTGAAACTGGGCGGCTTTAAAGGCTAAATAATGGTTGGTTATTATTTTCCAAGAAAAAATAAATCATTCAGCTACTGCTTAAGGATTTTTAGGGGAAGAGATTTATCATTTCCTCCCAGATTTAGATTGATTGCCCCCTTTAAATTGATGTTGACCAAGAAATTGAAATTTGATCAAGGATCAGTTTTTTTATTTGTATTTATTTCATTGAATGTTATAAAGGTATAAAAACAAATTCCATTCAAATGCTACCATCCACTCATCATGGGCTTAAAAGTTCATTTGAAATATGGACTTTTCAATAGAACCGTGTGCTGAAATAAATGTATAAAAACATGAATTAATTTCAAAGCAAGATATGGGTGCAAAAATTTACATTTATCATCTTTTTTTTTAATCTATTTCATAATTGAGCAAAAGTATACATACAGGTTCAAATATTTACATACATTCATCTAATCACTGGCTGGGATGTTGTCTAACTTGATAAGAATGAGGTATAGTAGTTCTGGTTGGTGATCGTGATTGACAGCAGCCAATAAAATTAGTTTGACACTCATAAAAAATTTTATTTGACCTTTATTAAACCAGGAAAAGCACTGAAGATTAAAAATCGCTGTAATTAGTGTGTCCTTCTGTAGACAGCAGCACAAAATGAAACGTTTTACAGACAGACGTTTTAAGTAATACTTTCAAACTGACAAATTCAGCTCTAAAAATCAGACAAAACATCTGCAAACAGATGTGTCCGACTCCAAGTCATCCAGCATTTCCATTAGAAGCCTCCAATGAGACCTTTTTGCAGTTCGCTTCAGGCAAAGGGAGCAGCATACATGAAAGCTTTTTCCCCATCTCAGTTAGTTTTATGGGAACTGAGAATAAAAAGTGGTTCTGTGAGCGAAGGCTGAAAGTCCCTGGACCCTTCAGATGGAGGACCGCAGCAAACATCTAAGAAGGAAAACTGTAGATGAATGTTAGGAAAGTTACCAATTTTTCCAGGATCAGGGGTAGGGCTTCTTCCTCTCTGAGTGGCCTTTCAGGTCAAGTTGGTCCAGGACTCACTGTGGACAATGACATTCTCTATCAGCTTCAGCAGCATCTTCACAAGGTTCTGGGTTTATTCGATCGTTTCATACCAACATGTTTATCTCTGGGACACAGAACCAGTCTCCTTTCCGAACCGTATGATAGCTGGACATCCCCGGTGCTGTTTCTACGTACAAATAACTGTTAGAACATTTGAACGTGGCACCTTGAGGCATCTGGGAATTGTACCTTAGGATTAATCAGACTTGTGCAGGTCCAGTATTCTCACCCTGATATAAAGACACAATAATCTTAGAGTATGGAAGCTTCTCACTGTAAAGAACGTAATAAAAAAGCTCTCTTAATGCTCTGGCATTCAGCAAATAGAAATAATTTAGGCAATCCTAACAGGGAAAGTTGATTTATTGTCAGACAGTGATAATAAAATAGTTGTGTGTTTTCATCCAGTGTATATAAATATCTAGTTTTATCAATATATAACGGAGCCTGATGGGTTGATTGCAATCAGATCCAGTGTATATTCATAGCTGTGCAACCAGTTCATGTTTAAACCCCCATGAATTGAAGGTGTCACCCGTGTGTCATCTTGATCTAAACCAAATGCAGCTTCCCTAAATGGCGCCTTGTAATTAGGAAACCTAACCTCAGCGGGCCCTGGCCGGGTCCGCTTTCCAGGATCAGACAATTGAGATGTTTGCCAGAACACCAACGGAGGGGTGGGGCTTGACCCTGAGCTGTTTGGATGAGGCCATCCCAACCAGAACTCTGTTTCACAGCTGCGTCTTCCAGGAAGGATGAATAAATGTGAAGTTCTAGGAATGAAAATGATGAATTAACCCCGCTGCTTAACGTCTTTAAAGAAAGATTAGGTGATGTGAATTCTGGGAAAACAATGAGCAAATTGTGCTCACAGGCAAGTAGCCAAGAGGCGTGGTTCATTCTTAGCTGTCACTATTGATTTATGCTCCAGAAGCTGTGACCAAGCTTCTTTAGAAAATAAAACTGAAAGATGTTCTGTTCAGCAGTGATGATAATTTCAATAAGCAGTTTGATTACAGTGTGAGGAGAAATCCTCGTGATTTTTTGCCTTAAAGTCTTTTTACCTGCAGGTACACAAGCTGACAATTAAACAGCCTAAAACAAGGGTGTTCAAATGTGCGGTCAGGGGGCCATTTGCGGCCCCTGGACTGATTTTGTGCGGCCCTCGACTGCAGTTCAACAATGATATGAATCTGGCCCTCCAGCACAGACTTTTTATTTTTAATTAGGGCTAAATGATTACCAACAAATTAAAATCTTATTTAATAAAATCTTGAGCAGGAAAAATTATTTATAATATAGTGTTTTGTGCTTTTATTTTTGTTAATTAATGAATTTATTTGGCCAGCAAAAACCTTATCATTGACAGTTTGGACCCATGCCTAAACTGTTATCTCCTATGGTTATCCTGTGTTAATTCTGATTTAATAAGCGCCAGTTCTACTGGAAAAAGTAAGACTTTGTGATCTGTTCATGTACTCTTTGTAAATATAAATATTTTTTATTTTTACCATTTAAGATTTAAACAGAAACAAGCATATGGTCTGCCTGGTCATAATTATGAAGCTACAGCTATCATGAACAGCTTATTATCCAGCAACAGCCTGTGTTTGTGTGAGTCTCAAGCTTGAGTCGCCATCTTCACCAGCTGTTGTTTTGAGGTAAACTTACTCCTCCTCAAGTGAACCTGTCCCGCAGCATGATGCAGCTACCACCATACCTGACAGTAGGCACAGTGTTGTCAGGTCTGAATCCCTCACCTTTCTTTTAGGGCTGCCCTCAGTCATGATCACTAACCTGAAGGCCTTGTCAAGTTAAAATATATTCTCCAACCTTAGGTGCCGCTTATTAAAGGCTGACTCTATCTATATATTTGAGCCTGTGTTTTTTAGGGGAAATAATTTTAAACCTGGGGACCCAGTTGCTACTTTTAAAAACCAGTCCAGTTGTTTGTTCTGCAATCGTTCCATTTGGGGAAAATAAATGTTGCAAATAAATCCTAAAATCCCCATAACAGCTGGAAATCATCAAACTTGAGCTCAGAAGAACTCCTTTTTGTTCTGAAATATTTCTGTGCAGAAAACTCCTCCAGGTTTGATGACTGACAGGAAAATATGCGATGTTCTCTTCAGCTCCAGGGTGGGGTGGGGGGAGACTGAGGATGCTTCATGGCATTAGTGGGCTGGACCTCTGTGGGTTTTTTGGGTGGAACGCGTTGACAGACTAACATTCAGTTAATGTTTCCATCACAGCTCAACATGATGTCTTCAGCGCTCGCTCTGCTTCTCTTCTCCCTTCACGCCTTCGCCTTCCAGGCACTTGAATTAAAGCCTGAACAAGGTATGACATAAACATTTAACTACTAATAATTGTTCAGTTTATTTCAGGTCACTAGGCGATGTTTTTACTCTCTGTCTCCTGTTATTTTGTGTTGAAGCTGCTCTGTTTGTGCCTTGCTGTAGGTTTGTTGGGTTGTCAAGACACTAAAATGTACTTTCTTGAGCGTAAACAGCTCTTTAAATCAGTAAGAACTCTGCAGCCTTGGCCATTAGATGAGCACAATATGTGTTGCACAACATCGGCGCCCTCCACAGAGGGTGGGTTTCTGGTGAAGTGGCTTACCAGGAATCCTGGAGAGCAGGGAACACTCCACAGCCAAACAATGGGAAGCTGTTCAGTGTGGAGGCCTGGATTTTGCTGCAGCGGCTGCACTCCACACATAGGTCACATTTCAGCTGAAGTCAGGGTTCAATGTTTAGGTCATGCTTCGACATCTGGATCTGGGTTTGGTTGCATAACACTCTCAATGGTTAGGTGAAGTGTTTGGGTTTTCTGTTTTATGGCCTTTGTTTTGTAATGAAGAAGGAAACGTTTGAGGGAACCGTGTGCTGAAATGACTCTACGACAGCAAAATTAGACGAGAACCAGCATCTTGTTGGTCGTAGAGTCAAAGTCAGACAGCTGCAGCTTTCAGATGTTTCTGCTTGTGTTGACTTGTGTTCACAGGGACACATCTAAACGTTACAAGACACCAGAGTGACACCCTATCTGACTGATTTCTGCCAAAAAACAAGATGAGCAACACAAAGTAGTCCTTAATTGTCAGTTGGCAGGAAAATGATGCATGGTTTTCATTTTTCTTTTTACAACTTAAAATCTTCTATTTGTATGTATCCCCCTTTTCTCTAAAACTCCCAAATAAAAGAAGAGCATAATTAAGAGAAGCAGTCTAGAAGTTAATGGTAGCTCTGGAGGAGCTGCAGAGATCCACGAATCTGTTGACAGGACCACCTGTCATCGTGAACTCTTCGGATCAAACTTTTATGGAAGAGAAGCGAGAAGAAAGTCACTGTTGAGAAATCCTGTTTGTAGTTTCCTTTCAGCTATGTAGGAAAGCACAGGTGGAAGAAGGTGCTCTGAGACGCTAACACTCAGACTGAATACATCATCTCCACAGTGAAGCATGGTGGTGGCAGCATCATGCTGCGGGGATGGATAGCAAAGGACTCCCCCAAAGTCAACATGCAAAAGGCTTCTGTTTTTAATCGTATATGAATAAGAAGTTATGGATTTAAATGATAAATGGACTGACGTTATTAAAGCACACCTCTAGTCATTCTGAGAACCACTCTCACAAACAAGCAGACATGCATGCAGTCCTATGCAGATCAGGGGGGAATTTGGGAGTAAGTGCCTTGCACAAAGGCACATTGACAATTGGTGAGAGGGCTGGAATAGAACCCACAAAATGCTGATTGCATGAAGGCTTCTCCTCCTCTGAGCCACAGTCACCTATATAATAATAATTAAGTGTATTTTATTTCATCATGAAATCAGTGAATCTTTTTTTTTATCACTTTATGTAATATTTTATTTTTATTTATTATTTTATGTTCTGTTTTATCAAAATTCTATTAGAATTGAAACATATTTTAATTGTTTGTGTATTTGTTTTTTATTTTATTCAATAAACAAACGAAAAAGAGGAAAACGGTAAATAAACTAAAAGCTGCGATGCTTCCGTCACACAGATGAAAAAATAAAATGAGTAGAGAGAGAAGAAACAAGAAATCAAAATGAAATAAAACCAGATAAACGTAACAGAAATGACGAGTTTTCATGCATAAAGCAGACTGGGAAAGTGATCTCCTTCAAGGACACTCCAGTGGTCCCAGATCCAGGGTTTACTGCAGGACAGCTGGGACATTTTAAATATGGGTCGACTAAAATAACTCCTTTCATTTCCCAGCCATGCTGTAGCCGTCTGAGGTTCTACTTCTAGGAATCAACTGGACTCTGGTGGGGGGCCAGGGGGGTAGACAAGTTTTCCCACCCAGGCTCAGCGGAGACCTTCATTTTTGATTTTTTTTCCCAGCTTTGTTTGGATTTGTGGCCCGTTTTGTTATTGTTCCCACATGTTTTCCTGCCATGCGCCTTCCAGACACTTTCACCTTGTTAGGATCGTGACAAAATTGGTTAGATTTCACTTTATTTGGGAAAGACTATCAACACAATGGATTTAAAATAGGAAAAACTGACAGTGAAGTCCAGCCAGTGCAGAAAAATAGAATGATTTCTAGTTTAATATGTTAAAAATCCCTTTGGGGTTTTAATCTGTGCTGAGACAATCCGATGCAGGAAGCAGCTCCTCTGTCTGCTGAACATGAGGCTTTATTTCCCTGGAGAGAGCAAACTGATTGGTGTCTGAACATTTGACTCGGAATAATCTCCTGGCCTTTGTGCTTCCAGCAGAAATCATAATGACGGCTTCACACAGACCCCAGTGGATCCAGTAAGAGGAAAAACACGGGCTAATTAACACAGAGGGGCCAAACAGCCCGACAGACAATAAACTGCGTTCCGGCTGATCATTAATGGGACGAGTTTGTCCTTTAAAAGAAATGAATGTTTCCTGCATCCCGGCGGCCAGGAAACACATCTGGACTTATAAAAATACATGCAGCCAGGATGTCGTGTTTCACCCTGAAATAGGCTGTTGGCACCGTTCAGGGATAAATCAGGGCGTAAACATGTTTACTGCAGATCTGGTGACGGCTCAGCAATCAGTCCTTGAACACGATGTGAGGTGATATTCCCACCTAGGAAATAATCCCAGCATGCAGAGCGGAGGACGTGCTGCTCCAGTGTTTACTTTCGGCAGCAGTGAACTCTGCCTGACAGCCGCTGGACAAACACAGGAACACGCTGTTGACGAGCGGGTTGGCCCGGTTCTTCTAACCAGGAGGTTCTCAGAGTTCTGCTCAGAGCCTCACTGTGGGGCAGGGAACAACAAGCAGGACCTGAGGAAGATCTGCAGAGGCCAACTGAACTCCCAGGACGTTTCTGGAAGCAGTGGAGATGCAGACAAACAGCTGAGGATGAAATGATTCGGTGAAGGTCGCCGTCAAAGTTCAAGGTTCCTGTGCAGTCTGAAAAATTCTGGAATTTTATTTTAGGGGGTTTTCCAAGCCTAAATACCTGTGGAAATACAGAGATTTTTCTGTATCGCAATCAATCTGTATCAATCTGTGTACCATCCATCCGTTTATCCATCCATCCATCCAGATTTATTTACTGATAAAATCCATGTAAAGCTCCCAAATGTTTAGCTTGTTCTTAAATAAAGTGGAAAACCTAAAATATCAAAAAATCTAGACGCCACAAAAAACATATTTTCCTCACTGAAGAAGCCTTTGACCAGACAGTACCTGGACCAGATGATTGCAACCGGGTTGAACATTCATCACTCCATCTTCATTCAGGAGCAGATTTCTGAGGCTGAATAGTGTGGATGGAGGAACCTGGCACCCAGACAGGTTGAGTCACGTGTCCTTTATTTGGTTGGTAGAACACCAAACAGTACGTTGAGCTATGGGCCACCAGTGAGGTTTCAGTGCTTGCAGAGAAATCAGTGATGAATGTGAGAAAACAGTGAGAAATGACCAGATGTTTCCTATTTGGCAAAATAAATACCTCCATATTTCCCAAATCTGCATTCGGAAAGAAGGAAGAAGATGTTTTTTCTCCTGATATTCTATCCCAGTAAAAACACACGTTATGATTATTGTCAGTTTTAAGTGCTGCCCTGCAGTTAAAACCAACCCACAGGTTGAGTTTTCTGCTCACTGAGCCACAGAAAGCCCCACATAGCTGGGTGTCAGATTTTTCTCCTAATCCTGACTGAGCTCAGCTCCAAATTGGAGGAGGAGGCGGAGCCATCGATCTGGTAAACAGGTTATTTTTAACCCCTGACTGGTTCTCTGAAGTGGGCCAGAGGGACAGCATGCATCACTGTCATCAACAATATGTGCTGCAACGCTGCTGTTCTCAGCTGGGAAACACAGTCGACTTGTTCTCAGCGTGTGACACGGAACCTGTCAGTGAGGTTAAGACGGTCCACCAGCGGCTGCTGATGCCCTCCAGGAGGATCCAGTCACCGTCTGGTTGCAAGTTTTCAAAAATGCTGCCCTAAGCTTTTTTCAGAGATTTCAGGAACAATAAAAACATTCTGGTGGGAGTCTTCATTAGAGAGAGAACTGCTGGAGCCATCCCATCTGCTTTATGCACTGCTTCCAAGAAAATGCTTCAGAAAGTCGTTTTAAGAGAGATTACCAGAAAGTTTGTCTGCTTGGAAGGAAAATGTAAAGAAATAAAAGCTGGTTTAATGTTTCTGCACTTTCAGAGAACAACCTGTTGTATATTCATGTCCCTTCCTGCTGCAGTGGCCTCCTGCCCGATGCAAACATAAGACAGTGGTGTTTAAATAGAAACATTCATCCTCAGCATTAGAACTCACTTTGCATTTACTGGGAATCTTTGTTTTATTATTATTGCTCAAGCTGGTTCTGAGTTTATGTTTCTATCTAAGTAGTAACTATGATGAAAGCTTTTCCACATTTCAGGGTTAGAGTTAGGGTTAACCTTTCAACCTCATTGTATTTTACTGGGATTTTATGCAATAAACCAGAGCAATTATTAATGTTCAGGCTTTTCTTTTGCGAATACATTTCTGAAATGTGTGGCATACATATGCATTTAGCTTATTTAGCACAGCAGACCAAAAAAGGGGCCGGAATTATTTTCTTCTAATAAAAAGAGAAAATAATTTTACATGAAAAATGATTACAGGTCCAAGTACAGGTCCTTCTCAAAATATTAGCATATTGTGATAAAGTTAATTATTTTCCATAATGTAATTATGTAAATTTAACATTCATATATTTTAGATTCATTGCACACTAACTGAAATATTTCAGGTCTTTTATTGTCTTAATACGGATGATTGTGGCATACAGCTCATGAAAACCCAAAATTCCTATCTCACAAAATTAGCATATTTCATCCGACTAATAAAAGAAAAGTGTTTTTAATACAAAAAACGTCAACCTTCAAATAATCATGTACAGTTATGCACTCAATACTTGGTCGGGAATCCTTTTGCAGAAATTACTGCTTCAATGCGGCGTGGCATGGAGGCAATCAGCCTGTGGCACTGCTGAGGTCTTATGGAGGCCCAGGATGCTTCGATAGCAGCCTTTAGCTCATCCAGAGTGTTGGGTCTTGAGTCTCTCAACGTTCTCTTCACAATATCCCACAGATTCTCTATGGGGTTCAGGTCAGGAGAGTTGGCAGGCCAATTGAGCACAGTGATACCATGGTCAGTAAACCATTTACCAGTGGTTTTGGCACTGTGAGCAGGTGCCAGGTCGTGCTGAAAAATGAAATCTTCATCTCCATAAAGCTTTTCAGCAGATGGAAGCATGAAGTGCTCCAAAATCTCCTGATAGCTAGCTGCATTGACCCTGCCCTTGATAAAACACAGTGGACCAACACCAGCAGCTGACACAGCACCCCAGACCGTCACTGACTGTGGGTACTTGACACTGGACTTCTGGCATTTTGGCATTTCCTTCTCCCCAGTCTTCCTCCAGACTCTGGCACCTTGATTTCCGAATGACATGCAGAATTTGCTTTGATCTGAAAAAAGTACTTTGGACCACTGAGCAACAGTCCAGTGCTGCTTCTCTGTAGCCCAGGTCAGGCGCTTCTGCCGCTGTTTCTGGTTCAAAGGTGGCTTGACCTGGGGAATGCGGCACCTGTAGCCCATTTCCTGCACACGCCTGTGCACGGTGGCTCTGGATGTTTCTACTCCAGACTCAGTCCACTGCTTCCGCAGGTCCCCCAAGGTCTGGAATCGACCCTTCTCCACAATCTTCCTCAGGGTCCGGTCACCTCTTCTCGTTGTGCAGCGTTTTCTGCCACACGTTTTCCTTCCCATAGACTTCCCACTGAGGTGCCTTGATACAGCACTCTGGGAACAGCCTATTTGTTCAGAAATGTCTTTCTGTGTCTTACCCTCTTGCTTGAGGGTGTCAATAGTGGCCTTCTGGACAGCAGTCAGGTCGGCAGTCTTACCCATGATTGGGGTTTTGAGTGATGAACCAGGCTGGGAGTTTTAAAGGCCTCAGGAATCTTTTGCAGGTGTTTAGAGTTAACTCGTTGATTCAGATGATTAGGTTCATAGCTCGTTTAGAGACCCTTTTAATGATATGCTAATTTTGTGAGATAGGAATTTTGGGTTTTCATGAGCTGTATGCCAAAATCATCCGTATTAAGACAATAAAAGACCTGAAATATTTCAGTTAGTGTCCAATGAATCTAAAATATATGAATGTTAAATTTTCATCATGACATTATGGAAAATAATGAACTTTATCACAATATGCTAATATTTTGAGAAGGACCTGTATAAGGGTCTGAGGTATTGGCCTTATTAAAAGAAAAGGTGAAAGGTTTTCTAACTCTTTGGTTATATAACATATAACCAAATATAATATTTTCTGTTTTCTCGGTCTAGAAAAGGTTTTCGGTCTTTTTCTGCAACACAAACCAGAACGTCCTTAAAACCTTCGCTGTCTTTAGCCGAGCTTGATGAATGGGCGTGCCCCAGGCTGTTTTTGAGGAAAGTCTCTGGCTTTTTGTGGCCCTTCTTACTATAAAACTAACATTAAAGCAAACGAAAGAAATTTAAGAAGATATACATTTGTCATTGAAAATCTCTTCTAAAATCTCTTCTCTAAAAAATTACAAGAAGTCTCCATCTGCATCAGCTCCATTTGCTAGAGGGCCACATTTGTACCATTCTTAAACAAATGGGCCACACTTTGGATGGCTTCTTCCAGGATTTCCATGGATTTTTCTCCATCAGCCTTCCTGTTCCTGTTGAAGGATAGCAACCCCACAGCATGATACTGTCACCACCATGTTTCACCGTAGGGATGAGATGGTTCAGTAGGAATGGGAGATATTGACGTAAAACGTTATCACAGTATCTGGTGTATTCTTTTTGATGTCGATTGATGAAATTTAAAGTAATTAGAAATACATTTTTGGAAATAAACATGTATCACTGCATGCAGGTAAATCCTGCACTGAAAATATCACCTAGCCATAATAAAATTGTCCATCTCAATGCTCCAGTTACAGTAGTAGTGCAACGTCACCACTGAACATCCCATCCTAATCGCATTCAGTCATGTTAACTATTTGACATTGATGCTTTATGAAACCAGCAGTAGAAAACAATAGTTCCTGCGATGAAAGAGATAATCATGAGGTTTGCAAACATCATCTTATCACCACAACCATCAATCCCAAGCCTTGTGTTCATGGTGATGTTTGGTTTCCACCACACAAAACGTTTCCACCAGAGCACCTTGTTCCACATGTTTGCTGTGTCCTAAACATGACTGGTGATTACCTGCAAACAGGACTTCTTCAATAATATCCTTCTTCTCGTCCCTCTTCTATAAAGTTCACATTTGTGGAGAGGGCATTACCGGTTGTCCTATCAAGAGGTACTTCAAGCTGAGCTGTGGATTTCTGCAGCTCCTCCAGAGCCTGAAACAGGGGGTTGTGTTAGGAACATAGTTGGACTCTGGAGCATAGTAGAAACGTCGCTGCCGATGTTCAGAGCTTGCAGGAGAGCAGCTTGGGGTTGTGGAAACCAGCAGGCAGGAATCTGTTCAGCGCGTTGCAGCTGTGTGATTGTTTTCCACCACCCAGCCAACGTTCTGATATTCGTTGACGACTCTGTCATTTTCTGTTTGTTTTGATGTCTCCTGCCTTGCCCACAGTAGCTTCACTGACTGCACCTGTGAAGGTGTGGATTAAAGGCCGGCCTGCCGAGGCTCGCTGAAAATCATCACTGTTGCTTTGAAGAGAGTCCAACACAGACAGCAGATGGGCTGTTAGGAGGACTTTAATCAAGAATGCAGTATTTGGTTGCTAATCCTACAGTCGGCCATTAACTCTATAGCAGGCATTGTCCAAGGTGTGGCCCCAGGGGCCATTTATGGCCCTCTGAATGATTTTGCACGGTCCCGATCACGGATCTAGAATGAAGCAAATCTGCCCTGTAAACAGATGGACCATTTATTTCTCGTTCATTAACCGGGTTTCTGACGTCAACTTAAATCTGCAGTGAGCAGAACCACAAGCATCCAGCAGGCATGGGCAAGCAAACAGTTGACCCAATGATCTGCAATGATTTACCCTTCCCTTTTCTACAAACATCTGACTGTTTCAATAAAATCCTGCACGGTCAGTTTATTATTGGAAAAAAATTCACAAAAAATGTTGTGATTTTACAAAAGGAAATAAATGTTGGCCCTCATGACAGAGTATTCTGTGAGATTGACTCACTGTTGTTTCTGTTTATTTCTCACGATTTCTCCTTTTATTTCAGTTATTTTATCCTGAAAATGTTACAGTTTTAAGGTAACAGTGAAAAAACAAGAATATTTAACTTAATAAAGACATTTTCTGAAAGCAGGTGATCAAAACTTATTACAGTCCAACTGATTGATTTAATCACCATTAATTAAATGTTTATTTTTATTGCATTCCTCATATTAGTACTTTCAGGCAGAAATTGAAAAAGCACTGCTATCTACTTTATTTTTTCAATTGTTTGCTCCTGCTTTATGTTTTATTTCTGCGCTGGGTTCACAAACGGGATTAGAGGAATCTGCACCTATTTGTCGTCAAGTAAAACTGTCCGACCTCCTCCTCCTCCTCCTCTTCTTTCTTCTTCTTCTTCTTCTCTAAAGTTCAGACTTTAGGAGCCACGTCAAACTGGAGGAATCAGAAAATGACATTTTTAAATCAAAGGTGAAACTGCAGGTTATTAAAGACCGCATAAATTATATCCATATCGTTCACTGATTCATTCATTCACTCCACAATAGCCTGTGTGTTTGTCTAAAATAGTTTATTTAGAAACGCTGAAACATCTAAGTAATGTAAAAACTGTAGAAAAACCATTAAATGCTTCATATAAAATGTATTAAGGAAGGAATAAATTTGGACACCCCCACATTTTTTCTGGTTTCAGTTGACCTAAACGTCACATAGGTGTCAAATCAGGGTCACATGAGGAGAACATCATTGGTCAGCATTCTGAAGGACATTTGTCCTGATAAACCCTAATAATCTAGTTTGGTTGGTGAGATCTGGAGAGCTGTCTGAGGCCTTCGGGAAGAAGATTGTAGCAGCTTATGAGTCTCGGAGAGATTTGGAACCAGACAATCCTCTGTACGGATCCCACTCTTTACTCACTGCAGAGTTCACAGGCAGATTTTGGAGGCAGAAAACTTCCTTGGAAAAAATACAACTCCACACTTGGTTGTTTCAGGATGCCTCCTTGTTGGTACCAAACAGAAGTCATGGGAGCACTCAGCTTTTCCTCCTTGGAGAAATGATTTTCTAGATGTCCCAAACAATCAGAGAAAGGATTCATCAAAGAAGAAAACTTTTTACCAGCCTTTTGCTATCCATCATTGTTCTCCCTGCAGAGTTTCATTCTGTTCTTGGTGGTTTAGTTGCAAAGGACTGGCTGCACAAGCTCTGCACTGGTGGCAACATGACTCTGTAGGAGACTCTGAAATCTTCCTCAATGCAGCTTGAAGTTACTCATGTTCATTTAGCTGCAGTTTCCTGTATGTGAGGCTGTTTGACGCAAAGCGAGGATGGCAGCATTCTTCTTGTTGGAGGCAACCATTGCTAATACTACCAGATGCTGATTTAAAGCAAACTCTTCTTCTTCTTGTTCGTAAAAAGTCACTTGAGCTGGATTCAATTTCTCCTGTGCAAATTAAGCTCTTAGAAATAAATTCATCTGCAGCTGATCACTCTGCACATTAATCTATAAACCTTCTGCATTTTTAGCACAAATACTAAAGCTGCAAAAGATGCAACAGAATTTATAGGCTATGACTGTATCTACTGTAGATAATTGTTCTACCAGTTAATTATGAGGAAAGGACAACATAATGTGGTCATTTCTAACCCTCAGTTTGCTATGAACAAGTTTTCACAGATTCAAAGTTTACTGGGCCTGAAGCCTGCAGCTGGAAGCTCTCCATAGAAAACGGCTCTGTGCACACATGTTCTCAATTAGTGCAGGCAGTAAAACCTGAGCCGTGCGGCTGTTTCTGTGCAAGCGCAGTTCTTGGAAGATCGAAAACAAACAAACGATTCCACAACAACAGAAGCAGTGAACTCTCCTCCTCCTCCTGCAGCATTCTCCTGACGAGCAGTAAAAGGACTTCCAGGAAAACGCTGATGGACACCCTGTGGCCAGAGGGGAATCAGGCTTTAGTTACCATCCTGCAGCTCAGATGGCTTCAAACACAGCAGGAAAAAGAGGGAAAGAAGCAGATAGTTTTAAATATAATATGCAAATAATATATGTTTTTTTTCTTTACAGTCCGCCCCCACCTCACCGGCTGCATCTCCCCCAGCATGGAGACTTTCCACTGCAGATGGAGTGTCGGCTCTTTCCAGAACCTCTCAGAACCAAGGGATCTGCGCTTATTCTACTTCAACAGATTGTAAGGGAAAATGATTGTCTTCACTAATACATAAACCTGTGTTTTTCCTCCACTTAAAGGTAGATCAGGGACAACAGATTAGGTACAAAAAGGCTATTTTATAAGTGTTAAAAATGTAAAAGTATGAAGATAAATAATAAAGTTCATGGTTTGGAACCTGTAGCAGCTTGGGGTTAACTCACATGACAAAATCAAGGCATATCTCATCCAACTGAAGCACATTATTGTGTTGAGTCGACATCTTTCCACACCTGATCTGACTGGGGCCATGTTATACCTGCACTGTGTACCCAGCGTGTCCAAGCCTTATCTTCCATGTAGTTTACCCAGGCGAAGTCCACCTGAGGGTCACCGTTGTGCTGTTCCAATGAAAGGCTTTACATCCAACCAAATAAATGAAAGCCCTGTTAATGCTTGGCTTTTAATGATTTATTTAAACTGTTTAAATTGTAAAACAACGTCAACGGGATGCAGAAGCTCAAATATAAACATAAATTAGGCTTAATCTTTTATTAGGATCTAAAATGGCCTTTTGGCGAGGCTATGGCCTATTAGCTTTTTTATTAGTGATCATGATGGAGTGAAGCGGCACAAGCAGGATTTGTTTGAGCGCAGTAATTGGACCGATCAACATCCAAAACAATGGGAAAGTCCAAGGAACACTGGCAAGATATAACAAGGGCACATTGTAGATTTCCACAAACTGGGAAAATCATTTGGAGCCTAAACAGCTGAAGACGAGTCCATGATCCAAGATGATCAATTAAACTATTGCATGTTAATACAGGTTAGTGAGATGTGTTGGTACGTTGCCATCGTCTGGAGGACGTTTCAAACCATCCACCTCAGAGGACAGGAGATTGATTTGGATGTTCAGGAACAACATAGAAAACCGCTGGAGGATCAGTGACACTTTCCAACACTGACTGAGAGGGTATCAAACAAGCAAGAAGTCCCAGGCCTTAAAATTAACACATTGTAGCTCGACTGAAATTTTGCAGCACTTTGGAAAATTTTGTGGAAGGACGAGACAAATACTGAGCTGTTTAGAAGAGTCATGATGAGGCTTTCACAACTAAGAACACTGTACCATCTGTCAAACTTGGTGGTGGCTGTGGGGCTATTTGACTGAAGAAAGAGGTCTACAGCCTTATGTAATACCTCCACACAGGTGGGCATATTTAACACAGATGAAGCATGACGTTAAGCTTCTGCGATGGTCTCCTCAAAGCTCCAACGTCAACCATGTTAAAATGTCTAGGCTATACTCTACTAGTTAGATCTTTGGCAGTAGTGTTTCGATGACCTCTACCACTTCTTCAATGAAGAGGGGTCAAATATTCAGCCAGAATGATACCAGGAGCTTGTTAGTGGGGGTCGGGGGGATGCTTATGTAGTTGAATCTGCTGAATGTTGAAAGAGTAAAGACAGTAAATCCCATTAAAGAACAAAATGGACAGATTGTTTCCTGTAGTACTTTTAGTAAAAAGGAGACAAATGGAGCCTAAACGAAGAATGACATGAGGTCAGATCCAACGTTATGAAAGAAAACTCAGCAGTTTTCTTCCCAGATGGACTCTTCTGCTATGTTAACCAGATTTCCTAGACTGACTGTTTTCCCTTTCAACCTAACAGGCCCCTCACCACATCGGAGGCAAACTGGAGTGAATGTCCCCTCTACAGCACGGAGAGACCAGATGAGTGCTTCTTCAACGAGAACCACACCACCATTTGGACGTCTTACAACGTGCAGCTACGTTCCAGGGACCAATCTGTCCTGTACGACGAGATCTCCTTCTCTGTGCCAGACATCGGTGAGTTTACAGCCTCTAAACCCCATCAGAGTCTGGCTGCTCGGCGCCGGTTTATTTTATCTGTTTGTTCTTGACTCCACTGGAGTGAGATCTTCCAGCTTCCAACAGGAGATTAAACAAGAGGGAAGTTCTGAGTCTCACTATGCAGAGTTTTCTTTTCTCATCTGTTCTGAAGGCCAAAACACTCTAGAACAGAGGAATTTGTTATTTTACCCGAGGCTGCGTGAACAAGAATAAAGCCCTTTCTGGGTAGGACATTTCATACTTCACAAGAGCTCAAGTGCAGAGCTCCTGGGAAGTCCTCCTAGTTATCTCCTGCTGCAGCAGCTTTATATTCTGGGATACAACACAAAAAAAATGTTCTGCCTAGAATATGCATCAAGACCAAGCTGCAAGAACCCCCAAACCTAGGCTGCAAGACCAGAATGATGTCTTGTTGTTCTTGCAGCCCTGGGATGGAGAACATGTATCTCTGTTGTTCTTGCAGATCGTCTGTAGGCCTTTAGAAGTAGCCTGAGACAGGGGTGTCCAACTCATTTTAGATGTTCCAACACAGACTATTCAACTGCTACATTAGCTCCTCAGCATGGCTTTAAGTTTGACAGGAGTCTGCTAATGGTCCATTCAGTTGTGTTGAACCAATTAAACATCTAAAACATGAAGGTCATCAGCCCCTGAGGACTGACTTTGGACTTCACTGGTCTAAGGATATCGGTGCCGTGTATCAGGAAATTTAGGAGTCGCATGGTGTTGTCTTATTTCAGTTTATCCATCCATCCATTCGTTCTTCCATCCATCCATCCATCCATTCGTCTATCCATCCATTCGTCTATCCATCCATTCATCCATCCATTCGTCCATCCGTACATCCATCCGTCCGTCCATCCATCCATCCATCCATTCGTCCATCCATCCATTCGTCCATCCATCCATCCATCCATCCATTCGTCTATCCATCCATTCATCCATCCATTCGTCCATCCGTACATCCATCCGTCCGTCCATCCATTCATCCATACATCCATCCGTCCATCCATCCATCCATCCATCCGTCCGTCCATCCATCCATCCATTCGTCCATCCATCCATCCATCCATTCGTCCATCCATTCTTCCATCCATTCGTCCATCCATACATCCGTCCGTCCATCCATCCATCCATTCGTCCATCCATCCATCCATTCGTCCATCCATCCATTCATCCATCCATTCGTCCATCCATCCATTCGTCCATCCATCCATTCGTCTATCCATCCATCCATCCATTCGTCTATCCATCCATCCATCCATCCATTCGTCCATCCATCCATCCATTCGTCCATCCATCCATCCATCCATCCATTCGTCTATCCATCCATCCATCCATCCATCCATTCGTCCATCCATCCATCCATTCGTCCATCCATCCATCCATCCATTTGTCCATCCATCCATCCATTTGTCCATCTATCCATCCATTTGTCCATCTGTCCGTCCATCATCCATACATCGATCCATCCATTCATCCATCCATCCATTCGTCCATTCGTCCATCTATCCATCCATCCATCCATCCATCCATTCGTCCATCCATCCATCCATTCGTCCATCCATCCATCCATTTGTCCATCCATCCATCCATTTGTCCATCTATCCATCCATTTGTCCATCTGTCCGTCCATCATCCATACATCGATCCATCCATCTATCCATCCATCCATTCGTCCATCCATTCGTCCATTCGTCCATCTATCCATCCATCCATTCGTCTATCCATCCATACATCGATCCATCCATCCATCCATCCATCCATTCATCCGTCCATCCATCCATCCATTCATCCATCCATCCATTCGTCCATCTATCCATCCATCCATTCATCCATCCGTCCATCCATCCATCCATCCATCCATCCATCCAGATTTAGTTACTGACATAAAATGTTTTTGTTGCTTAGTTTGAGATGTCTTAAGGACAACACACTTCGAGAGCACTGTGCAGTTATCCACTTATGCCAGCAGGTGGCGTAGCCTACTATGAAAAAAGACGTAAATTACTACACCAACATTAATTCAGTGTACTATAAAATGTAAGTAAACTTTATTTATACAGCACCTTTCACAGATAAAAATCACAAAGTGCTTTACAGAGTGCAAATAAAATAAATACAGATATAGGCTTAATATAGTACAAACACAATAATAACAGGTACAAATCAAGAAGTAGAACATTTTACTAACAGCTTGTCTAAATAAAAGTGTCTTAAGCGGCTTTTTAAAGGAATCAACAGAGTTGGCCACACGAGGAGACAAGGGCAAGGCATTCCACAGCCTGAGGGATACTGCCTGAAAGGACAGGTCGCCTCGAGTTTTGAACCGGGTCTTAGGGACCTTTAGAAGGTTCTGGGCAGAGGACCAAAGAGTGCGACCTGAAGAATAAGGAAACAACATTTCAATGATATATTGGGGGCCCTACCCTACAGGTAGCCAATGTAAAGAGGATAAAACTGGTATGATGTGAGCCCTTCTGTTGGTTCCAGTTAAAAGCTTCAAAGCAGTGTTCTGGACCAACTGGAGACGACTGATAGTAGATTTGTTAAAACAAGTAAAAAGGGAATTACAATAATCTAAATGAGAGGAAATAAAAGCATGAATAATCATGTCCATGTCAGTTTTAGGTAACAATGCACTCAATTTAGAAATGTTGGGCTGGGACGTAGCCAATGTTAGTTGCCATTAAGATTTTTCCCGCTTTGAGTACCGGTTCATTTGAAATGAGAACTTCTGCCAGATCCTCAAGATTGAGATGACTCTGATGAACTGTAGGTTAACACTAATTACTTATAACTACTCTGCACAACCACACATGATAAAAAAAAGCAGAACTGTCCTACAAAGCCTCATTTAAGGAGTCTTTAAAGTAATTAATGCTTTTGAATTTTATGTATGTAGTAAAAATACTGCAGGATTCTCTCATTTAGCTTGAAGTTGTTTTCTTTGGTCTTCCTCTGAGCATTGCTGGTTCTGCTCTGCAGTGCAACCAGATCCTCCTACCGGACTGAACTGGAAGCTGATGAACGTGAGCCTGACCAGCACGCACTTTGACATAATGCTGAACTGGAAGCCCCCGAAATCTGCAGACGTGGAGACGGGATGGATAGCTCTGCAGTACGACGTTCAGTACCGCGAGGTTGGCTCTGACCACTGGGAAATGGTGGGTGTCTGCGAGTTGCTCCTGTTCTGCTTAGATTGAAAAAGTTGTATTCCTACAGCGCTCATTTGAAACTTTCTGTGCACCTCAGAGCAACCTTGTAAAAAGCACATATCGCTCCCTGTTTGGACTTCAAACCAACGTCAACCATGAGGTCCGGGTCCGTTGCAAAATGCTTGGAGGGAAGAACTTTGGAGACTTCAGCGACTCTGTGTTTGTCCACATCCCATCTAAAGGTAAACACAAGATCTTACTAAGGTTTGTTTCTACTGTAGCTTTAGAATATTTTGAATTTTAAATTAATTTGTTTGTATTTTGCATCTTCTGTCCATCAGTTTCCAGATTCCCAGTTATGGCTTTGCTCATCTTTGGAGCTTTGTCTTTAGTGGCCATCCTGCTGTTAGTCATCATTTCACAGCAAGAAAAGTTAGTACATCATAATCATAATCACAACCTTTCTGTTGAATTGCGTATGTTGCTACATTTCTTGTGTACAAACTGAGACAAATAAGAAGGAAGTACTGAAATAAATTGTGAAGAAGAACTTCATCCCCACCAAGTAACATCCAGCCTGTTTTTCTACCATTTTCCTTCCTGCTCCAGGTTGATGTTTCTTCTTCTGCCTCCTGTTCCTGGACCTAAAATACAAGGAATTGACCCATATCTATTGAAGGCAAGTTTCCACATGCTGTGATGTAGCATTTTGTTTGAGAAAGAACTGCTGCTCCCAGCTGAATTGCTACTTTAACCTGTGAGAGGTCATTGAGAACAGAAGCGGTGCAGAAGCAGTGAAGCACATTCTTTGGTGTTAAATGCATTTCTTTTCTCCTATTCCTCCGTATCCGTCACCCACCCACAGTGTTAGACCACCCCCACTAAACTCACCAAATCATGTGTCTGACTTAGAATTAATATGTTATGACTTGTATTGATGCATTTAGCAGTGGTGAAAGACGTCGCATACATTTTCCTTTTAGACAATACTGGGATTTAGGTGAAAGCAGCATAAAGACCCAGCCTTCTTCAAAGGTCCACAGCTGAGCCATAATTTATATTAGAACTATTATTTAAAGTTAGAACCAGATGGATTTTATCTGGCTAAATCTTTTTTTGTACCTTTTTGGGGGTTTTTTCTGGGTTAGTTGAAGATTGTGGATTTTCTACAGTTTGATGATATTATCACACTGGGTTCGCCCCGTGAAAGACTGTTGACTGTTGAAGCTGCTTTATTTCCCACAGATTTAATGTTGACATGCAGTTTGTATATTTATCGTAACGTCTACTTTCACCCAGTTTCTGTCTCACAGCTGCAGGACTTACAGTTTCCCTTCAGATCCTGTCAGAGTGCAGAGTGCACACACCTAAACTCTGATTTACTCCCATTCTGTTTCAGCTCCGAGTTGTTCTTTAAATACTGTAATAAAAGTGTTCCTTCAAAATGTTAAACACTGGAAAACAATGACAATTCAAACGTGTGATCTTCAGAGGTTTTTGTACCTCACAAATCAAAGCTTTTGTAGATATGAAGATAAAATATTTCCACAATTCCTGTTTCTTTGAGGCCTGTTCCCAAAAATGTGGGAATCACCACAGCAACCAATAACTCTGCTTTTCTCTATATTTTCGTTTTTAAACTGCATCTTGTGTTACTCTTTAGCTTCTGTTTATCCTGTCAACCCACCTTTAAGTAAGTTTAAATCATTAACAGCGCTATCTTAAGGAATCTCAGACTGTTGCTGCTGAATTTCCTCCTCGATGTTCTACAGTCGATGTTCACACGGTCTCAGTTTCAGATTGGCGTTCAAATCATTGCTCTGCTGGGTGACGAGGATCTGGAGTTCAGGTTCAGGAGTTCCTGGAAACCCTTCCATTGTTTGTCATCAGGAATGCTGCTCCCTTGATTCTTCCAACAGTTTGAAGGAAATTTCTCGTAGCCTGATCTTTTTGTCTGCATTCTCAAAGTGTTTCTTAGTCATCTTAAAGGCAGAAAGCCTCTCTTTGCAGCCTGGATGATTCCACAGTTTGTCCTCAAGGTTGGAGCATGCTGAGGTCCAGCACTTGTGATTGCTCCTATTCGAGTGCCTCAACAAATAAACGTGTTCCTTCCTCAAGCATTTTCCAGATCAGTGCTTGTAGACGCAGACTAATCAATTAATAAATCTCAATTGAACATAATTTTGGCTCCAGATTCATATTTTTTAACTCTATGCGAGAGTTTGCATCAAGGTTTGGAACCAGGACACAGAATTTATTTCTACGGTTTTACTGATGAATTTTTATTTTTGTTCTCTGAGTAGATGTCCTGTTCACGACTCATGTCAATTTGTAGACAACAGATTTTCTCTCACCTCATGATTATATATGTCCTGTCAACAGATTCCTGCACCTGAACGATGGATTCCTGCAGCTCCTCCAGTTAAAATGGGTGTCTTGCTCTGATGTCCACTAATGTTCTCTAACAAACCTCTGAGGCCTGGTACTGACTGAGGCCTGGTACTGAGAATAAATCACACCCAGATGGACTCTATTTGCTAATTAGGTGACCTCTAAAGGCATTTCATATCAGGATTTTATTTAGGAGAATCAGATTAAAGCAGGTTTCAGATTTTCACTTTTTAGATTTTTATTTCTGCTTGTATCATTTTTCTTCATCTTTACATCTAAGCACTATTTTGTGTTTGTCTGTCCTATAAAATCCCAAATAAATAGATGAACATTTGTGGTTGTCAAACCAGTGCAGGGACTGCTAACAATATTGCTTTTTCCCATAGTTCTTTGATTTTTACGCGCCTGATGTCTGATTTGAAAAGTCAGCGGTCATCTGGAGACAGTACAATTAAAACTGTATCTCTGCTAGAACACAGTGCACACAGAAACCAGAATGGACCTGAGTCTGGCTTGAAAACCACAGCTAATGGTGCTGGGAAATGTCTGAACTGTGGCTCCTTTGTGTTTCAGAAAGGGAAGCTTCGAGAGCTCAAATCGATCCTCGGTGGTCCCCCTGACCTGGGACCAGAGCTCAACAACGACCCCTGGGTGGAGTTCATCGACCTGGACATCGAGGAGCACAGTGACAAACTGATGGACGTGAACACGGACTGTCTTATGGACCACTCGCTGTCCTATCACTGCTCTCCGCTGTCTGTTGGCTTCAGAGACGACGACTCGGGCCGCTCCAGCTGCTGCGAGCCGGATCTTCTCAGTGAGTCAAACCCATCACCTGTCCATCCTTTTGTCCCAAATCAGGCCGTTGGTATGGAAACATCGTCCCAGACAACCGCTGGGCACCAAAGTTCCAGCTTTGTGAGGCCGTCTTTAGTAGCCGAGGGCAGAGACGCGGTGTATACGCAGGTCGGCGAGGTCAGGTCTTCTGGGAGTTTGCTGCTGTCACCTGAGCAGGTCACAGTGGTGGAAAAAAATACCAGCAAAGAGAGAGACATGGTGGAGCAGAAGGAAAACAAACAAGACGACATAATGGTGGTTAATCCAGATCAGAGAGACTGCACCTCTGAGCCTAATGCAGCTAAATTGAGCCTACAGTTGGCCACAGCAGAGCTTCCCAACCATCCTGAGTCCAACATGTCCCAGCTGCCTTCAGCTCCTGTCTACACCGTGGTTGAAGGTGTTGACAGGCAGAATAGCCTGCTACTAACACCAACCCAAACACCAGGCCCCAACCTGACCATCCCAAAGATCACCCCGACGTCAGACACCTACCTGACCCCCGATCTGCTGGGAAACATTACACCCTAAATCAGCCGAGGATCGAATTACCCAGGACTTTTTCCACTTAAAGAGACGACAGTTCCTGGAGGTGGACTGTTGAGGGGCCCCTGCTGGATTTCAGCTTGCCTAAAATAGCCTCAGGAGGTTTCAGACGATCATCTCAGAGGATCCCGACCAGGACACAGACCAGAGTTTTGGCCTGGAAACAGAACCATTTGGAGAAACCAGATGTTTAGGGAAACCACCCCGGTGATTTGACACTTTTTAACCCAGCGTAGAATAAATAAATATCTCTGTTAAAGCTGCATGTATCTGTTCATGTTCATGCATTAGTAAAGAGAAAACAAAGTCTGATGATGTTACAGTGATGCACCACTGTATATGGAGACACCCTGGATCTGCAGACCAGGAACTCAACTTAAAAGGGAACAAATATCAACATTTTTGCCTCATAAATTAATGAATTAGAACAAGTGAAGCAAAGTTACGATGATGTCTGGAGATGCATTTCTGCTGGCTTGTAAGGGCCTGAATCCAGCTGCATCTATCTGCCTTTCGTTTGGGGAGTGAAGAAGACTGAAACACGGCCAGTGAGGAGAAAATCAGGTCTGGTATGGACCTGTTCTGCTGGAAATAAAGTTAGTAATTCAATTCAATTCAGTTTTATTTATATAGCACCAATTCACAACACATGTTGTCTCAAGGAACTTCACAGAAGTCAGGTTCATACATTCTAATTTCCCCTCGGGGATCAACAAAGTCTCTTTGAATTTGAATTGAATTGAATTGAATTCCAATTAATCGTAACCATTGAACAGTGCAGTCAGATTCAGTTATTTATTCAAATTGGATAAAAAGTTTTTCTGTCTAAGGAAACCCAGCAGATTGCATCCAGTCAGTGACTTGCAGCATTCACTCCTCCTGGATGAGCATGTAGAGACAGTGGACAGTCACTGGCGTTGACTTTGCAGCAATCCCTCATACTGAGCATGCATGTAGCAACAGTGGAGAGGAAAAACTCCCTTTTAACAAGAAGAAACCTCCAGCAGAACCAGAACCAGGCTCAGTGTGAGCGGCCATCTGCCACGACCGACTGGAGGTTTGAGAGAACAGAGCAGAGACACAAAAAGAACAAAGAAGCACTGATCCAGGAGTACTTTCTATGGGAAGGAAAAGTAAATGTTAATGGATGTAGCTCCTTTAGTCGTTTCACCTAGAAAGAAAGAACAGATAAACTCTGAACCAGTTTTCAAGGTTAGAGTCTGAAAGAGAGCACATAGAGTTAGTTACAGTAGAAGCTCAGTCAGTAGCCATGTCTAGGAGAGAGAAAAGGTTAAACACTAAAAGACAGGGCTATGTGGATCATCTGTAGAAGGTGAGCATTAAGTTGTTGCCAGCAGAAGCTCGGACGATGCCCCTCTCCAGAAAGGTGTCACAGGTAGACACAGAGTCAGGCCAGGTGTAGCTTCTAGGAAGAGAAAAGAGAGAACAAAGTTAAAAGCTGAAATAACAGCAAATAATGCAAAATTGGAGAGTAGTGTGAGAATGTAGCGAAGAGGGTGAAAGTGGTCGTTATGTCCTCCAGCAGCCTAAGCCTATAGCAGCATAACTACACAGATAGTTTCAGATCAGATTATTTAGTTAAACGGCGCTTATTTACAACAATGTCGTCTCAAGGAACCCCACAAAGGGTCCCACTGATGGTCATTGTTGTACTAAAAACCACAATGATTGGAATATCTCTCTCTGTCAGACTGATTATAACCATTGGCAAAGAGAAGGGGTCATACAGGTAGCAGAAATGGAGGGTGTGTTTGCACCTCAACCATAACTGAGCTGGTTTAGGCTAAACCTGACTCCCCCTTACTCCAACCAACAGGGAGGGAGGAAGAAGGCTCCCTCCCACTGAAAAAAAAAATGCATTGGATTTACTCAATGCAACAGTGGACATTGGTTGCACACAAAGTTTTTACTTTAGCAGCAGTCTACACTGTTGTGTTCATTCAACACAAAGTTGTTATATTCAGTAAACACAAGTATTTTATGTTGCTACAAAATGATTAAAATGTGTTTGAATAAATTAAGTTCTGCAATCATTTCACTTTTGTCATTTGACTTCAACACAACTCAATCATTTTATTACAACACAATTTGATTACTTAAATTCAACATTAATTTTATATTCTAATGACACCTTGATAATGTTACTTTAACATCATTAAAAATTTCAAAATAATTGTTATTCCAAAAACATATATTATTCTAAATCAAAAACAGATTTTAAATGTAAATCAAGTTAATTCTATTTTCAACATCCTGTTACCCACTTTCTCCCCACCAAATAAGTTGACGTTTAGAAAGAATTTTGAAACAATAAAAGCTTTTATTCAATGTCTTGGAAAAAGTTAAAATGGCACATTTTACAGCCATTATAAATGGTGTATTGATGAAAATAAATTGCACCAAAACGTACAACAAAACTGGTATCTGGACCTCCACACACATGAAATGTCAGTTTGTTTTTAAATGCAATCGCTCATTAACAATTATTGCATTGGCTCATCGGTGCAGTCATTTTATTCCATAACCTGGAAGAACAGTCAAACTGGCACAGCAATACATTATAAATCATGTATTGATGCACACATTGCTCCAAAATGTACAACAAAACTGGTATCTGATCCCCCGCCCCTCCCTCCCCACACATTTTATTCTATAACCTGGAAGAACAGTCAAAATGGCACATTTTACATCCATTATAGAACAGCATTATATTATAAATGGAGTTTGATGCACACATTGCACCGAATGTCCAGCAAAACTGGTATTCAGGTTTCCCACTGACAATAAGTAACATGAAATGAACATGTGAATGAATGTCAACTTGAAAAATATAATACACTAAGACATTAACATTTACTGTAATGGCTAACTGTTGCAGTCATCTTTGCTTAACAAATACTGGTGGTGGAAGAGAACAAGCCACATCAGTTCTTTCAAAGTTTTTCAAAAGCAGGGATTGGTCATTACTGATGCATTTTAGCTTTCAGGCTTTGCACCTTTTGTGAAAGTTGGGCTGCATCCAACTCCATTATTATTTTTTGAAAAACCTCAAAGGTGTAAAGGAAGTTTTTGTGGATACCTCAAATTTAAGCAGTAACAAAGCCCAAACAGCATTGCAGATGCAAGGGCCACATTGTCAAGATCGCGAAGCACAACCACACCTTCGATAACAACTCCGACGTCATTATTGTCACCGTTGGGGAGTTCCTCTAGATATGTAGATTCCAACAGTTGTTGCTTCTATGGCACTTAGTGTAGTAGCCTCAGTCATGTCCTGGTGATAAAAAAGAATTTCTTTTTAGATTTTTTTTAAAACACATGTAGATTCTACTTTTATACTTTACAGTAGGGGTGAAACGACTGGGGTAATCCCATTCATTCAATTAAATAATAAACTAATTTAATAATCAAATAAAACATGCCATTTGGTAAAAGTTGAACCCACCCAGAGCAGTAATTGAGGCAAAACTGTATAAAAATATTAAACATCTTTAAGAAAAAAGAAAAAACATATTCTTGTTTTCATTGTAAAATGCTTTGTATATGCCAGATTCATGTTTATTTAGACAAATTTTATTCTAGTTAAAAATTATTCTTTAAAACTTTACACCTGGATTACACCTACAAACTTACCACGTACTCCTGGACAAGGTCATCAGGGTCCTCGTTGAGGAAAATGCAGAGTCCTCTCCCTGGCAGTATCAATGTCATCCTGAAAGGTTATTACAACACATAACATTTTAACAAGTTGTCAAAACAAAGACAAAAATTGGGGAAAAAAAAAAAAAACATGATCTGAATGAAGAAAGAATTTATGGATGTTAACACATTCATTTACATGCTCTGCTGTGAAAGTAATTCCATTCAAAAATAGTTTATTAATCCCAAAGTAAAATTAAACGTTGTTGTAGCTCATATTATGCAGGTTTCTTCAAAGAGCCGTTTTAGATGCTGATGGCTGTAGGCAGGAAGGATCTCCTGTAGCGGTCTGTCTTACAGCAGATCTGAAGAAGCTGCTACTAAGCGGCAGTGGAGGGGTGGGGGTAAATTGTTTGTCCAGCAGTTCCTGCTGTGTGGATCAACAGCCACAAGGTGACACATGAAAGCACTTTAGACTGCTGCCTCTATTGCTCTTCTTAATAATGGTCATTCCAACTTTGAATTACAATCCTACCTAAATTTTAATCTACAGCTAATCAAATCCATCACAGCAGACAAATGACTTTATAACCACAGGGGAGTGAAAACTTTTTAATAAAATTTATGATAGGGACGTGTTTAAATACACTGCATGTAATTTTAAGGTCCCGTTAGGGGTCCTGTTTAATCAAATTTTTAGAAACTAACCAGTTTAATGGTTATCACTAGTGCAATGCATTTATAATTTAAAGTTAAAGTAGTTCTTACTGTCATTCTGGTAGCCATGTCCTCTAATTTTTTGCCTCACTGCCCCTTCTGCTTCGCAAACACCCCCAGGAGACTCGCAGAGTGCATGTCAAGTTGCGAGAGAAACCTTGACTGTAGCTGCATAGTCGTGATCCTCTTAAATTCTGCATTAATCTGAAAGAACATTAAAAATATTTTTCAGCAAAAACATAAAACCACACTATCCACGCGATTTAGATCAACAAAGGTTTTCACCAGGTGACAGGATGCTTCATCAAAGCAATCAAGTCCATTCAGACTCATTTGATATTATTAGATAAACTAAGCCACTCTAACTATAAGCTTTATCAAAAAGGAAAGTTTTAAGCCTAGCCTTAAAAGTAGACAGGGTGTCTGCCTCACGGAGTAAAACTGGGAGCTGGTTCCACAGGAGAGGAGCCTGATAACTAAAGGATCTGCCTCCCATTCTACTTCTAGAGACTCTAGGAACCACCAGTAAACCTGCAGTCTGAGAACAAAGTGCTCTGTTAGGAACATATGGACCAATCAGATCTCTGATGTATGATGGAGCTAGATCATTAAGGGCTTTATATGTGAGGAGGAGTATTTTAAATTCTATTCTGGATTTAACAGGGAGCCAATGAAGGGAAGCTAAAATAGGAGAAATATGATCTCTCTTTGTAATTTTCATCAGAACTCTTGCTGCAGCATTTTGAATCAGCTGAAGGCTTTTAACTGCATTTTGTGGACATCCTGATAGTAAAGAATTACAATAGTCCAGCCTTGAAGTAACAAATGCATGGACTAGTTTTTCAGCATCACTCCTGGACAGGATATTTCTAATTTTGGCAATGTTCCGGAGGTGAAAGAAGGAAATCCTAGAAACCTGTTTAATATGGGATTTAAATGACATGTCCTGGTCATAAGTAACACCAAGGGTTTTACTTTATTAACGGAGGTCAATTTAATGCCATCTAGGTTAAGTGATTGACTAAGCAGTTTCTTTTTTAAAGACTCCGGTCCAAAGACGACAACTTCTGTCTTGTCTGAATTTAGAAGCAGAAAATTTAGAGTCATCCAAGTTTTTATATCTTCAAGAGGTGCTTGTAGTCTATCTAACTGGTTGGGCTCATCAGGATTTATGGATAAGAAAAGCTGAGTATCATCAGCGTAACGGTGAAAATTTATTCTATGCTGCCTGATAATTTTACCTATTGGAAGCATATATATAGTAAAGAGAATTGGCCCAAGTACTGAACCCTGTGGTACTCCACAATTAACCCTGGAGTTTAAAGATGATTTATCATTTACATGAACAAACTGGAATCTGTCAGACAGATATTTAAACCAGCCTAGCGCTGTTCCCCTGATCCCTACAGCATATTCCAGCCTTTCTAAGAGAATATTATGATCGACTGTATCAAATGCAGCACTGAGATCTAACAGAACCAGAACAAACACAAGTCCATTATCTGAGGCCATAAGAAAATCATTAGTGACTTTCAGCAGAGCTGTTTCAGTGCTATGATGAGCTCTGAAACCTGACTGAAACTCTTCAAACAGGTCATTGCTGTGTAAATGCTCACATTTGATTAGCAACTATTTTCTCAAGAATTTTAGATAAGAATGGAAGATTAGATATAGGTCTGTAATTTTTCAAGTCATCTCGATCAAGTGAAGGTTTCTTAATTAAAGGTTTAATTACAGCTACCTTAAAAGCCTGTGGTACATATCCATTTACTAAAGATAGATCTTTCAGTTCCAGGGTTTTACTTATTAGGGCAAAATCAAACTAATCTGGTGTTTCAAATCCATCTGTACACATGGAAAAAAAAGCTGACTCTAGTCCTGCTTTTCAAACAATGGGTTATATGGCTCATCGCCCAGGACGGCATGGCCTGGGGGGCCTCCTAAACAAGTTTTCTTTTACTTAAATTCATGTCCTGTCCGAGGGGGACTGGAACCCCCTGTGTTGGGGACAGTGACCCTAAAGTTTGTGTCTAATTTGTGGCTTAAGAAGCAACATATTTTGGTGTTTTGGACTGCATCTCATCATCTAGCTCCAAATCTGAAAAAACTGGGTCATTTGACACTGAGCAGAAATTCTTAAAAACAATCTTTAAAATGTATGTACCTTTATTTGTAGATGAAGGCTTTAATGGCATTAGGACCACTTTGAATCATGTAGTCCAAACCTAGGCTGAATTATTCTATACTGATTACAGATTCTTTAAAATACAGTTTGTGTTTGGTAAGAGCTGTGGTTTGGAGAAAGAAATGTCTGAAAACTCTTTATATCTAACCTCACTCTACATATAAAATGCAAGACAAAGCTCAAACATATAGTATTTATATTTTTAGGAATGTTTCTAATAAGTCACTTTTTTTGCAACAATAGTCACAGATTTCACACACTCATTATTTATTTACCAAAGATAAAGGCAAGCTAGAAACCTGTGTGTGTGAAACTAAGTACACCCCCTGAACCAGCAGTCTGTAAAACCACATTCAACTGCAGTAACTCTAAATAGCGACTTTCTCAGTGTTTTGTGTCGTCATGGAAAAGTTTTAGTTTATTCTTCTTTCCGACGTTGCTTCAGTTCGTTGGGGTTTGCAGATATTTGTTCCTGGACAGCCTTCTGAAGGTCCCACAACAGCATGATGATCAGGTTGAGCTCTGGACTTTAACTGGGCCATTTCAACACCATTTGTTTTTCAGCCATTCTGCTGTGTTTGTGATCATGGTCCTGTTAATGACCCAGTTTGGACAGAAACAGCCTGAATCATCATACTTCTACCACTCTGCTTGAGAGTTGGAACATGGTCTTTAAGGTGCTTTAAACAGTTCTGTTTGCTACGTCTCTAGGGCTTTGTTCCAGACGTCTTGTGCTTTATTCAGATGCAGCTCTGTGGACCTAAGTCATTCCCGTCCTCTCATCTGTGAGAACATTGCATGCTGTGATGTTGTGGTGAATTGGCTGGGAGGTCCACTCCTGTTTTCCATTTGGGAATAATCTTTCTCTCTCTAGAACCCATGGACTTCATATAGCCCGGTAGTGACCTTATAGCCCTTTCTATATTAATGAGAGGCAACAAAAGGTGATTTCTGATGCCTGTCCGCCTTGGCATTGTGTTGACACGCTGCTGAAGCTCATGCATCGTGGACTCTGTTGGGTTGGTTTTAGATTTGAATAATTGTAGAACCTGGTAGTAAAACCCTTGAACTGAAAGAACTTGACTGGATGTTCAGTGTCGTAGTGAAAGCAATCGTAGGACTAAGGTTTTCCTCAGCAGGTGTGCTTCACTTTTAAACCCTGTTAGATAAAAACATGCCATTTTTGGCCGGGGTTTATGACAGATTTTGAGAAGAAGACAGAAACCTTCGGCTTTTTGTCCATCATGCTCATACTTTTTATTCAGAGAAGCTAACGGTTAGAAATGATCCTCGCTGTGTAGATTAATTGCTTTAAGATGCAGGTTTCAGAATGAATGTAGTCTGTTGAGAAAACTGCATGCATGGAGAAACAAGCCAAGTCGTTGTATAACTCGGCATTCATTAAGAGCCTTTTATTACAGGTTGTCTTCTTTCAGTATTAACAGTGTTTACTAATGCAACTGTTTTCTTGCTTTCTCACTAATTATATGTTCATTTTTTTATTTTTTTAATCTCTGAAAACAATAAACAACAGTACTTTTAATGCATTCAACATTGTTTGAATATTTTTACCATGTTTTAGCTCAATACTGCCAATAAAATTCACTTTCACTGCTACATAATTTTATAATAATGTTGCTCACCCTGTTTCATATATGAACCCATAAAGAAAAAGCAAAGAGCTCCAGATTTCTGTAATAAAGCATCAACTAGACTGTAAATACTCTTTGTACTTTGAAGCAATATTGCAATATTGCTCATTTATTATCTGAAGCTGTGAAATAAGTTGTAAAACGAAAAAACTATTTTGACTGATTTGGAGTCAGTCTGTTTCCTTTTTTGTAAAGTTTTTATTTTTTTTCTGTGTATTTTTTGCATTTATATCCGATTGTTTTGCATTCATTGATTCTTTCAGAGTTATTTGTAATTAGGGATGCAGTTTAAACCAGATATTTGCAAACATTGTATAAAAATAAACATATTTTTCTCCTTCACTGACATGAAATCTACTTAAACGTTTCCTGTTTTAGGTCATATGTTTTGGGAATCCTTCAACAAGCTTCTCAAAACAGAAGATGTTGCTTCAATATTTTCACACAATGTTCTTCCCTCATGATCTATTTTCTGAAATGCACCTGTCACTCCTGCAGCAAACTGTCCCCACAACATGATGCAGCTACCTCCGTACTTCACTGCTGGGATGGTGTCCTCAGGTTTGCAATCTCCAGTATAACCAAACACTTCAGTGTTTGTTTAATCAGACCACAGAACTTGTCTCTAAAAGCGAAGGTCTTCGTCCCTGAGAGCATTTGCAAACTGTAATTGGACAGTTTATTTTGCACTTGGTGTAATGGCCTCTTCTTCACTGAGTGCCCTTTCAGCCCATGTCAGTAAGGAACTAGTTTCACTGTGGATCATGACTCTCTTACCAGCTTCAGTCAGCATCTTCACAAGATCTCCTGCTTCTGTTCCTTTTGCTAAAGGATTTTATGTCTTATTATTCAGAGATTTAGCAAATTAGGAGTAAGTTGTGTAATCTTGACCTAAAACAGGACAAGTTTCATTTAATGTCAGACAGTAAGAATAAAATGTTATGTTTCTTTTGACACAGTTAATAACTGGTTTCAACTTTATTTATTAAACCTGTACATTATAACAACTGATTGACTGATTGAATATACCTGCTAGAAGTTACATTCAGCCAACAATCCTTTAGCAATTTTAGCAAATGCTCAAGGAACTGAAAAAAATAAAGTTCAGTTAAAATGTTCCCTGCACACCATTTTAGGAAAACTTTCCATAACAATCGTTTGAGAACGTTCACTGAAAGCCGTTGAGAAGCTTTCATGGATCCGTCTCTTTGTCAGCTTGGTACATATCAGCGTCTGAAAATGGAAGCAGCTTTTTCTTCTGCAATATCTGTCAAATTGAATGTAAAAAGCATGTTAACTCTTCCAAAGCTTCAGATAAATATCTTTCCTAGGATTTAATTTTCTGTCCATAGAGCCAGCCTAAGCATCTGGGGATTGGGCCGCCGAGGTCTCCACTTTCGTCTGCCGCCCAATCCTCTTTGTACTGGTCCCTCACAGTTCCCCTTGCAGGTGGTGGGCCCACTGGGGGATGGCCTCGCATCTCTCCTACGGGCTTGGCCCGGCCGGGTCCCGCAAGGAGCAACCCAGCCATCAGGCGCTCTCTGAGGGTTCCCGACCCCAGGCCTGGCTCCAGGGAGGGACCCCGACTCCGCCATACCGGCCGACATCACGTGCCTCGATCGTATTGTCCTCATGAGGGTGTCTTGAAGATCAGCTCCTCCAAGTCCGAGGCCATGGTTCTCGACCGGAAAACGGTGGCTTGTCCTCTTCAGGTTGGAGGGGAGTTCCTGCCTCAAGTGGAGGAGTTCAAGTATCTCGGGGTCTTGTTCACGAGTGAGGGAAGAATGGAGCGGGAGATCGACAGACGGATCGATGCGGCTGCCGCAGTAATGGGGGCGCTGTGCCGGTCCGTTGTGGTGAAGAGAGAGCTGAGCCGAAAAGCAAAGCTCTAGATTTACCGGTCGGTCTACGTTCCTACCCTCACCTATGGCCGTGAACTTTGGGTCATGACCGAAAGAACGAGATCCCGGATACAAGCGGCTGAAATGAGCTTCCTCCGTAGGGTGGCCGGGCACTCCCTTAGAGATATGGTGAGGAGCTCGGCCATCCGGGAGGGGCTCGGAGTAGAGCCGCTGCTCCTCCACATCAAGAGGAGCCAGTTAAGGTGGCTCGGGCACCTCCTGGACGCCTTCCTCGGGAGGTGTTCCAGGCACGTCCCACCGGGAGGAGGCCCAGGGGACGGGCCAGGACACGCTAGAGGGACTATGTCTCTTGGCTGGCCTGGGAACGCCTTGGGCTCCCCCCAGAGGAGCTAGAGGAGGTGTCCCTGGGGAGAGGGACGTCTGGGCGTCTCTGCCTCTGACTGAGAATTGTTATTTTCATAGAGTGACTCGGTTCTCATTTAGGTACCGCTGGTTGTAAATGGGCTGCCTTTAGTGGGGCTCTGAAGAACTTTTGGTTTGAATCATTTACAATGAAAATATAAACTAATCAAGTGTGATGCTGGGCCAGTGAATGCCGACTGCCCAGAACATGAGTTGTCAGAGTGCATTTATTCTTATTCTAGTAAATTATCAGTATATAATCTGACAAGGAAGACAGTGAACCAGGAACAAGCACTGGTGGGTACTTGTTTTAGATCTGGGAATGACAGAAAACCCAACTTTATTTAGTTGATAAACTCTGAGACCAGACAAATTAAAACTTTGATACAATTCAAAACATCAGAGCTGCATTGTAGGGTTCAGTTTAATAGCCTGGTTCTAATTTATGGAGCTTCTACATGGATGATTCTGTATGGAGATATTCAATTCACAATGTGCAATATGTGGAATGTGTATACATTTATGTATTTTTTTGACATCTGTTCTATACCTATTTTCTTTTCTACTTTTACATAGGGTTAGTTGTGTTGCAATTTTTGCTAATTTGATATATACAATGATGATGTAGCTTTTACTTCAGCACTTTTCTGAGCCATTGCAACAAAATCGTGCCCAGATATGTATTTGAAGATGCAAATCTGAGTGTCAATAGAGACCAGTCTAAGAAGCAATAGAGTGTATCTCTGAACTCCTAGATGCTGTCCTCGTCCTCACTAAAACTAAAAAAGTAGGACACCCCAGTCACCCCTGTGGCTCCCTGTGTCCCAGAGAAAATACCTTAAAATACTTCTGTTAGTTTAAAAATCACTGAATATGTTAGCACCAAAACCACTTTGGTCTTCTGGTTCTAGTCTACTCCCAACCCCATAATCAGCACCAAACATGGAGAAGCAGCATTCAGTTCTTCTGATCCACTAATCTGGAACAAACTTCCAGAAAACGGTAAAAAATGCTGAATGTCTGGGTTTATTTTAAATCAAGGTAAACACAATTTGTTTAAAGTTGCTTTTTATTGTTATTAATTTCAATCTGTAGTCCAACTTTTCTTATACCAATGCTATTTCTTCCTATGTGTTTTCTTGTCTTATGTTTTTTATTATGTAAAACACTTTGAATTGTCTTGTTGCTGAAATGTTTTATGAAAATAAACTTGCCTTGTCTTATATGTTCCCCAAAGGCTCCTAAGCTCCTGCGGTCAGGGGCCACAACGTCATGGACCCTCATGACTAAAAATCATCAGTCTGTGTGTAATTATTCCATATTATATATATATATATATATATATATATATATATATATATATATATATATATATATATATATATAATATTTATAATTATTCCATTATAATGTTTTATGTAGTGAATTAAGATGGACCTGTCAATAATTTGTTTCTAATTTATTGAAAATGACTGTAAATATTTACTTACTTTATATAAACGCTGCTTCGTGTTTTTACACAAGGCAGCCATATTGGATTTTGTGGTCAGGGTTAGAATTCCCACTTCAATAGAACTTTCCTTTATTTTTTCCAACTTTGAACTTCTAAAGTTCAATCATGTAAGAATTTTTTCCCACACAACCAAACAAGTATTTTTTGTTCTACTGTTTAAAAAGTTTGTCGGAGTGTCCTACTAGCAAAACCTGGAATAAACCACAAGTTTGAACAATTCAGTTGTTGTATTATTTAAATGTATTAAATGTTGTATCATTAAATGTATTTCATCTGTATGTAATGCTTTGTTTATTATTATTATTATTTTCATTTGATCTTTTAAGCCGGTCTCGAGGCTTGGCCGTTGAGAAGCTCGCGCTGCTAGCAAGATGGCGGCGGCTCCTTAACGTCATTAGCCGTTAGCTTAGCTACGGAAACTGTAAAATTCAAACATTTCGGTAATTATTTTAATCTAACGGGATGACGAAGTTAAACCGCATTAAACTGGATGGATTCATGGCGGAGTTTGATCGACTGGAGCAGGTAAGTGAACGTTAGCTAGCTACATTTGGTTGAAGCCTGATGGCAGCATTTTTCTCACATTACAATCACACATATACAACTTTTTAAATGTAACGTCAAATTGTTAAAAAAAAATATTTCTTAGTTATTCACTTTTTCTTTTGATATTGTGTTTCACTTCATATCTTACTGCCTTATTTCTTGTTTTACTCAGTCTGGACATAAAATATGAGTTACTTTTTAAAGCCATCATAATATTGTACCCTCCGCACTGTCTTAAAAATCCTTGTTTGTTTGCACAAACTTGGCAAATAAAGCTAATTATCAATGAACACAGCCTACGGGGTATTAGACAGTTTGTGTATTTTTGTGAAAAAAACAACAACTGTCCTTTATTTTGGTATGGGTCCGTAACAGTCTGGGAATGTCTGGAATTTGATTTTAGTATTTCCCTGGTCTGGATAACTGGCGGTGGGGGGGGTGTTATTTTCAGTCAGGCCAGATGTTTGTTTATCATCCATCTTTTTATCCATCCATCCATCCATCTCTTTACAGTCTGTTTTTGCAACCCTGACCTCTGCAGAAATGTGTGGAAAAAAGTCATCTGATCTTAACTGTTTGTAGTTAATAAATTGGTTTAAAACATCATTTGGTAATGCGGAACATAATTACACTAAAGTAAATGAAAACTGTGCAGGAACCCTGCATCTTACATATTATTGGATAACTAATCAGACTGCTATGACCTGGACGCTGTCAAAGAATTGCTCTTGTGCTCCTGGGACCCATCTAGGGTAGTCTAAAAACCAAGAAAAAGCATTAAAATCTATCCATCTACAAGTTGAGTAAAATTATCACAAATTATACTTGCTGTTTTTTTTTTTTTTTAATCTACAATCGGCGTAGAATAATTGAGTCCAGGTATGAACATTTCAAATACTGCTGTTTTTAAAAAAGGGCCCCATCTGAGGTCTAAATGCACAGAAAACATTAGTCTTACCTTTCTGTGTTTTTTCACAAACACACTAAATGTTTTAGAAGTTACAAGATGGATAAAAAAAAAAAAACTACAGGATTAGATTTTGAACTGGAGTTCAACAAAAATAGTTAGCTTCCTTAAAATCAGTGAAGAAGTGCTTTACTAAATGTGAATCTAACTCCAGTATTTTATGGGGGTTG
Organism: Girardinichthys multiradiatus; assembly: GCF_021462225.1. Taxonomy (NCBI): domain Eukaryota; kingdom Metazoa; phylum Chordata; class Actinopteri; order Cyprinodontiformes; family Goodeidae; genus Girardinichthys; species Girardinichthys multiradiatus. The sequence continues at coordinate 38,754,753 of NC_061801.1, read as the reverse complement.
ATATTAAATTAAACAGTTTCTCTTTATTGTCTCTGACAGAATATTACAGAGCTTAATAGTAAAAAAAACATGCTGGAGATCAGGTTGGAGGATTCCAACAGACTGGTGAAACTTTATCTAAATAAGGAGGAGAGTCTAATTGAAGGCGAGTATTATGTTGACATTCAAGTTTTCTTTGTTTCCCCTGAACATGTGTTTTATGTCTACTTCTAGTGACGGTTTTACCAAACAACAGAACAGTTCCCAATTTTCATTTTCAGCTGGAAAAGCTTATTTTTAGGAATAACATCTGTGATTTAATTGCATTTTAGGGGTCTTTTTTTCCCCTTCTTTTACTGCATCTTGTTCATTTGCTGTTAGTGATAACAAATTGGATTTGAATGAAAAATAATTTATTATAAATTAGAAAATAAAAATAATCTTAAGAAGCGCAACTGTTAAATTTTGTGACCTTTGCTGAATTATTTCAAGGTAAATGTTCGTAAGGGGCATTAACAGTCATAAGCTTGGTAATTCTGATGTTGCAGAGAAGGAGAGCCTCCTCGCCACCGTGGACCAGCTGCAGCAGACTCTGCAGGAACAGTGCGACCTCAGAGGTAACAGGAACCACTGGTTGAGAACCTAAAATTCAAGAGAAATCTAACAGAAGCTTGAAGCAAGGATGAAAACAGGCAGATAAAATTCAGAAGCTCTAGTCATCTTTCTCCAGGGTGAAATTATTACACAGCAGACCGCTTCACTTTGTGCAGTGTACCAGTAAAATTAGCTAAAAGAATAGCCCTCAGCATAATGCTGCCACCACCATGTTTGACTGTTGGTACAGTGTTCTTGGCTTTGAAAACCTTGTCTTGAATCCTCCAATCACATTTGGCCAAACGGCTCCATCATTGTCTCATCTGTCAGCAGAACCTTTCTCCAAAAGGCATTTGGTTTGTCCTTGTCAACAGCTGCTAATCCCAGTCAGTTTAAAGGCGTCCATTTTTGGAACAGGGGCATCTTTCTTCAGTTGCACCTCCTCATGGTCCACGGTGATGCAAAACTGTCTTCACTGTAGACAGTAACAGTGGTGTTTCAGTTTCTAGTTCATGATAGATTTGATCTGAGGAGGCCCGTTTGGATCAGATTGCTGAAACTTGGACACAACTAGCAGTTCCAACAGTAGAATCACTCTGAACACGGATCCATACTGGTTTGGGGATCAATAAAGCAGGCCAACATTAAGCTTCCGAAATGGCTTTCCCAAAACTCCGACAGCAACCCTGTTGATAGTCTGTGGACTGTGAATAAAAATTACGTCTTTGCCAGGAAAATGACAACTTTAAATTGCACGATCCATCGGCTGTTATTCATTTTTTACCATATCACTATTGTTCCTTTTAATTAAAACTGAGCCGATATTAATAACTGATGTTTGTTCCCATGTTGTTGCCAGTTGTGTGTTTGTTTCTGGAGGCGTCATGTGACAGTGATATTAAAGCAGCTCGGGTTTGTGGGATGTTTAACTGAAGCAGAGAAGCAATGTCAGAGTTGTGGTCATTTTCTCTCACAGTGCTGAAGGGATAAAGAAATATATATAATATCAGTTCTCGCCATAGCAGCAACATTAATATAAAATATTGATATCGGCCCAAAACCTTGTTGGTGGCTAAGAAAAGTTTGTGGCAAGAGTTGCAGCTTCCTAAGAGACATTTAACCAATTTTTTGTTGGAGTTTTTCAATATATTTTTGAGCCTGTATGTTTATTTGTGCCCTGTTTGGAACATGTTTCCATCCTGGAAAAAGATGCTTTAAAACGTTACTACAAGCCTTAAATTTATATGAGACACACATGGATGCTGAGGAAATAGAAACTTCTAACCGTGGATCTGTTGTAACAGGTTTGATTGTTTGCTTTGTTAAAGAACCTCCAGAAGACTCAGTAAATCCACTTTAAAAGCCAAAAAAAATCTTTTTTCATATAACTCGGCGTTACCATAGGATTAAGGTTTAGGACTGAAATGTTCTACTGTTGTTCCAGTGGAGAACGAGAGACTGAGGAAGGAGATTATTCATCTGAAAGAGGAGAATGAAAGAACAGCAGAGGTAAGGACAGGAACAACATCCAGAAGAATTTATTATCAGTGTGTCCACTCCACACATCACAGGATGTTCTCTCTATTCAACAACTCCAAACCTCAAGGACCAAGGTACCTTCTATGGGAGACCGGGCCTTCTGCACAGCTGCACCCAGCTAACTCACTTTACTTCAATCATTTCTAATTTTATTCTTTTTATTTAATTCTGATAAGTTTTTTTTTACACTCTTAAATGTAACATTTTTGAGATCGGTAAGCTGATGTAAAGTGCGTTATAAATAAAATGTATTATTATGATTAAAAATGTGGCCTTAAACCAGTTTAATTCGCAGGTGTTTACACTCAGACATGCAGTCAGATAAAAACTTTGGTCACCAAGTTCTCCAACAGAATAGGACTGATGAATGTAAATAAACGGCTTCATCTTCTCTGTCAGGTGTTGGTTCAGCTGCTCAGGAATGTTCTTCTATGTTCTGTTCGAAGGTAGGGAAGGTTGATGTTCAGCAGCTGCTCAGCAAGATGACAGCAGATAAAGACCAACACCAGAGGGCGCTGGAGGCCATAAAACATCAGTGCAACTGGGAGGTGGAGGAGGCCCACAGGGAGGCTCTGAGGCAGAGTAAGGCTTCTGAAAATTACACCCCACACACCCACTGTGGGCTCCGACTGTGGGCTGGTGTCAGGGAGTCTACTGCTTCCTCTCAAACTAAAACAAACCTCAGACATCAGCTCCAACCTCCTTATAACTCTGTCATATAACTAATAAGCTGCTAGATAAGAGGTGGAGTGCTCGTGTTTTTATTCTGTTTTATCCCGATGAGCTGGCGGCTGATTTAATATGAACTTTCGGACATGAACTGATAATTGATATAATGTTCAGTACTTTGCAAAAGTATTTATACTCCTTTTCTATACATTGTTATGCTACACCCACACACCTCAATTTATTTATTGGACTTTTATGTGATGAACAACACAAGGTAGTAATTGTTCAGAGGTTTAGAATATTTATCTGAACAATGAAATGTGCATTTTTATTCAGCTTCTTCACTCTGGTACCCCCAAATAAAATGCAGCAGAACCAAAGTCACCTAATAAGTGAAAAATGTATTTAGTGTAATTTAAGCTCAGTATAAATGCAGCTGTTGTGTTTCTGGCCTCAGAGGTTTGTTAGAGAACATCAGAGAACAATCAGCATCATGAAGACCAAGGAACACAGCAGAGAGGTCAGGGACGGAGCTGTGGAGACGTTTAAAGCTGGGTTAGGTTCTAAAACAATATTTACCCAGGGCAGGTAGTTAATTTAAACAGAACATCTCACAGAGTTCTGTTCAATTCATCATCTGAACATGGGAAGATGGATCAACTGCAGACCTACCGAGACATGGACGTCCACCTAAAGTGACAGGACGGGCAAGGAGAGCATGATAAATGTGGAGGAGCTGCAGAGATCAACAGCTGAGGTGGGACAGTCTGAAGGAAACCTGTCCAAAGGTTCATCAGCAATATAAGGGACACAAGAATCCTGTGGATGACGGTGATCTGGTCAGATGACACCAAAGTTAAACCTTTTGGGCTAGATGCAGAATGCTTAGTGTGGCAGGAAGCTAACGCAATATATCACCATGAACAAGATCTCCAGAGGGAGGGTTGGAGCAGCTCACTGTGGGATGCTTTTCTTCAGCAGGAACAGGGAAGCTAGTCAGTGTTGATGGAAAGACAGGTGAAGGTAAACACAGGAGGATCCTGGAAGGAAACCTGTTAGAGGCTGCAGAAGACTGGAGACTAGGGTGGAGGTCCACCTTCCAACAGGACAACCACCCTGAACATATGGCCAGAGCTACAAAGGATATTCATGTGTTAGAATGGTCTAGTTGAAGTCCAGACCTAAATCCTGTTGAGAATCTGTGGCAAGACTTAAACGTTGCTTTTCACAGACACTCTCCATCCAATCTAACTGAGTTGAGCAGAGAAGAATGGGCAAAAATGTCAGACCCAGGTGTTCAAAGCTGATGGAGACCAGAAAGACCTGGAGCTGAAGGTGCAGCCAAAGGTGGTCCTACAAAGTGTTGGGCAGAAAAAATGGCACACTACACTTTCCAGAGTTTAATTAGTAGAAAAATGTTTTAAAAATGTACCATTTCTTATCCACTTTATAGCTATGTTCTATTTTGTGTTGCTCTCTCACATAAAAACCCAATTAGTTGGGTCAGAGTTTGTTTTTCTCATCTGAAAAAGTTCATGTAGAACCTTTACGTTTCGACGCGTTTTGATTTGATGAGTCTGATCTTCATTAGAGGTTCCAAGCATAGACCGTAGAGGTTCTGTAAACGGTTGGAAAGCTGCATAGGCAACAATGAATGGAGCATGGCTGGTTCTGAAGTGTTTTTAATTGTCTCGTTGTTGTTGTGTTTTAAGTGGAAACTAAAGATGCCGAGGTGAAGAGGCTGCTGGAGGAGAAAGATCTGGACCTAGACGAGATAAAAAACAGGCTGAAGGATCAGGAGAGGGAGAGGCAGAGCGAGCTCCTCAAGTTACAGATGGAGGTGTTTAATGTTTCTACAAATCATTACAATTGTGTTATAAAAGGCTAATGTTTTATTCTAATTTAATTAAGCAGGGATTTACACTGATGAAGGATTTTGAGCTTGTAATTTTGTTTTGCTGATGAGGTCCATATTTTCTGCTAGGAGCGGTTTTATTTGTTCTTTCCTCAGAACTCAGAAACTTCCTGCTTGTCTGCAGCGGTTCTGTTTTAAATCCAAGCTGTGTTTCATTCTCAGAATCTCCGATGCTCCTTAAAGTTTCCCACACTTCTGACTTCTGATCTGTGTTGATTTACTTTTCTGGTTCGGCTTGCCGAGATATGATCGCTGCTGTATGATTACAGGCTGTCAGCACAGCGCTGAAGGCCCAACAGTACCAGGTTCCTTCCCGTTTATGGATCTATACCAGAAAGCAATTTATAATTTAACATCTCCAGCAGATTTAGATTGTAGAACTCAGTTTTATGGTTAGATGAACAGATGGAGGCTGAACCAAGAGAGGGAGCTGCTCCCCCTGCTGGCACTTACTAGTACTACGGATGAGTTGAATTAATTAATCATAAAGAGATTATTCTATAATGCTGTTTACATGTTTCAAACAATAATGGATGATTTTGTAGCTTCAGGTTTGTTTGTAACCATCTAATCTCTAAAGCAGATGTCACTATTTCAATTTTTGAATTATGCTCAGTTTTGTGTCAGATTCTGCTGTCGGTGTCAGACTGCTTACGAATAAATTAATTTAGAGTTCCTTCACAATTGAAAAAGTCTGTAATTTATATAAACATATTGCAGACAGGAACAACTTTGGAAAAAGTTAAAATTGTATGGAAAATGTTTGTATTCCTAGATATTTTAAAACCATCCATCCATTCAGATCTCTGGAGAAAAATCTGGGCTAAAATTAACCAATTATTCTTGAAATTTGAATCCAAAAAAGTTTCAGACATGAAAAATGTTTAGAAACATAATTGAATTTGTTTGCTCTTAAATATCCTTCCAGAGGCGACGCCAGAACGTAGGTTCTTAAATCCGTCCGAAAAAACCTGAGAACAGCAGCGAGGTTTATTTGTGGAGCACATTTCAGACAATTCAAAGTGATTTATATGATGAAAAAAGGACTACTGACTAAAATGAACAAATGCATTTCATGCTATTAGGCCTATATTTTCTTAACATAAAATCAATTGTTTCTCCCTGGGGAGGACACAACTCCTTAGAACAGTTCTGACCCGTTATGCGTCTCGATAATGAGGGAATATTCCTCTTTAAACTGGTCCACATCTGGACCAAGAGTTCTTCCAGGAGAGCCCAGCCCAGCCACGGCCAGTCTGGGACGGGTCTTCTACAGTGAACTGCTTCTCACTGCAGCAGAGATGATGTCTGCGTAAAATGAGAAGTGCAGGACACTGATCTGATGTAAGGATGGAGAAGAACAGGAAGCCTGATCTTGATCAGATGATAATCTTCTTCCACAGTTAGAAGACTCTCAGTTTGACCCTTTTTCAGTTTGTTTATGTTTCTCTTTGTGGGTTCTCACAGTTTGGTGCGAAGTTAGCTCGAGTTCAGAGTTCAGCTCAGAGGAGCCAACAGCAGCAGCTTCATGGATCCAACCTTCTTCCACAGAGTGTCTTTAAGAGGGTGAGCAGTGCACACTGAACATCTGACCTTCCTCCGTTTTAACCATGAAGCAGCAGTTTAGTCCTCAGGTTACAGTTAGTCATAAACAAAAAGAACCTCTAGGTAGGTTTTGTAAGCCGTACCCAGATTTTAGCTGCATGTGTGTGTGTGTGTGTGTGTGTGTGTTTAACCGAAATGTGTGTGTGTCTCATTAGAAGCTGCAGTTTTTCCAGGAGGAGAAGAATAAAGAGATTGCGTCTCTACGTCAGAGAATCAAGGAGCTGGAAGAGATCCAGCGCGCCATGAGCGTCGGCAGCAGCAGCCATGTGAAGAGGAGGAAGTTCTAGTTTGACAGGAGGCCACCTCCATCAGACACGTTCACAAATGTTCCGAGTTCTCCTTTAACTGAGTTTAATAGAAAAAGTTTGAATTGATCTTCTGAGCGCTGGAGTTGCGTAACCCTGGTGTGGGTCCTCTGTCTTCACTGCTCTGCTCGCAGGTGACCGGTGCCCTCTGTGGGAGCTGTAATCCAATTAGAGTCCTGCAGAGAAGGACCAGGGAGGTAGCTGAATGAATGCCAGCTGGAACACTCATCCTGTTCATGCAGTTACAGCTTCACCTGTTTCCGTTCAGAGAAATAAATCAATTCATTCCAAAACGTCATCTTCACCGTCTCAAAGTTTGATTGATGTTTGATCTTAGACGGTGTTTGAAAAGGTTTTCTCCACCAGGCTCATGGAAGAAGGAAAGTACACCATCTCTGTCTGTGGAAAAACTAAGTACACCCGATGGTCCAGCAGCTTGTAGAAAACCTTCAGCTCTCAGCAGATATTTTCTATCAGACTTCTTCAGTCCCTCACATTGTTCTGGATCTTATTTCCAGCTTCAGTTTGTGGAGTTTTCCAGATATTTATTTCTGTAGCTTCCTGAATGTCTCACCTCATGTTAATCAGGTTGAGATCTGGACTTTGACTGGACCATTGCAACACCTTGGTTATTTTCTGTTTTAGATTTGCTCTACTGTGTTTGGGGGACATTGTTCTGTTTGGACCCAGTTTGGACCAAGCTTCAGCTGTCGGACAGATGTTCTCACATTGGACTCTAGAATAGACGGAGGAGCCCACGCTCCTGTCAGTGATTGCAAGGTACCAAGGTCCAGTGGCGACAAAACAAGCCCAGACCATCACCCTCCCACCACCGTGCACCACTGTGTCAGTTTAAGGTGTTGGATGTGTGTTGTGATCAAATATCTCTACTTGTCCAGCGGACCTTGCTCAGGAGTTCTGTGTCCCATTCTGATGGAGATGGAGAGGAAGCTTTCTCCTTCAACCCTTCTGAAGGCTCTGACCTTGGGGTGAATTTACCTGGAAGTCTGCTCCTGGAAACATTTGCAGCTGTCGTAAAGGTTCCCCTTCTTGGGTATAATCTTTCCCACCATCGATTAATGTCCATCAATCAGTTTGAATGTGGTCTATTAACCCTTCCCAGGCCAAAGACCAGCAGCAGTTATGTCTCTAAGGTCATTGCTGATGTCTTTCCACCTTGTTATTAGGTTAACGGACTCCTGTAAGCACCAGAGCCGCTAACGTCCAGAACTCCTGTTTTTAAAGAAGCGCTCATACTGATGATGCTCAGTTAATCGACTGTGTTTAATTATCAGCCCCCGGGGTGTACTTTACCTTTTGATTCTTATGGATCCTGGAAGGCTCCTCTTCTGTTAGACTTTATCTCTAATATGAAAATATATGTCAAATCTGTTGTTTTTTCTACACTTGAGGTCAGATTTAAATCATTTTAAAGCCTGATAATGTCCACATCATTAATATACCCTAAAATTAAAAGGGGGTGTACTTTCTTTCTACCCTCTCTGTAAGTAATTGGAAGCTTGGCATAGGTTCTGGTGTGACAGGTCGCAGCAGAGCTACGTTGGTCTACCCCTCCTCAGTGAATATCCACCTGAATGGAGCTGCTGATCTTTTTCTCTCTAATCTGTTTATCTCTGCTCTGCAGCCGCAGTCTAAACTGGACCCGTCTAATCTCCATGGGAACATCGGGTTATACCGTTGCATAACATTTCATCAGGAGCTCAGCCTTACAGAAATTAAACGACCATTTCCTCCCGCGCACCTGACTTCAATATAAATAATCATCCGATATTCTGTTAACAAAAATAAAAAACCTCATTTATATTCTGATTCTGCCCGTATTTTTATGCGGCTGTTTAAATGGGATTAGAGGTCATGGACACCATGTTAACCTTCGTCCCTTTCTGGAGGGACGAAGAGGTGTGGTCTGGGACATCAGATGACCACCCCCTCCTCACCTGTCTGCTGTGTCTTGGGTCAACGGTGTACGGTTCTCTGCTGGAAAGAAAACAGATGGAGATGATGATGGCGTTCTGACCTCAGCATGTAAGAAAACCCTGTTTTTCTGGGTTCTTCCGGGCCAACTAATTGGAAAGGACTCCATCCACAGCCATGTTCTGAAGAAGAGGAACAGTTTGGACAGCAGGTGAGAACTTTCCTATTAAATAAATATGCTGATGTTCTTGTGAAAACCTCCGGACTGCAGCGTCCGTGTCCTCATAGAGGCTCGTATGTTTTCCTCTCGTTAAAACCACAAACTTCACGGTGTTTTATGTGACAGACCAACACACTATAGTGCAGAAGTGGAAAGAAAATGTTTTTCACATTTGTTTCCAAATAAAAATCAAAAAAAGGTTCGATGCATTTATTGAATATAAGTGCATCAAACCTTTTTTGATTTTAGTTTGGCCCGCTGAGGCAGTTCTTTGTAGAACTTCTGTATGTTTAAGGTCCTCCCACCAGAAGGTGAACTTCCAGCCCGGTCTCAGGTCTTCTGCAGCTTCTAACTGGTTTTCTTCTGGTATTGTCCTGGATTTAACTCCATCAACTGTGTCCAGCTTCCCCGTCCTTACTGAAGATAAGTGTCCCCACAGCATGATGCTGCCACCACCGTGTTTCATTGGAAGGATGTTGATTTTTCTGCTACACAACATTTTTTTCAATTTTGCTAACTTTTCAAACTGGGCTTCTTTAGCTTTTCTTCTTGCTGCTTTTCCATAAAGACCAGATTTTGGTCGGTTGTCCAGTAAACAGATTCTCCCACCTGATCATGATGCTGGTTCTTCTCTAATGTTCTCTAACAAACCTCTGAGGCCAGAAACAGAACATCTGGATTTATTCTGAGATTAAATTTGAGCACAAGTGGACTTCTTTCTAATTAGGTTTCTTCTGAAGGAATTTGATTTCTCTGGATGTATCACAGTGAAAGAAGTGGAGAAGAAGTGCACCCAACATGTTTCATGTTGAATAAATAAAATGCATTGTGTGAATTCTAGAATAAGTATTTTTCTTCCTGTTTTTTGTTATATTTTTCTTCAAAGTAGCCTGACTTCCTTGCAAATATTTAAAGTGGCCTTCATTGCTAGTTGTCCAGTCAGGGTGAGAAGTGCTCTATCCTCCTGTTTGTGTTCTGCAGAGATGCCTGGAGGCCAGTACCAGGTGACAAACACCAGGTTCAGCCACAGCTTGTACAGCCTGACGGAGAGCTCAGACGGCTGCCATGAGGAGGAGGCCGACGGCTCGCTGCGCCTCACCCCTCTGCAGAAACTCACCTTGGCCATGTGCAAGGACGAGAAGACCATCAAGGAGCTGATCATCGGCCGCAGGGTGGGCTTCTACAAGGTCCGAGGGGAGATCGGCTACGGGACCTTCTCCAGGGTCAAACTGGCTTTCCATGCCCTGACCAAAGGTAGATGAAACTCCATATCTTCATCTGATCGTCTCATTCATAACTCTGGATTTACTGTTTAGCTCATTTTGTGTTTACTAAATAGGTGGCTTCTGGTTTTATTTTATTTATGATTATCAAAGTAAAGGAGGCAGTACACATATCCATGCCACATTTTACTGGTTTTCTTTGTAAAACATGTAAACCATGGATGTCGTCCTAGCTCCCGTTCCTGATAACATCCGTTCTGTGTCTCCCCTTCCCTCCATACGTCCCGTTCACAGATAAAGTGGCTCTGAAGATCCTGGACCGGATGAGGCTGGACGCCCAGGCCCATCGCCTGCTCTCTAGGGAGATCAGCAGCATGGAGTCCCTGCAGCACCCCAACGTGATCCGGCTGTACGAGGTGGTGGAGACGCCGAGCCGCCTCTTCCTTGTGCTGGAGTACGCAGGAGGGGGAGATCTCCACAACCGGATCTGCACCGTGGGAAAACTGTGTGACACCACCAGCAAGATCACCTTCGCCCAGATCCTCTCTGCTGTCAAATACATGGTGGGTGATTTCTACACTGCAGCCTCAAACCTTCTAGGTCAACTGTTGTTTTCAGAAATATAAGAACCTGATTTAAATCATTGAGCTTTAGTTCTTGAATCAACACTACAAAGTCCTCTACAGTGGAAAGCTTCTAAAAATCTGTTTTCTTGTATTTCTGTCTGTTTTGGTGGTTCATAAAGATAAAAGTCTCTTCTTTGGACTTTAATGTCACTCCATACAATGCCACCTACTGGCTAGTCAGAGTAAATGCACAAACCTCAATCTAGATCAGGGGTTTCCAACTGCAGTCCCCAAGAGCTTGTGTCCCGCAATATTATATGCATCTCCATTCCTGCCCACCTCAATCAAATGAACCCCTCCTCAGATACTGATGACATGCTGATGTGATTCTGCCTTTTAGTTCAGGTTGTTGAAGCATGAATGGATGCATCTTTGGTCCTGGGTCCTTTCTTCTGCTCTCTTTACTCCAGCTCAACCGAAAGGTTTTTTACAGAATTGACACCTGGAGGCTGAGATGGTCAGGACAGAACAATAATTCTGTGTCTGAACACCGTCTGGTGATGTGGCCAGATGTCCTGTGGGTAAAATGACCTGGTTTCAGTTTTCTGCCAGAGGGTACCAGAGTTTCATTTATCGTTCTGGTCTTTTAAAGCCTTCATGATGCCATCCACTCCAACAAGGTTCCCATAGCATTTGTTTCAGTGTCTCAAATTACAGGCCACAGCATCACAGGTCCTCCACTGTGCTTAACAGTTACTACATAGTTGTCCTTTGTTTCACACCAGTCTCAGAGTGTTGCAGAAAAACTCAGTTTTAGCCTATTATAACTAAATGCACAGTTCCAGTTAGAGTCCCAGCAGTGTTTGGTTAACTCCCTTTGTTTACATTTGTGATGGTAAGACAGAAAAGGCATGTTCAGTTGATGGTGTCTACTGGTTGTTATGGAGACCTGGTGACCCCAAGAGGCCACACTTTGCTGCAAATCTCTAACCATGAGATATTTCTCTAAAGAACTGGTGGATAATGGTCTCTTACCAGTTTTAGTCACTATCTTTACAAGGTCTTTTGCTTTTGTTCTGGGGTTGATTTTCATAAACACACACCTAATCTCTGAGATATAGAACCTGCCTCCATCTTGAACGGTATGATGGCTGGATATCAGAGGTTCTAAAAGATCAGAACTGTCTGACCCATCTCTGTTTTGCTCTGCAGCACGACTCGAACATCATCCATCGTGACCTGAAAGCAGAGAATGTTCTGTTTACCAGCGGTGGCTGCGTGAAGGTTGCCGACCTTGGCTTCAGCACCCGGGTGTCGAGTCGCAGCAGCTCCCTGGACACCTTCTGTGGCTCGCCCCCCTACGCTGCTCCGGAGCTCTTCAGGGACGACTGCTACCAGGGACCACCCGTAGATGTGTGGGCCATGGGGGTCCTGCTCTTCTTCATGGTGACTGGCACCATGCCGTTCCGAGCAGACACCATGGGCAAGCTCCGGCGCTGCATCATTGAAGCTAGCTACACGATCCCCCCATGGGTTCCTGGCCCCTGCCAGAGGCTCATCAGGGGCATCCTGAAGCCCGTCCCCACCGAGCGCTACGCTATAGACCAAATGCTGGGCTGCGACTGGCTCCTGCCCGTGGAGTTTCCCTGGACGCTGGTGCCCTTTGAGCCACCAAGTCCTCTGCAGAGCCTGCTGGAGTCGGAGCACGGGAACCTGGAGGAGGAGGAGGTGGAGGAGGAGGTAAGGAGCTCCCTGGAGGAGCTCGGATTCACAGCGGAGCACCTCCAGAACAACCAGCTGACAGAGAGCCGCAGTCCCGTCACCGGAGTTTATCGCATCCTGCTTCACCAAGCCCAGAAGAGGCGGGGCTGCGACTCCCCTCCAGTGGTCCGGGGGATGGTGAGGGACCCCAAGAGGGAGGGGCTCCGGGCCTACAGGGGCCTCCGGCACACCTCCAAGTTCTGTGTGCTCTCATAAAAGACTTTTAAGTGCTTGAACTTTGTATAAAATCATGTTTTATACTAACTGAGTTTAACGTTTCAGTGTTTTCTCTCATCATTTATATGAAAGTGCCTGAAAACAACAAATAAAAGGATTGTGAGGTCAAAGGTGAACATTCAAAGGGACTTTTTTTCCTTTCTTTGATACAAAAACAAAACAGGTAAACGTCTTACAGTGCTTGGAAAAGTATTCACACCCCTCAAACTTTTTCTCTGGTTACAACCACAAACTTCAAACCATTTTATTGGGATTTTATGTGACAGACCAACACAAAGTGGGTGAAACCTGTGTAGCAGAAGGAAAACGATACATGGTTTACGTTTTTCTTTATGTGTGAAGCATGAATCTGTATTCAGCCCCTGAACTCCGATACCCAAAACTAAATCCAACTGAGAATGTGACAAGACTTAATAATTGATCTTCACAGGCCCTCTCCGGCCAATCTGACTGAGCCTGAGCTGATTTGCCAAGGAAACCGGGCAAAACCTTTTGTAAATGCAGTGAAAGGCAGTTCTACAAAGTTCTGACTCAGAGGGGCTAAATACAAATGGACCCCACCCTTATCAGATTTATATCAAAAAAACAAAGCCCTGTTTCCTTTTATTTCCACTTTAGTTAGGAATGACTGGTTGATCACATAAAATCCCAATAAATGACGTTAAAGTTTGTGGTTTTAACGGGATAAAATGTGAGAAAGTCCTAGGAGTATTAATACTTTTAGAAGAATCGGGAACAATCTAATAAAGTTTCGTTTCTCTTTTGTTTTCTGTTCTTCACCCAATCCATGATGTGAAAATTACATCTTCTTGAAGATTAACTGCATGCTGTCCCAGTTGAACCAGAATCTCCTGTTATTTAATTAGTGTAAAAGCAGTTTGTTTTACAGGCCTGAAACCTCGCTTTATTGTTGCAGACCAGAGCAGGTGGTTCCTGCAGGCCCCCCAGACACATCAGATCTGCCATTGTCTCTGTTTACCAAAACTTTCACCAAGTGTCTGCGAGTAAATAGCAGCAGCTGGCAGGACGAAGCCCTCGCTTCTCTTCATACCCTTTTCTTTTTACAACAACCACCCCCACACCCCCCAAACTCCTCCCAGCTCAGCACCGCCTGCCCTGCCCTGGCTGACCCCCATCCGCACCAAGCGGCAGATGGCGTGGCGTGGCCCTGGAGACATCTGCGAACGAGACAATGGGCTCTCTGTGCGGCCCCGCTGGAGCTGACAGGCCCAGGAGCTGTGCTTTTGTGAGGAGCCTCATACACATGCAGATGAAGGAGGAGGAGACAAACATCAGGGAGCAGATGACGGGATTCAGAGCCTCCAATGCAAATTTACTGACCCAAACTTTTGTTAGGCCCGTAACGTCCCTTTATCCATTCAAACGAAACACAAAGTGAAAACAGAACTGCAGAAATGAATCTCCAAGGTTTTTATTGAGTGTTTTTCACTTAAAGTTTACAGATATGTTATTCTAATAATTCTAAAACACATCAGGACATTTTTCACAGGGTTCCCGAACAAATAATAATTTAGGAATTTCTCTAATGTGAAACTTTAGAGATAAATGTCGGTTGGGCATCTGAGGGAACATCTAATCTGCAGAGAACATATTCAAATGTAAAATAATGCAAGAGTTTAAAGAAATATATACAAAATGGAGCCAAAACAGCCAGTGAGCAAAACTCACTCAAATGTGTTTATTCACACAATTAACTAGCAAAAAATAGTTTAACATTTTAAAGGGATCAAAATAAGCTAAAATATCAAGTTATCCTGGTTAAATTTTATATAATAATGTGTTCATTTACAATTTATATCACAGTTGCAGCTAACAAGTTTTTTATTCTTTTTTTGTCCAGAATTTATACATCAAAGTTTTTTTTTTTATAATTTTATCAATAATTTTATTTAGTCATTTTCTAAAGTGAAACCTTTAGATAAAAGACTTTAAAATATGTTTGAGTAATTTTTGTCATTGTTAAATTTCTAAAGTGAAACCTTTAGAGAATTAAGACAATTCTGGAAAGTGGGAAACATTTCCGCTGACTGCAACTGCTGTCATGTTGCTCAGCTAAAGAGGAACATCTGTGAAAAGTCTCTTTCCAAGATGGCCTCTTCTTCCTCAGCACCGCTTCTTCTCCTGCTGCGCGTGCTTCTACGTGGCGACATTTGCTCTGTGGGACCACAAGATGCAGAACTCGCTTCTCCTTCCTCTCCAAACCTCATCCGCACAAAGAATGAGGGTCGACGATGTGTCGCCCCCTGCTGCATGCCCGACCTCGATCACAGAAAGAAGGAGAGTCATCTTGGCATGGAGGGGTGCAGGGGGCGACGGATTCACGGCGGGGCGGCCCCACTCAGTTTGGGGGCCGGCGCCGTGCAGCCTGGACGGGGAATCCTCCTCAGGAGCATCCAGGGATGAGCCAGAAACAGGATCATCCTGGTTATCAGGATGAGTATTTCCAGGTAGGAATCGAGCAGGTGAGGAGCAGAGGCCCGGATCAGCGCTCAGGAAGGACGATCTCGGGAACCCAGTCGTTCAGGTGGCGGCTCTCCTCACAGAACAGGTGGAGCTTCTCCAGAGCAGGGTCCTCCCAGGAACCATCAGCTGGATTCTGTTCAAACGACAGGACAGGAGTTTTAGAACATGGTTCTTTAGGAAAATCACCACAAATGTTGCATTAAAAACCCCTGAGCAGGGGTGCCCCTAGAAAGTTTTAGAAAGGGGCAGCTGGAGGATTTGTTAAGCTGTTGGCATTTATAGAGGCTAGATGCCCCTAAATGAGCTAGTTGCTGCATTCTTAGACTGCAAAGGTACAAAGTTCTCAGTCTTAATACATACGATCCCATTCAGGTTTCTGGCCCAATTATCTAAAAAGTGACTTCTGTAGAATATTCTGTAAAATATGCATATAGGAGTGTTGGGTCACAGCCCCCTGACTCCCACCCCCTGGTTGCGCCCCTGCTCCTGGTCTGCTCTGAACTTACCGTGATGAGGACGCAGTGCGCATCTTCCAGCTGCTCCATCTTGTCTCCGACGATGTCAGCCAGATGCTGCATGTCGCTGACTCTCACGATGCTGATGTCGTTGTCGAAGCAGAAGGACTGGATGAGGGTGAAGTGGATCTGCAGGGCGATGTCCCACTCGAACTGCTCGTCCGTGGCCAGGACGCAGAAGGACACGCTGTCTGGGTCTCTGTGGGAGAAACAACAAATCCCGTCAGATTTGAACCGAAACTGTCTGCAGACATAACAAAATGTTGCAATCAGCAGATCTCCACACTTACAGGTTCATAACTTTTGCGCACTCGTAGACTCCCACGGTGAGAGACTCGTTGTCTTTGGCCGATACCAGGACCTCCTCCAGGGCTGCGCCGGCGCACTGTGCGCGCTCAGCGGGTTTCTGGATCAGAACCTCCTCAAAAGTCATGATGCAAGCGGTGAAGATATTCCAGCACGTTTGGAGAGAGTTTGGAGCAGAGTGCCTCCAGAGGCGCACAGCAGCTGCTTTTATACCCTGCAGCTCGTGCGGAGCAGTGAAAGCGCTGCGCTCTGATTGGCTGCAGCTCAATGGTGCATTGGTATGATAATGCTTTTGTCACACTTTGGCTCGTGGCAGATTGATGGGGGTCATGGAGACGCGCACGCTCCAACTATCACTGAAACAGCGAAAGGGAAATATGAGATTTCTGCAGGATGCAAAGTGTTCAAACTTTTGGTTTTTGCAGAGATCCACAATAGCTCCACTTTTACACTTCACGCATTTATGAAATTCGCAAACATAAAACGAATTTTTGTAATTTAGTGTAATATTTAATATTTATTTATTCTTCTGCTCGTCTGCTCTGCCTGTAAATCCAACCACATTTATCATGTTTCCACCTAAAATCTCGAGGTTAGGAGGGTTATTCGTGCAGGTTTTGCAGGATAAACTAGTCGCCCCCTCCTCCTCCTGCAGCAGCAGGAATAAAGGGCAGGTGGGTCAGGCCATCTGTGGACTAGAAGCAAGCCATAAAACGACCCTCATTGTGTACACAGAAGCCCCCCTTTTTATTATTATCACTCGCCTACCCCCATCCCCACTCCATACAAATGCAAATGCCCAGCGCGTGCCAGAGCTGTGCATACTCCTGCTGGCCCACGCAGACCACGTGGCCATCTGCTGTCCACGAATGTATTTATTTACACTTAGTGGTAGTAGAGAAACTTTATTTGCAAGGCTCCATACTGTCTGCTCTGCAGAGGGAGCAGCGCCTTGCAGAAATATTCACCATATCATATTTTGTCACCAACAAACTTCACAAAAAAACATTTTATTTTGGATTTTCTGTGCTAGACCAAGATAATGTAGTGCTAAACTATATGGTGGAAGGGAAATTGTTATTTTTAGTGCGTTAACGTACTATCCCATCTTAACCCCTTCTTTGCAGAACCACTTTTGCGGCACTGACGGCGGCCATTTTTTTGGGGTTCCCTCTCAGCTTTGCACCTTTAGAGACAGAAATGTTTGCTCAGCCTTCTTTGCAAAATAGCTCAAACGCAACTCGATTGGACGGAGAGCGTTTGTAAACATCAGTTGTGCTAACTGGATTTCACCGGAAGCCCCAAGTGGGGTGTACTTACATTTGAAACGCACTGGAAAAGTCAGATTATTTCGTGTATTTTAAATCACCTTAGTATCCAAAAATGTCCCCCATGCATGTATGATTCAATTGTTGCGCACGCTTCTTTATCGCTAATAGCACAAATTGTCTCCCATATTTGCATCTTTTTATTTGCATGAGTTTAAGAAAACCCACGTTTTGCGCGAGGCTTGGCTGCTGCATGAATAGCCGAAGAGGAGGACACAGGTTGGCGCTGATTGATTCAGCGCTATTGTTCTGCGGCAGATGGAGAACTGTCGCTATAAAGGGGGGGTCTCCTCCTCCCTAATATAAGCCCAGGTCAAACCTCGACCCCCGAGGTTCGGACCAGCTTTTGTCTCCTAATTTCCAAATTCTCCAGTCTGTTGTCTGAGTTTTGATCACATTTAAATGCCAAACAGGAGAGAAGGTTCATAACTTCTGAGATTTTACCTCCTACGTCCAGAGATCGCATTTAGTTTTATTTACCAGCAACATGAATCTTGCACAGTTTTTGTTGCACCAACATGTTTGTTTGCACACTTTCAGGTTTTTTTTTATCTGCTTGCTGGATTCCGAAAGCTCGGCCTCCAGGGATGTTTCGGATCATCCGACTGATCCGGACACGGAGCTGCAGCAGAAAGGATCAGCTTGCATGGCAACAGGCCGGACGCGTGCAAATCGATCCAGAGCCTTTGTTACGGCCGCACATCTGCTCACCCCAACTCCACTAAGCCCCACCCACTAACGACAGGTGTTCCGACCCAACCTGCAGGTCTGCTCCGAACCTTCCTGTGTGCACGTACAGTTGATGTTTTGGTGTAAACCTCTGCCAGTGTGTGCGTGTTATCTGATGGCAGAAGCTGCAGCGCTGCGGCTCAGCAGGTGCAGCCTTTGTCCACCGTCCCCCTCGGGGACAGATGGTGTCCCTCCGCAGCTCTGATAAAAGGAGATAAAGCACGTGATCACCCACCCCCAGATGCCACGCGCCCGGAACGAGCGAGTCAGCACAGGCGCGTGCCACTTCCTAATCTATGAAGAGGAAAACACGCTGTGAAATTACCCACGGAGATGTCACTGTGGAAAACTCCGTCACGCTTTCCTCTTCTTATTTTCTTTGGACTTTAGCTTTTTTTTTTTTTTGTTGTAACTTTAATTCCCGCGTTACTTTGCAGAGTCACATTTCTCTCCTCTGATCACTGCTGCACCGCAGCTCCAGCTCAGTCTGACTGGATGGAGAAACTCTGGAGACATGCACTGCCTGACATCAGAGGACGTCATGAGAAATGTTTTGGTAAACCTGACTGAAGGAAAACAGGAAACGTTTAGTCTGATTTAGAGTCAGAAGTTTACATACAGTGAGATTACCGTGCTCTTAAATGAATGAGGAAATGATGGTACAGATTACAATGTAAGTCACTGATTGGTTCATTCATAACCTTTTAGTTACCTGCAGTCAGGTATTTTAAAGTAATACCTCAAACAAACTGCTTCCTCCATGGAAAAAGTTAAAAAGTTTATCCCTTATGATTTGTGGGAACAAATGGGCCTCCATATGTAAACATTCGTTGGGATATTGGAAGTTTTAGAACCCCATCCCCTAAAAATTGATACTTTTGTTCCTAATTTGCAACATCAAGCTGCTGAGTTTTGACTTTTTTTGCATTCCTAACCCCAAAATGTTTTTACTAAATATTAAACGTTTAGTGGGCTGCACGGTGGTGCAGTTAGTAGCAAGAAGGTCCTGGGTTTAAATCCCAGGCTTGGGGACTTTCTGCATGGAGGTTGCATGTTCTCCCTATACATGTGTGGGTTCTCTCCGGGTTCTCCAGCTTCCTCCTGCAGTCCAAAAACATGACTTAGCTTAACTGGTAGTTTTAGCTCCAAGAAGAAACTGTCGTTAGGCAGATTGATTGAAAGGGGAGATTATTTAAAATACAACTCGAGATAGACCCAATATAAACAATATATATAATATAGAAGACGAACTGAGACAGACGTATATAAATGTAGGATCGAGAAAACAGAAACAGACACTAGAAAACCAAAAATTAAAGTGAAGCAGCAAATGAAACGCAGGTGCTGGTGGTCAAGAAAGTTTTTTTTTTTTTTTTTTACCATAAACTTCTTTTCATTTTTAAACCACATGAAAACACACTTCGAAATGTTTGTTTTTACATCACATCCACACTCTTCAAAAGGGGGAAAAAAGAGTAGGAAATTTAGTACCTTTAAAAAAAAAAGTCACATGCAAAATACACAAGGATAAAACTTGTAAAACCTGTAAAAAATACAATAAAATTAACAAAAAGTTTTATTAGAAACACGTGAAATCATACTGGATACAGTCCCACCTACATGTCAGTTTAAAGAGACGAGTCTTTGGTTGCTTATGAACGAGTCCACAGATAACTATAAGAGAACATGCTGTTCAAGTAAGGCAGAGGTAACGAGAGAACAGCTCCTCACCTCAACATCATCATATCTACAGTCAGAGCAGTGATAAAAAAGTTCAAAATAACCGAAACTGTGACAAACAAGGCAGGATGAGGACCTTATCTCCTCACGCAGTGAGGAGGATGGTGAGGGAGGTTGAACATCTCCAAAATCCCTGTTAGAGAACAGCAGCAGACTAGCATCACCAAGTCTCCATAGCAACTATTAAATGCTCTCTCAAGCTCAGTGGAGTGCCTGTGATGCTGTGGGCCAGTTTATTTTCCAGACACACTGGGCAATCTTCTCAGAATGCATAACTTAATAACTCTTTGAATTACCAGGGCATTTTAAATAAAATCTAGGGCTTCTGCTTGAGCATCAGGGGCATTATGATCCAAAACATGTGAGCAAGTCAACACAAAAATGATTAGTCGGATACAAAAATCAAGATTTTTCCATGGCCATCTCAGTTTCAAGACCTAGATCCAGAGAGAACCTAAGACTCTGGGTGACCCAGAGAGGCTGTACAAAAATGAGTGTTCAAAGATGGCTCGCTCTGTGTGCTCCAACGTTGGGAAGGAGAAGACTGAGCGCTTTCCTTGGCAGAAGGAGGTTGTGCAAGGTACTACCAGCAGGGGTACCAATAAGAGTGGAAGATACATCTGTATTTTCTATTCGCTGCAGATGTAAAATAGTATAGATCTAAGTCCACAGCATTACTATTTTTCCACCATACTTAACAGTGGGCATGAGCTGCTTTTCCACATATCTATAACTACTCCGAATATGTATCACAGGTATGCTGTCACCACATAGTGATGCTTGCTTTTCAATCTGACGGAAACTAGCAGCTTTAGAGCTTTAATAGAAAAATCCTGTAGAAAAAGGTGGAGGACTTTAGTGACTCCTGTGTAGTTTTGTAACAATCACTTCAAGTTCACAGTTTCTACATCTAAATCCTTCGGACACAACCCGCCCCCCACCCCCCACTCTCAGAGAGTTTTCTAAAGGCACGCGTCGCTCAGGGTGCGGTGGGGGCTGCAGTCAGTTGTTGCTTTTGTCCTGAAGGGAACCAATCAGGGGGTGGACTTGTGCTGGCTTGGCCGTATAAAAGCTGAATGACTTTGAGGAAGCACAAACCCTCTCCTCTTCACTTTCTGAGTTCAACTGGGTCATACAAACCATGAAGTCTCCTGGAAAGTCCCTGAAGGAAGCTCTGGTCTGTGCTCAGAGTGAAGACCGGCTCACTGTTGGAGTCTACGAGAGTGCTAAAATCATGACAGAGTAAGAAAACTATACTTCATCTGATTTATTTTGTGTGAGATTGTCTCAGCAGCAGCCAACAGAAAGAGTATTTTCTGTGTCCACAGAGACCCAGACAGCGTGTCCTTCTGCGTCCTGGCCACGGACGAGCAGTTTGAGTGGGACATCGCCCTGCAGATCCACTTCACCCTCATCCAGTCCTTCTGCTTCGACAACGACATCAGCATCGTGAGAGTCAGCGACATGCAGCATCTGGCTGACATCGTCGGAGACGAAACAGAGCAGCTGGAAGATGCGCACTGCGTCCTCATCACGGTACGGTCAGAGCAGACCAGGAGCAGGGGTGCAAGGGGGTGGCTCAGCAGTCCTAAAAACATTTTATTTTTAATGAACATTATTCAAGACAGATGAAAATAAACACTAAATATTGATCTTATTTTATTTCAGCAACATATCAACTAGGAATCGACAGATTTTCTTTTTATTGACTCTGATATGTAAAATCTGTCAAAAATCAGAAATGAATTGAAACTCTGAACATGTCTTTGTAGAAAGGTTTAAAACTTAGACAGGGCAGCGGGTAGTGCAGCGATAGAGCAGGGGCCCTTTAAAAACGCAACAAAACTCTGCACTGGATTTAAGTTGGCAACCCGCTTAGACTAGGAGTTGTTTATGACACATGTTCTAAAACTCCTGTCCTGTCGTTTGAACAGAATCCAGCTGATGGTTCCTGGGAGGACCCTGCTCTGGAGAAGCTCCACCTGTTCTGTGAGGAGAGCCGCCACCTGAACGACTGGGTTCCCGAGATCGTCCTCCCTGAGCGCTGATCCGGGCCTCTGCTCCTCACCTGCTCGATTCCTACCTGGAAATACTCATCCTGATAACCAGGATGATCCTGTTTCTGGCTCATCCCTGGATGCTCCTGAGGAGGATTCCCCGTCCAGGCTGCACGGCGCCGGCCCCCAAACTGAGTGGGGCCGCCCCGCCGTGAATCCGTCGCCCCCTGCACCCCTCCATGCCAAGATGACTCTCCTTCTTTCTGTGATCGAGGTCGGGCATGCAGCAGGGGGCGACACATCGTCGACCCTCATTCTTTGTGCGGATGAGGTTTGGAGAGGAAGGAGAAGCGAGTTCTGCATCTTGTGGTCCCACAGAGCAAATGTCGCCACGTAGAAGCACGCGCAGCAGGAGAAGAAGCGGTGCTGAGGAAGAAGAGGCCATCTTGGAAAGAGACTTTTCACAGATGTTCCTCTTTAGCTGAGCAACATGACAGCAGTTGCAGTCAGCGGAAATGTTTCCCACTTTCCAGAATTGTCTTAATTCTCTAAAGGTTTCACTTTAGAAATTTAACAATGACAAAAATTACTAAATATATTTTGTTTAAAGGTTTCACTTTATACTTTGATGTATAAAGTTTAACCCCAAAAAAATGACAAATTTGAAAAACAAAGCCTTTTAATTTGCATTTTACCCTATTTTATCCCTTTGATCCAGTTCAGAATTGTCCTTTTTCTCTAAGCTTTCACTTTAGAAATTTAACTGACAAAATTACTCTAAAATATAAAAAGGGTCTTTAACATTAAAGTTTCCTTTTAGTAAAGGTTGAAATTAAAGAAACAGAAAAAAATGCTGTGGTGCTGTATATCTCAAACTAATAATGGATGAATTTAAAAAATATAACAACATACAACTGGAGATTTTATATTATTTTTACTCTTAATTGCAAAACCTTTGTTAAATATTTTTTTTAAAGTTTAAAATATTGGTAATTTGTATTTGATTGTGATTTTCTTTGTGATTAAATAAAACATTTGCCTTAAGTTTTGCTTCCTGGATTTCTTTGAGTTATCATCTTTGAGTCACTTTCTTTTTAATGATCACTTTCTCTTTAGCAATACCTATATCTATTTTAAATTTGTAAATTTTTGCAAAATTAAATATTTTAATATGTTGTCTTTAGCTTAGCCAGACCCACAGAAATAATAAAGGCATTAACTTTGTTTAAAAAGCACGCTGTGAATGGAGATGTTTGGCTCATACTGCTATAATCTCAGAACTAAAACAGATAACCCAACAAACTAGCTTCTTTAAAATGAATGTATTAAACAGTCTTCCTGTTTCAAAATGCTGAAACTGAATTTTAAAATAAAAAAATATGCAGAATGGTAGTTAAATAACAAATGATTAGCTGACACATTTAGCTTATAGACCCTGCCTGTAAAATGTCAATATTTGCTTGAATATATGGTTTAAATACAATCAAACACCTATGGACATTCTGTGATTTATTAGCAGACCAATAGAGCAACTTATTCTTAAATTGGAGGATACTGTAAATATTCTTATTAAAGCAAAATATCTGTGGCTAGCAAGAATCTGCTGCTTAGCTAACCACTGACTAGCTAGCACTGTTAGCATTCAAACGCTGCTGGTAAATATAAACAGCTGCTTAAATAAATAGTTGAAACTACAGTTTCAACATTAACTTGTGTAAAAATACTTATGTAGCAGGGTTAATAAAAGTTATAGCAAGATTTATGATGCTAGCTACTCACCCAGTATAGTAGCTAGCCCACTCAGTCTGGAGACATAAAGGCCATGAATTTAAAAATTAAATAGTTGCCTGAATTAACAAATATGACAGTGTTTGGAATACTCTGTAACAAATGTCCAGAGACTATAGGAAATAAAAATTGCAATGTTGCTAACTATTTTTATTAATATTTATTAGTATAGAAGGCCTATGGCTATCAAAAACATCTAAAAAAAATAATGCGTCATGAAAGAATGGTCATGCATTCCTACATCCAAGTTCCTGAATTTAAATCACAGGGGCTAGCAAGAGATTTTAGAGGCTAGCACAAGAGAAGGCAAATGTTTGTTTCTGGGGGCCATATTTAGTTAGTTAAAGCAATCGGCAGATCACAAAATAAACTGAGGACATACAAACAGAAAACAAAATCAATACATTTTCTTACTTGTACTAGCATGCTAACACAATGTTATATTAACATAATGTTATGTTAGCATGCTAGCTGAAAACATGTCGTCTTGACTAAAGAAATAATATACACTATGGGACACTTTTAGACATTTTAAGATTACAATTATGTTAACTTAGGTAATTTGACATTATTTGTCACATTGTTAGTTTTATTTTAATGTTTTTATTTTAATTTTATTAGCTCTGTAAGGACCTGTTGCAAACTTGACTTTGCAGTTCAGCCCATATACTGAGCTAGCATCATTAGCAGGTGGATTAAAAAATGAATGAAACTTTGTGTTAAGGCAAATAATAAATCAGGTCAACTCATGCTAACTGATGTTATACATCCAACAGAGTTTAGATAAATGTTTTTTATTTTAATATTCTTGGCTTCTGTTTTCTTTGGTTGATTGAGGATACTGATCATTTCATCCACCATGGGATGTTTCATCCTGACCATGCATCAGTTCATATCTGCTAGATCAAGAGTACCCACTTTCTAAAACAACCATTTAAAGTATTTTAAAGTTTATTCTGGGGTCACAGTCTGTAATATCAACTGACCCTAGCTAGTATCAAAACAAAGATAAGTAGAAATAGAGTGCAATACAAAGAGTGCAATATTTCAGATGATAATATAAACTTAAATTAAATTAGATGTGATATTGGAGCATATTTATGACCATTTTACTCAATAATCTATGCAGACACATAACTGCAATGAAAGATAAAATTAGCTGTGGTCCAACTACATGGGTAAGCTATTTACCCTCCAAGGCAACAGCAGGGTTTTAGCTGAATGTTTATTGGTCAACTAAACTGAGGCTGCAACTTAATAGAGGTGATCTTTTGCTCCTGGCACACGTTGATTTTTCTTTCTTTTCTCTCCAATTTGAGGTCCAGAAGCTTTGAGAGGCCTTTGTGTGCTAGGATTGAAACTCTAGAGTCACTCTGACCTGCATGTTGGCTGTCACGGCCAACTATTGTGGCTTCAACAGCTGCTGCAGCCTCCACGCCCTACTGTGACACCCACAGATTTAAGTTCCAACTCTTTCAACCAGTTTAAAGCTAACATTTTTCACAAAAGAAAAACACAGAAGAAGTAGCAAACATAAATTACACAATCATTTTATTTTAAAAAGGAAAAAAAGTACATCTGAAATGCAACGAGCCCTTTAAATCTCCACAGCAACCAACACTCACTTCATCTGCCATCCAATGTAATGATGCAAAGAAAGGGTTCGAGAGGAGGAGGGAGAGGAGGAGGAGGTCATGTGCCAGGCACAAGCCAGCTGCCTTTCATGCATTCAGAGCCGAATCCTGACAAACAACAACAGAAACACATGAAGTCAGAGCACAGCAGGATGCAACAACATCCACTTATGGTTACATCACCACACTAAACTGAGCTCAGCTAAAGGCAAGCTGCAAAATCTACCTTGAAGGAAAGGTCTTCATTTGTCCTGTAATCTGACTGTATAATGAGACGACTATATCTTGGGTAAGGAGTGCTTAAAGGTCAGGAGGAAACAGCAGCTACACATATCTGTGGACCTTGAATCACAAGCTGCTCTCTCTGAACTCTAACCAACCTCGGTTGCCCTCTGTCTCAACCCCGAGCATTAAGAGCTCTGTTGCTGCAGCCACATGCTGCTTCTCAAGTGTCTTTTCAACAAAAAAGCCTCCCTCTCCACCTCCTGAAGCCCTTTTCTTCACTGCAGAAACAGCAGCAGATGGCAACGACGGGCTGCAGGCTACAAGTGTCCGCGGGGTGTTAAATATCTAAAACACAAAACACGCAGTCCTTTCAAATGATACAGTATTCCACTTTTTTACAGTCCCTTGCAATAGTATACGCTGTCCATTAACTTTTTTACATTTGTCACGCAACAACCACAAACTGTTTTTCTTTGTGTTTTATGTGATAAACCAGTAGAAATTTCTGATATGAACAATATGGCTCTTTGCACATGGCAACACAGTGGAAGGGGGCAACACAAGCATTTGAGAAAAAAAAAAATCTATCAATTGCACCCAAAACAAGTTTTCTATTGCTTACTGGCATTTCAGCAATAAGCAACAGAACTGTGCTGTGAGCAGTGTAAGCATTATAAGAACGAAATGGCTGGACAGTGCAGCTGGCTAATGATTCCTATCATGAGTTATTAGTCTGTTGCAAGTTTACTAAGTAGTGCTAAATTTCAGAGCTACTTTCCAAAGTCCCTGGACTTAATGTAATCATCTACAGCTCAAAATCTAAATTACCCAAACTGATAAAATTTTAAAAGAATTATTCTGCACTAATAATAGATTCAGGTCCCATGTTCAAATCCCAGCCTTGGGTTTTTTTGCTTGGAGTTTGCCTGTTCTCCCTGTGCATGTGTACGTTCTCTCTGGCTTCCTCCCACATTTAAAAAACATGGCTGTTAGGTTATTAGGTCCTTCTAAGTATGTGGTTGTTTGTCCTGTGTGTCTCAGTGTTGCCCTCTGGTAGACTGGCAACCTGTCCAAGGTATACCCCACCCTTCGCCCAATCACCGCTGGAGGTAGGGACTAGCCCCCCCATGATGGTGCAAGGATACGCAGGTGTAGTCAATGGAGGAAATACTCTAAAGATTCAGGAAATCTTTATTGTTCTTGTGAAAACAGACAAAAAACGTGATATTTTCTTGGCATTGATAAAAAATTAGTTGAGACAAGCTTAAAAACCATGAAACATAGCTGGGTTAAACCTGAATGGAAGAACTATAGAGAAATTTTGTTTTTTTGATAAAAAAAAAAAGTTATATACACAAATTTCTTTGGTTTTTAAATATTTTTAATGAAAAGGGAAAGACCTGCAGTATATGACCCAGAATCAGGTCCTTGATGGGGGTCTCCTGGGTTCGAGTCCTGGACCCAGCAACCTTTGCCCAATGTCTCCCCCTCTGTCTGCCTACTGTCAAAAAATAAAGGGCTCTAGTGCTGAAAAAAATACAAATAAAAAATAAAAATCTGAACCGTGAGACAAGCATTTGTAATCAGCCCCCTTTACTCTGATATCACTAAAGAAAATCCAATTCAACAAAATCCCTTTAATCCCTGAGCAAGGACAGCATTAATCAGAGAGGCAGTCAAGAGGCCCGTGGTATCTCTGGAGGAGCTGCAAAAATCCCCAGCAAAAGTGGGAAAATCTGTCCACAGGACAACTAATAATCGTGCTCTCCACAAATCTGACCTTTATAGAAAAGTCGGAAGAAGAAAGCTGTTGTTAAAAGAAAGCCATCAGAAGTTATTTTTGTCCCACAGCAAACATGTGGAAGAAGGTGCTCTGAAAATCAGGGATCTCCAAGATTAGAGATAGTGGTGGCAGTATCATACTGTAGGGAAGTCCAGACCTGAATTTAATTAAGAACAATTGCACACCACACTTTTGTTTTATTAATAACATTGATGTATAATTTTTCTTCTATTTTACAATGTGCACTACCTTGTGTTGGCCTAAAATCTAGACACAAGAGAAGCTAAACTATGCTGACATGAGTGGCTGTGGTGAACAAAATTCTGTAAGTTTAAGGGAATTAATACTTTTATATGTCTGTTTTTCAGATGAATACATTAGGAGAAAAGTAGCAGTTTCAGATATTTACTGTGTCTGATAACTATGCTAATCTCCCTTATAAACATGTTAATATCGCCTGCTGTCCTTACCATACGTGTGTCTCGTTTAATGTGCACGCTCCAGACACGCATGTGCACACACTTTGGCCCCTCAGTTGTCAGCTGCTGATGCTAATTTTTGCGTCTGATTTGCTATGAAGTCAGACGTGCTGCAGCTCATAATGAACCTGCTCACTAATTACATTAGCAGATCCGGCTGCACTCAGAGGGACTCAGTTGGGACCAACTGGCACTGAATGCATGAATCCATAGATTCATCCAATATGTCTGTCACTGTTTCTAAATTCCAATCAAATCTCAAGAGTTTCATGACGTTTTTTATTATGGGAGTTTCTTGTCAGTCATCTGCATATTTTTAAAGTAAACAAGCTAAAGCTGCTCTGTTGAATCTTGTTACAACAAAGTAGACTAAAATGTGGCCAGCTGTTGCCAAAACACTGATCTGCTTCAGCCCTGGAGCCTTGAGATCAAATCTTGGTGGGCTTGCTTGGTTTTCTTTGACAAAATAAAAACATACTAACTTTAGTTTTTGTGTTTTTCTGAGCCTTTGGAAAGAAAATTGTTTGACTTGTGTAATAACTCTAAACTGGAGACCAGATTAGGGACAGTATTTGATATCAATTGTACGTGCACCCCCACCCCCCCCTCCATGCACTGAATGCCCTCACCAAAAATAAAACACACAAAAAGCTGCAGCCAACACTTCTGCAGACTCATGAATGGGCACAAAGAGCAGAAAAGCAAAGCGAGGAGGCCGCCCTCACTCCTCCTTTGTGGAGAATAATGGCGAGGTCCAGGAGCAGCTGCTGCTGGCTGCACGGGACATTTGAGACGGCTCCTTTCACCCAAAACAAAGTCTGGAGCTGAGAGTGTGCATGGTGCAGCAGGGAGGAGGAGATGGGTGTGGGCAAAACAAAAGGCACACTTTGGCAGGACAGGATGGAGTACACTCCCCATTCATCCCTCAGATCAGCAGTAGAGGAGGGGCAGGCTGGGGGGTTAAATGAATCCCTTAAAGTTGACAGGAGTCACAAAGGTCTGCCATATGGATGCAGGGACATCATCTGCTCAGGAATCACTCAAAGAAGCCAAAATGAGCCAATCAGAGCTTCAGCTGTGCACCTCTGCTCTGCTAGGCAACAACAAACGCCCACTGATTGGCTGCTGCCGTAGGACACCTCCCAGTTAACCTGATAGATGCTGAAGAAGACTTTGTGAGCTTTGAGACTCAGAAAAAAATTGATGCATGATTGTTTGTATATTTTAAATTGACCTAAAACCAGATATTTACATACACTGTATTAAAAATACAGCCTTTTTTTCACTGTCAGACTAAACCTTTCCCGTCTTAGGTCAGTTAGGATCACCAAAATTATTTCTATTTTCCAAATACCAGAATTTGGTAGCCTTCTTCTACCTTCTCTCAATAACTTGCTGTAGTTTTGGCCCATTTCTCCTGACAGAACTGATGTAACTGGGTCAGGTTTGCTCACACACACCAGCTGTACCCGGTTTCCAGATGCCGGTTAATTGTACACAAGGATGAACCAGAGTTGTGGAGGTCCACGAGTCTTCCTGATATATTGGCTGATTCATTTAAATGTGTCCATGACATCACACAAGGAAGCAGCGAGTTTGAGGTGTTGTCTTAAGATACATCCACAGTTCAAACATTTTGAATTAACCAACCAGTCATCATAAAGCCATGACATCATCATGTGGGATTTCCCATAGAAATCAAAGTGTATGTAAACTTCAGAATCGGAAGAAAGAAATAAGTACATTTACTCAAAAATCTTTTGTCATTCTTTTGCATTTTAGCTTAAATAAATACGTTTGGTGATCATCACTGACTCTAAAACAGGATAATTTGTCTGATTTAATGACAGACGTTATGTGTTTTCATATGTATGTAAATATCTGGTTCAAGCTCTAAATTAAAATTCTTCACAAAACACAAAATACTGAAGTTTGCACTTTCAGAATAGAAAAGTAAAATAATGAATTTAAAATACATACATTTAAAGGAAATACTACTTCTGGATTATTCTTCAATGATTTGTTAAGAAAATAAAGATCTTATACAATATTTATTTTCTTTTGTAAGCAGATTTTTCTTGTGCAAAAAGCTCAAATTTACTCTGAACTGTGAGCTACTCTGTTGTGATCCTGACTGAGCAGCAGGAGACAATCTCCAGCGCCCCCCAGTGGAAGGACACAGAACAGAGCGTAGCTGCAAACTTTGCACACAGCTTATTTGCAGGGATGCTCCAACACAAAGCTCATGCATCACACAAATCCCCCCTTAAACACGTGAGCACACAGTAAAATGCTGTTTTTTTTTTTAGTTTGGTGAGCATATCCAGCTTCATTGGAGTAAAACATACAGGTGGACCACAGGAAATTAAAATATCATCTAAAGGCAATCTATTTCTGTAATTCAGCTCAGAAAGTTTCTCTGGAAATTAAAATATTACATAAACTGGGCAATTATTTAGCTCATCTGAAACCCAAGTTATTTTACTAGATCATGTCCTCTAAGAAAGTTTTATCAAACAAACAGAATCAGTGACCTGAAAGCTTATGTGAAACTGCTCTGACTAGTGGAGATGTCTGGTAATTACCAGAAGCTTCCTGCAGACTCTGGAGCGCCACCTGTTGGAGAATAAAGCTAGGTTGGTCCCACTGAGAGACAGAAGACACCTGAACAGTTTCATCTGAGCACAAGAGAACTCCTGATTAAACAGAAGACCACCCTCAGTCCATTCAGGGTCATTTACTGGGCTGCGTCCACCAGTCTGTTGAGGTTCTACCAGCAGTAAGAGGCTCCTGCTCTTATAGAGTGTGTGTGTGTGTGTGTGTGAGAGAGAGAGAGAAGAATCAACAACAAGTGGGACACAATCGTGAAGTGGAATGAAATTTATTGGATGTGTCAAACTTTTTTAACAAATAAAAAACTGAAAAGTGGGGCGTGTAATATTATTCAGCCCCTTTGCTTTCAGTGCAGCAAACTCACTCCAGAAGTTCAGTGAGGATCTCTGAATGATCCAATGTTGTCCCAAATGACTGATGATGATAAATAGAATCCACCTGTGTGTAATCAAGTCTCCGTATAAATGCACCTGCTCTGTGATAGTCTCAGGGTTCTGTTCAAAGCGCAGAGAGCATCATGAAGACCAAGGAACACACCAGGCAGGTCCGAGATACTGTTGTGGAGACGTTTGAAGCCAGATTTGGGTACAAAAAGATTTCCCAAGCTTTAAACATCCCAAGGAGCGCTGTGCAAGCAATCATATTGAAATGGAAGGAGTATCAGACCACTGCAAATCTACCAAGACCCGGCCGTCCCTCTAAACTTTCGTCTCGAACAAGGAGAAGACTGATCAGAGATGCAGCCAAGAGGCCCATGATCACTCTGGATGAACTGCAGAGATCTACAGCTGAGGTGGGAGAGTCTGTCCATAGGACAACAATCAGTCGTACACTGCACAGATCTGGCCTTTATGGAAGAGTGGCAAGAAGAAAGTCATTTCTCAAAGATATCCATAAAAAGTGTTGTTTAAAGTTTGCCACAAGCCACCTGGGAGACACACCAAACATGTGGAAGAAGGTGCTCTGGTCAGATGAAACCAAAATCAAACTGTTTGTCCACAATGCAAAACGATATGTTTGGTGTAAAAGCAACACAGCTCATCACCCTGAACACACCATCCCCACTGTCAAACATGGTGGTGGCAGCATCATGGTTTGGGCCTGCTTTTCATCAGCAGGGACAGGGAAGATGGATGGGGCCAAATACAGGACCATTCTGGAAGAAAACCTGTTGGAGTCTACAAGAGACCTGAGACTGGGACGGAGATTTATCTTCCAACAAGACAATGATCCAAAACATAAAGCCAAATCTACAATGGAATGGTTCACAAATAAACGTATCCAGGTGTTGGAATGGCCAAGTCAAAGTCCAGACCTGAATCCAATCCAGAATCTGTGGAAAGAGCTGAAGACTGCTGTTCATGAACGCTCTCCATCCAACCTCACTGAGCTCCAGCTGTTTTGCAAGGAAGAATGGGGAAGAATTTCAGTCTCTGGATGTGAAAACTGATAGAAACATACCCCAAGAGACTTGCAACTGTAATTGAAGCAAAAGGTGGCGCTACAAAGTATTAACGCAAGGGGGCCGAATAATATTGCACGCCCCACTTTTCAGTTTTTTATTTGTTAAAAAAGTTTGACACATCCAATAAATTTCATTTCACTTCACGATTGTGTCCCACTTGTTGTTGATTCTTCACAAAAAATTAGAATTTTATTTCTTTATGTTTGAAGCCTGAAATGTGGCAAGTTGTTGAAAAGTTCAAGGGGGCCGAATACTTTCGCAAGGCACTGTATTTCTGGATGTTCTCCCTGTGCATGCATGGGTTCTCTCCAGCTTAATCAAAAGTGAAAAAATATATATTTTTAGAAATCTGGGAAAATTAAGTTTTAGTCAGAAGCAGATGCAATTAAGGACAAATATTGGTCAATGGCTGAATCTGAATGTGAGAGACATGGAATTTAAAGATTAATGTGAAATTTAAAATCCTAAGTGGAAATATTTATGTACAAAAATGAATCATTGTGCATCAAAGGTTAAGATATTTTCTAAAATTCTAACAAATTAGCAAAAAACAACAAATTTGTCTAAAGGTTTAGTAGTTCAAAGCTCTTTATAAAACTGGATCTTCCCCTATCCATCTTCCTCTACTTTATGGTGTCATTCTTCACTTGCAGTCACTGTCCTCCTTGTTCCAGGTTCCACCCGAGGAGGATCGGAAAGGTCAGTTCCCTGAGACCACCCCCCCCCCCACGCCGAGTCTCCTCCTCCTAAGCCTCATCATCACATCCTCCAGTCCTCCTGCTTTAAACTCACTTCATTAAGGCCCACTGTCCCAGTGGCATGACAGCGTGCATCATTACCGATCATTTTAGCACCTCCTAAATCTTTAAGGAACAATTACCTTGTTTTTCTCCTGATCAATCACCTCTAATTTACATTGACAGCGAACTTCCTCATGATTTTGTAAACACACCTGAGTGAACTACACCAGAAACCTGTTAGCACATTTCATTTTGCACAGATGCTCACATTAGATTGCTGAGTGAAAGGAGGCAGTTTTGTTTTAACAATGATTTCATTAAGGTACCATGTAAAATGTGTTTTAGTGTATTTGAAGCCACAGGTTAAGATTAATTCCCCCAAATTTAAAGATATGGCAAAGAATGGGACAATTCTACTTATTCTGAAATAGAGTGAACCTACCTTTTTTTTAGCATTCCTTTTTTGGCAGCGTTGGGTAGGGTTAGGGGGTATACCTTGGACAAATAATGAAACAATTTTTCTTACTGTGCCTACACTAAGCACACCACAGGGGGGCGCTCTTTCCCTTTAACTGGACATGCAGCTAAGCAACAGAGCACTGCTTTGGTGCACAGATACCATATAAAAACCACCAATTTCTCTATGTTGAGTACAACAGGAAAACTGAGTTATTTAAATTCAGAGGGTTTGAAATGTTAATAGTAAAAGTTTAGCCATACTGCAAAATCTCAACCAAACAAAATATATTTCAACTGAGTAAAACTGAATTTGTTCCTTTGTTGCTGCATAAACAAAGTTAAGCTGCTTTTTGCCAATCAGAGCGGAAACTTCTGCCCAAAAGTTTTTATCCTGGTCAGAATCGCCTGACTAAATGGTTGCTTTTGCACATTATCTTGTCTGAGGGCTGCCCACACACTTCACCTGTGAATAAAATAAGTGTGAAACCTTTCAGTACACTACGAAGCTGCACGGCCAAGAACTGCATTAGTAAGGCAAAACATACAGAAAGCAACAGTGTGAGCTTTTAATGCATATTTTGCTTAATGTATAAGTTAACTTTTTCACAGTGATGTCATCAGTTATTTATCAATAAAAAAACATTACCTCAGTGTAAATTTCATTTTAGTAATACCATGATTTTAGGTGCCTTTACCAGTAGCATCCTTATATACAGAAGTCTCAAAATAACAACACAAATAATAATACTTCAGTCCATAAAAGCATCCTAACTCTGTGACTCCTCCGCCTCCTCCGTTATGGTCCGATAGACCTGTGGCTGATTTTCAACCACCGGAGAGTCCTTTTGGCCGAACAGGGATGGTCGCATCTTCAGGCGCAGGAATTTGCGGGAAGTTACCAGATCTCCGAAGCCCTGGGAGTGGGAGAAGGCGTAGCTGGACCGGCGGCTGCGGATACGCCTGGGAGGTGGCCGATAAGGAGAAGGAGTTGGCATTCCCTCCTTTTGTGCCTTATACCTCACCTAGAGATGGACAAGGAGGTACAAGATGGCAATTTTACGTCTCAAATTTAGCTGAAGTCTATTTACAGAAAGAGTTTTTGTTGGCTGCCAAGTTTCAACCCTTCTGTTCAGCAAATACTTTAGCACACTGTCTTGCAGTGTGTAACAGTTACCTTCTGCAAAACTATAAGCTAGAGCAGCTTTGTCTGCAGCAAATGCAACAATGGTGGTTTGTCTTTAACTTGTTTTTCAACTCCTATACTCAGGTGCAGCTAGTTTAAACCAGGGTGTACAGCCTGATGCTCCGGAGCCACAGAGAGGCATTCCTGTAGTATCTGCGACCAAATCCCACAGCAGAATGATATCAATGGTACATGGAATATTTCTTTTTTGCCCATCAGGTTTTTTATTACTTGTTTTGTCATTAAACTGCAAATAAAATCACGTTTTCTTCATGTTCCATAAAGTTTGTATTAAAGATGAATAGAGTTTTGCATCTTGTATGTTTTGAATCATTGTCTTACTGGAACTAGCAGATGTAAGAGAAATGGGTTCAATAATCAGAAGCACTCCATAGTCCACCAAGGAAGTTAGGAAGTCCCTAAATCACCAGTGTCCCTGTCTATAAGGAAGGCTTTTTGCTTCACCATGGACAGAGATGGTGTTTTCAGATGAGTCAAAGACTAAGCTGTTTGGCCACAGTGATGATGGGTGTGTTTAGAGGAGTCAAGCTGATGCTAATAACCGAAGAACACTGCACCCACTGTCAAGCATGGTGGTGGCAGCATCATGTTGTGGGAATGTGGTCAAGGTGTAGTTTACAAAGGGACATTTAACCAAATATTGGTGGGGGTGTAAGTGTATATTTGAGCCTGTGTGTATAATTTTGACCTATTGGGGATTACAGAAAATTCCTACCTTTAAGCTTCCAGTTATTAAATCGTCGTCGTTGCTTGTTGCATAAAACAACCAGAGAAAGCAACTATTCAAACACATCAGATGAATTTAATATAAAAAGAAGAGATTGAATAAAAAAGTTGCTCTGTAATCAGTGCTGCGTGGTTCCTCACCTTATCAGTGATCATGGGATAAAACTGCATGAGAAAGAAGCGATAGGCCACCACAGGCAGGGTGCAGAGAAGACAGGTCAGGAACACCGTCAGCCACGCGTTTGGCTGGTTCAAGCAGTTCCTCGCTGTGCCTGCAATCCATTTCATTTCATTTCATTTATTGGAACACAGGCAAAAATCTAATTAAAAAGTCGAATTTCAATGTCAGAAAAAAAGGTTTGTCATTTGTTGCCTGAAATCCAAACAACAATTATTATTATTTTCAGAGGTATTTATTGTTGTACAGTATCACATGTACCAAAATAAGGGTTTGTGTTGGACGATTTGTACATGAATGATCATTGCTTGGTTTAAAAAGGTTCTTTCTCCTTATGATTTGCCATTAAAAGACATTTTCATTTATTTAGTTTTGTGAACTTTGACAGAAGTGGTTTGAATACTTATCTTTGAAGAACTTTTATGAACTATTAACAGAATTGTCATCTTGTCTTAGAGTTGCATTTGGGTGGTTGCTATGCAGACTGAGCAGGAACTTGTGTGTGTGGAGGAGTTTGGGAAGCGGTCTGTTCGCACCCCAGCCAATCTTCGTGTCCTTGGATGCCAGATGTGGACGTGTGTACTGTATCAGTTTTATTCAGTAGGATTTGTATTTGTGAAACTGTGTGTAGCCACACCCACGATGCTGAAACATGAGTGTCTTTCTTTCTTTAATAAAAGGTTGTGACACAGGGCAGCTCCTCTGAGAGAATGGACTGTCTCTCCCTGGCTGCCAAAGATAACTTTGACTCGCTTGTGTCTTCATTGCAGACCTTCTCTGAGTTTATCATTATGTCTAACTCTGACATTTCTTGATTCCATACAACAGCTACAAACATTGAGGATAAATATTGTTAAACACATTTTAAACCAGTGTAGATGTATTAGTGACATCTAGTGGTTTAAATTGAGAACTGTAAAATGATTAAATGCCCTCTATCCCTCCGCATGCCTGCTACAAAGCCACAAGGTCTGCGTTAGAGCCACTGTTTGGTTTTAGACCTCTGTAATGTTAAAAGAAGCTTTTTAAATTATTTCCTCTAATACTTCATCCAGGTGTTTTGATTTAATCAATGGTGTTCCACAGGGTGTAATTTTAGGTCCCACACTTTTTAATTGTTACATTCTACCATTGGGTGGTATCATTAAGAGACATGGTATTAATTGTCCTAAAGAAGCATGCTGCTGCAGGACTAATTAAAGCACTTTATGACTTTATGTATTTCAGATGCTAAGATATTGATGGCAGATTTTTTTCTCTTTAGCTCTATCAGGACGATGTGCCAATGATTGAGAGGGTTCATTACCAGTACAACTGGTAATCAGGTTAAAAAAACAGTTTTTGTGTTGGAGCAAAATCTGAATTCCTTAAACCACATTAAAAGTGTTACAACGACCATGTCATCTTGTGAAGGACCCTACTAGAGTGGTCTCCCTCAGTCAAGTCTTTTCTCTCTGCCTTCTCTCGCCAGATCCACGCTCTACAAAAAGTTAAATTTACTCACCAATGAAGAAGAAACTGGTGGGAAACATGAAAAAAAGGCCGTTGCTTAGAAAGGTAAAGGTGATAGCAATGTAGGCAGCCAAGCTGCCCCACAGAAAAAACTGGTTTATTGCTGTCCAGTAATAGGTGTCAAAAAACATCTGAAAAATAGAAATAACACAGTTGTTTACTTGACTTTCCTCAATGATACACTTAATATGTTAGGAATGGTATGGCAAAATACATTAACAGGACATTAGTATACAGACATTGTTAATATTTTAATTAAAACCAATCTAAGTAACAATTATATTAATGTATTTTATTGTTCATGAGTCACAGAACTATAGATGTGTGAAATATTTATTCTGCTTGCAGAAATGATAAAATGTATCAGTTCTGCTCCGGTTATGGGCTCTAGATCCAGAATCTTTAATCTTGTTCTTAGGAAACTTCAAAACCCTATCAAGATCTAATCTCTTCTTTTTAGGAATCCTCTCAGTCCTTGGATTCCCCCAACACAGGTCAATATGTCTAAAATGTTGGCGTTTGTATTAGAAAAATTCTGGGTCATTGGATTTTTCCATAAATGTTAAGATGTTTTGCATATTTTCTCTTAGGAAATGTTTCGGTCATAGGATTCTACCAACACCTGTCAAGATATTGAGTGTCTAGTACCAGAAAAATCTCTTGGTCCTTGGATTCTTCCTATACATGTCAAGATATCTAACATCTTGTTTCTTGTCTTAGAAAACCTATTGGTCCTTGAGTTTTTCAGACATGTCAAAAGATTTAACATCTTTTTGCTTGACTTAGAAAACGTCTCAGTCCTTCGATTTTTAAAGACCTGACAAGATGTCAACCATCTTGTCTCTTGTCTCCTTGGATCCTTCCAAGATGTGTCAACCTTCTAAGCTCTTGCTTCTTTGTCTCCTCTTTAAACGTCTTCCTACTAATGCTTGTATATTCAACAGATAGAGTCAAATATTTATTTTTAGGATTATTTTAGTATTTTCAGGGAATCACTTTTGTATGACATGTTTTTAGGTTAAAACTGAATTATGAGGAAGCCTTTATGACCTCCTCCAGGTGTTTGACTATTCAGTTATCTAAGCCAACATGCATAATTTGAAACATTTTGTAAAATCTTACCATTTGTTTTGGACCTGGAGATGTCTTTTATGTCATAACTATGCATGATAAAATTCGAACAAGACTATCAAGTATATAACAAAAACATCTGTGCCATCTTTCTGTTGTAACCTCTGACCTGAGCACTCATCACAATCAGCAGGGAGGTTTGCAACAACAAAGCAAAGGACTGATAGTTCGCGATGTCTTTGCCATCATCCCGGACTGTGTCGTGCATGGCGGCCCATGGGATAAAGAAGAGGACCAGGGAGGTGTAGCAGCTCCTCATTACACAGCGCACAAAAACGTTTTTACTGAAAAACTTGTTGAGCTGGCCAGGAGAGTAGAGCTGAGGATATTGCAAACTCCAGCGGTCATTTACATCCTGCAAGAGAAAGCAAAAAGGAAGGTACAGCATGCCCGGAGGGCGAATTAAGGGAACATTGTAGAATATTGCACCATTACACCGACTGAATATTTGAAGAATAATAAGATTTCCTCTACCTGATCAAAAAGGCCCAAGGCAAGAACAGGAGCAGCCGTGTAAACCATATTATACATGGTGAGGAACCAGTCATCATACACAGACTATGGACAGCAACAACAAAAAACTGTCAACATGCACACAATATATAATTGTGAGACAACTCCAGGACTTATCACTTACCTGTGCAGAGAAGCCGCTGAAGAAAGCATACCAGAAGTGAATAAGGGTGTAGGTGAAGTTCTTATAAAAGAAATATCGTAGGAACTTGCACACGCGAATGTAAGACCAGCGCCCGTGTACCAGCAGGAGGCGCTGGAGGTAACGGAACTGGGCAAAAGAGAAGTCGCTGGAGAGAACAGCCTGCATCCCCTCCTGCCCACTGATGCCTACACCAATATGAGCAGCTAGAAGACAAAAGAATGAGATCCTTCAGTCATGTTTCAGTCTGCAAGATTCCCCACAGCCTTTTAGTTGGACTGAAACCACTGATTTTACCCCTGATCATGCTAACATCATTGGCTCCATCTCCAATGGCCAGAGTTACAGTCTGCTTGTATTTCTTCACCAGCTCGACCACCTGTGCCTTCTGCAGAGGGGTGACCCTGCAGCATATAACCGTCTGGCACATGCATGCAGTCCTCAGCAGCTCCAACTTCAAGTCCTTTTGCAGTGCATAGGCCTGAAGGTGGAGAGTTTACACAGTTGTAAAGATGTTATAAGTCCAGCAAAGATTCAGCAATGAATTGA
The DNA here is from genome assembly GCF_021462225.1 of Girardinichthys multiradiatus. Classification (NCBI taxonomy): domain Eukaryota; kingdom Metazoa; phylum Chordata; class Actinopteri; order Cyprinodontiformes; family Goodeidae; genus Girardinichthys; species Girardinichthys multiradiatus. Next base: position 38,715,965 of record NC_061801.1, on the reverse strand, counting down.
AACCTTATGGTGTCTAAAACAGCTTCTTACCAAGCTGTGTCCATTAATAATCAGGCCATACTCTCCGTTTACGTTCTCATCCTGGACAGTCTGGGTCTTCTGGAGCCAAAGCAGGCCAGCTCGAGCTTTGATCACTGTTGGCTTCTCTGCTGCTCCGGGACACATTTTCCTTCTGGCATTCCTAAAAAAAAGAGAGAGATAGCAGGAAAATCACAACCAAAGCTAAGATTCAGAGTAATCTGTGTGTTTCACTGATTCATTCATAAGACAGGCATAAATAATGCATAATGAAGGGAGTTCTTTATTTTTCTCTTCTTATTTACCATCCATGAAAAACATATTTAGTAAGAGTGGCTCGGAGCCCATCAGACACAACTGGATCAGGCACCTCTAGAGTGTTCAGACTTATTGTTCATTTATTGAATCAGACGGAGGTTAACACAAATTTTGGATTTTTCTTCTCAACCTCAGGAGAAGAATACATTTTTTTGCAAATGGTTAGAATAAAAGTCATATCATTACAGATAAATATGTATCTATCGTAGTTTGGAAAGAAGTAAGATAACATTAAATATATGTTGGAATTCTGGTGACCTTTGACTCCCTTTCTAGATGTTCCAGAATGCAGGGTCCTCTCCAAAGTTCTCTTCACCTCAGCCCATGTAACAGTGGGGTGGGCTCTGAGGTGGCCATGGAAGTAGGTCATGTTTTGGATCATTATTCTGCTAAAAGAACCCACGATGACCCATTTTTGGTTTTCTGACAGATACTATCACAATTAAGCATCCGCAGATCGGGTCATCGAGGTCTCCACCTTCGTCCGCTGCCCACTTCTCTTTGCACCAGTCCCTCATGCAGGTGCTGGGCCCACTGAGGGCGGAGGAGCTCGGAGTAGAGCAGCTGCTCCTCCACATCGAGAGGAGCCAGTTGAGGTGGCTCGGGCATCTATATTAGATGCCTCCTGGACGCCTTCCTCAGGAGGTGTTCCAGGCACGTCCCACCGGAAGGAGGCCCAGGGGACGGCCCAGGACACGCTGGAGGGACTATGTCTCTCGGCTGGCCTGGGAACGCATTGGGCTCCCCCCGGAGGAGCTGGAGGAGGTGTCTGGGGAGGGGGACGTCTGGGGGTCTTTTCTAACCCTGCTGCCCCCGCGACCCGGCCCCGGATAAGGAGGAAGACAACGAAACGCAACAAAAATCATAATTTTATATCGTTTTTTAATTTGCTCTGATCCTAGGGGTTTCCAAGGTTCCCAGTACCCACAGCATCACAGTCCTCTGCTGTAGTTAGCAGTGAGCACGAGGTGCTTTTTCCATATGTCCCTCCTTTCACCTGCACCAGACCCACCCAGAGCTTTTATTACTCAAACAGTTCAGTCTAAATGTTATGTGACCTAAGCAACTTTTCAGGTCTTGGTCCCAGCAGACCTTTGCAAACTTCACACATTTACATTTGTGATGGTAGAACAGACAAGGCCATATCCTAGGATGCTTCCTCTGACTGTAGATATGGACAAACTTAGGTGAGAAGCTTTTGTCTTGCAGCCCTTTTCTACGAAGATCAACACATGTCTGCCTTAGATGGATGGTATGTTCTCTTATCTTTCCATTTTGAAGAGTGGGTTAGAGAAATGTTTGGATAAATTTACTCTGTTACAGCCAATAGCCTCGTCTGTTTCTTTTTTATTTATTTATTTTTGTTTAGTTGCAGGTGATGGTGCAGTTGCAGCTTCCTGTTCCTGGTTGGAGCTTCCTGTTTGAAGCCTCTGGCAGGAGTGATTGGATCATTCCGCTGATGGCTCAACCAATCCCTCAAGAGGCCTTCTTATTTAAATGCCCTTCCTCACAGAAAAGGTGCGGCTGTGTCTTTGGTTGAGCAGCTCGCCTTTTTGCTGGATGTTTTTGATAGTTGTGACTGCTGTTGCATTTTGTACGTTTTATGTGAGCTAACAGTCTCTCCGTTGTGCTCTGGTTAGCTTTGACCTGTGCTTAAATTTATTTTTCTTGTCTAGTCTTTTTTCTCAGAATTTTTATGAGCTGCTACTTGGTTTGTAGCCTGGTTTTGCTACGGTTTGTCTTTTTAAGAGGTCAGGGTTACAGTTCTCCACCCCGGTTGAGCTGGGTCATAACAATGCAAATTAGAGGTTGGATTTTTCTAAATGTTTTAGTGTAAAATCCTTCCACTGCAGTAACGTATAAATTCATCTTTATTAGGGATGCCAGTAACTATGCAGGGTGCTGTCTTTGTATTTGATTTAGGGTCTAAAGCATTAATTGCATTTATTGCTGGGCATATGTAGTAAAAATAATCAGACAACCCAACAACAAATAGTTACTGATTGACTTACTGTAGCTCCTCTTTGACCCCATCGGTTGTATTGGCAGCAATAATAAAAATCTCCTTCATCTCATTTCTCAGCATGTTGCAAGAATAGCCGATGTTTTCTGCCGTTTCTGTTTCAGAGCAACGAGAATAATAAGCAGTCAGCTTCATACGCTTCAGACATCTAATGAACAAGGTACCAGACACATTGACCGGGTTATTTAAGGGAGTAAAGGAATTGTGCCTCATGTTACATTATTTCTTCTTTAGCTTTTAGCAACACCAACCTTGTTTATCACCAGTCAGCACCCAGATTTTCATGTCAGCTTTGGCCAGCTGCTCAATGGTCTGAGGCACGCCGTCCTGCAACTTGTCCTCTACAGCTGTGGCTCCTAGCAGCTGGAAACCGAAGGTAGCAGCTCACTGTTAAGTCCTATTCTCAGCCATCTCCTCTTTATAACACAGCATGCATGACAAAGAAGCAGCTACTAGTTAAAGCCATGTCTCTCCATCTATGTGCTTTGCAGATGTACTAACCATCATGTCTTTTTCGATGTCTTCATAAAGTTGATTAAGTCCTTCTTCTCGTCCTTCCATGGCTGTGCTGGCCTCATGGTGGCGCTCCATCCAGCGCTCCATGTAGCTCTCCTCCAAGTCCTTATAGGCCAGAGCCAGGGTGCGAAGGCCGTCTCCTGCATATTCCTAGTTTTAACATTTCAGAGCAGTTAAAGACACATCTTTCGACCCTTTAGAGGTTAATAAAACGGTAGGTGGAAATTCTATAAATGTCTCAGAAGGAAGAGCAAATGTATCTCTCACATTAAGGTGTCCCATGGTAACTTCCTTCAGTTTGTTACAGGAGGGGTGTAATCTTTCATAGATGATGGTGTCTGCACCTTTGCAGTACAGGGTCATCTTGCCTTCAGGGTTACGTACTAGAAAATAGAGTTAAAGAGACAATGTTTGAAAAATCTGACATTAGGAATCTGGATCTGTTGTAGAGAACCCACGCATGCAAACTCCATGCAGAAAGACCCCCGGCCGGGAGTCGAACCCAGGACCTTCTTGCTGCCCCCCCCCCCCTTATGAAGTTAAACTAAATAAATATTTGTGATGTGATCTTTGAAACCTTATTGTAGAAACACACACTCTGTTTCCTCCCACCTATCACTGACATCCTCTTCCTCACGTTATTGAAGTCCAGAACAGCCAGAAGTTGATATGTAACCTTCTTCCCCATCTCTATGACTGTGATGGTCTCTGGCGTACGTGACCAGAAAACAAACCCAAAGTTCCTCGCTGCGGTCACCAGAGCGCCCTCATCAGGGGACTGAGCCTGATAGTTGAGCTCCCCTGGTAGACAACAGGCAAGAGCAAGACATGGTGTTCATGGAGGCATCAAAGATTAAAGATCAAACATTTTAAAATCCTGACCAGCTTTAGTCATTTTAGAAACGAGTCCAGCTCAGGTCTAAGAATCAGATCCAAGCCCTAGTGTCATCAGCCACGTGGTTAAAAGGATTTCATAATACTTCAAGCATATTTACAGGGGTAAGTAGAATGTTGAGGTCCACTATATGTGCAATCTCTGTGAAGGAAGAATTTAAAATATATGCTCAGCTTAAAGGTCGGTGCTTGTAATAAACAAAAGATTATTGATGGACTCTGACCCTCTTTCTTTTCCTCAGGCATGACGGTGTGGCACAGAGCCAGCAGGCGGAAGAAGGCCTGAGCCTCCGGGTTTCCCTCCTTTACCGTCTCCAACAGGCTGTAATCATGGAAGATGAACTTCGGATCTGCCAGCTGGTTCCAGGAGAAGTCCACTCTCTGCGTTTTCTTCAAAATTTGGATGGATAGACATTCATCTAAATTTGCCTCAGAGCACTTTAACAAACCCTTAAGAAATATTGCCTGATGTCCGTTACCTTGGTTATTTCAATTCTTTGTCCAAAAAAGTCAAACAGCTCCCCTGAATAAAAGAGAAATGTTTGTCAGAGTCAGGCATTCAACTCTCATTTTATGGTTGAATCATTTAAACAAAATTTCATCCAGAGAAAAACATGTTACATAAAAGCTAAAGGTTGATTTGATGTCACTGATCAGCTACCAAAATGGCAACGTTCAGTTATGGACCCATGTAGTGGTCTGGCTAATAGGGCAAGTGACTATATTGGTTCACTTCCCAAAATACATTTACTGATGCCATGACAGCGCAGTTTGTAGAACCGGGTCAATAAGCAGAGATCCAGCCACCGCAACGTTTGACAAACCAGCGGGGTTCTGTGATGTGTGTCTGGATCCTGAAAATGGAGTCTTCCTGCTTGGTTTTCCCCACACTTCCTGTTTAAGTGTTGTTGGGGACCCAAATGCAGAGACGAGGAACATAGAGGAGAACACAACTTAATGAACAGAACGATTGGGGAAAAACAGGGTAAGGACAACAGAGAATCTGACATGGAATAACTAAACCAAGGAGAATTTATAAGGAGGACTTTGATAACCACTAGAGGGGAAGATTGACGAATGGGCATAAAATAGATCATAAGACCATCAGCAAGAAGCTTGGTAAGAAGATAACAAGTCCTTGTGTGGTTATTTGAAAATTAGAAATAAAATAGAATAATTAATCGCCCTTCCTCTGAAGCTCTGTACAAGGTCCCACCTATACTGGAGGAGCTTCTTAATGATCCGAGGATTGTTGGGACCTCAGTTGCCAAGGACACCACCTGTAACGCAGTATGGAGTAATAGACTGAAATCTAGCAGCTTCTTGCTATTGAAGGTACACCTACAGGGCAGTCTCAGGTTTGACAGTGAATATCTAAATGACACGGAGGAGGTCTGGGAGGAGAGGCTGTTTATCTGGTTAGACCAAAATCAGCTTGACCTGCGGTGTTTGGAAGAAAATCTAAGAGGAGAACCTTCTTACCTCGGCCTTGGACCATACAAGCAACGTACCATAAAATCTCAGATTTGACCTTTCTTCAATCAGTCGGACCCCTAGAGATGGTTGTGGATCAGTTTTCAAGCATGAAAATGATCTGATTTAGGAGTGGCTAACGGGGCTGTATGATTTCAGGCAAGTTACGATTAAGCTCAAATTTTAGGACATGTGTCTTTTTGACATAATGTCCCAACAACATCCATGAGCTTCAGCACGTCAACCACTAAAGTAATACGCCTGGTTAGGACATTAAGCAAAGTTAGAGTGCATTCAACTGGCCAGATGTGTCATCGATAGCACTGGGAATACTATATCCTGCCAAATACTGCATCCAAGCCGTCTGTTGCGACATACTGATATTGTGACGATCACTGCGATTCGATATATCATGCAAAAACACATTAAAGACAAGGAGTTGTCTAGCTAGTCGTCAGATTTCAGTGCTACAGAAGATCTGCGGAGACAGCAAAAGTTTGAATAAGGGAGTGGTCCAAAATTGCCCACCTGGGTGTCAACCAAAGAAAAGGTTTTACTGTTGCCCTTTCAAACAAAGGTTTGTCCACCAACCTCTAAGTCAGGCTTTCTTGGGGGATTTCAGTGACATGCAAATCCAAGTTTTACTTGAATACAATGGAGGAGCTAATGATTGGGGCAAGGTACCACGAAATCTTGCATGAGAACTTTCTTCCATCAACAAGAACAGATATATTCAACAGAAGTCAAGAAAGGGATTTCTAACATGATAATGACCTAAGACATACAGCCATAAACTCCATTAACATGAGTGGGCCAAAGTCCTTCAGGAGTTGTATGCAAACCTGGTGGCCAAACACAGAAAATGTTCTACAGGTGTGCCTTCACATAATGGTTTCTCTTCGGTCTGTGACATGAAATTAAGTTTTTGGTTCTGGATTTTCTGTCTCTACAAAAATAATCAGAACTACTACATAAATAACAGAGTTTTAATTTGTTTCTAAGTGAGCAAACGTATGAAATCAACAGAAAACCTTGTTTGTTGGTAAACTGAAATGTTTAGCGTTGGTCCCGATGTGAACTGCAGAGTCGGTTCTTGGAAAAAACCTTTTTATAGTGAAGCACAGTGGTGGATGTATTATGCTTTGGGGATGTTTTTCTGATAAGTGTATGGACTGGTTCTACTGCTTTGCTAGCCAACAAATGTACCTTGTCCACAAATACTTCTCACCGAATGCCACAAACTACCACAAAAATAAGAAACTGCTCAAACACAAACTAAGAAACTCAGCAGCTGTCAAATTATTCCATAAATTCTGATTCTTACCATAGTTTTTTCCATTGATTGAGCACTTGTTGAACGTCATGATGTTCTGTGTCAGAGTGCCGGTCTTGTCACTGAAGATGTATTTAATCTGACCCAGCTCCTCGTTGAGCGAGGTGGTCCTGGCCTGAGCAGGAGTGTCCTTCTTCAGGTAGTACATCTTCCTGTCCCAGTCTATGAAGAAGCTGTTCCCAAGACGGATCATCTCCACGCTGACACACAAGAAAAGCCATACAAGGAGCTGAGTCCCCATGTAGTCCCGTAACTGTTCCTGCTAATCGAATGTCATTGTGTTCCTGCATGGTGGTATACCTGACATAGAGGGAAATGGGCACCACAGTGTTGAGGACGATGACGTAGGACCAGAAGGAGTAGAAGGACGATAGAGGAATATCAACGCCTGGTTGACGGGGAAGAAACGCTGTGAAGGTCGAGCCCTCCTTCACCTCCCAGATGGTGTGGCCTACCGTCAAAATGGCACAGATCGTTGCCAGGAAACCAAAGATCTAATGAAACGGAGAGTCATGTTTCTCGTTGCTCAAAGAAGAAAACTGGAAGCATTAATCAGCTAAAAGAAAACATAGATTGATCAATAATCATTTTCTCTTGCTAAACTGCAAGTCTTGAATTTTTCTTTTTTTTACTTGTATTCGTTTTTTTTTTATTGCGCGAGCTTATACTCACACACAACACCAGGATGTTCATCAGCTGATCAATGCTGGTCCTTTTAAATGTGGTTCTCCCGCTGTTCTGCATGAGCTTGGTGTCCGGACCTGAGAAAACAATCACAGTCAAACACCGGGACAGTTCTTCCAGTTACTAAAAACTGAGAAAAAACTCCTATTCCCTATTTATATTGTGAAGTATGCATGTGTAGATTAGGCAGATGTATTTAGATTTGCTCTAACTGATCTTGTCTGTTTGGTTGTTTTATTAAGTGCCAAAGTGATTTTGGCACTTCACATTATAAAATAATGAAATATATAATTGAGAAACGATAAAATGCATTGTTTACCTGATAATTAGCATAGTAATTTGAACTGATGAATCTTTTTATTCTGAAAACTCACATAGGCTGAAAGGCCACTCAGGAAGGAAGAAGCCATAACTAAAAAAGCAACCTAAAAAGCCAGGTTACAGCTTGCAATCAGGGACAAAGACCTTTCGTTCTGGAGACATGTCCTGTGGTCTGATAAAACTGAAATTCAACTGTTTCGCAATAATAACCATTGCCTTGGTTGGATGAAAAAGGGGGAAAGCTTGCGAATCTGAGAACAAGGTGAAGTACGGGGGTGGCTGCATCATGTTGTGGGGTGCTTTGCTGCAGGAGGAACCGGTGTACTTCACAGAACAGATCATCATGAGCCAAACATTTTAAAAAGCAAATTTTTCTGCCAAATGCAGAGGAAATGTAGGCAAACGTCCCTGCATTTGAAATAAAATCTGGTATTTAAGAAATTTTGGTGATCCTAAGTGACCTAAAACAGAAAATAAACAAAAACAAAACATTTTTTTATTTTTTTCTGAATCATTTTTGTAGAATTTATTATGTCACCCTGTCTACTGAATCACTCATTAGAACAACTAAAACATACCTCTTCATACCAATCTAACCAGCAGCCGCTCTGGCTGTAGGCCAGACTCCTACCTCCAAAGATGACCAAACCGAAGGACCACTCGGTGTTCCTCACGGTACATCCTCTAAGCAGTATCTTATCGTTGTCCAGCCCGTATTGACGTCCATTCACAGTCAGGATCCCTTTGAACTTGTCCAAGTGGTTGTTTGGAGCTTCACATCGAACTTCACCTGAAACATTGAGATATTGCTGAAACCAGATGTTTCCATACGCCGTATAAAATGAAACAAACCTTTTTATTTCACTGTCTGACATTAAATCCGACTAAACTGTTCTTGTTTTAGAGATTTTTTATTTTTATTTTACATACATTTGTTACTATTTGGAAGAATTGTCCTTTAAACTGTGTGTACTTCTCAATAGTTTGCTGGAATTTTGGCCCATTCCTCCTGACAGAACTGGCGTAACTGGGTCAGGTTTGCAGGCCGCATTGCTCACACACCTTTTCACCATATGGGATTTGAGCTTTGTGATGCATGCTTAGGTTCCTTGTTGGTTTTGAAGAATTTGTGCTAATTTCTAAGTTTTAATTTCATCGCTGATTTTTTTCAGCTATTGCTTTAGTATTTCCACAAAATGTTCTTTCTGTGTGATGCCATTTGTTTTGAGAGCACCAGTCGCCTTTTGCAGCAAAATACCCCCCAAAAAGATGCTCAGAACCTCCTTACTTCATAGTAGGAATGTTATTTTCCAGGCTTGCAGGTTTCCCACTTATTCCTTCAAATTATGGTCAAACACTTCAGGTGTTGTTTCTTCAGACTGCAGGACATGTCCCTGAGTGTATTAGCAGACTGTATTCTGTTTCTTTAAGTTATTTTTGGAGTAATGGCTTCTTCCTCTCTGAGTGGCTTTTCAGCCTCCTACCAGCTTCCGCCAGAATCTTCAGAAGGTCTTTAGCTTTTGTTTTAGGTTAGATTCACACATTTCACACTAAATCATGCTCATCTCTGGGACATTGAACCCATCTCCTTCCTGATGGCTGGACATTCCCACGCTGTTAGGTTTTGGTTTGTTTTCTTATCATCTCCCTGATGTTTATTATGTTCCTTTCAGTCTTGCCATCATCTGTTCATTTCTCTGTGTTCATTAAAGTCTTTTAGGTGTTGCCATGTTATTCTGTTGTTTTGGTTTCTTGGTTTATTCTGGTGTTCTGTTCCCTATGTATTCTAGTTTATTCCAGTTAGGTTAGTATTTATTTTTTCCCCTGGTTAAATGATTCTTCGTGTTTTAGTTCAGCTCCTCTGTGTTAATTAGTCTCCCTCAGTCTGCCTGGGTATCTTCTGCCTCAGCTGCTCCACATAATCTCCTGATTAACACACCAGCATCCCATGTCATTTCCCACACTTCCCTCAGCTTTTAAGTTCACCGTATCTCTTCGCTGGATCCTCCCATTATTCTCCTTTATCATGACTGGCTCTCCCGTGGTGTACTGCCTGTTTCTTCATCCATGATCCATGTCCTGTTGTCCTGCTGTAAGTTTTTCCATTTTATCATTAAATTCTTCTTCTCGCTATTCTGCTTCCACATTCCTGTCTTAGGTCCAGCTCCAAACCAACAAATCACAACAGTTTATAGTTGTGTATAATTAGGATTGCACCTTCAGGCATCTGCAACTTGTACCCAAGGATGAATCAGATTTTTGAAGGTCAAACATTTAGTAAATTAGAAATCATTTTGGTAATCCAAACTAAAACAGGAAAAGCTTTGTCTAATTTAAAGTCAGTTAGAAAACCACAGTTTTTCCTAATATAGTGTATGTAAATATCTGGTTTCAACTGAAGATATTGAAAGTTATATCAAAGCCAAAGATTCAAGGTTATCAAAAAATCCCAGCTTGTTTAGGTGAACTTGTTACCTTGAAAGGCAGAAAGAGCTTCAATGTTGTCCCCCATCTCTCCAGTGACAGTCAGGCCCTGTTTCACCTTCAGATTGGTTTCACTGGTGGACACCAAGAAGACGTCAGAAAGGATGCAGCGGATGGAAAATCCAACCACATGGTCACACAAAGTAGGATCTGCACAGTATGGCGCACTCACCCGTCTAACTCAGCGGTTTCCACATAGATCAGATTGAGAGGTTCACTGCTGGACAGAAGCAGGAGGTCCGCCTGAAAGGATCGAAGGTTCAGTGTGGAAAACTCAGAGCTCAGGGGTTTGCTAAAGATGAAGATCAGTTGTGGTTGTAGAAAAAATGACTTAGGTAGTCATTAGTTTTCCATAAACAAATGATAAATCTTTAAGAAGCCCATTCTTACTGTGACAAACTGGTTGCTCTCCAGTTTGACTATATCTCCAACTTGGACGTTCATCCATTTTTCTTCTCTCAGTCTGTGAAGGAACACAGAACATCTGAACATCTGCCTTGATAATGAGCACAGAGGTTGCGTTCATTAACTGTTTGTATGTACAGATAATAAAACCTTTGATGCAGTAACTCACTCTCCGTTTATGAGGACTTTCACCATGCGGTTGTTCACTTGCTTGTCTTGTTTGTGTCTCTTCTGCTCATTTCACATAAAAACAAAAAGGAAAATATTGTTTTCTCATGTTTGAGTTCAGTTTCCTGTCAGTAAAGTTGATTTTTTGCCCTTACTATGTCATCGTTAGCATCTTTGACCCCCGTTACAGTGAGCACTATGGCCAGAGGCACGGCCGTTGTGAACCAGGAGACAGAAGAGATTTGTGGGATTAGCTGTCAATCCACAAAAAAAAAAAAAAAACAATTACTGTAACATTTGCAAAAAGGCCAAAAACATAGTCAGAAATATATTTATATTTCAATTTTAAAACCACAAAATAATGTTAACAGGAGATGTTAAATTGAAAATATGATTAAAACGGTCTACCTGAAGGATGAGGAGGAAGAGGAAGTAGGCGTTGGCCAGCCGGCTGAACTGCTCGAAGAGGTTCAGAGGCAGGAAGGTGAAAATGTTGTATTTGGAGCTCTTGATGGCATTTTTCTGAGGAAGAGAAATGATAAAAAAAGTTGTTTAAAGTATTAATGTAAAAGTAGTTAATTAAATATGTCGCTGGCATCCCATGATGCATGTCTAAAATATCACAAGGCAGCTGGTATAAAAAACCCTCCAAATTTCCTTCTCTTTATATTTTAATTGCTGTTCTGACCATCTGTGAACCAAAGTGAACATCATGCATTCCTGGTTATATTTTTACTTTTACTTCAAGAAAAAGTAACTGTTTCTGCTGTATATAAGGTTCCTTTCCTGGAAGGCTGTATTTCCTTTGTGCAAAACATGTCCTCTAAAAATAATGACATTTTAGACTAATCCTTTCAAAGAACATTCCTGGTCTTCGTCTGTGTTCTCTCTGGCAACTTCAGTCTGATCCTCATTTGTTCCTTAGAGAACCAAGGTTTCCTCCTGGCATACCTGGCTTTAAACTGGTTCAGTCGCTTTCTGACTGACATTACGGTGTTTTTTCAGTTTTGTATTTATCTGTCTTCATAGAGAAGGACAACCTTTATTAAAAGCTCACCAAGATTACATGAACTCTGTTTGTTTTATGATTTTATTTCATTAATTACATGTTTGGCACAACCAGGACAAAGTCCACCAGCTCTTATAACACATGTACAAACACATGTGCACATGCACATACATGAGCAATAAGGCACAGGGACCAAAACCACTAAAATGTGAAATCATTAAATGTTGTTTTTCATTAAATGCGATTGACCCTATTATTCCACTACTGGTTTAGAGCGATGCTCCATTAAGCAGATAAAGAAAGAAAGTTACTGGGATTTAATGAGCTAAAAATAATCAACAAGTTAAAATCAGCATAAGTTACTGTTTTTTTTTTTTATATACTTTAGCTCATTTGACCAAATATTGTGTCACTGCTCAGGAGATATGTTTCTTCTTATGTATAAAATATTGAATTTATGTCTTTTTTAACATAGTTAACCAAAATATTGCCCAACTTGCCTGACTTCACCCTATTTATGAAGGCCATAGTACATATAAACACTGTGACAGTATCATGATACTGTATCATTTATAACATTGGTCAATCACAGCAATGCAATCAAATATTTATCACTTTCCACCTCCAGCAACAACACAAACAATGAGTGTTGCAATAGAAAGGATCCCATGTACAGCGTGAACTTACAGCGTACTGCTGGGACAGGTTGAAAGCTCGGTCATTCGCCCGCAGGAGCCTCTCCTCCTCTGTGAAAAGTTAAAGCGATGAGAGCAAAGAAACGGTTGTAAAATGTGTCGTTTAAAGTTTGTCTGGATCAGAACTCACCTTTCTTCCTCTCCCCTCCACACAACTTTCTAAAGAACGACACGACTGATCCCATCCTTAGCTGAGCTCTTCCATTTTTCACACTGGAATCGTGAGGACCTGTAAAGTGAGGCGGTGCAGATGAGTAAAGAAGACTTTCTTTTGAATTAGGAGGTTAAACATACGGCCAACTGAAAAAGGAAGCCGTGGTGAAAACTGATGTAAAATTCCTGGGAATGTCCCAATTTGTCACCTTTGGTAAAAACATGAGAAAGTCTTAAAATAAATCATCTTTTATTGGTGCAGTAGGATCTCACGCTGAGAAATGTAATGAAATCCAATCTTTTGACACATTCATTGAGAGGAGAAAATGTCCCATGTTAAAAAATATTGTTTGCAACAAATTCCCCGGGTACAGTTACCGGTACCCCAGCTGTCCGGGGTACCAGTACCAGCAGTCTTGGCAACCCGTTTTCTCAGGCTCCTAAAACATCTGAAAAGGTGGTAGCATCCAGAGAGAAGGAGCTCTGACCATTCCTCTGTGCAAAGTCTAGATGGTCCAGAATCCTGGATCCTCTCTGATGCCCTCATCTCTTCATCTCAGCCCACAGGTGTACAACATTCAGGTCGAAGCCTGAGATGGTCATTAAGGAAGGTTGATTTCTGTCTGCTGAATTGGTTCTGTGTTGAGTCGGTCAGATGTTTTGGATCATTATCCTGCTGAATGATCCAATGAGTTTTCTGGTATAGGTCACTGTTGCTTTTCTTTTAAATTTAAAATGTCCTGGCTGTTGGGGAGCGGTGCGTAAAGGGGAAGTGGTGCACCATCTACGGTGGCAAAACGCATCTAATGGATTGTAAGGGGGACCCTAAGATACCCCTCTTTCTTGCACATCTCTAACAGAGTGTTTTGAAGATTTTCTCACTTCCGTTGCGCGGTGACGAAATGAATACAGATCCTGCTCCAGCCTTCTCTTACACTTCATTTTTTTGATTGTACACAAGAGAAGGTTTAGGTTAGTGGGTATTTTTCTTGAAAGTATTTTCTAACCTACGAAGATGTTCACAGATCTACCATAACTTGAATGAGATATTTTCCTGTTTTTCCTGTTTTGAAGAGTGACTAACTGAAATCGTCTTCAGTGTCACATTACTCCGGCTTCCTCCCACAGTCCAAAGACATGCCTGTTAGGTTAATTGGTCACTCTAAAATTGCCCTTAGGTGTATGAATGAGTGTGTGCATGGTTGTTTGTGTGTTGCCCTGCGATGGACTGGCGACCTGTCCAGGGTGTACCCCGCCTCCCGCCCATAGACTGCTGGAGATAGGCACCAGCTCCCCCACGACCCACTATGGAATAAGTAGAAAATGACTGACTGACTGTCACATTTTTTACCCCAGGAAACCAGAAAGATGGATCACTCATTGAAAGTTCCTCAACACCAATCAACTATAAAAAGTCAAAAGAATGCTTCAGTTATATTTATTCTAAACCAGAGGTGTCCAAACTTGCCAGGCTGAAAGTACTCATGGGCCAAAAAAATCAGATTTGTTTTTAGTTAAAAACACCAAATGTGTCATAGCAAGAAAGGTTAATAGATTCTTAAATATTTGGGGATTAAAAAGCTTGTGGCTGAGCATCAAAAACCAAATATGGGTCGCTCTTTCTTCAAAAACGCTTGCTGTATTCAGCCAAGTTTAATGGATGGGTCTGTGCAAGTCTGCTTATGAGTAAAAGTTGCAACATGTTGGTGATCATTTTTAAAATTCAACTGAAAGCAAAAGGCTTGGTGAATAAAAGATTTGTGTTGAATCTAAACTTTTAAAGGTGTAACCCTAGCCACACGTTGGACACCCCTATTTTAAAACACATTATTTGGAAATCTCATTATTTTCTCGCTGGTGATTTTGTTAAAAATCATTTCTCTTTAATAAAGAAAATTTTTATCTATTTTAATAAAGTTAATCAAATTAAAAAGCCGGATTTTTGAAAAAGTTTCAGTTAAATTAAATTATGCTGCTAAAATAAAATGTGAATTTGCTTTAAGGCAGTTTAAACATCTTACCAGTGGCACCAATAAACAGTAGACTAAATTAGATTTAAAACACACTTTCTGTGCCCTCCTTCATATGGCTGCTGTTATAAGAGGCTGAGAAATAGGGTTTATTGGTGGGCCTGGAATATAATGCTGTTTCTGTGCATTTCAAGGGCCAAAATGTCAGTCATGTAGTCTCATGTGAGGCATTTTTAGATACTGGAAAGTCCTTCAGAGTTGTTGCACAGCTGTAAAAGTCTTCAGCCGCTCCCTTCCTGACTGTGTAACAATGATATCGACAGAGATAACAGCCAGATCTGCAGGTAGTTATTTATCAAACACTCTGATCTGTATTTTATCTTCCAGTTTGATAAAATATGAATTTAAAATAGATTTTAGTTCTTCCAATCAGGGAACAGCTTCTGAAATGGATCAGGAAGTACATCTATAATAAAATTCAGAATAGGAGACTTGCGTCTGATCAAGGAAACGTGGTCCAGAACCAGAAAGCAGACGCTTCTAGTATTCAAACATCTTCTGCAATTATGATAAAGCCTGATGATATCCAAAGGAGCATGTTCAAAATGTGTACTAGTTTATGGTGTTGATCCAACATGTCCTGGACTCCAAACACAGCTGTGGCAACTTAAATCGGATGTAAATCCGTCACATACCTGCAAGGAACAGAAAGGTCAGGTTGAACAAACATGGACGTAGTCAAATCAAACAAAGACAGGGAGATCTTACAGGTTCTGGTGTCTGTCTGCTTGCGTCTTAGATGAAGGCAATCCCAGCCCGTTCGAATCCGGTAAGGATGGCCAAGCACCAGTCCAGAATCAGATTCAGAGCAGGGATTAGAAACCAAGGAGGTCCACGAGGTAAGGGGTCAGATAAGCTTGTGATCCATACAGGAAGACCCGTTATGGCTCGGGCCCTGAGCAAAGAGTGGACTGATCTTTGGATCTGGATGGTGAGTCAGTAGGTACACATGCTGTAAAACTACAATAAATGAGCATGCAGCCAATCGGAGACAACCTTACAAGTATGGTCTGCACAGCCAGGTGTGTAACAAACACACTTTGTGATGTGTGTTCAGACTCTCAGCGCTGAACTGGGCTGTTTTCTGGTTCATTATGAAACATGATCCACTATCTGAGCCTCTGACGGGTTCTGGGTCCCGGTGCTTAACTAGAACAATTTAAATTTAAAGGAACCAGTAAGGTCTACTTCCTCCGCAGGAGAAATCACTGATGTCAGGTGTTCAAGCTTTGTGACAAGTAAAACCAATAATCCCTCAGCATGCCTAATTATGATAAAATATGCCATTCATGTGACAAACGGTAGAACGATTGTAAGTCAAACTGGTTCAGATACTGGTTCTAAAAGCAGCCAAAATATACTTACCAGTTTATATAAAAAACATTCTAACTATAGAAGAATAGTACGTTATTATAATGTAAATGTTAGAAATAAAGTATGCAGGTAATACTAATAATAAGTATATGCAGATACTTATTATTCCTTTGTGCTTGGAGTCTTAGTTTATTCTGGTGTTCTATTCCCTCTCTATTCTAGTTTAGGTTAGTACTGGTTTTTTTAAACTCGTAAATAATATCTTGAACAGATGAACGTGGCATCTCCAGGCATCTGGACATTTGGAGGTCCTCAATTCTCTTCCTGATATCTTGGCAGATATTTTTATGATGTCACACAAGGAAGCTGCGTGTTTGTTTGAGGTGTTGCCTTAAAATACATCCACAGACGTGACTCTGTTTAACCCAAATGATGTGAATCATCAGAACTTTAAAAGGCCATGGCATCATCATCTGAGCTTTCTCAAGTTGTTTAAAAGGGCAACAATTTTGGCGTATTTGAACTTTTAAACATGAAGAAAGAAACAAAATAATCCCCACATAGAGCTAAAAGATAATTTGAAAGTCTTAAATATCTGTAAATCTAGCTTAGCTTGAGTAATAATAAACTCATACTTTGATTCAAGGAGCAGCTTCATGTTGTTCTTGTCTTGGTGGTCGTGTCCTCATCTGATAGAAAATGAGTAATTGTGTCAAGGAATAGACTGAACCCTGGGCCTTTTGGGTGTACATTAATTGTTTAATGGGAAACGAAAAAAATCAGGTAGGATTAATAATAAGATTATTTATTTAATGGTTAAATATGAGGCTGATTTACCAATTACAATATCTGCGCTGCAGAACAGAATATCCTCAAACTATCATGAAGGACTGAATTTATTTAAATCATTTTAAAAGTGAAACTCCTTATATACATAGAAGTATTAAACAATAAGTGAGGGCATATCACAAGTTTGTTTTCTGTTAATTATAATGGTTTATTGTGTACAGCTGGTGAACACCCAAAGATCAAGTTTTATGAAAATTGTTACACTACATAAGACCAATAAAGAAAAGGAAGTTATGGCCACGTTGGGTGTTCCCAAATATGGAGAAGAATGCTGACTGGACATTTTTCCAGCAGACAGTCACACTCTCCATGATGAGGGTTGGCCACAAAAGGTCACAGAGAGCCATTTCCAAGCATTTTTCAGGAGAAAGTTGAGTGGGAGGAAAAACTGTGGTGAAAAAATATGCATATATGAATTTCACTATTTCTGAAATGAAAAACCTTTACAATGATATTCAAATTATTTGAAATGCACTTTTATGGTTAGTTCTCATTTTAAAAACTGGGAAATTTGACTGAACTGGCATTGGACGTAAATTGGACCTATTTTGTTTGTAAAGTGCTACGAGATGATATATGTTGTTAATTGGCCCTGTATGATTACACTAAATGCAATGTGAAAATGCACACTGAGTTGTCTGTAAAGACAAATATCCCCGTGATAAAATAAAATAAAAGACATTTACTTAAACGTCTTAAATACTTTATACAAAAATCTGTAATCTTACATGGTGAGACAAATATTAAGAGAAGTGGCAAACAGTTATACAATGTGCTTAATGAGTACTGCTGTGACTTTTGGGGTTCAAAAGTTACAAAAATATGCAATAATTAAAAAAACAAAACCAGTAAATGCTTAAATTGGCACGAGGAAAGTGTTTCTGGAAAACATTTGCTCTCATAAACAAATACATTGAATTATTCAGGGACTGTAAGAAAAGAAGCTGAATCTGTGGTTTCTAAGGAAGAACAATACACTAACAGTTTTTATCCCTTTAAAAGCGGCTGTCAGTCGAAGAAACAATCAGGAAAATCACTTTTGTCTACAGAAAATATAAAGAAACATTTAAGACTAGATAAAAAACAAGGGATCTGATACTCAACATGGCGGGGTCCCATAAAAACCCAGCTTACAAATAATTACTAGAATAAAAAATACAAAATAATAAGGACGTTCGCCTGGAAAACTCATTTAACATCAATCCAGGGTAAAAAGATGCAATTAATTATTTTAAAAGGAAAATAAATTAGAGAAAAACCCACAAAATGATAAATCTTGTTTTTTCTTAATTAAGGCCCCTAATATGAAGAGCAGAAGGGAAAACAAGAGGAGGGAAATGTAAACTTGTGTCCTAATGTTCAGAAGATATCAGTTTCAGTGTAAGTTACCCCAACTCAAGTCCTGTCGTGCAATTCATTGTGTAACAAGACTGCAGCTCGTTCAGGCCGGTCACTGTGCAAAAAAGTGTCAAAACACAACAAAATAGAGTCAAAAAATGCATCATTTCCCAGCAGACTGCACATCAAATCCCAGTCTTTAGAAAGGAAATAAATAGATAAAAAAAATAAATAAAATGGCTGCAGCGTACAGGAAACACAAGGCCACACAGGCCTAAAACTGATAACAGAGATTTAAATAAAAATGGCCAAACAGGACGAACACAGAACATTAAACTTCAAGAAGCTTTGAGATAAATTCTAATGTTTTAAGATTTAATTTAAGATTTAAAAATGAAGATTAAAAACATCTTTTCATGGAAAGGCACACATTTACCTGCACAAACTGTAAGAAAATAAAAGTTGTGGTCATACTTTGTAGTTTTACTAAAATACGTGACATGATCGAGTGCGATGCAGACAACCCAGCATCAAGGTATTGGAAACAGGGATGGAGCTACAGTCACAGGCCTGAAACTGATGAACACACACATTCACAGCCTGCAGAGTGTAACCATTTGGCCACACTTTGAGAGAGGGGTTGGGGTGGTGTGGGGTTTTTATTGCACAAGAACACTTGGCATGGGGCAGATAGATTCTTATTGGCATGGGGTGGAAGGGTCCTGGGTGGAGGGGTCCTGGGTGGACGGGTTCTTATTGGCGTGGGATGGAGGGGTTCTGGGTGGGCGGGTTCTTATTGCCGTGGGATGGAGGGGTTCTGGGTGGGCGGGTTCTTATTGCCGTGGGTTGGACGGGTTCCTATTGGCATGGGGTGGAGGGGTCCTGGGTGGACGGGGTTTGGGTGGACGGGTTCTTATTGGCGTGGGATGGAGGGGTTCTGGGTGGGCGGGTTCTTATTGGCATGGGGTGGAGGGGTCCTGGGTGGACGGGGTCTGGGTGGACGGGTTCTTATTGCCGTGGGTTGGACGGGTTCCTATTGGCGTGGGGTGGAGGGGTCCTGGGTGGACGGGTTCTGGGTGGACGGGTTCTTATTGGCGTGGGATGGAGGGGTTCTGGGTGGGCGGGTTCTTATTGGCGTGGGATGGAGGGGTTCTGGGTGGGCGGGTTCTTATTGCCGTGGGTTGGACGGGTTCCTATTGGCATGGGGTGGAGGGGTCCTGGGTGGACGGGGTTTGGGTGGACGGGTTCTTATTGCCGTGGGTTGGACGGGTTCCTATTGGCGTGGGGTGGAGGGGTCCTGGGTGGACGGGTTCTGGGTGGACGGGTTCCTATTGGCATGGGGTGGAGGGGTCCTGGGTGGACGGGTTCTTATTGCCGTGGGTTGGACGGGTTCCTATTGGCATGGGGTGGAGGGGTCCTGGGTGGACGGGGTCTGGGTGGACGGGTTCTTATTGGCGTGGGATGGAGGGGTTCTGCGTGGGCGGGTTCTTATTGCCGTGGGTTGGACGGGTTCCTATTGGCGTGGGGTGGAGGGGTCCTGGGTGGACGGGTTCTGGGTGGACGGGTTCTTATTGGCGTGGGATGGAGGGGTTCTGGGTGGGCGGGTTCTTATTGCCGTGGGTTGGACAGGTTCCTATTGGCGTGGGGTGGAGGGGTCCTGGGTGGACGGGTTCTTATTCGACCCTTTGACTCTCTCAGGTTGTAGACGTGGGTTAAAAAGGTTTTTACATGTGAAGTTGATGAACATTTAAAGCTGGTGAGGTTGTCCACAACCAAGCCAAGACAGGTCAAAGGTCAAAGGAGTCCCACTGGCATAACGAGGAATAAGGAAACCCTCCATGTCCCTCTTTCTGCATCCTCATCTTCCCTCCTCTGCCGACCGAGTCTCTGACTTCAGGCGAACGAACTCCTTCGCCACGTCGTCGTTGGAGCGCTGGGAGAGGATCCGCATGGCCGTGAGGCCCGTGTCGTCCATGTAGATACGCTGCCCCAGAGGGCACCAGCAGGCACAGTTGCCCCTCTCCACGATGTCCCTCAGCTGCACCACAGCCAGGCCCACGACCCGGTCGGCACGGCCGAAGCAGTAGTCTTTGACGCAGGCTTGCACCTCATAGCACTCGAAGCCGTCCTGGTTACCCAGAACGCTGCAGAGGGAGAACAGAACATGCTGTTATCAGCTTCTATCCTGGTTTTATCATGAAGGTTGTGGTTACGTTTGGATTTCTGTCAACTGTATTTCTACTTTTATTTGTATTTTTTCTAAATCGCCCCATAAAGTTCTCTTAGGTGGGAATTAAACAGTTTCGCAGCCTGGCAATTCAAAAAGTGAAACTAACATTATATGGATTTATTACACAGTGTTCATGTTGTATGATTATGACTCACAGCTGAGAAAATCCCAAAAGTCTAATTATCAGAAAATGTAAGGATTACACAAACCACCGAAATGCTGAATCCATGAAAGTGTAGTGGAAGGAAAAAATGTGGCGAGCAAGTTTCACTTTTTGAATTGAATTATTAAAATGAATAAAATATTCAATGATATTCTAATTTCCAGAAATTCTCCTATTAATTTAGTTATGACAATTATGTTAAGTTAGATTTCAGGATTATGTTAAGGTAGCTTGATGCAGTAATTAATGCAAAAGGAGCACAGATCAACCACTGAGAGCATGTACAGTACACGGAGATACTTGTCAGTGGGCCCACATTTTGGTCTGATGTAATATTGTAATTTCAGAGAAACTGATTTTAGGGTTTTCTTATTGGCAGTAAGCCGTAATCATTAATTAACATAAATATAAGCTTGTATTATGTCACTCTGTGTTCAATGAACCTACATGAGTTTTAGTTTAGAACACCTTCTCCCATTAAGCTTGAAAAAAAAAAAAAGGCTTCTATTTTACAACCCTACTCCTCAGTCCAGACATGTAAAGACTGCAGAAGATTGTCGTCCCATGCAGAACATAACCAGAACAATGTTGGAAATTCCTGCAGCCCCTTCAGTGTTGCCATCGGCCTACTGGAGGTCACCCTGACCACTTTCTGTGTGGTCTTCCTATCAGTTTAAAAAAAAAAATGTCTCCAAACGTTCTCCAAATAGTGCTGACTTTCTTTACTGTGCCATTTGTGCCAGCGGTGATCAGGAGGGAGGCGGGCTACGGCATGGACAGAACGCCAGTCCATCCCAGACATCACAGACAGACAACCATCCACACACACCCATACCTGAGGACAACTAAGGGAGGCCAATTATCTTAATAGTCATCGTTTTGGACAATGGGAGGAAGCCGGAGTACCCAGAAAGTACCCAAACATACAAACTCCTTGCAGAAAGACCCCTAGCTGGGATTCAAACCCAGGACCTTCTTGGTGCAAGGCAACAGTGCTACCAACTGCAAACTAGCTAAATGGTGGGAATAAGCATATGTACCAGGAGAGCTAAAAGTTTATTGCAGATTCGTCATATTCACTGTAGCTGATGGCAGGTTTGAAACCGAGCGTTAGTTTAAGGGTGTGTATATTTATGCAGCCAGTTTATAGCAGGTTTTTTAATGTGTTGTATTTTTTCCCAGTAAATCTATTAGTTTTTTATTTAAATTGTACAAAAATATCACGATAAATCTGGATAAAGTCCTAATGAGTTTAAAGTGAGAAACAAAAAGAGTTTAAATGAAATCCTGACTTTTTTAACTTACAAGTGAAAGGTTTCGTTGTATTTGGGAGACCAGCTGTTGTTCTTGGATTTGGTCTGAAATTTGCGTTTCCTGTCGCTGAGGTGAGGCCCGATCATGGTGACCTCTACAAACGGTCTGAACATGCCGGATGTTTGCCATTTCAAATCGCTGGCTCCTATGACTGGAAACAGAAATATGTTAGTGGATGCATCAAAATGCTTCGGTTTTATTTCATTTATGGGTAAAACTAACCTTTCAGTGTCACTTTCCGCTCTTCGCTCTTCGGATGAGTGTAGAGCTCAATCTGCAGGGACACCTCTCCGATAGGTTTGTCCACACCTGAGCCTGGTTTTACACACAGCCACAAACAAAACATACATTAGATCCCATGGAAGCAAATAAAAACACTTAATATTCAGAGACATGCCACAGAAATTGAGGGAGAGAGATTATCTAATAGTTTCGCAAAACAAAAGAAAAATGTTCAAACGAAGAGGAAATGATAAAGGACAGAGGGACTGATGGTGATGTCAAGGAGACCTACCCCTGCTGGGCTGGATTTTTTCATTAGGAGTTAACCTAATACCCTTTCCGCTGTGCACTGGCACAGAGGCAGCACAGGAGATAAAACAAGACAGCAACAGCATGTAAACAATTTAAGCAACAAAGTGCAGAATGTAAAGAAGGCAAAAATAAGAAGGAGTCCTAAAAACATCTCTGACCCTGAACGCAGCATCATCTCCTGCCCCACATCGGGAAGCAGTCTAACATTTCTACTTCCTAAAGGGGACATTAGACCGCGTTTGGAGCTACCTTGTGAATGTTGCGTGGTCACAAAGGTCTTGATGAGCGTGTCGGTCGTCTGGGTGTAGAGAGACAGAGCATGACGGAGAGAGGAAAGCTCAGCACTCTTCTCCAGGAAAGCCTTCTTCAACCCATTTCCTCCTGCATGAAAGTATTGCTGCAAAGACAACAGAGAAGAGATGGTGGACAAATGTCCAGAGGACTCACTCTTGTGCTTTTATAACATGTATGAGGCCTGAAGGATTAGATGGATCTAGAAACAAACAACATCTTTAAAGTGAAGTTAATTATATCAAAGACTCAGTAAAAACCAGTAAAACTGCTCAAATGTCAAGGAAATGTATTTCTCTGTTTGAACTGATATCAACAACACATTTTTAAGCCAATTTCTCTGCAGTTCAGACTAAACTCTGGGATGTTTATTTTCTCACAAACTTTCCATTTCAAGCCCAAACATTTCTTCAATTTGACCATTTCCAGTCTTTTTATACCCACTTTCTTCTAACTACAGACCAGTGTCCACATATTTTCTTTATGAATTTGCTATATAATACAGATATCCTTATTTTGTTACTGATGTTGAGCTGTCAGGCAGTGTTGACCCAAACCATGATACCACCCCAACCCAGTGTAGGAATCCCGACAGACTGCCAGTGGGCTGGAGCTTCAGAAAGAAAAGTGTTTCATATCCACAATTCTTTCTTTTTTTAAGAATCAAATGTGTGAAAAAACACTTTTTAAAGAACACACAATATAAAAAATATGCCTGTATGACAAGAAATAATTGCTAATGATGTATCTGAATGGCTACCACTGTCATTGCGTTCTTTATGTTTAAACTCTTTCATGGCACCGACATAAAATCAGAGAAATCTTTGCCCATTTCTGCTGTTTCTTTCCTCATTTTAACGTCTCACTTTCGCTCCAGAAAGCTGCTAGTGATTAGTCTACAAGGCTCATTTGAACTGTGAATGAGATCAATTCTAGAAACATTGTGAACTCAACACTGTTTCCACTATTTTCTTTAACATAAATCATATGTATATCTATAATAGAGTTAAAAACTGATAATAAAAGATAATAATAAAAAATAATTTTCAAAAGTTAAAAACAGTCTCTTTATGTGTTAAAATGTTCAGAGAAGGAAGAATTGTTTAATGTTCCATTCGGGTAAATTAAGCAGGAAACAAACTAGAGCCACACAGTGTCATAATCTGACTAGACAACATGAGGGAATCTTTCACTCAGACTTGCTGAGAATAACTTTTTTCCATCTCTGAACTCGACAGCACTCGGCTGGTTAATGGTATCAAGGTTTACAAATGTTTTAAAAGAATTTACAGTTTGGTACAAAAACCAGTGAATAAAAACCAGTCAATGTTTTCTTCATACCATCACTATGGTGTCAAGTTCTTTTATAAACTGCCAGAGGAAGTGCCAGTGGAGTAACGCAGGATTGCCTCTCCCCTACTTGTTGCTGCGCACTGCCAAGTTAGAAGAAAAACTAACTTGACAGGAAATATCAATACTTCCACTGTCCAAACCCACTCCTCCGTGCAGGGTCGCAGGAGGGCTGGTGTCCACGCATGCAGGGAGAACAGGCAAACACTGCAGAAAGACCCCAGGTCGGGATTCAAACCAGGGACCTTCTTGCTGCAAGGCAGTAGTGCTAACTGCCAGGCCAACTGTCTGGAAATATCTCCAGTCCAACCTCAGTCATTCATGGCGGGCTTAGTGGTCCACACCTACTTTGCATCTGATAACCATGACGCCCTTCCACAAACAGGTGTGAAGATTTTTAAGTGTAAATAATAATAATAAGACCCACTAATTGGATTATTTTATTACCAAATCACCTGATAATCCTACATGTTCAAACCACTTTTTGGCAACTTTGCAATACTTGATTACTTCCCCAATAACTCGGATATATTGTTTAGTGTATTATTTGAATGTGGCTTTTTGCATTTTATGTGATATTTGCACCTAAAAAGGAATTAATCTTCAACCACTGCTCTAACTTTCCAGGCTGCTGAACAGGTTGGTCTGAGCTAATTAGACCGAATTAACTGACATCCTTATGGAGCAAAACATTTTGGACTCACCTTGATAGTATCCAGAGCCACATCCATGACAGCACACTGTCTGGGAGTCAGGCTTTTAGCGTCCCCTGCCATGTGATCCTAAACAAGCAAAACAATGAGTTAGATTAGATGAATTCACAGAAAATCAACGCTTTCTGGTCTATTTTTCCAAGCTGAGGAAAATTAATCCCTTTTTAATAAACAAACTAAAACATAAAGAGATGATATGATACCTTGAGTTTAGAAAGATGTCCCAGTTCTTTAGCAGCAGAAAGGATCTGTGCTCCCTTCAGAAAAAAGAAAAGGTTTTATCAGTTTCTGTGGCTTTCAGAGTCACTTTTCAGAGAAGGAAAGACACAGCAGACTGACAAAGGTGTCGTTCCCCTGCGGTAGGACGATGGTCTTCTCCAGGCTTGTCATTACGATCCTCCACAGCTCCTTGAGAACACGCTTCAGCACAGTTTTCTCACACACAGTGGCGAAAAGAGTCAACCTGCAAAAACAAGCGTTCACGCAGTTACAAACACTAACAGATGTGACGCGTTTACAAGGAATCCCAGTGAACCCACTTGTCATCCAGGAAGTCCATGAGTGGCCGCAGCATGTTGTCCGAGTCGGCCTCCACCTGGTTCTTGGTGTTTTCGTTGAGCGGCCCTTTTATCTGGTACAGCAGCGACGCCATCTGACGCATGCAGTCATTGATGCAGCTCTGGAAGCTGGAAGAGAAGAGAAATGAACCGTCGACTCAGATGGATGAGGAGAAACAGCTGATCGAGGTGGTGTGATGTTTGCGTACCTGTTCCCAAACGTACTGCTGAGGTCGTCCAGAACGTTGTTGAGTCTCACCTGCAGATCGTTCAGCAAGTCACTGGCCTCGGTGTCCATCTGTTGGAGAAACGAAGATTCAAGCTCAACTGATGTATTTAAAATGTGTTTTTAGAAAAAGAGACAGGAGGAGAAAACTGAAAAACTTTGGTATTTTCACTTGGACAGAGAACCTGGACACCGATAAATGCTGTGCATGAAAGAGTTTTGATTTCCTGCTGAAACATTTCAGCCAAAATACTTTAAAGCTCCTACAAGCTGCACTCCTTCAGCAGGACATCAGGAGGACTTCAGCTGTTATTATGGAATATCAATGAGCCCATAAGTCTATCATGATTTGAGAAAAAGTAAAACCAAGAGATGAAAGTCAGGTTTGTGATCTGTGCAACATGTTTTTTTACACCTGAAGATCCCGTTAGGAAGCATTCATAAATTCACTCCATAACCAACTCACACATACACCAGCACCATCTAAACAAACGCAGCCTGGAGGAGACCCATGTGCATGAAGCCCTGATGTGGCTCACTAAGTCAGTTCAACAGGTTTTGATTCATAGCCTGTCAGAACTGCAGAGCAGTATTGGTGGGCAGAAATACAACAAGTTTCAGCTATGCAGAGCAAAGAGAAGGCAACGTGGGAGGAAGGCCAGCAGGAATAGATTGTATTGTTAGGGTTTGTAGAGTACTGCCTGAATTTCTTCCTATTTTCAGGGCATGGTCTTACTGCGCCTTACAAAAATATTCGCTTTGCACATTTTGCACATTACAACCAAAGACTTCAATTTATTTAATTGGGGTTTTATGTGAAAGACAAGTTAACAGATGTGCAGAAGAGTAAAGTGGTATGAAGCAGTTGTTTTTTTTACAAAGAAAGTGTAGTAATGTGCATTTGCATTCAGGTCCCTTCTACTCTGTTCCCCAAAATAAAATCATATGCAACCAAATGTCTTTAGAAGTCAGCCTATTAGTAAATAGTGTGTAAATGAATCTTAGTATAAATGCAGCTGTTCTGTTTCTGGCCACAGAAGTTCGTTAGAGAACAGCGTCATGAACACCAAGGAACTCAACAGACAGGTCAGGGAGGAAGTTCTGGAGAAGTATAAAGCAGGGTTGGGTTCTACAACATCATAAGCTTTGTTCAATCCATCATCTGAACATGGAGAGGGTGGACCAACTGCAGACCTACCAAGACATGGATGTCCACCTAAACTGACAGACCTGACAGGGAGAGCATTAATCAGAGAAGCAGCCAAGTGGCCCGTAGTGACTTTGGAGGAGCTGCAGAGATCCAGAGCTCAGACAGAAGAAACTGTCAATGGCGCAACTATCAGTCATGCATTTCACAAACTGGTCTTTATGGAAGAGAGGCATAAGAGGTCCAGTTTGTAGTTTGCCAGAAGCTCTGTAGGGTACAGAGCAAACATTGGGGTAAGGTGATCTGGTCAGATAAAACAGCCAGAAAAAACCATCTCCACAGTGGAACTTGGTGGGAATGCTGGTCAGAGTTGATCGGAAGATGGAAGGAGCTAAATGCAGGACAATCCTGAAAGAAAAGCTGTAATTGGCTGCAGACGACTGGAGACTGGGGTGGAGGGTCACAATGACCCTGAACATACAACCAGAACTATAATGGATGGTTTAGATCCAAGCATATTCTTACATTAAAATGACCCAGTCAAAGTCTAGACCTAAGTCCAAAGGAGAATCTGTAGCAAGACTTGAAATCTGATGCTCTCCATCCAATCTGACTGAGCTGTTTTGAAAAGAAAAGTGATCAAAAACTCTCGATTTGCAGCTGCAGTGAAAGTTGGGTGCCAAAAATAAAAGCAAACCACAATTTTCATGTTTTTCTTTGTAAATAAATTAGAAAACCATGAATCTTTTTCTACACCTCAAAATAATTCACAACGTAAACGATACTGAATAAAATACTTTGAGGTTTGTGGGTGTAACATGACACAGATTGGAAACATGACTACTTCTGCAAGCTACTGTAAATTAATCTAATAATATGCATGTTACAGTGCACCAACAGTAACATGCATAAACTCACCTTATGATCCTCAAATGCATTTTCTCTCTATGGTGGCACAGCAAGTCAGGAAGTAAAACAAGACATTTTGATGAAATGCTCCATTTTAAACTTTATGTGGGAAACAGCAAAATTAAGGAGCAATTTGATATTCTGCTTGTTCCTACCTTTCCAAAGGGTTCATCCATCTTTGTGATAGAAAATTGTTAGGGATAAAAAATAAAAATATGTCAAAATGGCCTGATGAGGTGGAGAAGCTGTATCATTTTAGACATTTATCTGTCTTTGGGCTAAAAATTAAGCAGCTTTGAGTTAATAACTTAATGTCAATTTCAGCCAAAATAAGATTTTTAACACTGACACCCACCTCATCCTTTTTAGTCTACCACAAATAATTTAAAAAAAGACAAAAACAAAGTGTTAAAATGCAAAATATATCAGTAAAGATTGAGGGGCAAGTGGAAGAGCACTTTTAAGGCGAATAAGGGAAAATGCTACAAAACTAAAGAGGAAATCCTCACAGATGAGAACAAAACCAGACAACAAAACCCCACCATGTTGGATGGTTTGTTTTAGTTTGACTTTGGCTGTGAAGGTGCTGGAAGTGGGGAAAATTGGGAAAAACTGACTTGGATTTAGAGAATGAAGGATGTTAAAAACCACTTCGAACTGCAACAAACCTCAGACTCCATTTTCTCCCCTTCCTCCCTTACTTCCTCCTCTTCCTCACTTCCTTCAAACTAGGAGTTGCAGTGAAGAGGCAACACAACACAAAGTTTTGGTCTCGTTGCTTTTATTCAGATAATTATACATAATGTGTTTTTTTTTCATGTTTGAAGAAGATTGTGAGCCAGTAATAAGATAAACACAGGAGTATATGCAGCCATGTATGACGCAACATGTTGCATATACTGTGAACTTGCCTGCCATGCTAGCGCACTGTTCTCCGGCTGGAAAAGCAGAGAAAAGTAAAGAAAGTCTTTCTCCATTCTCTGCCAGAAAAGGCACCTGTTTGTTTATACCATTAATAACATAAAATGACTTCATATTGGCTCAAAACTCTGAAAAAAGACTTAAAATAAGAAGTTATTCGAAATAACTAAATGATGTGCTTTTCTCAGTTAAGCATCTAAGGTTTTTACCTTGCTTCAGCATACATTGTATTAAAAATACCAGTAGAAAAAGGGCACAACCATCAGGTAATTTATTTATCACCTGGTCAGGTTTTCCTGATTTCTTCAGTGGTCCTCTAAATCCTCTCAGCCCACATATGCACTGTGGAAGCAAGGAGGAAGTGTGCAATTTTCCCCCAACCCATGGCGTAATGATACGACTTAAAGTGTTATTTTACCTGTTAGTGGAGATAACTAGCTGCAGAAACTGTAATACGGAAACTGTTTTAAAAATAAGGGTAAAACTCACTAAGGGGTAAAAATCTGCCAGTCAGGAAAAAAGTATGTATGTGCATCTCAAGAAATTAGACTATCCCCTAAAAAAGTTATTTTATTTCAGTAATTCAATCAAGAAAGTAAAACTCAAGCACAATCTTTACTCAGAGTGATTCATTTCAAGTCTTTATTTTTCTGTTAATTCTGCAGATTACTCAAGACTACTGTCCAGCATACAGCGGCTGTTCACAGAGTGCTTTAACCAAGCATAATAATAGAAAGTTAAGTGGAGGGAAAACGTCTGGGAGAAAAAACAGTGTACAAGCAACAGGGATGACTGCATTGTGAAGCAAAGCAAATTCAAGATTTTACAGAAGATTCAGAAGGTGCAGAAACGGTGATGACACAAAATTTTGCATTTCATTTGGAAATCAAGATCCCAGAGTCTGAAGGAAGAGTGGAAAGTCTCAGAATCCAAGTTGCTAGGATTCCCATAGAGAATTGATGGATTAGAGGAAGATAAAAGCATCCAGAGCCAACAATGCGGAGGAGCTAAAGGTCACAGTTAAAGCAACCTGAGCTTTCTTAAACCGTGGCACAGAGAGTGTGATTTAAAAAAATTGTACAGGACTCACACCGCCAAAAAATGCCATTCTGCACAACGTGTTGAAGATTAGCATCAGAAAAGTCCAACATCAAATCTCCCTAAAAAAAGACAGGATGTTAGGGGAGTTGAGGTGATTATTTTTGGAGCTGGATGCTAAAAAGAGGGCGAGGACAGGAAGGAGGTGGCGTAGAAATGTTAATGGCTGAGAAAATAAAGATAGAAATCACATTTTGGTCACTGCAGCAGCATTTCTGACACTGCTGGATATTTGTCATACCTTGTCTTTGGTCATGACAGAGTTGAATCGGTGGTTAGTGCGTGGGTCAGACTGAATGACCGAAGATTTAAACTCATTTTCTTTCAGGACAGAAGATTTCAGATAGAACGAACAATATTCACAGTGTGAATCCAGCTTAACACTGCAGCGGTTTCACAGCGGTATCACCTCCATACCATGCCGCACTGATGCAGTAATTAATGCAATAAGATCAGATGTAAAACAGCATAAATAAGATAGGAATAGGAAGCCCGATCAGGTATTAAGTGAATATACTCTACATTACATGGAGATACTTTTCAGTAGGTCTATTGATCCTGTGGCTCTGCACCTTTTCTACAAAATGTTTTCCTTCCACTTGACTTTCTAATAATACTCTTGGATACACAACAGAGCAATGTAAGCTAGCTACCTTAGCAGTGATGTGTTGTGGCGTGCCCTTCTTGTGGAGCATGTCAGAGACTGTGCATAAAATGGCCGCAACACAACATTAACGTAATTAAAACCCTTTTTTCTAAAGGTCTTATGTTAAATTGTTATTTGCAAGGATTGTGAGCTTTCATTGTTTTTTGTTTTGCTGGATAATTCGTTTCAAGAACAGCAACTAATGATTAATGACTAACAATACGAGCAGACTGTAAGACACCCCAGCAATGCACCAATGTTCCAGCATAAAAAGCAGAAGCTAAAAAATAAACTACACTTTGCAATGCAAATAACTCTACAGCACCCTCTGGGACGAGTCCTACAGGCTAACTACTAACATCTAGTCAACTGCCAACATTCACGCTACCCACCACAGATTTTGTTTCCTCATCCTCTGCAACAACCGGCTGTTCAAGGCAGAGGCAAACAGAAACAATCAATGCAGATGTGCTTTTATAAAGTCAAATATCTGCCCTGAGCGGCCCATGATTGAAACCTACCTCCTCTCCTGCTTCCTCCTCCTCCTCTGTGATTTCATCTTGCTTTAATTGTAAAGTGAATACATGGGTTGATCCATAAGCTACTTCACCCCCAACCCCACAATCCAACCATCAACCCACCAGTGCTAAACCAAACTGCAACTAAACAGCTCAATTATTAGTCAGGTTTTTGGTTCACAACAGACCTAAAAATAAAATAAAACAGCTACTAGAGCCCAGCACTAACCCAACAACACCCCTCATCTACTCCAAACATCCAATCTAGCGCTACCGTACATACCCGTGCTTCCTCTGTTGCAGTCTAGCACATAAAAGGAGCAAATTCAACATGTTGTATGTTTGACCATGTTTTATAGTAAATACCATATTTTGTATTCCCAAGCATATTGTGCCACCCAGCATACCCGTTTACCTGTTGTGTCTGCACTCACCTGTTTGGCACCCATTGATTCAAACATTTTCTCCAGCTGGATTCTCAGCTGCTGCACGTTATTCATGAGGACACAAGGCTATAGGAGAACATGAGGAGTAGGCACACAGAAGAGCTCCATTAGCATCATTTTGTAGAATACAATATGCATCTTCATAACTGTTTAAATAAGCACTGATGTCACAGATAAGCAGAAGGACACTGCTGCAAATTATACATTTGTAATTAAAAAACCAGAACAACTTACAATCTTCTCCTTGTCAACGTAGGAAGGAAAACCCTTGGTCAGGATGGCACTGTACTGCAGGAGAACTTTGGCAATTGTCTGAAAAAATGAGAAGTCACGAAGCAATTCAAACGAATCCAACTACTTCTGACGTTCAACACTTTAAAGAAATGTGGCCAAAGTATCTTTCAACAAATAAATGAGACAAAATCTAAATAAGTTCAATAAAAGCATCATACCGGACATGGAAAGCAACCAATCACAATAAATGCTGCTGCTGATGAAGTGGTGAAAAAACAATATTCTGCTGCTCTCATGGTTTTGACACAACTGACCAGACTCTTTGGGTAAACAAAGTAGATCGTATTGGCTAGTCTGCAAGTGTTATAAGCCGTTTCTCCACTACGGTAGGTCATTTTTCTCCTTTTTTCACATATCTAAAGGAGTTCCTCAGGGCGATAAATTCGGATCCCAGCTCATCATTTTCTATACAAGTAATCTTGACAGTTTTTTCAATCCTGCATTATTTTGCTCATCTCCATCTATTGTTTATACCCAAAATGTCTTAATTCTTAATAAATCCCGCACCGATCTGTCTATTGATCTCCCGCTCCATTCTACCCTCACTCGTGAACAAGACACCATTTGAGGCAGAAGGTCCTTTCCAACCTGGAGAGGCCAAGCCACCTTTTTCCAGTGTTATTACTTGATGTAGAAATCATTGTTATACAGAGAATGTAAATGTCTGATTTCGGCTGTATTGTTTTATTGTTTATCGGTTGTATATTCCACTGCCTGAAAATATTGTTATTTTCTCAAGCTGCATCAAGAGTAAATTTAGGAGTAGAATATTAGAGAGATTATATTCTGCCATAATATCTAACAACTTGATGCAACTAGAGCTGGTTCACCATCCAAAGAGGTGGTTACCTTGGAGAAGCGGCGGCTGTACTGAGCCATGACCTTGGGATCGGGGCACTCCAGTTTCTTGATGATCTCAAAGCTCTGGTTGAGCTGGGTGAAGATGTCCACCACGGAGCAGGAGAACAAAGCATGCTCAGAGGTCTGCTGGAACTGAGATAAGAGCCAACAAAGTGTTTGAGCTTGGAAACAACACTTCCTCATTGGCAAAAAGAGAACAGTTGAATTTGAGTTTTCTTACTCCATCTTTTTTGTCTCTCTCCAGAGCTCCATGCATGAACTCCATCGACACATCCTCATTTTCATCCAACCACTGCAGGACAAACTGCAGAAACCATCTAAAACAGAGAAACACAATTTGAAGGGTGTTCCCACCTAAAATATCTGCTCCTTGTTTGTGTTATGACAAAGTAAAGGTAATTAACAGTGAGGTTAAGTTCTGGAAAAATCAGAGAACTTACGATGGGTAGTCGGGAACAACGCCCTTAAAGGTCGGAAGCTCCTTGACATATTCATTGTAGAGCCACTTGACTTTGAAGTGTAGGTTCATGTAGTCTGTGCTTTTACACAGTCGGTGCTTCTCATGCTCTGCACACACAAAACAATAATAGTTATAAACCAGACAAAGTCCGCAGTCAATGTTTGGGAAACAAATTATGAATTTAATGGTTCAAATTGTAATTTGACACGTTAAATAAGTAGTGGCACATCGGCTTATGAACTTTAGGCTTCATCAGATTGGTTCAGGCTGAGTTATGAAGTTTCAAATGATCAATTACTGTGTAGAAATTATGAAGACATTTATGTCTTTTGCTGTTTAACAAAAAAGATTTGACATAAATTACTTTGCCTCCACTATAGAGTGAAAGTAGAGCCCATGTAAAGGTATGTCTGCCGTCACCCTGTTTAGCTCACTGTGCACGTTTCCATATTAAAAACATTTCTGGAGAGCAACCACATGTAGAATAATGAAGTCATGTCACAGAGATGAAGAAGGTTCATCTTCTGAGATACTCTCTCCTTACATATATTGTCTGCTTTGGGATGGATGGAGAAAAATTGTCAATAAAGTTACTGCTTCAGCATTTTGGGACTTTAAACACATTGCATGAATAAAGTGTTTAGATCATTTTTAGCAGAATAACAAAAATATGTCCAACAGGCGCGGCAAAGCAGTAGAGAGCAGGATCCATGTTTGATGGCCTCAGTCCACGATGGTTCGAGTCCCGACCCGGGCAGACCTTTCCAGCATGTCTTCCCTCCCTCTCCACCCATTTCAAGACTGTCCACTCTGACATAAAAGCTACCAGTGCCACAAAGAAAATGTCCTACTTCAATCAGCCACTTCAATCCAAACTTATTTATATTTGCTTAATGTCAGAATAATGCTTTGTTGAAATTCTGAAGTTAACATACATTTCCTGAGAGTTTGGTAGAACTGCCTTTTAAGCTGCATGACTTGGTTCAAAAGTTTTAGGCGTCCTTACAAAAGGTTCTCACAATAGTTTGCTGCAGTTTCAGTTTTGTGATGTCCACTAAAACAATGACTTTATTCTCCTGAAGCCAGTTTGTTACTAATTTGGTGGAACAATTTGGGTCATGGTCCATCTGAAAGACCCGCTTGTGTCCAAGCTTCAACTTCCTGGTGGATTTCTTGAGATGTTTCCACATAATATTCTCCCTTTATGATACCATCCATTTTTAACATGATGCTACCACCTCTGTACCTTACCTTTAGGATGATGTTCTCAGGCTTGCAAGGATAAATCTAACAACAATCATTATACAAAAAGAAACACCTACATTGTATTTCCTCAGACCACAGGACATGTTTCCAAGCATCACACATGTATTTGTCTCTTGGTGTATTTGCAAACTGTAACCTGGCTTTTTATGTTCCTGTTGGAGCAATGGCTTCTTCTTCACTGAGTGGCCTTTCAGCCCAGGTTGGTAGAAGAGTACTTCAACTCTTACCAGCTTCAGCAGCACCTTCCAAGGGTCTTCAGCTTTTGTTTTGGGGTTAATTCCCACATTTCCCATCAAAACGAGTTCATCTCTGGGACACAGAACCCGTCTCCTTCGTGATCCGTATGATGGCTGGACATTCCCATGCTGTTTATAGTTGATGTAAGATTACAATTCTCTTCCTGACATCTTGGTTGATTTCTTTCATTTTTTCCATGATGTCACACAAGGAAGCAGTTTGTTTGAGGGGTTGCCTTAAAGTACTTCCACTAGTGAGCCTCCATTTACTCAACCCGATCAGAAACCATGACACCATCTTGTGGGCTTAGTTTGAAGGCACAGTAATGTTACTGGATGTTAACTCCTGACTTTGAAGAAAGTAATAGAAAGTTCTCAAAAAAACCTCTCAACTAGAACTCATTTTTGTGTCACTAACTGACCTAAAACAAGGACGGTTTTGTCTGATTTAATGTCAGACTGAGAAAAATAAG
Organism: Girardinichthys multiradiatus; assembly: GCF_021462225.1. NCBI lineage: Eukaryota > Metazoa > Chordata > Actinopteri > Cyprinodontiformes > Goodeidae > Girardinichthys > Girardinichthys multiradiatus. The sequence continues at coordinate 38,681,287 of NC_061801.1, read as the reverse complement.
CTATGGGTTACGTTACCCAGGTTATGCAAATATTTGGTTTTGACTGTATGTGTTGATTAAGGTTTTAGCCGTCATGTCACAGAATCTTTGACAGCTTAGATAGAGATCAAATTATGAATCCTACAATAATGGATACACAGGAAAATATCTTCCTTATATAGATTATACTAGCAGAATAGCAGCTTTAATACTAACTGTCTTGAAAAAATGGTCAAAACTAAAAAAAAACTGAATGGTGCACTAAACTACCGAACAGTAAAATATGATTAAATTAAGTTGTGAGGGGAGCATTATCACGAGACATTTCCACAAAAAATATTTTATTTTTGACTGAAACGACCGAGGCTCGACTGTGATGCTACTCAATTTACACAATTTCACTCAGTCCGAGGACATGTTAACAAAATGAAATCAGGGATAAAAAGAACCGACCTTCCAAAGCGTACTTCATGTCTTGAGCAAACAAAGTCCACATGACTTCTGCTGAAACCTTTCCTACATTCAGTTCCTGAAGAAACCTGCAAGAGAAGAGATGAAAATAATCTAGGTTCACTCTGCAATCAAACAATAACAAGTGATTCATGTAAAACACATTTTGGACAAAGAGGTGCAAGCCAAGGTCTAGCCAGGATGAAGGATTAAACGGGTTAAATGTGTATTGAAACCGATCACTAACTGATTGAGCACTGGTGTGTAGGAGTTCCTGTCTTCCTCTATGATGGAGACGATAAGCATGATGAGTTTGGGCCAGAAGTCCAGGTTCTTGATACTGGGGCCCTGCTCTTCCAGGGGCAGCTCCTCCTTGTTCTGGATTAGAGAGATGAAACAGTAAGACTTTACCAAATAATAAACCCAAAAACAGGAAAATATCTGAAAAAGTCAAAACAAGGCATGATATATCTGATGCATTCATGCCTGACTCACGGCGTCTGCAGGTTGGAACTGTCTGCTGTAGAGTTCATGGCAGTTATTGAAGATGTAGTCATATGTAGAGTTGAGGCAGGCTTTAACACAGTCCCTCACAACCTGACTGGCTCTGGGTGGGGACTGTAACTCCTGGACCTGAACATTAGACAGATGGAGGCAGCAACGCTGTCAGTAAACTCCTGCAATTAATTCTGGAACATTTACTTCCCTTTTTTCCCAGGTGTCCAAGCACAGTTACAACACAAGCACCAATCAGGAGCAGTTCATCAACTTCAACAGCAAATGGCAACATAATCAAATCATGCGCAGTAAAAATATTAAAATAGAGAATCCTTAAAAAATATGTGAGCTAGGTTAAAATATAGAACAGAGTGTTGGTTACCTTCATCCTGAAGAAGGTGATGCTGGTTAGAAGGTCCACTGTTGATTTCAAATCTTGCAGGCGGTCCTTGCTGCTGGCAGGAAAGTGATTCTGCAGAGAAAACATAAATTGACTCCCCTTCCTAATGCAAAGTAATTCATGTTTATGACAATTAGCAGCACAGTGTGATGGATTTCTGTTGATGGCTACATAGCATGTGGTCCAGCTGCAACATGTTAAAAGGGGCCTTTGTGTTTAGCTCATTATTTCTTTCTTCAGTATTCAACTGTATGCTGTTGGAAAGCCTGTTAATTTTCCTTTAAATGGGGCCCCATTTGTGAAGGCATCTGTGGGTTGAACAGCAGAGTCAGGTATTTCAATTACGCTCCTATGAATAACTTGACTGCGTTTTCTATAACGAGTTGAGGCATGTCTGTGGTTCATTCAAGCTACGAAGAAGCAAGAGAGAGCAAGACTTTCAGTAGATAACAGGAAGGCTGAGTGTACCACAGCAAATATGCTCTGTTTTATCCTACTGAGCCCACAGGGTTGGATGTACTGTACTGGATTCCACACATGCTGTCTGCGGACGTTTGAGGTTTCATAGTCAAGCGTACCAATTTCCAACATCTCTGGTGACCAATTCCTACATTTTCCACACTTTCTGCAGTGGCGTCATCAAACGAGGGGGAAGAGCTGCCTTGTAGCTTTGGAAAAACAAAAAGAAAAGAAGGTGGCATCTAAAGTCATAAACCAGACTAGGGACGAAGAAGGGGAATCCACCTGTTAGTGCGGTGCAGGGTGGAAGTGACACTGCACGTCCTCTCGACTGGTTGCTTGGAGCAGTGTCTCACATATAGAGCAGTTCGGAGACTTTTCCCAGCCGAGCAGATTTTTGTTTGAGATGTGTAACCCGAATACGATCATAAAAATTGAGCTTTGCGCAGAAGTATCCGCTGGACCTCCGCTTTTATTCTGCTTTGAGTATGAGCAGATGTCCATAGAGTCACGTACGCTCAATAACAGGTGGTGAATTTCAGGCAGGCAGTCGGTGCTCACTACAGAGTACTTTTAATCTCTATGTAGCATGCTGGTTTGACAGGTACCCAAGCTACTGTTCTTAACATCCGCCTCCACACTGTATATATCAACATATAAATCTTTGCCTTATGAATTCACACTTGAGACTTTACTACCACTGCTTTCTTCTGCAAGAGTTTGGTGTTTGGTACATAAAATCACTCACTTCTACATTTCCTCCCCTCTTACATGTAAACATGTTTCTGAGAGAGAGAGAGTAGACCAACAGATGGGCGACAGAAAGATGATTTTAAAGCTAGAACATCTTGTTATATAAGAAACTTACCCTATAGGTAGAGAGATCAATACGTAAGGAGTTGTGTAGCTGGTCTAGAAGCTTGACAAAGCGCTCTTTCTGTATTGTGAGGAAAGAGGAAATAATATGTGAGATTGTGGACAACAACCATAACAATAAACTGTAAAGGGGAGCAGAATGACCAGTTTGAAAGGGTTGGACAATGACAGAGAGAAAGATGAAGACAAATGCGTTATTGTGTATGTTACAGCTGTACAAACCCCAAAGTTGGAAGCAGCGAAGCGGTCAGAGGCGGACACATTGGTGGATGCAGTTGTGTGGGCGTAGAATGCATTGATATTAGCCAGCAGGCTGCTCATCACTGCAGGAACTCCAGGACACATGTACTTAGTAGACAAGCAGGCAAAGTGTCTGGAAAAACAGCAAGAATCAAAGCAAAAGATGCCTTGAGATTGGATCCATTCTGGACATACTGACGCTCTGCTCTCTGGAGAGATACTCTGCAAGTTGAGATGCTTTCAGAGGAAACTGAGGCAGTACAGGCGCGATGTGCGATAAAAAGACACCCAGTGGCTACACAGATCAAGGAGAAAAGCCAAACCCACCGTTCAGAGTCTAGATTTTCTATTGAAAATAGAAAGTTTCTATTGAAACAAAAGTAACTTTGCTCTAAAATATGGAGTCCGGAAGAATAACAGAGAAACCGAAATTTGTTAAAACAGAATTAAAAATGATTAGAATTAATAGTTTTATAGTGTCTGGATTATTACATCTTTAAGAAGTGTTCCATGTTATTTAATTTAGTTTATGTTGGAGGTGGCAAGAAGGTAACACATAAGTATTTTTGTATATTTTATTTAGCAGTGCGCAGTGATAATAAAAAACGTTTACTTGAGAGAGTCTTAGTTTTAGGAGAATCAATCAATAGAAAAACAATTGTTTTGGAATTGTACAAATTAATATAAAAAATCATTAAAAAATATTTGCCTATGAGTAATTGTGTTACTCGCCTATTGATTGGGGACACAAACCTGGGGGAGAAACTTTGGGTCCTGCAGCTTGTCCTGCTAGCCAGGGGGTTTAAATTTCCTTTATTTTTTACAGTCTTAGAATAAATTAAAAAAAACACATTTCCCTTTTCTAATTTTGACCTCGACTCTAAGCTGATTACTGGAGGTAATCCTTCACCAGTGAAGGGAGGCAACAACCCTGCTGTATGCAGGAGAACACGATAAATATATGGTTTATATTTTATGATATATGATTGTGTAAAATAAACACTCTACTTGAGAAGGTTATTTTTGTCCTCGCTTGATGAAGAAGTTCGACCTTATGGTAGGGCTGGCGAAACTGTTACCGAGGAAGTGAGAGGTAGGGGGGAAATCACCTTCATCCAAAAAGATGTCTGAGACTTACGTCATGGCTTGGTAGATAGACTCAATCCCGTAGCGCATAGCAAACTCGTCAACGATTTCCTGCGCCACATCGTCAAAGTAGAGCTTCCATGAATCATCTCCACGCGCCTCGGGGATTCTAACCACACCCTGACCGAGCACATCGGTGGAAAAGTGGAACAGGTTCTGCAGGGAACAGAAGGAATGTAATTTAAAATGACCGTTAAAATCTGAGGATTAGAACGACAAGAATAAAGGGACAAATACATGGAAGATTTCGGATTTTTATCTTTAATACCAATTCACTAGAAATGGTGTGGTGCAGCTGCGGAGGGGTTATAAGATTTTGGATTTTCCAATTATGGGATTATTGGGTTTGTAATGATGCAATAAGCTCATAAACAAATCCTCTATTTGTTTCAATGGCAGAAAGGAAACATGTTTAATCTTTTCCAAATCAGTCAAATCTGATCACATTTTGTGTGGGAAATTGTAAATATCCGGCTTTTCTGACACCATGCTAAAAACTGCATGAGTACAGCTGCATCTGAATGGAAAAGTTTCCACTTTCCAGTACCTGAGTTCACATTCAGACGTATACATTTCAGTTTTTAGTTATTTTTTATTATTACAGCTTAATGCTAATGAAAAAACTAAATTCAGTTACTCGGAATATAAGATTATTACATAAACCAATTAAAAAAACAAATGTATACAGAGATGTTATGTTTTGGCTGAAACAGCGTGCTGACTAAAAGGTTGTTCAGCAGACACCATCCACAATGAGCGTAAGTCACAAACATTTGTTATAAAAATGCTGGCTGTTCACAGAGTGCTGTATTCAAACATAGCAAAATAAAGTTTAGTGGAAGGAAAATGTATGATAAAAAAGCGGCGCTGCAGCACCAATAACCACGAGGTGTGGGCTGTTGCTGGAGTCAGTTCTTCAAGAGCCACAACAGAAAAATAAACCTACTACATTTACTGTCATGTTAAGCTAATCAGAGTTTCTAAAAGTAGACCGGTTGTATCCGCTGGGTTTCCTTAGATGAAAACCTTTTACCAACTTGAATAAAAAACTAAACTTGACTGCATTGTTTGATAGCTAGGATCAAATCAGTATTTTTAATTGATTTTCAAATCCAAATCCACTTTATTTATAAAGCACATTAAACACTTTGACTTTGACTGTATGTTTGATAGGACTGAATTCACAATATTTCAATATAAAAACTGGATCTTGTCTTGGTTGCTGTTTTTGTAGGTCATAGATATATAAATAAACAGAATATAATTAAGAATTTTATCTGGTCTAGTGTGTTTTATAAGTCAGTTGCTAATTAAGCAACCTCGGCTTCCTGAAGACCTCAGCAGAGTGAGAGGCGGATCAACCTCCATGCGACGCTGCACTTATTCGATAAGTGCAGCGTCCTCACTTCATGCAAAAGGAGCCCCGACCAAGCATTCATCGTGCATACTGTGCAATACAAGAACATATTTTCAGTTTAGGCCACTGTCTTTATTGAAAAACCTTCTTCATTGGTCTCGTGTAACATTGATTTTCTGAGAAACTGAGTTTTGTATTTTTATCAGCTATAAAACACAATCATTGAAATTACCTGAAAAAAAATATCAAAATAAGTATAAAGATCCTAATCATGAGTTTCAGTTTTTTAATTTGAATTATGAAAACAAGTTTTTCTTGCTGTGATATACCTCATGCAAACAGGTGTACTGCACATGATACGGAGCCACTTTCTCTTCTCCTTTGATCTCCACGTTGATCTGGAGGCGAATGGCACCTGAGACGGCTGACTTGTCTGTCCTCTTCTCTGCAATCAAACACAAACACAGTCCTTCAGCCACTTCCACCTTCTTGATTCATAACTCGGATGCAGCTCCGTGCCTCGGTTATGCATTAAACCAGATCTGTTAACTCAACCGTAATTGCAGGTTATTAACATGGCAGCTCTATTGCAGGGCGGTTTTTGTTTCTACAGCTCAATGGCAGTGCAGAGCTGGCGGCGCTAATAGAAGTCCTCCAGCTGATAGTGAGCAGGACAATGGCGGGGGCATGAGTGGATCGCCAGAGAGATTCTCTGGAGGTGGAATGCCTGGCAGCTCAGCCCTGCTATTTGCCCTGACAGGAACATTATTAAGGGTAATTTCCGCATGTCAGCAGCAGGGTCGATTTCCAGCTACTTAATAATCTTGTGTTGTGAGGGGAAAAGGGGGAGAAAAGGGAAGGAGGCAGACAGGAGACAGAGGACAATATGTTCCAAACGATTTGGACATCTTTTATGACTGATCATAGTTGGTTATAATTAGCATGAGCCTAAAAAACTTCAATCCCACATTATTTTTCTTTCCTTTTTCAATTCCTTTAAAATTGCTTTCTGTTAAGCTACACAATTAGGCCTAAGTAGAGTTTGTAAAAATATGGGACTCAGATGAATGTTAGCTGTGTCCATGTCTGTAAAAGAACATGACTGAATGTACATGAACCATTAGCAGACTTGTTTGTGTTTTTGTTGCCCACCCTTTGGCACGGCTACACCTTAATTTGCAAGAAAAGTGGGTAACTGATCCAGATTTCAATGCCAGGTGTGAATGGTCGTTGTTAGGCTTGTCCACTTGCATCCTGATCAGCTGGAGCACGTGTCGATACCAGGTTGGAATGGACCCTAACAGCTTTGCATCCTATACAATGATGCTCACAGTGAAACAGAAGCTATGCTTCAGCTTCCTGTCTGGCCGTGTAATCTGACACTGAAGAGCAGCTGAAACATTAGATACATTGAAGCTTAAAGCAAAGCGCTAAGCTTCTACAGCAGGAGAACAACTGCACTGAATTATCAATTATGTCAAAGCAAAGAGCAAACATGCTAATATTAGCATCTCTGCTAACTGTGCCATGTGAAAACTTCCTCAACAGGAGCAAGACATGAGTTTAATGAACATCATAGCTGTACTGTGTGTTTCAAGTAAGACCTGTCTTTAAAAAGAATATGGGACAGATATCTGTTGGTGTAAAACAGTGAAAACTACAGAGTCCTGAATGCTGATGGTGGGTGATTTAAATGGGACACAATCACAATACTAATGCAGAACAGGCAATACTAATGAAATTGACGTAGTGTGTTATTTAACTGTACTTTAAAGCTAATACGTTTTTAAACATAAACAGCTGAAATGAAATATTTACATACACTGTATACAGAAAAATATAATAAAAATATATTCAAATATATTTGCCTTTTTCCATTAAACACCCTTTTTTACAAATGCTCTGCCTGCCTACCCATCAGCCATCTGTTTGGGCCCTCATACTAAAGTCAGTTAATTGGTTACTATCTAAGAAATCAAAGTTACCATGTTTTTACAAGGAGAGCTCATTTTGAGTTCAATCCCACTGCATTTTCAGGATGTGCAGGTTCATCATGAGAGGGGCTGTTCTTGCAGCCATATCTACATTATTTCACACAGTACTGACCCAGGTTGTACCACACGTCCATTTCTCCGCTCAGCGTTCGAACTTCGATGATACTCTGACCCAAGAAATCATCGGACTCCCTCTTTAGACGCTGCTTCACTCTGGACTTGATGTCATCGTCCTCGTCCCAAACACGAACTTTGATGCGGTCTGAAGAATTGTGGCACTCGCTAAAGAAAAAAACTATTTTTTAGCCAGTTAAGAAAAATAAGAAACGTAGCACAAAAAAGTCATTTGTGTTTGGTCTTGTTGTCTTGGTAATTAACCCGTTCATTTCCCTTTAAATACAGCCAGATTTGTAATGAAAATTCATTTGTAAGTTGAGCAGCAGAGGTCAGTATGTGGGTTGTGCCCATGAAAAACTCCTAATAGCATATTCTGCTACTGACTCTTGTTTGGTGTCATTTACTGATTTGTATGATAGAAGTTTGAAGGAAACAAGAAACAAGGGGCCTCAATAGTGCGATAAAGAACTGCACACAAGCACAACAGTGTGGCCCCTGCCTAAGGTTCAGTCCCTAAAAAGTAGAAGCTATGTTGTTGCCACTGAATGCAGAACTTTATATCTGTCTCTCTAGATAGAGACTGCCCCCAGTAATGATAAGCCTCATTTGTTTGTGTTAATATTTGCTAACCAAGTAGATTCTTACAAGTGGAACTTTTCCTCCCAGACTGGGTTGAGGTTGCCATAAATGGTCTTGGTTCTCTTCTTGGTTTTGCCCACCTGAACTGTTACATATGGATCACTGGAACCTGTCTTGTCTTTCGCCTGAAGTCCCTGCGCACAAACCACTGAAACAGAGACAAATATACTCATGCACAGGGACTGTACACTGCAAGCTGCACAGCGTGGCTGATGAGGGGCGAGGTAACCTTCAAATAAATGTTGCCATCAGTGTGATACCTGTGATGGTGATCTTGGCCGACCACTTTGAGGTCCCATCTAAGACACTCTGTTTGATGGTCTTCATTTGCTGAGCGTGAATGGCTTTAGTGACTATGAACACTTCCCTGATTAGCTCAAAGATCTCTGGTTTGTTCCTTTCTCTAATCTTCATCCTGTCTTTCATGGCCATGATGATGTTTTGGGTGCGGTCCTCCGCTCCATGCTTGGAGCTTTTCTCTGCCGCTCCTGAACATTTAGCAAAGATAGAAGCAAAATTAAATACTGTTTAACATAAAGACATCAATTGAGAAAAACATTTAGCTTGTCAGTTCCAAGCAGAACTACATTATCTGTATAATTACTGTGCAACTAAATAATCTGGACTTATAATAACTTTATGCTTGATACGTTCCATCTACAAACTGCACTGCCTGCTACATGTATGATGATAATTCTTAGTGTAATGAGGAAGATCATGACCGCAGACAGTTGAAGTAAATGTAGTGAGTGTCTCTTCATTATAGCACCTGTTAGTGGACTGGATGCAACAGGTAGGAACTAAATGTTTTGTCCTCAAAGGTAGGTGATGTGTTAGAAGCAGGAAAAATGGGCGAGCATAAAATCTTGAGCTAGTTTGACAAGAGGCAAACTGCGATGGCCAGATGACTGGGTTAGAACATCTCCAAAACTGTGGCTCCTGTGGGGTGGTCCCATCTGCAGGGGTTGGTTTCTATTTAGAGTGATCTAAAGAAGGAGCTTTGGTGATGCTGCAACAGGGACTGTGTGGTCTGATGCCAACAGATAAGCTGCTGTAGCTCAGACTGCTGAAGAAGCTGATGTTGGTTCTGATGGAAAGGTGTTCAGATTACAGAGTGCATCGGTTTGGTTTGGACGGGGCTGCATAGCTGCAGACCAATATCTCCAATACATTTTTCATACATTTTTGTCCACTGGCTGGAAAATAATAATATATAAAACGAACCAAATAGAAACACAGGACAAAAAATATAGATATTTTTTCATGACTTTGCACAAAACAAATAAAATTTGCTCAGAACCGAAATTGGTGCCAAATGTTTCATAATTACCAGCTGCAAAAACAAATTCTGAAGTCAAATTTGCAAAGGATAGATCTACGTGTTTTGTGTAATACAAAAAGGATAATTTAAAATGCTAAATAAAGAAAATGTTAAATATTTACCATAAACTGAAGTTTAGAATCACTGATCTGAAAATTATATATATATATTAATGCAGAATTAATTTCTATGGCATTTAAAAGCACTTTTTGCATCAAACGGGACCTAAATGAAGCCATTCACACACAAACAGTAAAAACTGATCAGGATTATTGTTGCTGCCAATGTTTGATGCTCCCAGGTTCAGATCATCTAATAATCAGGCTGTCCCTGAAAAAGAGACTAAATGGTTTCTTAATGAGATTTAAAAATTATTTAAAAAGAAAAATTCATCCAATGAGGATTTTATTTTTGAAACATCCGGGTTTAACAACAGTTTGGATTGACTGAGATCAATGCATCTTACACCTTGCTGTTAAATAAGACACTTCAGTGCCTGGTGAGGACCACCTTGAATGGTTTCCTGAGCTGTACTCACGCTGTAAACAATCAGCATTAAGCAGCTCCTGGCACTTTTCATGGCACTTGACCCCACACTCGGAGCAACGCATGCCTTGGCGGGCGATTCCCCACAGCAGCCCCTCGCACTCATAGCAGTAAGTGGGGGTGGTGGCTGTCCACACCTCAAAGTTATGTGGCGTAGTGCAGGAAATGGGGTAGATGAGAGCCTGCAGGGTCTTCTTGTACACATGGTTTTTCTAGGAATAGTAGATCATTTTTTATACAAGGGGTTGAAGAAAGATGACTGGCTCTATATAACTTTAAAGTATTACTCTTTCTAAAGTTCCTTAAGCCACCCATTAAATAAAAAGCAGATAAAAATAAAAAAGCAAAGGTGTTGTACTTACCAGCTCCTCATCCTTGAATGAGGACCGTGCAGCCATAGCAGAGGCAATCCCTGCCTTCCTGGCTTGGACGAGGGACTGAACAGGACGTAACAAGGAAAATTTGCCTAAGTTTGCATCCAGTAAACAAATTCATGTGTCACACAAAAACTGAGAACACCTCCATTTTATTGCTATAGCAGTATCGGGTGAGGATGGTTAAAGGGGTGGTCAGTAGGGTTAGCACAGTTTATTTTTCCTTTCTGTGAACTCCTTACAAACAAGCCCGAAAACACCCCGTGTGAGTGGTGTTAGTTTTAAGCCGCTAGAGATTAACAGCAAACTGAAACAACAAATTTAGATCATCAATCCGAAACAGGATAAAAGAACTGTGTTAGTACCCCGGATTCACTAATTTAGACTAGTTTTAAACTTACGGCTCAACAAGTGAGGAAAAACATAAACCACAGGGTGAGGGAATGATTGGTTGACAATGTTTGATTGATAATATCAAGCAGGGAGGAAAGGTACCCAGGCCCAACAGGATGCATGCATGTTTTTATTCATATTGAACCGGTGCAGTCTGAGATCACCATGCTGCTAGATGTTTCATTTACCCGCTACTTGATATTTGTTTTACCTCTGCAGGAAAAGGGAGGGGCATCTGTGTTATAACTTACCATAGCCTGACCAGGAAGAGAGAATGCATTCAAGAGAGTTGTGGGGAATAGTTTCAGGTTTAAGAGAGGAGGGAGAGAAAAATTAGCATTCTGACTCAGCAAACGTCCTCATGTGTTGTTGACAATTTTAACCCAAATTTGACTTTAACATAAATTTGTTTTACATTTTTTCATTTTACAACCTAAAATTGTAAGTATTATATAGGGTTTTTATGTGATAGAGCAACACAAAGTAATCCAGAATTGCTAAGTGGTAGGAAAATAAGTCATCTTTCCTGCCTCTGCTGAAGAAAAGTGTCCCCACAGCATGATGCTGCCACCACCAGTCCTTTTATGGTGGGGATGGAGATGCACAGTGTTTGTTTTCCAGCACACACAGCATCCTGTATGTAGGTCAAAAGGTTACATTTTGGTTCTATTAGACCAGAGCACCTTCTTCCACATCTGTGCTGTGTTCCCTGCATGCATTTTGTTAAACTGCAAACAGGATTTCTTACAGCTTTCCTTCAACTTTGGCTTTCTTCTTGCCACTTTTCCATGAAGGCGAGCTTTTAGAGTGCACACCTCTGGCCTCTCTCTATTTGGCAAGTGTTAAAGCTCATAGAAATTCTCTGGTCTCTGGTGACATTGCAAGTAAACCCGACTAATGCAACCCGACTAATCACAGAACCGAACACAGGAAGTGAACCAAAGAGAGGAAATGAATTTTCTTCTTTGTTTGCCTTCCTTGTTGCCGTCACTCCTTCTCCTCTGTCTTTTTCTGTACTTCTGCATTAATCTCATGTATACAGATCAACATGCTGTCCGCTCACTGCGTCGCCTGCTGCTCATTTTGGGCAGCTTGTTGTGATAGCGCCCCCAAATGAGCAGCTTTGCTAACTGCATGATGCTCTCCACATGAAAGTGAACCAAACCAAATTAAAGTGTAAATATTTTTGGTATTAGTCTCCTTGACTATCCTAGAGTAAATGCACTCTGACAATTGTCCTGACATCATATTCTCCCACCTGAGCTGCGAATCTCTGCAGCTCTTCAAGAGTTAACCTGACCCCCTCTCGAGGAAATGCACACCCCCCACCACTCCCCAAAGCAAATGCAGACCCCCAGTGACCCGGGGCCCTGGCTACACGCTCGCCCACACCAGCCAGGAGAAGCAATCCACAGCCCACCCCTTCCCCAGCAGCCGGCAACCGCCACATCACTCCTCCAACACAACTCCCACCCCAAACCAGACACACTGCCACGCCCAGCAGCACCAACATGCACACTCTGCCCAAAGATTTGCATAAAACTTTGAGCATGCCGTCATTTTCCTACCACTTCCAAATTATGAGCTACTTCTTGTTGGTCTATCTCATAAAACGTCCAATAAAATACACAGGAGTGAAAGTTCAAGACGTGTAAATGCACGCAAGGCAGAGCAAAAGCACAGCCGTAATGTGTCGCTGTTTCACAAACAGAAAACCTGCACCTAAAAAGAACAAGCAAACAACGCAAGATGACAAATGACAGTGAGAACATTAAGAATGAGCGAAAGGTACTTACCACGTCGCTGACCAAGGGGATGGGCTTCTTCTTGCGCAAGTCTGGCATGCTGTCAATTCCATACAGACCAGATCCACTACTGTCAACATAAGTGCAGAAATTCATATTAAGCACTGGGACTGCAACAGAGAAGACCTGTTCCAGTACCACAAATCCTTACCACCTGCACACACACGTAACGCAAAGAGTTTGATTTATAATCTGTATACTTAGTAATATAATGTATGACTTACCCTGGTTTAACCCAGGCCTGTCTGGTATTGGGTTCCACATCTCTGACCTATGGGAATATATTAGATATTTTAGGTTGAAGACCTTTAGGACAGATAGGAGAAAGGGGCCTGACTGAGTTTAACCTCTCTGATGTCACAAAATACCCAGACATAAAAACCTCTAAGTTATTAAAATCAGTTAATTGTACAAAAAGCGAGCTTATGACGGTGAAAAGGAGATACAGAATAGAAATATCCTTTTTTGTCCATCAGTGAAAAAATTCAGGTGTGCCAGCAACAAAGTGACAGACAAATAGAAGCATGCAGATTCACAAAAAGGTAAAAAATATAAAAACCAAAAATGAGACTTATAACGGTACGGAGGAGCATGCATCAGGTTCATAAAAAGTTTAAACGTTGACGGCTCTTGACAAAAAAACTGAAATTTTGCATCCATCTGAAGGAAGAGGGTAGATAATTTCTAATGATGGTAAGAGTTTGTGTTTGAGAAGCTATCCCATAACTGGTGAAGCCTGCAAAGAAAAAGATGAAAAACTTTTGTGTTTGACATAAAACACTCATATCCCGTGTTGTTAGCATTTGGCGTGTTATTTTTAAGGACTAGGCAGACATTCTCCTCGACATAGAAAAAGCAAGACAGGCAACGAGCAACGAACAACCCCACAGAGAACTCATCAGAACTGAATGAATGGGCAGAATAAAACACGGGGCTAATATTTGTGTAACCTGATTTTCTTCTCGTCCGAACTCTGAAAAAAAACAAAAAAAAAAACAGATTATGAAGAATTTAAATTACATGAAGTAGCTATAAATTATCTTTTTAAAATTAAGGAGCATCTAAATAATCAGAATATCATCCCAAATCTTTGTGTTTGTTTTAACTCAATTAAAAAAGTAAAAGAAAATACAGATTGATTTACACACTGATTTATTTCTGCCATCTAATTTGATTCATTTTGATGATTATGGGTCACAGCTAATGTAAACCCAAAAATGAAATCATCACTACAGCCATGAGAACGTCCTTCTCTGACCTTCACCTAATCATCTTCAGACTGTGTCAGATAACAAGTTGGTGATGGTTGGTATAAAGAAGTGTGACTTTCCACTGGAGGGTTAGGGCCATGGTTACATGATGAATTTCAATGTCTCACCATAACGCTTAATGTTTCTATAAATCACTCACATTTCACACAATGTGCATCGAATGTGGCAGGAATAATAACTAATCTACTTCCAAACACATTTACATGAATGTGTGCTGTAGATCTAGAAAAATGAATGTACAGCGCCACCTATGTTTCAAGCAAGGTGTTTATTAAACAAATGTAGCCTTTCAAGAGCAACTTTCCAAATACTACAGCTAAAAGCTTGAAGACATACGTTTGCTTTTAGAGAAAGAAACTGTATTTACTGACCTGGGTTCAGGTCTCAAGTCCTGGTGGAAAATAAAATTATCTAATCAATAGATCTTGTCAGCAGCAGGAATTCTTGGGGAGCTCTAAACTTTTCCATCACTGACTGGTCTTTTTTACTGCATGTTTTCCTTCCACTCAACTTTCTATTGAATTGCTTGGATACAGTACTCTGAACAGCCAATGACCCTCTGCTGAACTACTGCCAGGTCAGCAGTTTTCCCCATGATTATTAACTCCATATAATGAAGTAATGCTATCCTTTCCATAAAAAATAATTGTGGGCTTTTATGAGTCATTATTTTTTAAAATGAGTAAAAATAAACGCTTGGGGTATCTTGCTTTGTGTGTAATAAATTTTTATCAGCTTCACTTCCTCATTTAGGTAACTGGGATAAATTAACTTTTCAATTATATTTGAATTTATTGATGCACTTGCATGTATTTACATCACTGCAGAAGAGGAATAACTTCAAAATACCTGGAAAAAATTCATCTTGAGATTGGGATCCCTGAGACCCTTGAGAGCCGTAGGAGCCCTGGGAACCCTGAGTGGATCTGGAGAGTCTGTGATGAGTCCTTCTTTTCTCTCTCAATATGCGCTGAAAATTAGCTATTCGCTCTCTATGACTGGCATCTGTCGGTCTTCCTTGGTCTCCCTCAGCGGGGGGACAGTGTTCGCTGATTGGGTCCAGAGGACATTTAGCTCGTACTGCAGGACTGTGGTTTGGGGTCAGGTCAAAGCTGGACAACTCTCCGTTACTTGTTTTATCTTCTGTTGTTTGAGTGGTCTCTGCTGAGTTATACTTGGTAGCAGTGCAAACAGTTTGGTTTTGATTAGCGGGAAACACTTGTGGAAAGAGTGTTGTATTGTCACGTGTTTGGCTAGTCTCACCGTCCCCCCTTGGAGAGGCAAACTGAGTCACAGCCTGATGAACATCCTTCACTATACACTCAGCGCTGCTCTGCTTCTCATTGGGTTCACTGGATCGTGTAGGTGAGGATGGAGACAACTGACAATCAGTATCAGCATCATCTTTAACTCCCTCATGGTTGGAAAATTCCAACTTCCTTGTCGCCCCTTTCATAGCAGACCTGAAAGTGGCCACATCCCTGCTAAAGATTGTTTCATCAAACCCATCATTAGGGGTTTTGGGCATGGTCTCGGAATCCATCTCCGAAGATGCTTGTGATAAAGATTCTCGTACTTCCTCTCTGGACAGACTCTGATCTGTCCATTCTCTGTCCAGGCTCTCAGCGGACCCCAGATCAAGAGTATCCGCAGACGATGGATATTCATCACAGGGTGAATGTTGGGCCAGATAACAGTCGTCACAGTCCGTCAATAGCACGGTAGAGCAGCTCAAGCTCCTGGAGGGCTCGCTGTCAAGATCGTCTGCGCAAGCATCCATTGTGTGGTACCCAGAGCTGCGGGAAAATGGGCAGTTTACAGCGCAGTCACACTCCAGGTTTTCTTCCTCAGTTTCATTAGTTAGCCTCTTCCACCCAACCGTACTGGAAGAACCCAAGGAAGACTTGTATTGTTGTCCGAACAACTGAGAGAGATGCTCAGAACTGGTGTTCGAGGAGTGGCCCACTGCGCCACTTTGCAGCTCCTTCTTCCAAACATCTTGACCATTCTCCAGCTCTTCACCGCTGTTTGCGGAAGAGAAGACGTCTTCTTCACTCCAACCTCCCCTACAACGCCAGATACTGCAATCCGCATCCCCAGAAAGAAAACCTGCTTCAGGGCAGTTGGAGCTGTGACATGATGACAAAGAGCTGGTGCTTTGGTAAGTCTGGCCACTATGAAGCTCCAGGTAGCAGAGATCAGGGTTTGAACTCTGCTTTGAGTTTTCAAAGCTAATTCGATGAACAATACCATGAGTTTCTTTCTCGCCTGTCCATCGTATAGTTGATCTCTTAGTTGGTGTAGAGCCGCAGTCTCTGTTATCCAACAGTGGACTGAGATCTCTCTCATGAAGACACATGACGGCATTCTGTCTACCCAGACTTCCTCGTCTGATGCGTGGTGTTTGAGAAACCGGGCTTTGGTGAGGTGCAGCTGAAGCTCCACAGTATAGCTCACCTATTTCACTGAGCACCGCATCAACACAACATGACACTTCATCCACTGAGCCGCGCACCGATGTTAAATACTGCCTCAGGTCAGATATTTCCTCCTGGATCTTGTTGATACCTTTCAACTCTTTTAAGATGTGTTCCACTATGTTACCAGAACCTTGCCCTGCTTCCTCAACTGACGTCTTCTCCTGTGTATAATTTTTGGTGCCAGATATAGCATCATTCTCAGCTGCACTGCCATCCTGGCACTGAGAAACTCTGTTTTCCCCAGCTGGGGCTATGCTAGCTTTGTTGCTGGTAGAGTTGACCGATGAACGATCATGAGGGGGATTATCTTCTATCCCCTGTGGACACTTCCATGGCTTTCTGTGCAGGCTTTCCTCCACCTTTGGGCTGTTTGATCTCCTCCTCTGCAGCTCTGGCCTTTTTGGGGAGACTTGAAGTGGATTTGATGTGTAGGCTTCATCTTGTCCACCGACGTGTCCTCTGGGAAACATTCCTGAGAGGTGGCACTCGTTGTCAACTGGTCCAACGCATGGACAGACCACAAGCTCTGTGACCGTAAGCAGCTACAGTAAATCTGTTTTGCTTATATTTAAAAAGGAAAAAGAAACATGATTTCAGTGGTTTTGTTGCTTGAAGTAACAGGTAAGCATGATCAACCAGTAAACTACTGCATCATCTTCTGGCAATTGTATGTTTCAGACCAATGCAAAAAATAATAACTAAAACAGCCAATACAGCTAATGTGACCTTTCTTAAAAAGAAAAGAGTCAGATTTCCAGTCCAAACCAGATATTTATATACATCGTATTAAAAGATCTCCCCTTCTAATCAAACTAAACTGCTCCTGTTTTAGTGTAATGAGGATTGTCAATGTTATAGTTATACTATTAGTCTTTACTCTGATACTAGCCAAAGGCCAGAATAATGAAATTATATCATAAAATAATAATGTTTTCTGTGTATCCTTCAACAAGCTTCTCTTAATAGCTTGCTGGAAATTTGGCCCATTCCTCCTGACCGAACTGGTGTAACTAGGTCAGTTTTATAAGCTGCCTTTCCCACACACACACACCTTTTTAGCTCTGCCAATAACCTTCTATGGGACTATGGTCGGGGCTTTGTGGTCACTTCAAAACATTGACTTTGTTATTCTTCAGCCATGTTGTAACTAGTTTAGAAGTATGTTTTGTGTCATTGTCCATTTAAAAGATCCATTTGTGCCCAAGCTTGAATTTCCTGGCTCATATGTTACTTTAATATTTCCACAAAGTGTCCTTTCCTCATGATGTCATCTATTTCGTAAAGTGCACCACTTTTCTGGGGTTGATTCGCAGCATTTTGCAGCAAAACATGTTAATCTCTGGGGCACACAACCTACTCCTTCCTGGACAGTATCATGGATGGATATTCCCATGCTGTTTAGAGTTGCAGATTAATGCTGCACCTTCAGGCTGGATGAACCAGCCTTGTGGAGGTCCACAATTATCTTCCTGATATCTTGGACAGGAGTCTGTTTAAGGTGTTGCTTTAAAATACATCTACAGGTGTGCCTGTTGTCAAACAACCTATCAGAAGCTTACAAAGCCATGACATCATCATCCAGGCTTTCTGAGATTTTTTTCAGAGGCACAGTAATCTCAGTGTATGAAGATTTATGACCTTAAGGAACAAGCTAAAAAAAACCTCCCCCTCATCGTTTTGACATGTAGAAAATACAGATCATTTTGGTGAATGACCTGAAAGATGAAAAGTTTAATGCCAGACAGTAAGAAAAAGGTTTTTCTACAGTCTACATAAATATCTGGTGTCAACTGTATATTGGTAATTAGAATATCCTCAGTAACAGACCGAAGAACAAGACATTTTTACCACAATAGACTTCAACATGTTTGGTAAACTGTTGCTTTTACTGCATTTGGGCACTGAGAGTTTAAGCACCTATTTTAGTCTGAGAAACAACTATAATCTTTACAGTGCCGAAATCAAACGATCCTGTTTTAAGTGACTTCTCAGCTACAGAACCCATTTGTAGACGGAACAACATGCAGCTGCTTAGATGTCTGCAATTAGGATGCTCTGGGGAGGCGGCACAGTAATTAGATGACAGGCTTCTTAGGCCATGTCAATCCTTCACACCCTGACCAGCTGCAGTCTGGACTTCACTTGCTAGCGCTAGAGTTAGAGAAACTAAATTAAACATTATTTTTCTGACAGATGGTTTTGTTATTTCCAGTTGGACACTTTTATTCATGTTTTCCATTTCCTATGTTCCGTTGGAAGGAAGGCAGAGAGACAACAAGATTCAATCATTGTCTTAAGTAAATACAGTGTAGAAAAATAAGCTGGTTGCCTAGTTTTGTTCTTGTAACAATTTAAGTGGTTGTAAACTCATGCCTTGGTTTAAACCATAAGTTAACACTTGATATCAGAAATTAAATCTCTGTTTTCTGAGAGCTCTGGAGATTTTCATTTCTGTTTCGTGATAATTTTATAAACGTTCTCATAAGTGTTAGGATGGCTGAAATTAACCTGAACTTTAGTTATAGGAAAGCATTTTCCAGCTCAATGAGATATGCTATACAGGCTGCATGGACACATGCATCTCAACAGGCTAGTATATCATCAAAAAGTTTTATTTTATATAGATTTATTAGGTACAGAGTGAAATATCGGATTATGGCTTACAGCCAATAAAAACCAAACAGATCACTAACTGGACAGGTTTCTAGCAGACAGTCATTAAGACACACAAGGGTCATTGCTACAGCAGTTGGCTGTTCATGGAGTACTGTAACCAAACATTTAATGAAAAATTAGGTGGAAGGAAAAAGTGTGGTAGAAAAAGCTGCAAAAGCAATTCAAGAGTGTGGGGGAAAATCACAAGGTGAGGACCACGGTAAGAGTCAAAGCTTCCAGAGCCCCCATATACAGATGTGTCCATTATTTATAAATCAAATGCTCAGAGTCTAATGGAAGAGTGGAGAGGCACAGAATTCATAGAGGTCCAGTATAAAGTGTCCTCTACTGGTGTGGATCCACTGAGATCAAAAGTAGCCTCAGTTGCTTTTGCACCTTTTTTGACCACACTTTTTCCTTCCACTTTACTTTCCACTAATATGCTTGGAGACACCGCTCTGAACAGCCAGATGTCGTTAACCCTCCTTGTGGAGGGTGTCAATGACTGTTTGCAGGACGTCTGTCAATTCAGCAGTCTTCCCTATGATTGCGTTGGTCACAACATTTCTGTATTAATTTTTGGTCTTGTGGACTATTTACATTTTCTGAGAAAATGAATTTTGGAGTTAATTAGCTTTAAGCCACAAACATCAACAGGAACAAACACTTGAAGTATATCACCCTGTCTGTAATGATTCTGTATATGAGTTTCGCTTTCAAATTAAATTACAAAAAATGTACTTTTTAATGGTATTCAAATTTATTGTGATGCAGCTGTAACACTGAAGCAAATTAAACTACAGCACCTCAGTAGCACTCAACTTCAATAATGAGCTGACCTGTGTTTAAAAAAAAAGAGTTACCAGCAAATACTTTGCCTCCTTCTAAAACCATTTCAACATAGAAACCCACTCCTAAATATACCGCGTTACGCAGCACTTCTGATGAACACCGGCAAAAAGATTTCCTTCTAGTAAAGTTTTCACATTTCAGATAACAAATAAAAGTCAATTACCTGAGCCAAAAAAACCAATAAATTCATGTAAATATAATTCTGCAGAATGTAATAATAGGAACAAATATGTAAATGCAGACCTTACCTTGTTGAGAAGAATTGGGCAAACTGTAGATGTCATCTAGCAAGATGGTCAAATCCACATGGTCAGCATGTTTGAAGCTCCAAAATAATAATTACGGAGCTTTTTCTTTTACTCAATGTGTTGCTTTATTTCAGTCGATTTAACACTTTGCCTTTAAACGCTTGGAGTGCAGAACTGCTGAAGCTGTAATTTCTGTCCCTGAAAGGAGAAGAAGGCTAGGAGGAGAAGGCATCACGCAGGCGTTCACATTCAGAAAGCCAGCCTGAATTCACTCCCACCCTGTTTCCTGCTCCCCCTCTCCCCTTCAGGCACCGTGTTTTCAGTCTAATGCTAATCTGAGGCTGTAACACAGCCAATTCTCCCTCTCTTTATTTCCTGTTTCAACATGTTAACTACAAAAATCTCAACATTTCCTTTTGCTTATTAAAATACACACATTAGGAAAAACATTATGAGCATCTGTCCAACAGTGTGATGGTTTCCTGCTTACTGCTAAAACCGTCGTGACCTATTAAGGTACGGTTTCTATCAGACCCCTGAAGACATGCTGTGGTATCTGGCTCCAGCACGTTAGGAGCAGATCCCTTAAACCCTTAACCTGCAATCTTTTTTTTTTAAATGAAATAAAAATTTACTTTGTGAGCAACAGTCCAGTCTTTTTTTCTCTTCAGCATCGATGACAAGAGTCGCTTAACTTAAGGAATGTGACAGTTGCAGCTCGTGTTCTGGATGTGTTTTGTGGCATTTGAAGCTTTGCTGAGGTTATCCCTGCTGCTTGTGTAATTGTTTCCACCACAGTTTTCCTTCCACTAACCGTTCCGTTAATAGAGAGCTTCCTTAGGAATGAGTTTTTATTGCTCAGGGTGTCAACAGACAGGTGGACAGGTGACAAGTTGCAGATCTGCCCCATGACTTAAAAATCATTTTTTTTATTTTATTATGTAAGATTCTGATTTGTGAGAAACTGAATTTTATGTTTTTATTAGCTTTAAGCCAATACACTACAACTTTGCAGAAATAAACACATTAAATGTATAACTATGCTTCTAATGAATCTCTTAAATACATGAGTCTCAGTTTTTAAAGTGAACTTTCCGTTGACCTTTTTAATATTATTCTACGTTACTGAGATGCACCCATACCCCAATCACTAACAGAATCCCCAATGAAAAAATAATCAGTGGATTAATTCATTTTAGTCTGTAGTCCAGCTTTTGTTTACTTTCCTTTATCATGTCACTATATTTATGTATTTTATCATTGCAATGTAGTTTTTTTCATCATGTAAAGCACTTTGAATTGTCTTGTTGCTGAAATGTGCTCACCTAAACATAACAGAACGAAAGAATATTTCAGTGTTAAATCTAGCTTCTTATGCTCCTCACTGTGACGAACAAACACAGTAATGAACCGTGTATTTAGCTGTGAGTCTGAAGTGTTTTTGAAGCACAATGAAATTTATGGCACTTAGAGCGCCTCCTATCAGCCATGCTTTGTTGAGGGTACTAGCGGCTACTGACGTCATTACGCTCTAGTACGTGCAATGCTGTGTTCATGTCAGGCATGGAAAACGCCCACTCATCCAATCCCTCAGTGTCACAATGATGCATTTAGTTACCGAAACAAGGGACTGTTTGATTTTACGTGAATAGGTACTTGGTTGTACCAACGGAATTCGGTCGGTACCTATAAAAGTACCGAATTCAGTACCAATCCCTATATATGTCCATAATTTTCTCTGCATCTTTTTACTGATTCATTCATCCATCCAGGCATCACCCATTCATCTACCTATCTGTGTCTTTCGTCCACTGTCTATTCTTCCTCCTGTCCATCCATGAATCATCCAACCATCACCACCTATTTGTCCATTTGCCCATCCATCCATCCATCCATTTTAATTATCACATTGAACAATGTGCACAAATCCTCCAATGTTCTCCGTTTTAAAAGGAGCATTTGGGCATCAGTGGGAGTTTTTTCATATTTTTGATAAATATTTCTCCATAAATGGTATCTGTGTTTGGAGGAGTTTTAATAGGAGAGTCAGATCAATTTTCAAACAAACTGCTCCCTCTAAAAACAGGGGTGATATACTGTAGCAGATGAAATATACAATCCTTGCTAAAGCTGAGTGTGTTTCAGGGACATACAGGTCCTTCTCAAAATATTAGCATATTGTGATAAAGTTCATTATTTTCCATAATGTAATGATGAAAATTTAACATTCATATATTTTAGATTCATTGCACACTAACTGAAATATTTCAGGTATTTTATTGTCTTAATACGGATGATTTTGGCATACAACTCATGAAAACCCAAAATTCCTATCTCACAAAATTAGCATATTTCATTCGACCAATAAAAGAAAAGTGTTTTTAATACAAAAAACGTCAACCTTCAAATAATCATGTACAGTTATGCACTCAATACTTGGTCGGGAATCCTTTTGCAGAAATGACTGCTTCAATGCGGCGTGGCATGGAGGCAATCAGCCTGTGGCACTGCTGAGGTCTTATGGAGGCCCAGGATGCTTCAATAGCGGCCTTTAGCTCATCCAGAGTGTTGGGTCTTGAGTCTCTCAACGTTCTCTTCACAATATCCCACAGATTCTCTATGGGGTTCAGGTCAGGAGAGTTGGCAGGCCAATTGAGCACAGTGATACCATGGTCAGTAAACCATTTACCAGTGGTTTTGGCACTGTGAGCAGGTGCCAGGTCGTGCTGAAAAATGAAATCTTCATCTCCATAAAGCTTTTCAGCAGATGGAAGCATGAAGTGCTCCAAAATCTCCTGATAGCTAGCTGCTTTGACCCTGCCCTTGATAAAACACAGTGGACCAACACCAGCAGCTGACACGGCACCCCAGACCATCACTGACTGTGGGTACTTGACACTGGACTTCTGGCATTTTGGCATTTCCTTCTCCCCAGTCTTCCTCCAGACTCTGGCACCTTGATTTCCGAATGACATGCAGAATTTGCTTTCATCCGAAAAACAGTCCAGTGCTGCTTCTCTGTAGCCCAGGTCAGGCGCTTCTGCCGCTGTTTCTGGTTCAAAAGTGGCTTGACCTGGGGAATGCGGCACCTGTAGCCCATTTCCTGCACACGCCTGTGCACGGTGGCTCTGGATGTTTCTACTCCAGACTCAGTCCACTGCTTCCGCAGGTCCCCCAAGGTCTGGAATCGGCCCTTCTCCACAATCTTCCTCAAGGTCCGGTCACCTCTTCTCGTTGTGCAGCGTTTTCTGCCACACTTTTTCCTTCCCACAGACTTCCCACTGAGGTGCCTTGATACAGCACTCTGGGAACAGCCTATTTGTTCAGAAATTTCTTTCTGTGTCTTACCCTCTTGCTTGAGGGTGTCAATAGTGGCCTTCTGGACAGCAGTCAGGTCGGCAGTCTTACCCATGATTGGGGTTTTGAGTGATGAACCAGGCTGGGAGTTTTAAAGGCCTCAGGAATCTTTTGCAGGTGTTTAGAGTTAACTCGTTGATTCAGATGATTAGGTTCATAGCTCGTTTAGAGACCCTTTTAATGATATGCTAATTTTGTGAGATAGGAATTTTGGGTTTTCATGAGCTGTTTGCCAAAATCATCCGTATTAAGACAATAAAAGACCTGAAATATTTCAATTAGTGTGCAATGAATCTAAAATATATGAATGTTAAATTTTCATCATGACATTATGGAAAATAATGAACTTTATCACAATATGCTAATATTTTGAGAAGGACCTGTATGAGGTCAAAAGTAACCACTTAAGACTGAGGCAAAGAAGAAGAGTGTGAAGAAAGATGTGTGGAATATTTTATTGTAAAAGAGATGTATCTAACAGGACAACTCTTGAGGAACCTCATAGAAGTTCCAATTGCAAAAACATTTGTTCTGCAGAAAAACTCAAAAGGGAAAGAAATTTCACATAGCAAATATTCCTGTGCATTTTAAACATCAAGAGAGGTTAAACTCAACCAGTGCTGCAAGTGTATTGAATGCATCCGTGCATGTTGACTTTGTGTACGGTGTTGTTGGGAAGGGAAGACAAAACGTAGCGTTTGAAACAGAAGATGAAGTGCTTACCTCCCGAAGCTGAACCCTCACTTTGTTGATGGCTTTCAACCAGCGAACTCTAGATGGGGAGAAAGGCAACGGCGAGCCTCCATCATGGAGTCTATGATTAAGAGACAATATCACAGATCCCTTCCACCTTCAGCAAAAGACACACTGAGTAAAAGTCCAAACAAGAATGTTACCTTTGGAGTTTAGATGCTTCCTTTTCTGATGCATCACATTTTAAACTTGGGATTAACTCAGAGGACTGAACATCTACGTCCTTCTCATGGCCAGTCGAGTGCCCATTGGTGGGAAGAGGTCCAGTTAAGCGAGGCTGGCCATTAACGGAAGGGTGTAAGCTGGTGCTATGGTAGGAGTGGAAGGACTCTTCCAGTTCGGACCCTCCGGTGCTCTCCTGGCCGGTCTCACTCAGCTGTGAGCTAGCCTGGCTCAGGTTCCCCGATGACCCGTAACGATTACTTTCCACTGGACTACAGTTGTGAGAGAGGAGTAAGGGAATAATTCAGAAATTGACCGGGCAACACTTTTTTTTTTTACGTTTTGTCATTTTATTCTCACCCTATAATTAATCAGAAAAGTGGAGATTGTTAAATCCTTGTAGTAAAAAGTTAAACTCACAATTTAACTAACTTAACAATCAGGACGCTAAATAAATCCCACTTACCTGCTAAAAGCCATGTGCACAAAAAGTGTAAATTTAACAACTATCTCTAAAGGAGTAGCTGGGTTAGTACACACACACACACACACACACACACACACACACACCACATCAGTCCTAAAATTAGATGTCCAACCTTGCTGCTGCATGTTGGAAACGGTAAAAACTGCATAGATTATGGTGCATCACACAATGCTTTGTTATTGTGGTGTGGGGAATTATGTTTCTTGCAAATTCTGAGTAAAACTAGGATGTTATACAGACAATAATATCTGCATATTTTCTTGCCAATGTTTTCTTTTGGTCTTTTAAGTGAAAATTTCCAGACAAAGAGTCGAAGCAGAAATGGGTGTAGACTATAAAATATGCAGAGTTAATCTGTGGGTTTGACATCACACCTTTTAACTTTAACAACAGACATTTGTTGGGATAAAACACAGATTAGTCACAATGGTAACAAAAGCAGAACATATAGTTGGAACCAAATATTTACACACACTGTATAAAAAGAGTTAAAAAGTTATCAGACTAAACCTTTCCTGTTTCTGGTCAGTTAGGACAACCAGTATTATTATTTATGAAATGCTAGAATAATGGGAGAAAGGTTTTCTTTATTTCTTTCGTCAAAGTCACAACTGAGCACACAGCAAAATAACTATACATAAAACAATTTAAGCAAGCCCAGATGAAAATGTCATGGCTTTTTAAGGTTCTGGTGCATTTATTCCCAATGTCTGAGTAAAAACAGAGGTAAACCTGTAGATGTACAGTATTTCAGTGCAACATCTCAAACATGCTGATTCCTTGTGTGAAAACATGGTAAAATCAAAAGGAATCAGCCAAGATATCAGAGAGATAACTGTGAACCTCCACAAAATTAGGTTATCATTGGGTAAAGGTTTCTAGATGCCTGAAGCTGCCAGGTTCATCTATTCAGACAATTATTTGCAAGTTTAAACCGTGTGGAAAAGTTCCAGCCATGACACAGGGTCAGGAAGGAGAGGGGTTCGGTGTTCCAGAAATTAACGGGTTTTGGTTCAAAATGTGCAAATGAACTCCAGAACAAAAGCAGAAGACCTTGTGAAGATGCCGGCTGAAGCTGGTAAGAGACTGTCAATATCCACAGTGAAATAAGTTCTGTACCAACATGGACTAAAAGGCCACTCAGAGGGGAAGAAGATGCCATGACTGTGAAAGCAACATAAAAAGCCAAATGATAATGTAATTCTGGACTAAAATGTTAATTTCTGAGGTCCTGTGGTCTGATGAAACTAAACTCGAAGCATTTGCCCATCATCCCAACTGAGAAGTACAGGGGTGGCAGCATCATGTTGTGGGGGTGTTTTGCCTCAAAAGGATACACTGTTGCACTTCAAAAAATCTATGTCCTCATGAAGTGTGAATGTGGTAATAGGCAGTATCTCAAGACATCTGCCAGGGAGTTAAAGCTCAGGACACAAACGGGACAATGACCCTAAGCATGCCACCAAAGGTTACAAAGTGGCTTAAGTACAAGAAAGTCAATGTTCTGATGTGGCCATCTCAAAATGCTGATCTCAGTTTTACCAAAAATTTAAAGGGCAAAGCTGAAAAAGTTGCGTTTGAGCAAGGCGTCCGACAGACCTGACCCAGTTGCACCAGTTCTGTCAGAAAGAATGGGCCAAACATCCAGCAAACATTTCTACCAAATACTAAACTAATACCAATACTAATACTACTAATTCCAAATATTACTAAATGTTTTTCAACTTCTGACTTTGTCTCATTATTCTGGCATTTTGCAACCAGATATAAATGTAATAATCCTAACAGACCTAAACGGTAAAATGTTAGTCAGATTTCATGTCAGAAAGTAAGGGAAAACATGTTATACATCTTTTTATACAGTGTAAAATAGCTTCAGTCTAATCAAATCAGAACTCCACTGTCAAACCAAACGCTTACTGTGTATACAGTCAAATACAGGAAGTAATTGGTCCAGATAATCTATCTTCCTTATTCTGCCTACATAACAATGCAAATTAATTTAGAGTTCTGTTTTGAGAGGATATAAGAAAGACACACGAACAAATTCACAACCACACTAAACTAGAGACATTGGACTGCAGAGCTGGACAGGGAATATATTTTTAAAAGCTGTCAATGCAGCGTAAATGGTGAAGGGACTACCACTCATTATTATGCTTTTACTAGCCTTTTTTCAATCAATAGATCCTTCTTGCACTCGTTGTCCAGCTGCACTCCTGCGGCAGAACCTGCAGAGGGGTCTGTTTCTACAGGCCTTTCCTTCTCCGTTAGGGTCTGGGATGCTGAAGGATCTACATCAGGAGTGGAGATGCAAATATTGGGGTTTGCTATTTCATCTGTAGAACCTACCAGTTCGGTTTTATGGGGATCAGCTGTTGAAGCCTTTTGTGCACTACTTGTTTGACCACTTGGTGGCTTGTTGACAGATTGGGGTTGAGATGTTGTAACTTGGGAAGCTTGAGACTTGGGTGGTTCTGTCTGCCATGGAAAACGTATTTTTGCCCCAAACAATGATGTTGTTTGTTCTTGTTTCCCTGCAATGTTTTTTTCTTCTTGAAACAAGTTTCCAGAAAATGTTTTTAATCCTGACAATAGACCACTGGCACCTTCTGTTTGAGGAATTGATGAAACAACCGTTGGAACTGCAGGTGAAAATAATGATCCAAGTGATTTTCCTGTGTCACTCTGTGCAGATATAAAACCCAAGAAAGACTTAGCTTGAGGTTGTTCAGCACCACTGGAAAATTCATTAGTTGGGGTAGCTTTACTAGCACCCAAAGGAGGAGGAACCCAATTTCCACCACTGTTGGGTTCTTCTTTAATGAACATTCGTTTCTCATGTGTCACATATTTATCTGCAGTTGTTGTTTCTTGCTCAGTGCTTTCAACCTGACTATTAAGGTCTTTTGAAGTATGCATCGACTCACTTATAACCCCAAAAACGTTGGAACAAGATGTTTCAGATGACAGTCTACTGCTTGTTATTTGTGCTTGATCCATTTTATGAGTATTACTCACACAAACAGACAGTGTTACCTGTGGTGAGACCTTTTCATTTTCAAACTGTGAACCTGGTTTTGTAGTCACTGTGGTAGCAGTTGCAGCAGTGGTAGAGGTAGTAGCAATAGTAGTAATTGCAAATGATGAAGCACTACTGGCAGTAGTAGCAGTACTGGTAGTAGTAGCAGCAGCAGTGGCGGCAATACTGAACGTTTCAGCAGAAGTAGCCTTTGCAGCATTTTTGTCAATTGCAGTAGTAGTGTCAGGTGCAGCAGATACATCAGTTGCAGCAGATGCAGTAGTGGTGGCAGTTGTGGCACTAGTTGCAGCTGTAGCAGAAGTTGCAGCTGTAGCCGATTCTGGCCTAGCTGACCTAGATTCAGGAGGTTTAGCTGGTTGTCTCAAACCACCAAACAGAGATCCACCTATGCCTCCCAGTAATGATGCCCCAGCCTGTGATCCTGCAGCCTGTCCAGTGGTGCCACCAAACATTCCTCCAAGCAGAGAACCACCTGGCTGCGAAGTCGATCCTGCCCCTGTTCCTCCAAACATCCCACTCAGTAATGATCCACCAGTTGAGGCAGGAGATGGTTTGGAAGTGGATCCTCCTCCAAACATGTCGCCTAATATTGACCCCCCATTGACAGGTGGTGTGGTCTGAGGACCAGACTGTGGAGTAGCTCCTTTGAATAAACCTCCTAGTAAAGATCCCCCTGTTTGGGGAGATGGTGACTGAGCATTAGACCCTCCAAAAATCCCCCCTAACAGTGATGTCCCAATCTGGCCAGTAGAAGCTGGTCCAAACGGCAAGCTCTGTTGCTGCGTCTGCTGAGAACCTTCAGTAGGAACAGATGCTGGTTTGAACAGAGAAGACATAAAGCCAGTAACAGCATCTGTTGCTGAATCAATGGAGGACTTGTCTGGTTCTGGTGGCTTTTGCTCTGTCGGGACTGCAGGATTTACTGGTGAAGACTCCACTGTTTCTTCTTCTAATTTATGTGGTACCAGATCTTGAGTTGAACTAATTTTAAGTTCAGATTGTGGTGTAGTGCAGAATTCTAATTCTTTGGTGTGATTATCTTCAATGAAAGACGATGACTTTTCACTACTTTGGCAAATTGATTCTTCTGTGATATTGGCATCAGTTGTGGATGCATTGATCTCAAGACAAGGGAGTCTACCCTCAGGTTGCTGTTGTGTTTTCCTATCCTCAGTGCTTTTGGTAGCAGTATCAATTACACCTGTTTCAACATTGACTGAATGTTTGCTGTCAGAACTGTTTTTATCTGTTTCAGTGGGCGCCGTAGCATGAGCAGACCCGCCAAATACTGAAAACACATCTTTATTTGAGACTTCATTAGTACCAACTCCTGGTAAAATACCACCTACAAAAGATGTACCAGTTTGTGCTGTAGTAGTTTGGGAAGATGATCCATCTAAAATCCCTCCCAGTAGAGAGCTTATGTTTTGAGTTGTTGAAATGGACCCGCCTGTTGGAGGCACTGTAGATAAGGGTGTTGAGCCTCCAAAAATTCCACCTAAAATAGATGTTTGAGATCCACCAACCTGAGGACCAGATCCACCAAATAAGCCTCCCAATAATGACGGCCCTGTCTGTGACCTTGCAGTTTGAGGAATAGACCCTCCAGTCTTTGCAGGACTGAACTGAGAAACAGGTTGAGATGCAGAGCCTCCAAATAAACCACCAAGTAACGATCCCCCAGTCTGAGAAATAGTATTTTGGGATGAAGATCCTCCAAACATTGCGCCTAACAGTGAACCTCCAGGTTGGGAGGAGGGCTCAGGAGTAGAACCTCCAAACATAGAGAATAAACCTTTGGCTGGTGGCTCCTTAGAGCCTGAAGATGCTGGTAAAGATCCTGGAGGTAAAGGTCCTAACTGGCTGCATGCAGATTCGGAGCTGGGTGTTGAAAATAAAGAAAGCAAACCTTTTCCTGGACCGTCTGAACTAAATCCTGCAGAAGTTGGAGGATGTGGGCCTGTGAGCATCGAAAACAGACCAGGACCTTCCTTAGTAGGAAAAGCATCCTCAGGTGCACTTGCTGTATTGGATTCCTTATGCATTCCAGTAAACTCTAATTTTGTTTTCTCAGATGCAGCATCAATGTTTGCAATTGTGGTCTCCTCATTGAAACTCATTGAATGTGCTACCTCTTGACAAAGGCTACTGGAATCAGATATCTGTGATAATCTTTGTTGTTGAGGTTCTTTGGAAGCCCTTGATGTGTTGGGAGTTTGTTGTGGTGGCGACACAGTGGCTGGAGCAGAGGAAATACTTGCACCAAAACCTGGTGTTTGAGAATTTGTCAGGCCACTAAACTTTGAAAACAAATTTTTTCTTGGACTTTCAGTCGAGCCAGATAAGCCACCTAACAGACCTCCGAGAACAGATGTAGCTGTCTGCTCTTGTGGTTGAGAGTGTTCTTTTGGTTTAGCCTGTGCCTGAGGCTCCTGCTGTTGCTGAGTTTCTGACTGAGCAACTGCCTGCTGAGATGCCATGATTGGTGGCTGAGGTTGTTGAGGGCTGGGATCAGTGAACACTGAAAACAGTCCCTTTATTGTCCGTTCTGATGAGCTTGATGACCCAGGTATAATTCCCCCGAGGAAAGATTGTTCTTTTGGATCTTTTGGAGGAACTCTTGACTTTTGTGATGTTTCAGAGTTTGGCTTAGTGAGGTTAGGGGATGGAGGGGTGGCTGTTCCTCCAAACATTGATAACAAACTTTTACCAAATGTTTCTTGTTGAGGAGGTGGTTGAGCTGCACTTGGTGGATGTGTTTGAGGCATGGTATCTTTTTTAGGGACAGCCTGTTGAGGACTTGACCCAGTAAACAATGAAAAAATACTTTTACTAAATGATTCTTCCTGAGGAGCAGTCGCTTGTGTAGACGTCTGTGGTGTGGAGCTGGTAAAGGAAGACTGAGTCGGTCCTACTAGCATATCTCCAATAGACAATCCAAAAAGTCCACCGGTAGGTTTAGTTCCTGCCTCCTGTTTTGGTTGCCCTGTAAGTTCCGACTTGTTAGTTTCAGCATCTTTGGGTAAATTAGGAGAGAAAAGCTCAGATATACTTCTACCTGGTATCTGGCTCTGTGTTGGCCTCGCTGTCCCACATTGGTCAACTGGTTGTTGTCTTTCTATACCCTTTGTTTTAAATGTGGATGAAAGTGAACCCTCTGTAACACCAGGTTTCATTTGTTGTTTTTGTGGTGGAGGTGCGGAGGACTCAATACTAAATAAGCTGCCAATTGATCCAAAGAGATTTGACACTCCTGTAGTCTCTTTATGTCCAGTGGCACTATCATTTAAGGAAGTAGTACTCCAATTCTTACTCTGAAGATTAGGAGATGACTGAGAATGTGTCTGGATATCTGGTTTGGTTTCATCCATGCCTACAGCAGACTTAAGAAAACTCACAAAGCCTCCTTGTGATTGTTCAGGTGGTGTTTCGCCTTTTGTATCCACTGGGTTATCAGTTGCAAGTACAGGCTGTACTGGTTTATCAAGAGATTCATTTGATGCAAAGGGTACATTAACATTGGGCTTTGTTGGTGGTGATGCTTGCTGTACCATTGTTGTCTGACGTGAAAGTCTTGGTTTATGTGAGGTTGTACTTGAGAGTGTTGAGGGCTGGGTGACTTCATTGACTGAGGGAATTGCTGGCAAAATTCTTAACTGTGAAGTGGTTGGTCTCTGCATTTGTTTATTTTTTTCAGACTGGGTAACAGGAGCAAAAGAGTCTTCCTTGATAATCTTAGACTTAAGATTTTGGAGACCTGATGATAGAATGTTCTTAGGTTGTTTGCCACCAGCTTGATCAGAATACATCTCTCCAGGTTTTTTCAGCTGCTCTTGGGATGGTTTCTTCACAATACATGATATTAGGGAAGAAATCTTTTTGACCTGTTGATTAGACAATTGTTCAACTGGAGACACCCTTTTCCTCCATTCATCCTCTGAAACATCATCTACATGTTTCACTGTTACAGCAGCAGAAGAACGCCGCCGTTGGCTAGGTTGATAGCATTTGTAAAGGAGCTGGTGATATGAATTCTCAGCAGGAGTAGAGTTTAGAGAAACAGAAACTTTCTGAGCAAGTAACTTCTTAACTTCAAGATTGTTCCAATAAGGGCTGGTTTGGTCTCTTTTATGGCATGAAAGATCAATAATATATTGGTTGTACTCTTGATAGCCATTAGTAGGTTGTCTTGGATCCATCCTCACTTTGTTTAACCTGTAGGATGTGAAATCCATGCCTTGCTGCCCTTGTGACAAAAATGAATTTTCAAACATTTCAGAAAACTGCTCGAGACTTAAATTCATGATCTGGTTTCCTTTTCTGTAGGCAGCAGACAAATCCAGGGGAGCATTGAGAAGTTGAGGATCCCTGTGATTTTCACCAGGAAGCCAAAGAAGCTCATCCTCATTGTAAAGTGGAATTTTAAAACCACAGACCAAGACCATTTCATTGTGCAGCCAAGCACTGGGAAGACTATCTAAAGTCTGTTCATTATCCCATGATCCACTTTCGGGTGTACATGCATACACATATTCACCTGCTGCATCTGTAAGTAAGGCATAAATATACTCATGGTCTGTGTAAACAAAGTACCCACAGTCACCGTCCTCTGCTGGCCACCACATTCCTTGCTCCAAAAGAGAAAGCCATTGCTGATACCATTCAGCATCTTCAAGGTACAGTGAATCTTCTGTCTCAACATTGGCGCCTGCTGAACAGTTTCTATTCGAGTTAAACTGACTATGCTGACCTATATAGTTTGTGTGAACGTTTTGTAAGTTTTCCCTTTCCGTTGCATATTGCCAGTTTGCTGAATAAGATAAGTTTGGTGCAGTCTCCTCATAATAACCTTCATGATACACAACCCCATTCAAGCTGTAAGAACTACCATCATTAAACGAATGCCATTTCCCAAAGTTAGCATTACTGTGGTTAGTTGTTAAGTTGAGAGCAGCTTCTTTATCAGATGTACATACAATATTTCCTAAGTCTTCATAACTGTTGCATAATTTTCTCTGGGGGAACAGGTATTCATTTTTTGGTTCTTCAAATGAATGTGTTACCATTTGTTTTTCGTGACCTGCAAGATCTTGCCTAGGAGTATCGCTCACTGGGTGATTTATATTTGAATAGCTGCAGTGAAGTGTAGATACGGGTAATGGAATACCTTCACAGTTTTGTGTATATCCTTGATCTTCTCCTTGAAAGCTGTGGCTTAAGGACTCATTCTGAAACTGTTGCCAAAGAACACTTTCACAGATCCACTGATTTTCATCATATGAGGGACTTATACCGTATTCAGAAAAACTACCTTGGTAAAGGTTTTGATTTGTCACCCCAAACAATGCGGGAATGCTTCCACCTTTTACTGTATCCAGAGTCATGACTGGAGAAGTACTATGGCTTTCTAAATGGGAGTGAATATTTCTTGTACTATAAGCCATCTGGTTATTTGATGGAAGTGAATGAGAGTAGTATAGCTGAGACAGATTGCCAGTGCTAAACGAGTATTGTGTTGTCTGTCTTTGCAGAGATCTCGCAAAAGCAGCTGATGTTCGCAGGTCTAAACTCTCATTGTGAATTGCCAAGGGTGTAGTAATTAAAGCATGCCTACTCTGTCCTGGATTTAGACAATTTGGAGGAGATATTTCCAACCTTTCATTTGCAAAGTCTGTGGTAGTACTTTTGATCAGATCTGAAGTTAATCCTGTCGTCATGGTGATTGGCGTGTGTTGCTCTGCATCCTGACCTTCCATTTTTGCTTGGTTTTCAGTTGCATTTTTGCTAAACAAACCTGACAAAAAACCTTGCTGAGAGGTGCTTTGAATGTTTTTATCCTTATCTACATGTTCTTGTTGTTTAACATTGGCAAGAGAGTAAAGTGCCTTGTTTTGGTGGGATTTTGGCTTTGATATTGTAGACATAACACCCCTTTCTTGTAGTGATTTTTCTGTTGATTTCTGACTGGTCAGGTCTGTGCTTTCAGAAGTTTTGGTTAGCTTGTTGAACAACCCTGAAAGCACTCCAGATTGACTTGACGTCTCTGTCTGCGCTGGGCAAGGCTGGCTACAAGGCACGTTGACTTGCTGATTTACATGAGTCTCATGGGTGCTTTTGTGTTGCTGTTGCTGAGTCATATTTTTTGAGGAAGATTGAAATAGTCCAGAAAACAACCCACTTCCTTGAGCTGTTTGTGTCGTGCTGTTTTGAGGTTGATTTTGTTTAGAAACTGGGATATCATTTTGTCTTGGCTGTTCATGACTGGATTTATTGGGGGGAATTCCCTGCTCCTGTGCTGATGGTTGATTTTGTTTATTTATGCTGTCAGCTGAAGAAAATCTGAAAAGACCAGATAAAAGACCACCTTGTTGAGATGGTTGCTGAAGTGGAACAGTTTGTTGTCTAGTAAAGCCTGGTTTACAGGTTTCTTGTACATCTCCCCGCTGACTCATTGTTCTGTTCCTCATGCCTCCAATGAGTCCTTGACTTTTCTGTGCATTGCTGGCTTGTCGATGTTGATCACTACCAGATTGAGGAACTGTTTGAGAATTTGATATATTCTCAGTGGAGGCAAATCTAAGCAAACTAGACAGCAAACCTTTTTGTTGAGGTTGCGTTTGCCGAGTTTCGCTCAATGTCTGCTGCTGTCCAGGATTACTGCTGTACATTTTGCTTTGTTTTTCAGCATCAGGAGGCTGCATATTTTGTGCGATGTTTTCTGTTGATGAAAACTTTAATAGTCCTGAGAGAAGGCCCCCTTTCTGTGGCGTGGTAGAGTTTTGTTGATGAGAGTGATGGGGGAGTTGTGAGACACTATTGCTTCTGGGTGGCGGATTGCTTGCCTGCTGTGGCACACTACCAGACAAGTCACTAGTAGACCCAAAGTTAAGTAGTCCAGATAGCAGTCCTGGTTTGGGTGTATTAGAGCCCACCTGATTAATGTCTTCAACTGAACTGCCTCTCGAATGAGTTGTGCTAAAGTACTGTGATCCAGGCTGATTAGGGTTGTGAGGCTGTGCTCCATGAGGGGCTCTTGTTGGTTTCTGATTTGAGGTATGTTGTTGTTCAGTTGGCACTTTGCTGCTCTGAGAATGAAGATTAGACCTCTGGGTTGAGGCACTAGGATTGGAGGAGGGGTTAAACATGCTGGAAAACCATCCTTTTTCTGTGTTTTCTTGTTGCTCAGCAGACATGGAGCAGGATGAAGCTGAATCGTGATATTCTTGTGGGCAGTTCTGTGTTCTCATTGAGGTACCAGTGTCTTCAGTGGATGAAAACCTCAAAACACCAGAGAGCACAACTCCATCTGCTTTTGGACGCTGCTCAGTAGAAAGATTTTCTGAGGGGAGGAAAGGTAATTTTGGCTTACTACTTAGTGACTGGTTCCCCACTAGTTTCTCTAGTTGGATATTTTCGTTAGCTCGAAACACTGGATAAACTGCCACAGGAGGAGCGCTTTGAGGTGGAACAGAAATGGCTGGTGTAATCAATGAACTGAATGATTTCTTAAAAGGGCTAAAGAATCCTGTGTTTGCAGTTTGGTTTGGAGACCTTTGAGGCTCTGGAGCATGTACATTTTGATGGTACATCTCTGGATTTTGTTTCCAGTATAAATTCTCATCATGATTTT
Organism: Girardinichthys multiradiatus; assembly: GCF_021462225.1. Taxonomy (NCBI): domain Eukaryota; kingdom Metazoa; phylum Chordata; class Actinopteri; order Cyprinodontiformes; family Goodeidae; genus Girardinichthys; species Girardinichthys multiradiatus. The sequence goes on along the minus strand of NC_061801.1, from coordinate 38,645,755 downwards.
GGACCAAATGGCTGTCATGAGATGAACTTCTTAACCTCACTGATTTCATAGCACCATCATTCGCCGTTGACTGTTTACCTTGATAAACAGATTCATCAACAAATATTCTGTCTGACAGGATATGTCCTTGATAATATGTCCGCTCTATTCCTTGCTTGGATTCAGCAGAACTTTGACCTTCCCCTCCTGAAAAAAGCTTTAAAGGATTCAATTTTCCCAAAACCGAGTTTCCTGCTGCACTCTGGGCATGAGGTGGGACCTCAGATGCATGTTGTCTTGTGCTTCTTTGAGTTTGACTCCTTGTAGAAGTTTCAGGTTCCTGTGGACCTCGTGTTTTGTTCTGTGGCAGCTGATGAGGCAGAGAACTGAAGGACTTTTTGGGAGAAGTTTCTACTGGAGAAACAACTGCTACAGGAGTTGTGCTATTTGCCTTTGTGGGAATAAAGGATAGAAGCCGTGTTATTCCAGACTGGGCAGGTTGTGGAGATGGTGCTTCGGCAGCTGGAGCAGGCGATTTGAGGCCTCCTCCAACCTTGTCACTGATGGAGCAAAACAATGAGCTCATAGCCATTTTTACACCTGAAATACCCTGATCAGAATCAGCTTGGGTTTCTCCTTTACAATCCTTTGAAATACTTTGTTCCTCTCCGAATGAATCTGTTCTGTTGCTACCCAGAGAAGATAGCCTTGATTTGCTTAATTTGGGAAGGGACCCATATTTGCTAATTTCCTCCTCTTTTTCAGCAAGATATTCAGAAACTGTTTCAACAAGACACTGAAGCTCATCCATCGGGTCAACATATTCCTCAACTGGCTCTTCTACAGGGGAAAGTATTGCCTCAGGAACCCATCCTCCAGTTTTAGATTTGCTGTACTTCTTTTCACGAATGCCCTGTGGATATTCCATGTGGCCCTCATAGGAATGCCGCTCATTGTAATGCTGTGCATTCTCCGCATAAAAGTCTTCAGCCACAAAGTCAATGTTATTAATATCTTTATCGGCCCCTGGAGGGGAGAGAAGATCTCGAGAGTTCTCAATTTCAAAGTCAAACCGCGCTCTTGCTCGAGGATCATACCCTTTTTTGTATGCTACATAATTCTCTAAAGTGTTGTCCAGATCATTTTTTGCCCACATCCTTGTTTTGTGGAGAAGCCCATCCTTGTGGGGCCTGAGGCTCGATGAGGTTATAAAGCGCTCCTCTTCTTCCTGCATCTCTGCCACCTGTCGCATAAACGTATCCCCTCTTTTCTCCTGATGTGGTGCAAGAAGAAAGGGAGAGATCTCCTCTCTCTGCTTATCAAGAAGCCCGCCAGGGTCTACTCTTTTCTTTCTTCGCCGGTCAATCGTATCATAACCTTCAGGGTAAGTGGCAGCCCGAAAACTACTATGCGCTGAATTTTGACCAACTGGTGTTCTGGCCGGCTCTGGGTAAGGTCTTCCCATTCGAAAGATTACGCTGTCTTCCTCGTCATCCAAGAAGTCACTCAGCTGGGGCTTTGATCGTCCTTTGTATTTGTTTTCCCACTCTTCAAACCCCATGCCAGAATCTGCAGGTATAATTCTAACTCTTCCCTTCTGATTTAAAGATCTTAAGGAAATGAACAGATTTAAATAAAGAGTGTGGGAACAGATAGGAGGACAGAGGGGAAGCAAAGGGAAAAAAAAGAAACATTGCAGACAAAAAAAAGGTGAGACAGAAAGAAATTAACACAGGAAAAACTGCATGCAAAGGTATAGAAATAATAATATTCTTGTAAAACAGTTATATGCCAGACAAGCAGAAAACAGATATGATTTACAGACATTATTTACATATTTCCACCTCATCATGCGTTCTGCATAGTTAATAATTCTGTTTGTGTGTGGAAAGAGATTGTGTGTCTCCATGTCTGCATGAGCCTGAACAAATTCAGATTTTTAGAAATCCCCAGAACAACTGTCACACTTAACAGCTCTCTAAACCCTCTATTTCACTGGTGTCCATAATGGTGATTAAGCCAAATCACCAGCATATGTCATTTGGTCCATAAGTTTATAATCCCCAAAGAGTGAAGCCTGCATCAGTCCCTGACCCACTCCCTCAGGGAGCGTCACAGTGGGGTTTTCTTTTTGCGGGACGGCGAAACCAAGTTCGAAAGCCATTCAAACTACTGTGGAGTTTAAGCAACACAACAGATTCTTAGACAAAATTAAACAAAGAGCCGTCACTGGCTGCTGTCCCATTTTTTACCCCTTTTTTCTGAAGTAGAATTAAACGGATCAGCTCGCTATCAGTAAACGCAGGCAGATTTGTAACAATCTCTTTGGTGGAAATGAATTTAATGGACCAAGAGCATTTCTCTCATGGTCTCCAAACATAATCACAATTCTACTGCAAATCCTTCATTTTTCCGATGCAGGAATTCGTTTATGGCTTTAATGCAAACAGACAATAACCGCCCTATACTTTGTTCAGACTGACTGTAACTCTAACATCCAGACTGACAACGGACGATGCAACCATGTGACTGCATCATTTCTACCACTGTAAAACTGAAACCAATCTTAACCACGGTATTATCTATCAAAACACAGGTTACATCTCAGTAAATTAGAATATCAGTAAAACATTTTTAAATAGATACATAACAGACAAAGTGATATTTTTCAAGTATTTATTCTATTAGCTCTGATGGTTTTTATATATTTGATCAAAAGTCAAAATTCCGTTTCTTGATAAATAAATTATAATATGTTATAATAATTATAACATAAGGAAGAACTTTTACAGAAGTATCATGTTTTGGCCAACACAACCACGGGGAAGGCTGCTGACTTGACAGTAATTTACACTAAAAACGTCATTACTAAGATTGTTGTGTCAAATTATCTTAATGGAAAGTTGAGTGGAAGGAAAATGTGTGGTTGAAAACAGGATAACCTCAGCCTGGAGAGAATTGGAAAGCATAGCCCATTTAAGAGTTTTGGGGAAATTCACAAGGTGTGGACTGCAGCTGGACTTTGTGTTTTAAAAGCCATCGCACTGAGAAATATCCAGGACATGGGCCACAACTGTCGCATTATTTGTGTTAAGTCACTCCTGGACCAGAAACAATGTCAGAACTGTCCTACCAAGCCTAAGGAATAAAAGGACTAAACTGTTGCTCAGTAGTTTAGGCCTTCAGAGTCTAGAAGAATAGTGAAGTGGCACAGAATCTGAGCTGCTTAAGGTCCACTTTGACGTCTCCATAGCCAGTGATGATCTGGGGAGCACTTTCATGTGCTGCTGTTGGTTCACTGTGTTTCATCAAGTCCAAAGTCAGCAGTGGTTTTTCTTCTTGTGTCACGAGGAAGACGAGTGACACCTAGAGGATAGTATTAAAGCAAACTAGGCTTACTTAACATCTCGGCAGAGCTGCAGGCAGTAATTCATGTAAACAACCAAGCCCCAACAAAGTATTGACGTATACTGAACAATACATAGACATAATGTTTGGTATGCCTACATTTATTTATTAGAAATCCTAATAAGCCTATGGTTACTTCTGTTTTCCTCCAACCTGTTTTCCTACCACTCAACTTTCCAGTCATGTACTTGGAACAGCACTCTGTAATCAGCCAGTTTCTTTAGAAGTGACCTTTTCTGGTTGACCCTACTGCTGGACAACTATCAAGTTAAACGTCTTCCCCATGATGGTGCAGGCCATCACAAGGACGTAGCATCACTTTTATGAGTTAAAATATCTGTTTGGTTATGGCTGTGAGCCATAAACATTGAATTTAACAGCAACTCATGTTTTAAATATATCACTTTTTGTAAAGAATCAATAGAATACAAGTTTCACTTTTTTAACTGAATTACTGAAATGAATAACTTTTAGCTCATATTCCAATTTATTGAGATTCACCTGTGTAAATTAAAAATGCACAAATTTAAAGAATTCCAGAAAGCGAGAGATATCAACATTTTTCTTTATTATCCAAAGGTAGAAAACAAAACTGTTTACAAATCATACCACAGCCAATCAGAATGGACCATTAGAGTAGAGGTGGACTTTTCTCAAGCTACAAAGTCCAAAAGAAATTGTGTGATTTGACTGAGCCCTTCAGTGACTGAATGGGTGCGTGAGGGACAGTGTCTATACTCTGCTCTACCTGCTTCCTCTCTGGTCCGTGTAGTCCAGGTCAAAGCTGTGGACAGAGTCGGTGCAGCAGTCTAGCAGCTGCTGTGTACGGGGTCCCATGGGGAACTGGTGCATGGATGAGTTGGGCTGGGCCGTCGTGTGGTACCGAGGAGGCAAACTGTTGCTGGTCTCACTGCGGTAGTCACTGTCCCGGTCATCTACGGCGCTGTCCTGGTCATCCAAAGCTGCAACAGGATCATATGCTCATTAACAGAGAAAGAGTTTTAGAAACCCTTGGTATGTATTTGTGTAAATGGGTAGTAAAACTGGGTCAGCTACTGCAGGTTTTTGGGGATGCTGACAAGCCCATCTGAGATGTATGTGGGTCCAGTTGTAACCATGCAACACAAAAACGCCCTGCCAGGCACCTTTAATGCTAAACTTTAATCTGTTTCAATCTTTCATTGACTTCACCATGTTTTCACATCATAAATGGTTACATCAGATTATCAAGGACTTAGGACGTCTCCTGAGCAGCAATGCAAAATAAAAGAACCGCTTGATTGTAATAAAGCTGTAAAGTGTTACTAGGTAGCAGCCTGATGTAATCTGTCAGTGACTCAAACAATGTAAACAGAAAGAGACTTGCATCAATGCAGCACACTACGCCACAGCTCCCTTTTTTAATTAGAGACAGCAAACATAATAAATCTGCCCCACTGTCCTCAGATGACTCCAAGGAGTCAATAATCTGAAGCAGAGGGTTTTCTGGCACTGTAAAGCACTTTATTTTTGCCATTTTAATCTTTCTTATGGCATGAAATTTTATTTATTTAAGCAAACCTTCAGGTTTCAGAATGGTCGGATTTTTAAATTTAAAAACTATATCAATATGAAATAAAACAGTCAACCTTGCTTTGATCAGAGCATCAGTAAAACCTTGGACACGGGTTGCATGGAGGCATCATTTCTAGAGATGCACCAAGACACTGACCCATGATCCAAAATGTCTGACTAGCCAGACTGGTTGGTGGGAATCGCAAAAATCCAATATCTTTCTGATTAGTAAATGCATTTTGTTATCTTTTCATTTTATTTTAAGTATGAAACCGATTAATCAAATGACCAAAAAAATTAATGAATGAACAACCAATCAATGAATGAATTTATTTCTTTTCAGTCCACTGAGGTGGTTAAAAAGAATTCAAGAAGCTAGAAGGTGTAAGCAGCTTCTAGAAAGGAAAACGTGTCTGCTATTCATTCAGGTTCCTACAACAGGAAGTTCAACTTTAGTAAATATCTGTCACAAAACATGCTGGATCAAAAAATATGGGTAGTTTACCAAAGATTATATAAATTACGTTTATAGGTAGAGCTTTTTAAAGTAAGGGCCTGATTATTCTACAGGGAATATACACTGAGACTGTTTATTAGTAATGCTAACCATGCTAATCATTAATATAGGATCCTAAAGACAGTTTAACATACATTATATTACCAAACGTATTGGGTCCCACCACCAAGTCAAAGAATCCTGGTGTTCCAATCACTTCCAAAGCTGCAGGTGTATAAGGTTTGGTGTGGAGAAATTTCCCAGGCCCCCACAGAGTCCTGACCTCAACCTTCTTGAACAACTTTGTGACAAATTAGAGCGGAGGCTGCAGTTCTGGTTTTATCTAACTATGAAGACACTCCTAAACCTTAGAAGATGTTTACAGAATAGTTAAAGTTGCCATTGCTGGCAACAATGGGTCCATTAACAAAGTTGACCTTATAGATTAAGAAAAGGATGTCATCAAAGTTCATGTACATGTAAAATTATACAGAAAAAATACTTTTGGCAATATAGTGTATCAACTCTGAATCATTTTGTCCTTGTTTTCTACTCTCAATATAAATACTTAATGGCTTTACATCCTGTTTAATTACAGTTTTTTAAAGAGGTCAGAATTGTCTAAAATCGGGATCGGCAGATCAGTGCTTTACAAAAAACCAGAGATCAGAAATCAGCCAGAAATCTCTGATAAGTGCATCTGGAATAATTCTGTGTCAACCTCACCTTCCATTAAGGGGAACCCTATCCGGTCCTGAACTCACCTGGAAAGCATTCCCTCCAAAAAGCAAATAATGCAGAGCCCATAGACACAGAGGCGGAACTTCACATGGGTCGAATTCAGATTAGTTAGGAAATTATTCCAATTTTTAGGAAGATTTGTTTGCATGTTACCAAATTAGCAAAGATATTCTACTTCTAACATTCAATGTAAACAATTATTTATTTCAAAAATGAAGTTTTAAAAAGAAAAATGCTTAAATCGAACTTGATGGGAAACAAAAGGGAAACAGCAAGGAAAGAAATGTGTTAAACTGCAGAAATATGAAGAAAATGTATGGAAGTCTTATAGATTACAATTCACTTAGGAATATTATGACATGTGAAAAGGGGTGAGGGTAAACCAGGGGAAAGGGTCCATTAAGTTATGTTACATACTGATTGGGTCAGCCCATCCGAAATAGTTGCCTGGTGAGAGTGCAAACATTACAAGTGAGAGTAAGTCCAAAGGGAGGCAGGGCTTGTGCACACGAATTCATTGTCCCTGCGGCTGAACAACTGAGAAAGTCTCTTAACTGTGAAAATGCTGTTCTTTGAAATTAATTAAGATTTTTTTGGCTCTAATACTGACTGTAAAAAAGATACAGTGTGCTGAAAAACAAACAGGATAAGAATGTTAAAACGAGTGAAGAAGAGAGTTACTAAGGAAATGAACTGGCTCCATCTAGAGGCGGACAGGTGAACTGAGAGCAAAGACTCACAACACTGGGAGGGGGCGCATTGCAGCATGGCCCTCTGATCATCGACATTCTGGAGGGGGTACTACAAAGGAAAGCAGAAACAAGAATCAAACATTATTCCGGGTCGCAGCTATTTTTATTTTAAATAATGCTTATTTTTCCCAGCAGTTCAGAGGTCCATCTCAAAAAACTTGAATTTCATCAAAAGTTAATTTATTTCAGAAATTCAATTCAAAAAGTAATACAAATTTTATATGGACTTGTTACCCGCAGTGTTTAAATAAAACCATCAATTCAGTTTCTCAGAAAACTGACAGTATGACATTAAACCAATAAAAACAGGCTTTTTAACACCAAAATGTGATGTCATGATCATGTAATTGGCTACGCAGTCATAGGGAAGACTGCTGACTTGGCAGTTGTCCAGCAGACAGTCAGGGTTGAGGGTTAGCCACAGAAGGTCATTACTAAAGAACTTGTGCTGGATACTATAAACAGCCAATCACTTGAAAGTTTAGTGGAAGGAAAAAGTGTGGCAGCCATTGACTGCAGCTAGATTCAGTGCTTCAAAAGCCATCACACACAGATTCAACCACAACATAGGCTACAACTGTCATTCCTTGTATTCAAGTATATTAATGGAAAGTTGAATGGAAGGAAAAACCATTTGCAACCAGGATAACCATAGTCTCGCGAGGATTATGTAGCAAAGCCCGTTCAAAAGTTGGGAAGGAGATTCAAAACGTGTGGACTGCAGCTGGAGTTAGAGCTTCTAGAACCATCACAAAGAGATGCATCCATAACATGGGCTGTCACATTTCATGTGCTAACCCACTTCTGATCCAGATATGAAGACATTTTAAGAGCACTGTATGCTTGGATACATGGTAGACTTTTGTATTTCCGTGTCTTGTTTCTTAAACTTCTTGTGGACAATATCAATATTTATATTTTCTATGAAAGATGGGAACCTCAAACATCTTCAAATACACAGTGTTCTTTTCCCCATAATTATCCAGGCCAGAGAAATAATTTAAGCATCAGTTAGCATAGAAAACAATGGTTCTGGTTCAGTTTTGGCCTCTTCTAAAACACTAAAGCTACATCTTACCTCATCGTGGATTCCCATGTTGATGCGCTCCAGCTTACCCGTCCAATACTGAGCCTCATCTTCTGGAATATCTGGTGGTGAATAATTTACATTTCAGAATGCTAACATTATATATTCAGGTCTGTTTAATTTCCCAGGAACATCAAGGAATTACTGACATGAAAACACCAACAGATCTACTGTACCTGAATGTGAAATAAAGTGGAATAAATTGTAAGTGACAGGAAGCAGAAAACTAAATATGTCTCCAGCCAGGGAGTGGGTTACTGTGGTGTATCTCATCATTCTCATTTTAAAGTGGGTCTAAGCAGCTCAGCAGCCAGATGCACATTAAAGGGCACCAACACAAAGGCCAGGCCTTCAAAGAGACACCGACCTGCACCTTTAATGAATGGCTTTGGTGGCACAGAACCCACATGAACACCGTGAAATGCCTCTTCTGAGTATAAACTTTGATGTGTTCTGATCACAGGGCAGTGGCAGCAGAGAGGCTGGCTGCAGTGATGACAGTGTTGGTGGAGAAGTGGTCGGGCTCAGGGGGCAAATCTCACGATGGGGTAGATCCGCAGCGCCTTGCAAAACGTTTCGTACTGCTTGATCTCTTTCACGTTTTGTGACGATAAAACCAAGAACTTCAATGCATTTTATTCAGCTTTTATGTGATGGAGCATAAATGTGAAGTACAAGGAAAATGTAGGGTTTTCTAATTATTACTATCAATAAAAATCTGAAAAAAAGTTACGAATATTTTGTGTTGAGCCTCCAGAGTCAATATGTTGAATATTGAAAACAGCTCGAGCTCAGTCAGATTAAATGGAGAGGGTCTATGAACATCAGTTTTCAAGCATTGCTACAGATTCTCAATTAGATTTAGGTCTGGACTTTGACCAGGCCAATTTGAAATGTGCTTTCATCTAAACCAGCGGTTCTGACAAACCTCTGAGACCTCCACAGAACCACTGGATTAATACTGGGATTCACTTACACACTTTTGGGCTCTATTCACCTATTAGGTGACTTCTGAAAACAGGTGGCTGGACTGAATTTTATTTCAGGGTATCAGTTTAAAAACAGACTGAAAATCCAATGATTGTCATCCACTGAACAATTATGCACTACTTTGTGTTGCTCCACCACATAAAATCCCAGTTTGTGGTTTTAATTTGACAAAATGCAGAAACGTTTGTTTGGTATCAATAGTTTGGTAAGACAGTGTATAAATCCAGGTTTTATTTGAAATCATTTTCAGATTTTGGAAGTTCATGAGGTACTTAAAGCAATTTGCACCACAAACTCACCAAACGGCAGCTCGAAGCGAGTATCCAGCAGCACTCGGTGAGGCGTTGGGTTCTTAGTGCCATAAATCTCATCCGCCTTCATTAGAACCTCTGCATCCAGGAAGATCCACTCGCCTGAACCCTCCTGTGAGTAAACATATTTGACATTTTATCCAAACCGGATTGATGTCGTGTATCTTTGAGCGAGTTTGCGCTCTAACCTCCTCAGACTGTCGGATGTTTTTAAGAGGAATCCAGGCTGTCCCCACCATGGTGTCCCAGATGAGGCCTTTGTTCCACACCTCGACAATGAGACCGAGGTCCAGCCGGTTGATCTCACTGCAGAGCAGGGAGGCGGGGAGAAATAATGCTAATGTTATTCCTGATACACTGGGTGGGAAATGTAATGGATAAAAAACAGAAAGTTTTGTTGTTTGGAAAAACATCACAATACAAAAACTGTTTCCAATCCAGCGTTCAATTCCCAATTAATGGAGCTGAAATTTCTACATAATTACTGTCAGGCTCTAACACTGCCTGAGAACAAAAGGTCCTTTTTGTTGTGTTTTAGCTGTCATAATCCACCCCTGCCTTTTTTATTCACCAGGCTACTCAAAGGGCTCCAGAAGAGCTTGATGACAGCAAAACAAATAAAAAAGGGACATTCATCTTGAAAGGAGCTGCATAACCGGGACATTTGCATATCCTCATCTGTGAAAGTTTAGAACCGAACCACAGAGCGAACAAAAAGAAGATGTGAGAAAAGATAATCAAAGGCAGCAGATAATTGGGACAAGTGCAGAGGAGGACTGAGCTGAGTGACCAGGGCAGCCAGGTGCAGAGATAAAGGCTCGCTCACACAATGAGCCAGAATGAATACATGCAACAAGGTCCCCTAATCAAGCTGTGGCTGATCCCAACAGGGAGATGTTGGTTGTTTTAGATGTCATTAAAATCTCACAGTTTCACCCTTTAATGCAACTCTCCTTGAATAAAGCTTCCACTCTAGAGCAAAGCGACATTTTAATAAACGTTTGCTGATCATACAGAATGAAAGCTACCGATCAGGACAAGGTTTTGACACCCGTTCATCAGGAAACAGCTTCATTAAACTACGAGCATCTTACCAAGACTAATTCATTCATTTTTTCCGTGCCTAATTAATTCAAGCAATAATACAAATAATGCTATTAACCCTTAGGGTAATAAATATGATGGGTTGGAAAAGTATTAATTTCCCTTTTTTCCAAATTTTTAAATCATAACCTCAATTTTAATGATGTTATCACTTTCTATAACACAGACACAATTACGTAATATAAATGAGCATTAAAATTGAAGATAAAAACTTTAAAAATGTTGATTTTATTTTTCAGTAAAAAGTATTTAAACAAGGACATGTGTGGTGAGGAATAGATTGGGACACTCCACATTAATTATCCCTTAGAATAACTAAAATCACACACAGGTTTATCAGGTAGACATGATTGGAACATCATTACTCAGGTTTTTTCAAAGAGGTTTGCCCAGTTTAAACATCAGACATTTAATTTGGTGCTCCTGACTGTTGAAGTGAGAGTGAACACCATGGCGAGGTCCAAAGAGTCATCAGAGGCCTTCAGCAGTTTCTGAGTCTGGTAAGGAGTTTAAAGAGGTCTCAAAAGAGTTTTATTCAGCCGTTCCACTAGAGAAAAATCTACAAGTGGAGGACATTAAAAGCAGCTGTCAACATGGCCAAGTCCGGCTGTCTAAGAAGGTTTACCCCGAAAGCAGACCGCAAAATGCTGAAAGAAGTCTCCAAAAACCATAAAATGTTATCAGGGGACCTCCAGCAGGCTCTGGCTGCTGTTGGTATGAAGGTTCATGTCTGTCGAATCACAAAGAGACCGAACACGTTGAAATTTTATGGGAGGTGAGCAAAGAGTAAACCCTTGAACGTCAGACTGAAGTTTGCCAGAGAAAACAATGATAAAGACCAGGACCGATAAATAAAGACCCGAGGATATGTTTGGCTCGAACCAGGTACAGCTCTCCAGTAAAATAATCTGGAGGTGGAAGCGTCATGTTTGGGGATGCTTTGCTGCAGCAGGACCTGGCCAGCTCACCATCATAGAATCCACCATGAGGTGCTTGAGGAAAATGTGAGACCATCTGTAAAATAATGTGGCAGAACTGGACCCTGCAACATGAAAAAATCATACCAGTAATTCCAGTAAGAAATGGAAAGTCCTGGACAGGGGTGTTTTTAGGGTCTCAAAACATTGGGGGCTTTAGCCCAAATCCAAAATATTTAGGTTTCAATAAGATAATTTATAGGTAATTTAAAATTAAAATAATATAGGACATATTGTACCAATTCTCTGTCTCGGCTGGTTTTAGACTGAATGTAAATTATTGTGAATCAAACAAAAAAGGTTTACAATAATTTTACTTTTTATTTTTGTTAAAAGCTGAATGAAGGACAAGGAGAAACAGAGTTTAGGCCTGATGAAAAACCATTTTGCTGAAGAAAATAATGACATATTTTGAGGTATTTAGAAAAGAACTTAATCTGAATTTTTGCTGACAAACGTTTTTCATCTCAGAGATGTTTACTATAGGCCAGATAAATGTGCTTCTTTTGTCATTTACATAAATTACCTTTTTAAATGTTACATTCTCATCAAAGTGTTCCACTCCTGAGGCTCCATTGTCTTAATTTCTTAAATTTGAAAAAAGGAAAATCTTAGTCAAATGGTAATATCCTAAAACACGTCTATTTTAGTATGCCAAGAGCTTTTGAAACATTTTATTAAAATGGTTCCTTCTTTTATGAACCTTTTCTCTTTTATTGCCATCTTTTCAGCCCTTCATTCCACTTCTGAAGAAATTTGTCCTGCCAAAATCAATAAATTAAACATTTTTCAACACAGTCTTTTGTTTTGCACTGAGCATGTCAGACATTAGTGAAGTTCTTACTATTAAAAACTGAGAGGAAAGGGTGTTAAGTTGTGGTGTTTAAAATAGAGCATAGAGCCTCATCCTGGACCTTATCAGTACTAATATTACAGTTATTAATAACTGTATATATAATGGTAAGTATGTCTCACCTTCAGTAAAACTTTATCCTTGTTTAATTAGTTTAGTTTATATAATACAAGTGTAATTCAGAAAAATAACATATTTTAATGTGTTCAGCTACATTTGGATTAAATGCTTTTATTTTGACTGAAGTAAAGGACCAGATATTTTCACATTATGATGCAACTCCTGCTAGAAGCTCACAGAGAAGGTTGCTGCTGTTTTCTATCACAGATCATTTAACTTCACCTGTAGCTCAGGTGAAAGTTCCTCATCATGACCCTGAAGATGCTCATTAGAGTGAACCTCCACCTCATGTCTTGCTGGGTGAATCAGTGATTAGCTGTAACTAACAATCAGCCCATTCTGAGTCAGCATTCAGGTTTTACCGCTAACTTCGTCTGGATTATACCGCTCGGCGTCCACCTGTTCCTAAACACACACACCCACCAGGCTCCCTCTCTCCAGCTGGCTCCATGGTTGCTCTGAAATGATCCCTGTTCGAGGCGCTCAGTTGAACTTTTCAGGTAATGAAGGAGGCAGGTCGACCTGGAGTAAACTGCTGTTCTGGACTCCTCCAGAATGGAGTTCGTCTCTGGCTGTGTGCGTAGTTGCGCATTCGCGGTGCCGCGAGTGCGCAACTAACTATTGTTTGTCTTCTCCTTTTAACTCATTGTCAGGTTACTGTGGAGCGGGACGTGATTATATGGAACACAATTCTAAAAATCTGATTGTTTTTAAATAAAAAAGTGAAGTCCAATACCATTTTGTGGCTGCATCTTTTTAATACTTTTAAATTTCTTCTATCAAGAAGTCCGGGGCTATTCAGAAAACATCCGGGACTTCCGCCCCCGAAGTCCAGGTCTAACTATGCACCTGGTCCTGGGCCTAGTCAAAGTCCTGATAATAATAATAATAATAATTGATACTTTATTGATCCCTGAGGGGAAATTAGACCCTCTGCATTTAACCCATCCCTTATAGGGAGCAGTGGGCTGCCGTTGTGCGGCACCCGGGGAGCATTCTGGGGCTAAGGGTCTTGCTCAGGGACCCAGAGTGGCAATCTGTGGGATACAAACCCGGCCCCTTGTGTCCCCTCCGGAACACAAACCTCCTGCTCTAACCACTAGGCCACCAATCACTGAGATGATGATTTGAAACAGGCTGAACATGCAAGAAACTCCTCAAAGCTGAAAGTGAGGAGTTGAGCAAACTTTCCTCAGACTGATATTGGAAACCGGCAGATGGATACAGGAAGCGGATGGGGGAACACATTTCTGTTGATATATTTTGTTCAATGAACCAAACAAAGTTAATTCTGTAGTTTAAGTGCAAATTAATACCTTCCTTTTCAAGAGATAAAAAAAAGAAATGAGAAACATTTGAACAGAGCTTTTAATGTGGTGTCGTACTTTCTTCCACATGTAAAAAGTCTCAGCATTCAGGATACCTGTTAATCAGGAAAAAGAATGATTCGTTTTACAGGATTTTTGGATTTGCAACAGACGGTGCCGAGCATTTGCTGGAAACTCTAAGGTGTGCCTCTGATAAGACGCTGAATCACTTTAGGGAGACTCATCAGTAATGGACACAAGGAAAGATGAAGGTCTGGAAAAACAAACACTGTTGCAAAGACAAACAATGACACAAGGCGAACAACATGCTGGCTATGTCATCACCATGGACGCATTTTGCTTTTGGTTGTTTAAAAAAAGTGTAGCTTTAAACTGTAGGTTCACATTAGAAAACAACTGCAGCTGAACCATGGATTAAACACAATCCTGTTGAAGTGGGTTAAAAAAATTTGGAAACAAGATCGAAGCACATTTAAGAACCAGGTCCTACTTCCTGCAGACAGAACTGTAACTTCCTGAATAGCCTTGCTTGCATACAATCACATGATACACATTTCTTGCTTCTTTGCCTATTTAGTTTTCACTGCACATGATGACACTACTGTTGTTCAGTCGGACCCAGAGGGAAGTGTAAAGAGTCAAACAAATGAACAGATGTTTAAAATAAACAGAGCAGTTAGAGCTTAATAACTTACAACATGAAGTCCTGTTCCCAGCACGGCTGGTCCCCACGCACAGTGATAGTTGTGCTTTTAACATTCTGCACCTTCAGTGTTACGTAGGTGTTGAACTTATCTGAAACAAAAGAGGACAGAAAATTATAAAATGTTTCTGTATATTCAGTAACGATACAACAAGAAATCTGCCAGTAAACCAAATTGTAGCTGAGCGGATGGATGGATGGATGGATGGATGGATGGATAAACAGATGAATGGGTTGATAAAACAATTAGATGGTGAGATATGGAATACAGTCTGGAATTCCAGACATTTTTCCCATTCTTATCTGCCTCTGGAAAATACTCAATTTAAATTCTACATACTTCCTGACTTAGAGTTGACGGATGATTGGAATCGGCTGATTTTCTGCTTGAAATGGCTTGATTGGTGACCAGCCTGTCTGACAAAAAGTCCATTCTTTTTCCTAACATTTAACGCACCACACCCAAGCACTACCAGGATGAACTGAAAACAATTAGTTAACAGGAAGGCCTGAGCTTTCCATCTCCGTCTGGTTGGTCAAGATTTCAAAAACCAGAGAAATCAGCCAAATTCTGATTTTTCTGAGTTTTTCCTTTAATCAGTTGTAATAAACAATTAGCCAAATCTGAGGCACATGGTCATTTGTTTAAATCACCCCTGGCAACAGCTTCGAGGCTGGCGGAAATAAGTGGGCTGTTGAATCTGCTGTGGATTTGTTTGGTGGCAAAGGATCACTAATTCCAGTGAGAGTGAAAACAGATAAATCTCCTCCCCATGCCAAGCCAAGCCAGGCCAGGCCAGCACAGTGACCCTGGTAATCTCCAGAAGCAGCCATCCTCATACGTCACAACACAGACAGCGTACAGTCTCCAAATACTTATAATGCATCTCCTGCACACTGAGGTCCACTTTCTCTTATAAATACACTTAATAGTTGTCAGCGGAAATTATAAACCTACAGCTTGCAACCATGATGGCCTGTTTTCTGGTGATGTAATAAAACAAGAGTCACCCATGACCTGTTAATGTTGCAGAGAAAGGTCTCCGTCGGTCCCAATACCAATCAGGACTCCCAAACAATAAGGTGCACCTGAGTCTAGGGTGAAGGTGTCAGGTTCAATGTCCGAAGAGATCCACTTCAAAGTGTGCAATTAATACATTATATTAAAATGCTTGAAACATATGTAAATGATGCCGAGGCTACGCTGGGAGTTGCAACTTCCCAATCAGACGCCAACTCAAGAGACGGTCTGTAATTTTACACCCAGAGATGTCTGTCAGCCTCCTGTCAGCCAGCAGTGACGGACAGAGTAGCTGCTGTTTGCACCAGCTGCTGGCGCTGCATGGTGGGGGAGGAGGGGTGAGTGGGATTAGGTGGCCTGTGTCACAACCGCCGGCTTTTCATTTCCTGCAACTGGGCGAGGGAAGCAGCAACACGTGTCTGCTGATGTGCTTCAGTTACGCTCAGAGAGCCCTCAGCACTGCCGGTGGTCATTTCCTACTACTCACCGCTCTGACAGTTAACATGTGGCCCCCTCCAGATGGGTACAACAGGGACTGATAAAGGATCAGCGTTATAAAACAACGCAATGCCTCACAGAAATATTCACACCCTGGAACTTCAACATATTTTGTCACTTTAACACCAGAAACTTCTTTGTATTTTATGTGACAGGACAGCACAAAGTGGTAAATAACTGGAAGGAAAACAATACACAGATTTTTCCATCTATTACAAATAAAAAGTATTTATTCAGCCCCCATGAAAATTGATTGCAAAGGACTTTCAGGAGTCATCTAATTATTAACCAGGGTCCACCAGTGAGTATCTGCATCTCAGTATAAATCCAGCTGTTCTGTGAAGGCTTCAGAGTTTTGTCAGGACATTAGAGAACAAACGGCATCATGATTAACAGGAGGTTAGCCAACAAACATGGCCGCTAGCAGAGCGTTGGCCAGAGAGGAAGCTAAATGAGTCATTGTCTAGAGGTGGTGCAGAGATCAGGCGGAAAATCTGTTGACAGGACAACTATCAGTCGACATTAAACACACAGCCCATACAATGGAATGGTTTAGATTTAAAAATGGTCAGTTATTGGTTAGCAAAAACATGTTTTACAAATATTAAAAGAATAATTTAAATAGGTTTTCAGATAGGCAAAGAAACAAGATTACCTCCTCTTAACTAATACCTCCATATTCCCATTATTGCACCAGAGAGTTGCATCAATAGTTCCTGGGCTTATCATAGCATGCTAAAACATGTTGTTACATCTAGTCTTTGTTTGAGGTAAAAAGAGTCCTGGAGGTAAAACAAGGTGTTGATGTAATTTAAGCACACACGACCCACCTTTAGGTCTTTGGGAAACAAAAACCAGCAATCAGCTGTTCCTGTGATCCCATGACTGCACTAAACAAAGATTTTCCTAGTTGCCAGAGGAACATCCTGAAACATTTACTCAGCACCAGCCTCCAACACAGGAGCCAGAAAAGTAAATGTCACTCTTGACCGGAAATGGTGAAAGAAAGAGTCCAGACAACACTGCTCAGAAGAAAGCATAAAAATGACACTTTAAACTTCAAATCAGAAGAAAAGCTGTTCTGAAAGTAACCAGACAGGTCTTAACAGCCCACAAACCATGAGTGACAGAACATAAACCTTATCAGTGTCTTGAGTGGACAGTAGTAACAAAACACAGGCGTTGTTACAAAGGAGCCCGGGGGATGCTCAAGCCTTCCCATAACTGGATAGCCCATGCCTTGTGCCTCACTTGGGCCGACTGCAGGGAATACCAGATAAGGGAAGAGGATGTATGGATTAGATAAGAGCCATTTAGCGGCTGTGGGGCTTTTTACAGCAGGTGCCGTCAACTATCCAGCTGATGCAATCTGCTCTGTGAAGAAGGAAGCAGCTAAAATCGCCTGGAATAAATACTAAATGTTCATCTGAACAGTAGTAGCAGCTGCAGCAGCAATATGCAACTAATTCAGGATTGTAGTGGCCGACAAATCCATTGCTGTTTGAGGAAAATGAATGAAATAGGTCTATTTTCCTCAAAAGATTAATACCATAGTGAGAACAATGAACTAGCCTAAACAATATTTAAACCTTTTTTAGCAGAGTTGCAAAATATATAAAATTGCAGTAGTCATTGCAATATCAATGTTTGAAATATTAAAATCACAAAGGACTGCTTTGATAAATATTGGATTCATATTCTGCATGCTAATAACAGTTAAAATCCTTCAGCTGACCCAAAATGCTGCAGCAAGAGTTCTGATGAAAATTAAAAAGAGAGATCATACAGGTCCTTCTCAAAATATTAGCATATTGTGATAAAGTTCATTATTTTCCATAATGTCGTGATGAAAATTTAACATTCATATATTTTAGATTCATTGCACACTAACTGAAATATTTCAGATCTTTTATTGTCTTAATACGGATGATTTTGGCATACAGCTCATGAAAACCCCAGAATTCCTATCTCACAAAATTAGCATATCATTAAAAGGGTCTCTAAACGAGCTATGAACCTAATCATCTGAATCAACGAGTTAACTCTAAACACCTGCAAAAGATTCCTGAGGCCTTTAAAACTCCCAGCCTGGTTCATCACTCAAAACCCCAATCATGGGTAAGACTGCCGACCTGACTGCTGTCCAGAAGGCCACTATTGACACCCTCAAGCAAGAGGGTAAGACACAGAAAGAAATTTCTGAACGAATAGGCTGTTCCCAGAGTGCTGTATCAAGGCACCTCAGTGGGAAGTCTGAGGGAAGGAAAAAGTGTGGCAGAAAACGCTGCACAACGAGAAGAGGTGACCGGACCCTGAGGAAGATTGTGGAGAAGGGCCGATTCCAGACCTTGGGGGACCTGCGGGAGCAGTGGACTGAGTCTGGAGTAGAAACATCCAGAGCCACCGTGCACAGGCGTGTGCAGGAAATGGGCTACAGGTGCCGCATTCCCCAGGTCAAGCCACTTTTGAACCAGAAACAGCGGCAGAAGCGCCTGACCTGGGCTACAGAGAAGCAGCACTGGACTGTTGCTCAGTGGTCCAAAGTACTTTTTTTGGATGAAAGCAAATTCTGCATGTCATTCGGAAATCAAGGTGCCAGAGTCTGGAGGAAGACTGGGGAGAAGGAAATGCCAAAATGCCAGAAGTCCAGTGTCAAGTACCCACAGTCAGTGATGGTCTGGGGTGCCGTGTCAGCTGCTGGTGTTGGTCCACTGTGTTTTATCAAGGGCAGGGTCAATGCAGCTAGCTATCAGGAGATTTTGGAGCACTTCATGCTTCCATCTTCTGAAAAGCTTTATGGAGATGAAGATTTCATTTTTCAGCACAACCTGGCACCTGCTCACGGTGCCAAAACCACTGGTAAATGGTTTACTGACCATGGTATCACTGTGCTCAATTGGCCTGCCAACTCTCCTGACCTGAACCCCATAGAGAATCTGTGGGATATTGTGAAGAGAACGTTGAGAGACTCAAGACCCAACACTCTGGATGAGCTAAAGGCCGCTATCGAAGCATCCTGGGCCTCCATAAGACCTCAGCAGTGCCACAGGCTGATTGCCTCCATGCCACGCCGCAATGAAGCAGTCATTTCTGCCAAAGGATTCCCGACCAAGTATTGAGTGCATAACTGTACATGATTATTTGAAGGTTGACGTTTTTTGTATTAAAAACACTTTTCTTTTATTGGTCGGATGAAATATGCTAATTTTGTGAGATAGGAATTTTGGGTTTTCATGAGCTGTATGCCACAATCATCCGTATTAAGACAATAAAAGACCTGAAATATTTCAGTTAGTGTGCAATGAATCTAAAATATATGAATGTTAAATTTTCATCATGACATTATGGAAAATAATGAACTTTATCACAATATGCTAATATTTTGAGAAGGACCAGTATTTCTCCTATTTTAGCTTCCCTTCATTGGCTCCCTGTTAAATCCAGAATAGAATTTAAAATTCTCCTCCTCACATATAAAGCCCTTAATGATCTAGCTCCATCATACATCAGAGATCTGATTGTTCCATATGTTCCTAACAGAGCACTTCGTTCTCAGACTGCAGGTTTACTGGTGGTTCCTAGAGTCTCTAGAAGTAGAATGGGAGGCAGATCCTTTAGTTATCAGGCTCCTCTCCTGTGGAACCAGCTCCCAGCTTTAGTCCGTGAGGCAGACACCCTGTCTACTTTTAAGGCTAGGCTTAAAACTTTCCTTTTTGATAAAGCTTATAGTTAGAGTGGCTTAGTTTATCCTGAACTATCTCTGTAGTTATGCTGCTCTAGGCGTAGGCTGCTGGAGGACATAATGAACACCTTTCCTTGCTTGGCGATTTTCTCATGCTACTCTCCATTTATGGATTATCTGCAGTTATTGCTGACTTCTCTCTCTGCTTTTTGTCTTCATAGAACCCACATGTGGCCTGGCCTTCTGTTTAGTTGTGACACATTTATGGTGGGGGGGCATCGGCTGAGCTACTGCTACCAATAACAATTTTCTCCTTCTATTGACGATATCCTTGACTCTGTCTCTCCTAGACATAGCTACTGGCTGAGCTTTTATTGTGACTAACTCCATTATGTACTCTGTTTTCAATGGCATAGATTGTCCTACTGACATATCTCTTTAGCAGTGTTTCTCTCCTTTAACTTTGTACTTTTCTTTAACCTAGAAAGTACTCCTGATTCAGTGCTTCTGTGTCTTCTGTGTATGCTCTGTCTCACACTGAGCCAGGTGAACTTGACTGCATTATTTTATAACTAAGATCAAATTAGAATGTATATGATTTTATATCTGTCTGTGAGTGCATTGAATGGATGACATATTTCAGTAAATACGAAGACATGCCTGTTAGGTTAATTGGTAACTCTAAATTGCCCTTAGGTGTATGAATGAGTGTGTGTGTGGTTGTTTGTGTGTTGCCCTCCGATGGACTGGTGACCTGTCCAGGGTGTACCCCGCCTCCCGCCCATAGACTACTGGAGATAGGCACCAGCTTCCCCGTGACCCACTATGGAATAAGCGGTAGAAAATGACTGACTGACTGACGTTGGATTTTTTTCTTTTTTTAGTTCAGTGCCTCAAGACCACATTTGTTGTGAAATGGTGCCATTTAAATACACAAAACTGAACTTGACTGAGTTAAGCCATAACCAGTAAAATGATCAAAAACACCTAAAATTATAGAGTGCCAAACATGCCACAATCCAATAAAAAGAAGTGTGACTATTTACACATGTGATAAAAAATATGATGTGTCAGTAATAGCTTAAATATGTCAAAATTGTATTTAATCGGATTTAAATAATTAGAGGTTAAAATCAGTAATACAATTTTTATTTTGTTTTGTCCTAAAATCATATATTATTTCAGTATTAATTTTATATTTAATGTGATAAAATATGGAGTGGCACAATATAATAAATTAAGAAATCATTAAATAATTGGGGTTTATTTGGAAATAACTATATATAGTAAAAAATAAATTCTTAATTATTTATGTCAATTACCAGGAAATATTACAAAATATAAAATTCTAATTAAATAGTTGAATTAATAAATACTTTTTATAAATGATAATTTTTTTCAGCTTTATATTTAAATAATTACAGATTTATTGAATTACTTGGTATTTGTTCCCCAATTATAAATAATTAATGACACATAAAAAAATGATTTACAAAATCTATTTAATTATGGCACTTTTAGATCTCCATATGGGTTTAATGTTTGGGCAAAATAACCATAAACTGAAGTCCAGGACATGATGAAAAGCACAACTTAATCCAAAATGACAAATCTGTCGTGCTGGTCATGAAAATTGAGTCCTTTGTTTTCTGTGACTTAAATAAGATATAAAAACAAAGTGTAATGGTGTTTATTCTTAATATTAAACTGAGCTGCGCTTGTGCATGTTTGCACGGAGGGATTACATGAGGTGAACTGTAGGATGATGTTTTCAGACTAGAGACATCAGTCATCAGTTAAACCACCCACTCCCCTCTGAGGCCTCAGTCAAATGTCTTCATTTATTATTGATCCATGAGGAGTTTTTTCATTAAATTACTCAGGAAAAATGCAGGCAGTTGGAAGACTGACATTTGCTGTTTGGACCCCTCATAAATGTTGCACGCAGTGGAAGTCAAACCTACTGAATAACTTCCAGAGAGACTCCTCTCAGGAAGTTCTTCGTTCAACATGGGATCTGAACCGTTTATATTCATAAATATATCCTCTGCGTCTCTATTATTTAACGATTGTTAAACCAAAAGCATGAGGCTTAGCGAAAAAAGAGAAAAACTCCCACACTTGCAGCATAATTCTTGCAAAACATCGTCCTTGTCAAGCCCCCGTTTCCTGCGACAGTCAGTGGAAAGAGACAGCTGGCCACTGGCCCATGCAAGGTCACACTCTGATCTACAAGTAAGGAGCTTTCAGGAACACCCTCATGTTTCAAAATAAGGCTGAAATGACATCCAACTGCAGGTGTGGTGAAGGCACAAGGCAAACACATATCACCGACCAACCTTATGTAAACTTTAGGGCCTCTTCCAAAAGTCACACATCTTCTTAAGAAGAGCAAATAAGGATTAACACGAGGAAATGGTGAATAACAAAAGAAGGGAAGGAAGGAAGACACCACAGGGATGGAGCCAAGAATAATAAATATTGTTTAACTCTTATCGCTCTCTCTCTCTGTAGAATGAATTCATATGAATTTGTATTGAACTTCAGAAATAAATGCGTTTTTCTATGACATTCTAATTTACTGAGTTGCTCCTGAGCATACAGTGAATTTAGGACTGAGTATTTTTGTAGAGCAGCAAACCAGAAAACTACAATTTCACTGTTAAACTAAAAACGCTTGGCAACAAAACTAATATTTGAAGTGTTTCTGTTTTGAGTCTTAAACATCTTAAAGTTTCTTTAAAAGAAATGTCTGTTATAAAAACATGGCACCTCAAGGAGGAGGCTGGTTTAACGGTGTTATCTCTGCTATTCGCTCTGGGACAGGTGCCACATGCTGCAGCCAACAGGGGGGAGGCCAGTAAAAACACTGAAGTCCCTTTAAGTGATAAGGTTCATCACATCCGAAGAAGCAGATTAACACATGCAGAGATCTGCAGGATGATTTACTTCCCAATCAATATGAGACTAAGATCATTTTTGGAGGGATTTGCTTAGGTGGGAAGGATTTAGACTTGGGAGCAACCGACCTAAGCTCGCCTGGCTGCAGCTGAAGGACGCAGGATTACATAATCCATGTCCAATCAACCCTGCTTTTAGTGACTTGCCAGAATGTAACCGATTAACCTAAATGAGAGAACTGCATGTGGCCAAATTCGAACAACACCTACTTAGGATAGTTAGCACTAATTGTGAACTTTTAAGTCACGGTTGCCCAAGTCCAGTCCAAAAACGTCTCTGCTCCACCACACCTGATTCAAATGAATGTCTCGTTACCAGGCCTCTGCAGAGATGAATGCAGAGGAGGTCGTTAAGGCTATTGATTCAAATGTGTTGGATCAAGGATGCATCTAAAAGTTGCAGGAATGTAACTCTGAAGGACTGGAGCAGGACACACCTGTAAATGTAACAGTGAGGATTAACAATCCACCACAACACACACAAAAATGAGTCTCTTGTCATGTGAACAGCCTCCATTATTTTCATGTGTGTCAAAATGTGGAGGATAAGAGGATAGTGAGCTAATTTTCATTTAAATAAAAAACTAAAAGTCCTCACCTGGTGGTCCTCGAAGCTTGGCTTTTTTCACTGGAAAAGAAAAACACAGAAAGAAAACATTAAATCCTCAAAATGTTCAACCATTTAACTATGGCTGAAGAACCAGAGGAAGGCATCAGATAAATGAAGGATGAATGATGTCATGGCTTTGGACTCGTGACACATGACTCAGTTTAATATCGTCTTCAGAAACCATTTATGTGATCCATTTGTTTTACTGTAGTATTTTAATTGAACAAAATCCCCCAAATGCCAAATCCTGGGCTGAATGTTATGCTCCTGCTAACTGATAGGGTACCACACAATGGAAGAGACAAAAACATAACTGATTACATTCATAGTCATTCTGTTATTGATTTGGTGACTTTTGGTAAAGAACTAGAGGTTATTACTTATTGAACAGATGAACATGGGACCTCCAGGCATCTGGAAGTAGTAACCAGATGCCTGATAGGTGGCTGGATTGAGGATAAGCCAGTGTTGTGGAGCTCCATTATTTCCGTCCATTATTTTCCTTCCTGAGATCTTGGCTGATTTTTTTGTTGAATCAATAGGAGGCATTTTTGAGGAATGGGAAAAACCTCCTCAGGAATGAGACACAACCTCCAAAAGCAACACCATTCAGTGACTATTATTGTACTATCAGCGACTGTCGGTGTGCTATCAGCGAATGTCAATGTACTATCAGTGTCTGTCAGTGTACCATCAGTGTCTGTCGGTGTACCATCAATGACTGTCAGTGTAATATCAGCGAATATCAGTGTACTATCAGTGACTGTCAGTGTACCATTAGCGACTATCAGTGACTGTCGGTGTACTATCAGTGACTGTCAGTGTACTATTAGTGACTGTCAGTGTACCATCAGTGACTGTCAGTGTACCATTAGCGACTATCAGTGACTGTCGGTGTACTATTAGTGACTGTCAGTGTACTATTAGTGACTGTCACTGTACCATCAGTGACTGTCAGTGTACCATTAGCGACTATCAGTGACTGTCGGTGTACTATCAGTGATTGTCAGTGTACTATCAGTGATTGTCAGTGTACTATCAGTGACTGTCAGTGTACTATCAGTGACTGTCAGTGTACTATCAGTGACTGTCAGTGTACTATCAATGACTGTCAGTGTACCAGTAGCGACTATCAGTGACTGTCAGTGACTGTCAGTGTACTATCAATGACTGTCAGTGTACTATCAATGACTGTCAGTGTACTATTAGTGTACTATTAATGATTAATGACACTGTACCATCAGTGACTGTCAGTGTACTATTAGTGACTGTCAGTGTACCATCAGTGACTGTCAGTGTACTATTAGGGACTGTCAGTGTACCATTAGCGACTATCAGTGACTGTCAGTGTACTATCAGTGATTGTCAGTGTACTATCAGTGACTGTCAGTGTACTATCAGTGACTGTCAGTGTACTATCAGTGATTGTCAGTGTACTATTAGTGACTGTCAGTGTACTATCAATGACTGTCAGTGTACTATCAATGACTGTCAGTGTACTATCAGTGATTGTCAGTGTACTATTAGTGACTGTCAGTGTACTATCAGTGACTGTCAGTGTACTATTAGTGTACTATTAATGATTAATGACACTGTACCATCAGTGACTGTCAGTGTACTATTAGTGACTGTCAGTGTACTATCAGTGACTGTCAGTGTACTATTAGTGTACTATTAATGATTAATGACACTGTACCATCAGTGACTGTCAGTGTACTATTAGTGACTGTCACTGTACTATCAGTGACTGTCAGTGTACCATTAGCGACTATCAGTGACTGTCGGTGTACTATCAGTGACTGTCAGTGTACTATTAGTGACTGTCAGTGTACCATCAGTGACTGTCAGTGTACCATTAGCGACTATCAGTGACTGTCGGTGTACTATTAGTGACTGTCAGTGTACTATTAGTGACTGTCACTGTACCATCAGTGACTGTCAGTGTACCATTAGCGACTATCAGTGACTGTCGGTGTACTATCAGTGATTGTCAGTGTACTATCAGTGATTGTCAGTGTACTATCAGTGACTGTCAGTGTACTATCAGTGACTGTCAGTGTACTATCAGTGACTGTCAGTGTACTATCAATGACTGTCAGTGTACCAGTAGCGACTATCAGTGACTGTCAGTGACTGTCAGTGTACTATCAATGACTGTCAGTGTACTATCAATGACTGTCAGTGTACTATTAGTGTACTATTAATGATTAATGACACTGTACCATCAGTGACTGTCAGTGTACTATTAGTGACTGTCAGTGTACCATCAGTGACTGTCAGTGTACTATTAGGGACTGTCAGTGTACCATTAGCGACTATCAGTGACTGTCAGTGTACTATCAGTGATTGTCAGTGTACTATCAGTGACTGTCAGTGTACTATCAGTGACTGTCAGTGTACTATCAGTGATTGTCAGTGTACTATTAGTGACTGTCAGTGTACTATCAATGACTGTCAGTGTACTATCAATGACTGTCAGTGTACTATCAGTGATTGTCAGTGTACTATTAGTGACTGTCAGTGTACTATCAGTGACTGTCAGTGTACTATTAGTGTACTATTAATGATTAATGACACTGTACCATCAGTGACTGTCAGTGTACTATTAGTGACTGTCAGTGTACTATCAGTGACTGTCAGTGTACTATTAGTGTACTATTAATGATTAATGACACTGTACCATCAGTGACTGTCAGTGTACTATTAGTGACTGTCAGTGTACCATCAGTGACTGTCAGTGTACTATTAGGGACTGTCAGTGTACCATTAGCGACTATCAGTGACTGTCAGTGTACTATCAGTGATTGTCAGTGTACTATCAGTGACTATCAGTGTACTATCAGTGACTGTCAGTGTACTATCAGTGACTGTCAGTGTACTATCAGTGATTGTCAGTGTACTATCAGTGACTGTCAGTGTACTATCAATGACTGTCAGTGTACTATCAATGACTGTCAGTGTACTATCAATGACTGTCAGTGTACTATCAGTGATTGTCAGTGTACTATTAGTGACTGTCAGTGTACTATCAGTGACTGTCAGTGTACTATCAGTGTGCTATCAGTGACTGTCAGTGTACTATCAATGACTGTCAGTGTACTATCAGTGATTGTCAGTGTACTATTAGTGACTGTCAGTGTACTATCAGTGACTGTCAGTGTACTATTAGTGTACTATTAATGATTAATGACACTGTACCATCAGTGACTGTCAGTGTACTATTAGTGACTGTCAGTGTACCATCAGTGACTGTCAGTGTACTATTAGGGACTGTCAGTGTACCATTAGCGACTATCAGTGACTGTCAGTGTACTATCAGTGACTGTCAGTGTACTATCAGTGATTGTCAGTGTACTATTAGTGACTGTCAGTGTACTATTAGCGACTCTCACTGTACCATCAGTGACTGTCAGTGTACTATTAGTGACTGTCAGTGTACCATCAGTGACTGTCAGTGTACCAGTAGCGACTATCAGTGACTGTCAGTGTACTATCAGTGTACTATCAGTGACTGTCAGTGTACTATCAATGACTGTCAGTGTACTATCAATGACTGTCAGTGTACTATCAATGACTGTCAGTGTACTATCAGTGATTGTCAGTGTACTATTAGTGACTGTCAGTGTACTATCAGTGACTGTCAGTGTACTATCAGTGTGCTATCAGTGACTGTCAGTGTACTATCAATGACTGTCAGTGTACTATCAGTGATTGTCAGTGTACTATTAGTGACTGTCAGTGTACTATCAGTGACTGTCAGTGTACTATTAGTGTACTATTAATGATTAATGACACTGTACCATCAGTGACTGTCAGTGTACTATTAGTGACTGTCAGTGTACCATCAATGACTGTCAGTGTACTATTAGGGACTGTCAGTGTACCATTAGCGACTATCAGTGGCTGTCGGTGTACTATCAGTGACTGTCAGTGTACTATCAGTGATTGTCAGTGTACTATCAGTGACTGTCAGTGTACTATTAGTGACTGTCAGTGTACTATTAGCGACTCTCACTGTACCATCAGTGACTGTCAGTGTACTATTAGTGACTGTCAGTGTACCATCAGTGACTGTCAGTGTACCATTAGCGACTATCAGTGACTGTCAGTGTACTATCAGTGACTGTCAGTGTACTATCAATGACTGTCAGTGTACTATTAGTGACTGTCAGTGTACTATTAGCGACTCTCACTGTACCATCATTGACTGTCAGTGTACTATTAGTGACTGTCAGTGTACTATCAGTGATTGTCAGTGTACTATTAGTGACTGTCAGTGTACTATCAGTGACTGTCAGTGTACTATCAATGACTGTCAGTGTACTATTAGTGACTGTCAGTGTACTATTAGCGACTCTCACTGTACCATCATTGACTGTCAGTGTACTATTAGTGACTGTCAGTGTACCATCAGTGACTGTCAGTGTACCATTAGCGACTATCAGTGACTGTCAGTGTACTATCAGTGACTGTCAGTGTACTATCAGTGATTGTCAGTGTACTATTAGTGACTGTCAGTGTACTATCAGTGACTGTCAGTGTACTATCAGTGACTGTCAGTGTACTATTAGTGACTGTCAGTGTACTATTAGCGACTCTCACTGTACCATCAGTGACTGTCAGTGTACTATTAGTGACTGTCAGTGTACCATCAGTGACTGTCAGTGTACTATTAGGGACTGTCAGTGTACCATTAGCGACTATCAGTGACTGTCAGTGTACTATCAGTGACTGTCAGTGTACTATCAGTGACTGTCAGTGTACTATTAGTGACTGTCAATGTACTATTAGCGACTCTCACTGTACCATCAGTGACTGTCAGTGTACTATTAGTGACTGTCAGTGTACTATTAGTGACTGTCAGTGTACTATTAGTGACTGTCACTGTACCATCAGTGACTGTCAGTGTACCATCAGTGACTGTCAGTGTACCATTAGCGACTATCAGTGTACTATCAGTGTCTGTCAGTGTACTATCAGTGACTGTCAGTGTACTATTAGTGACTGTCAGTGTACCATTAGCGACTATCAGTGACTGTCAGTGTACTATCAGTGACTGTCAGTGTACTATCAGTGACTGTCAGTGTACTATCAGTGACTGTCAGTGTACTATCAGTGACTGTCAGTGTACTATCAATGACTGTCAGTGTACCAGTAGCGACTATCAGTGACTGTCAGTGACTGTCAGTGTACTATCAGTGTACTATCAGTGTACGATCAGTGTCTGTCAGTGTACTATTAGTGACTGTCAGTGTACCATTAGCGACTATCAGTGACTGTCAGTGTACTATCAGTGACTGTCAGTGTACTATCAGTGACTGTCAGTGTACTATTAGCGACTCTCACTGTACTATCAGTGACTGTCAGTGTACTATCAGTGACTGTCAGTGTACCAGTAGCGACTATCAGTGACTGTCAGTGACAGTCAGTGTACTATCAGTGTACTATCAGTGACTGTCAGTGTACCAGTAGCGACTATCAGTGACTGTCAGTGACAGTCAGTGTACTATCAGTGTACTATCAATGACTGTCAGTGTACCAGTAGCGACTATCAGTGACTGTCAGTGACAGTCAGTGTACTATCAGTGTACTATCAATGACTGTCAGTGTACTATTAGCGACTCTCACTGTAATATCAGTGACTGTCAGTGTACTATTAATGACTGTCACTGTACCATCAGTGACTGTCAGTGTACTATTAGTGTACTATTAGTGACTGTCAGTGTACCATCAGTGACTGTCAGTGTACTATTAGTGTACTATTAGTGACTGTCAGTGTACTATTAGTGACTGTCAGTGTACCATCAGTGACTGTCAGTGTACTATTAATGACTGTCACTGTACCATCAGTGACTGTCAGTGTACTATTAGTGTACTATTAGTGACTGTCAGTGTACTATTAGTGTACTATTAGTGACTGTCAGTTTACCATCAGTGACTGTCAGTGTACTATTAATGACTGTCACTGTACCATCAGTGACTGTCAGTGTACTATTAGTGTACTATTAATGACTGTCACTGTACCATCAGTGACTGTCAGTGTACTATTAGTGACTGTCAGTGTACTATTAGTGACTGTCAGTGTACCATCAGTGACTGTCAGTGTACTATTAGTGTACTATTAGTGACTGTCAGTGTACTATGCTCTGTGAGCCATTATCAAGGTTTTGAAGAGAAATGGGATGAATCAACTGAAGATGTGAACACTGGGTTAATAGCACAGTACATCGTGCGCTGCGTTGGGCACCATAATGTTGGGATTTGTTGTGAGACCTTAAATACCCATGATAACTTTTCAGCCTTCTGGGATTTTATTCTGATGAATAAAGAGCCAAACAGCAAATCATAGAAAATTTAGTTTTACTGACTGAGACACTTACACCCTAATCGTGGTACATCCAGACCTTAGTTAATATTATTTTGATGAACCAACTTGGAAACTCTTGTTCTCATGAAGGAAAACAGACTGAGCTCCATGTCTGCTGCCTTGAAACCACATCTGCTGTTTTTCTCCTACAGCAGTTCTCCATGATGTCACACCAGGAAGCAGAATGTTTGAGGTGTTGCCTAAGAAAACATCTACAGGTGTAACTCGATTCAACTCAACGTGTTGTGATTTAGAAACTAACAAACCCATGACATCATTTCTTTTCATTCAAACCAGGAAAGGACTCGTTGAGATCAAAGATCTCTTTTGCGAAAACAGTTTCAGCTGTTAAAGCTTTGACATGCAAAATAGTGATTATTCTAAATTTTAGCAGAAGCCCTGTTCTCTAGCGGAGAACAAATGCAAACCACAACATTCATGATACCACCATAAGCTACTACAGTCTCTCACTTAATAAGGCTGACATTAACTGGGAAAAATTGAACATTTATACCTTTCTGTATCGCACTGAGCCAACAACGGCAACTTGTAACTGAGTTTTTAGAGAGATTTAAACATGTCTAAGGTAACAAGCTCTGGAAGATTTAAGAGTTTTGTAGTTTGTTCCTTGAAGAGGGAGCAACAACATTTTTCCCCAATTGTACTCCGATTTTTCCAAAATCCCTAACGGTGGTGTAAATCAATTTCTGAATTTCGAGAGGAAGAAAAATATTTTTTGTAATCCAACGTTACCTAACTCAGGAAAAGTTTGGTCTAGTTTCACATCAGACAGGAAGGAAAAAGGTGCTCGTTATAAAGTGTATGTAAATATCTGGTTTCAACTGTACGTTGCACTGAAAGCATGAAAAATAAATGAATTAAAAACACAAGATGACAGAATTTAGCAAAAATAAAAGAGAAACCAGGTGAAACTCTTCCACAGGCATCAGATGCAAAAATATCAGGTATTTCACAGATTTAAAAGCCTTTAAAAGGAAGTTTTACAAACCAAAATATGACAGCTTTGATTAGCATTATGCTATTCAAAGCTGTCCAAATGGACTCCAGTAAGAGTCCACTTGGACAGTTCTTAGTAACAGTCCAAATGGACTGTTACCAAGAACTGAACATGTGATTGCTTTTTCATTTTAGCTCTGGGTAATAAATCTTTAAATATCAACAGAATTTGTTTTGTTTTTACTGTTTTATTCCTGGGAATAAAGGCCATCATTCCCTCACTTCCAGAACTCCAACATAATCATGAAACATAAGCTGAGACAGCTGCACAACAAAACACAACATCTGGTAAACAACACCAAAAAAACAGGCAACAACACAAGAAAAATAAAAAAAACACTTTCTGCTTCACTTTGTTTATTTTTATCAGACCTGCCATCTCTACCCCCTGCTGCATCTATTCAATACCGTTTATGGGATTGTGAGGAGCTTTGGTGGGGATTAATGGTGATTGCTGTGGCAGGGTTATGTGTTCAGGATGGAGAATACTAAACCTCTGAAGCCTGACATGCCAGATGGGAACAGAGCGATCACAGCGACACAAACGATGCTTTCATATTTTCATCCTTTGGTTTCCCTGTATGCATGGTAAAAACAGCTAACCCAATCTCTTTATGCTGCCTCATATGACAAATGTTTTTAATTCTAACAAATCTCACCTAAAGGACAGAAAACAGCAATAATTTTCATCTTTGTCCAGCAGGATAACAGCAGGTAAAATGAGGTTATAATCAGAAAACAGAAGGAGGGAAAATGACTTCTTCCTAGTTTTTCCTGACTTGTAAATAGCTTAATGTAGAGCTTAATCTGCAACACCTTCTTTCCTTCCACTCAAGGAAATAAACTGGCAAAGTAACCTTATAATTAGCTGTGGTTCACCGAGTGCAATAAACCAGAGGGCCATTATGATGGGAACAGATTTTTATCAATACGTTTGTGGCTTAAAAGCAACTATTACTCTTATTAACCCAAAGAATCATTGTTAGAAACAACTGAAAATCTCAGAGATGTAAATAAAAACCTAAAGTAACCTCAGATCGTCTCAGACATTTGTTTCTCGATAAAAAGTTATCATCCTAAAGCTGCTCTGTTTCCAGCCCCATGGCAGAAAATGCAGACTAACGTGTCGAGTTGTTAATGATTACAAGAACTTGTTTCCTGCAATTTGGAGAATTAAACAGGTCTTTTTGGTTTAACAATATGTCAACAGAATTGTGTAATAAGTGTTTACATACAGACCTGAACTGAAGTTTCTCCTTTAATAAATGTTTGGGTAAGCTGCACCTTTGGCCAAAAAGCCAAATAACTGTAACAGAAAGTCAGATTCATCAGGGGAGAGTTTTAGCTGCTTTGTTTAAAACTTTAACCAGACCAAGCTTCAGAAACACTGGTCCAGTTCAACCCAGATTCCAAGCTGTTTGGAGCCCAGAAAAGCAGTGAAACGACATTGTTTTTATTTCTGCGAGTGTGTCTTTAATTGGTCAGTTGAAACCAAAATACCAATGCGTAAAACGTTCAAATCAAGGTGTGATGAGTCATTTAAAACAAAATTAAAGATACACCCACCGTATATACTAGGCACTGTTAAATTTCTGTGCTTTAGATCATGGAAAAAGGACAAAAGTCTGGAAAATTAAAACTAAATTTCTTTTTTCCACACGATTCCAGACCTGGAATGTGATCACAGCAACATCCACACTTTTTCTTGAAGTTATCCGACTTGTTAATAAAAGAGGTGTGACTGAAAACATCCTTTTTGGTCCTGAAAAGCTGCAAGGTTGATGATGGAATCCCAAATAATGCAAGAAATCAGTCCAAGTAAATCTGGACCTTGCAGACCACTCAAGAGTTTGAGGACATGTCTTCAGATAATAGAACATCTGGACAAGATCTGCTGGGGACTGATGGCGTCGTACACAGATGGGATCAACATCCTCATATATTCAAGGTAACCATGCTCTGTTCCAGGGAGCTGTAGTCATTTGACATTGGAAGAAGATGGGACAGACGCAGTCAGAGGAGGTGTGGACCATTTTAACTCTTCTGATATCTTCTCCTCCCATCAGGACCTGATAAACTGATACTATCTAATGAGTCATCAGTTTGTTGATAGAGCAACCTTAGGGGTCGAAAGACACCCAACCAATGTACCAAATGGAGTTGCACTCGGTAAATGCGGTAAAAACTGGACCAATAGTATGGACGTTGTATTAAATAGATCAGTCAGCGGTTTTTATCATTTCTGACTGACAACAGAAGACAACACATCTGTAATGTGATTGGTGTATAACAAATATTTAAAAGAAAACAGCAGAACACGATCCTGTGGAAGGAGAGATGGGAACAGGAAGTGACAACTGGATCTACGACTCCTGGTTCATACTTTCATTTTGACAAACAGACAGACAGACAGACAGACACAGAGAGAGAGAGACAGGCAGAGAGAGAGGGAGATAAAGACAGACAGAGAGACAGACAGACAGACAGACGAACAGACAGACAAAGAGAGAGAGAGACAGAGAGGGAGATAAAGACAGACAGACAGACAGGCGGAGAGAGGCTTGATCGAGATGACTTGAAAAATTACAGACCTATATCCAATCTTCCATTCTTATCTAAAATTCTTGAGAAAATAGTTGCTAATCAAATGTGTGAGCATTTACACAGCAATGACCTGTTTGAAGAGTTTCAGTCAGGTTTCAGAGCTCATCATAGCACTGAAACAGCTCTGCTGAAAGTCACTAATGATATTCTTATGGCCTCAGATAATGGACTTGTGTCTGTACTGGTTCTGTTAGATCTCAGTGCTGCATTTGATACAGTCGATCACAAAATTCTCTTTGAAAGGCTGGAATATGCTGTAGGGATCAGGGGAACAGCGCTAGGCTGGTTTAAATATCTGTCTGACAGATTCCAGTTTGTTCATGTAAATGATAAATCATCTTTAAACTCCAGGGTTAATTGTGGAGTACCACAGGGTTCAGTACTTGGGCCAATTCTCTTTACTATATATATGCTTCCAATAGGTCAAATTATTAGGCAGCATGGGATAAATTTTCACCGTTACGCTGATGATACTCATCTTTACTTTTCCATAAATCCTGATGAGCCCAACCAGTTAGATAGACTACAAGCATGTCTTGAAGATATAAAAACTTGGATGATGTTAAATTGTTTGCTTCTAAATTCAGACAAAACAGAAGTTATCGTCTTTGGACCGGAGTCTTTAAAAAAGAAACTGCTTAGTCAATCACTTAACCTGGATGGCATTAAATTGACCTCTGATAATAAAGTAAAAAACCTTGGTGTTATTTTTGACCAGGACATGTCATTTAAATCCCTTATTAAACAGGTTTCTAGGATTTCCTTCTTTCACCTCCGGAACATTGCCAAAATTAGAAATATCCTGTCCAGGAGTGACGCTGAAAAACTAGTCCATGCATTAGTTACTTCAAGGCTGGACTATTGTAATTCGTTACTATCAGGATGTCCACAAAATGCAGTTAAAAGCCTTCAGCTGATTCAAAATGCTGCAGCAAGAGTTCTGATGAAAATTAAAATGAGAGATCATATTTCTCCTATTTTAGCTTACCTTCATTGGCTCCCTGTTAAATCCAGAATAGAATTTAAAATTCTCCTCCTCACATATAAAGCCCTTAATGATCTAGCTCCATCATACATCAGAGATCTGATTGTTCCATATGTTCCTAACAGAGCACTTTGTTCTCAGACTGCAGGTTTACTGGTGGTTCCTAGAGTCTCTAGAAGTAGAATGGGAGGCAGATCCTTTAGTTATCAGGCTCCTCTCCTGTGGAACCAGCTCCCAGCTTTAGTCCGTGAGGCAGACACCCTGTCTACTTTTAAGGCTAGGCTTAAAACTTTCCTTTTTGATAAAGCTTATTGTTAGAGTGGCTTAGTTTATCCTGAGCTATCTTCCTTATTTTTTTACTTCCGTCTTCCTCCCTCCCTGTTGGTTGGAGTAAGGGGGAGTCAGGTTTAGCCTAAACCGGCTCAGTTATAGTTGAGGTGCAAACACACCCTCCATTTCTGCTACCTGTATGACCCCTTCACTTTTCCAATGGTTATAATCAGTCTGACAGAGAGAGGTATCCCAATCATTGTGGTTTTTAGTATAACAATGACCATCAGTGGGACCCTTTGTGGGGTTCCTTGAGACAACATTGTTGTAAATAAGCGTCGTTTAACTAAATAATCTGAACTGAAACTATCTGTGTAGTTATGCTGCTATAGGCTTAGGCTGCTGGAGGACATAATGACCACTTTCACCCTTTGCTACATTCTCACACTACTCTCCAATTTTGCATTGTTTGATGTTATTTCAGCTTTTAACTTTGTTCTCTCTTTTCTCTTCCTAGAAGGTACACCTGGCCTGGCTCTGTGTCTGCCTGTGACACCTTTCTGGAGAGGGGCATCGTCCGAGCTTCTGCTGGCAACAACTTAATGCTCACCTTCTACAGATGATCCACATGGCCCTGTCTTTTAGTGTTTAACCCTTTCTCTCTCCTAGACATGGCTACTGACTGAGCTTTTACTGTAACTAACTCTATGTGCTCTCTTTCAGACTCTAACCTTGAAAACTGGCTCAGAGTTCTGTTCTTTCTTTCTAGGTGAAACGACTAAAGGAGCTACATCCATTGACATTTACTTTTCCTTCCCATAGAAAGTACTTCTGGATCAGTGCTTCTTTGTTCTCTTTGTCTCTCTGCTCTGTTCTCTCAAAACCCCAGTCGGTCGTGGCAGATGGCCGCTCACACTGAGCCTGGTTCTGGTTCTGCTGGAGGTTTCTTCCTGTTAAAAGGGAGTTTTTCCTCTCCACTGTCGCTACATGCATGCTCAGTATGAGGGATTGCTGCAAAGTCAACGCCAGTGACTGTCCACTGTCTCTACATGCTCATCCAGGAGGAGTGAATGCTGCAAGTCACTGACTGGATGCAATCTGCTGGGTTTCCTTAGATAGAAATACTTTTTATCCAATTTGAATAAATAACTGAATCTGACTGAACTGTTCAATGATTAGGATTAATTGGAATGTATGAACCTGACTGTTGTAAAGTGCCTTGAGACGACATGTGTTGTGAATTGGCGCTATATAAATAAACTGAATTGAATTGAATTCAAAGAGACAGACAGACAGAGAGGGAGAGACAGAGAGACATAGAGGGAGATAAAGAGAGACAGACAGAGAGGGAGATAAAGACAGACAGACAGAGAGAGAGAGAGACAGAGAGGGAGATAAAGACAGACAGACAGAGAGGGAGATAAAGACAGACAGACATAGAGAGAGACAGAGAGGGAGATAAAGACAGACAGACAGAGAGGGAGATAAAGACAGACAGACAGAGAGAGAGAGAGACAGAGAGACAAAGACAGACAGAGAGAGAGAGAGAGACATGGAGGGAGATAAAGAGAGACAGAGAGACAAACAGACAGACAGACAGAGAGGGAGATAAAGACAGACAGACAGAGAGACAGAGAGACAAAGACAGACAGAGAGAGAGAGAGACATAGAGGGAGATAAAGACAGACAGACAGACAAACAGACAGACAGACAGGCAGAGAGAGACAAAGAGAGACAGACAGAGAGAGAGAGGGAGATAAAGACAGACAGAGAGACAGACAGGTAGGGACATAAAGACAGAGAGACGGACAGACAGACAGACAGACAGACAGGTGGAGACAGACAGACAGACAGACAGACAGGTGGAGACAGACAGACAGACAGACAGACAGACAGGTGGAGAGAGACAAAGACAGAGACAGATAGACAGACAGGCAGAGAGAGGAAGAGAGAGGGACAGAGACACACAGAGAGACAGAGAGCTAGAGCAGCAGATGGCCTGGGGATTACTCCTGCAGCCTCTAAGCGCTTCCTCTGCCTCTGTTGTAAGTCCACAACTCTGCTGCTAGTTTTGCTCAACTCAATCATCCTTTGCAATAAAAATTCATCTTTGTCATATTTCCCCTGATTCCACTTAAAGAAGACTGCTGGCATGAAGCACTGACGCAGCTGTGGTCAATGGTGTGTATGCAGTTTGGTTAAAATGGAGTGTTTAAAACTGTTTTTTATGACTGATAATCTCCAACAAGATCACTGAAAACACACCTCTAAACTTCATGTGGCCTTTCCATGGCTGAGCAGCTGGATCAAAGTCCAATGCAAGACTTTAGGTGCAGTGCTCTAGAGTCACCAGACTCTGGAGGAGTGGAGACATGTTCTCTGGAGTGATAAATCGTGCGTCTCCAATGACTGAGTCTGGGTTTTTTTTCCCCCAGAAGAACGACACTTTCCTGACTGCACTGTGTCAAGTGCGAAGCTTAGTGGAGGTGGTATTATGGTATGGGACTTCCTTCTAGGTGCGGGGCTAGGTTGCTTAGACCCTGTGAAATGAACTCCTCAAGCTTCAGCAGACTGAGACATGCTGGACAATTTCATGCTTCCAACTCTGGGAGTGGAAAGCCACTTCCTGTCCCAACATAACTGTGTGCCAGTGCAGAAAGCACGATCCATAAAGACATTAATGAGGAAGTTTGGCTTGGAAGAACCTGCGGATCTTAACCCTACAGAACATGTTTGGAAAGAATTTTCTCATCCAACATCAGTGTCTGACCTCACAAATGTTCTCCTGGAAGAATGATCAAAACATTTCCATAAAACCACTCCTGAACCTTGTGGAAGGACTTCTTTTAACACCCTGGAAACATAGAATTCATGCATTCATAAATTAATAGGATCAACAGGTCATGGGACTGAACTGACTTCCTTATAACCAATTAGACTGCTTAGTTACAAACATTTAAAGTCACTAATATCTGATATAAGAGGAACCAACGACATTTGGTTATTATATCGAATTGTGTTCTAACTGCAGCAAGTTCTGCAGAACCAAATCCAATGAAAGGGAATTATCATTTACCACCTTTTTATTTATTAGACCATATATCGATAACTTTTGTCTCTGTTACTTTTTTTGCCTTTTGAAAATAAAATAAAAAATAATCTTCAGTTGAAAACAAGTTATTTACATTTTAGTTATTCTTATTAGTTTGACATTTTACTTCAGGAGGAGGTTTGACCAGAATAAAACTCGTTCAGAGCTGCAAATGTTACATGACCTTACATGAAAAAAGAAAACTTAGCATTTTTAATAAATATCCAATAAAGTAAAACTGTTGTCATTTTTAAAACAACCTCCATTTTAATTCTAATTTTAGATTTTAAAATAAAGAAAAACGTAAAGCTTTTGCAAAAACAGGATGGATGTATTTTCTTCTATAGGATGTTGATATTAGAGGGAAAATATATTTAAAAAGCGCATAGTTTCCAATCAAAAATTAATTAAAATAGAAAAATCATTACATGAAAAATGTATTAGTTCATCGTTATTTGAAAACTTTAGTTGGTTCTTTACCATACTTAGCCACAGTTATTAGGAGCCATTGTGGAAGGTCCAAAGAGCCACTTGTGGCTCCGGAGCCGCAGGTTGCAGACCCCGGGATTGGATCGTTTCCAGTTGCACCGTTTCCACTTCCCCTTCATCCAAACTGGGAAAGACATAAATCCCAGGAGACAAATGTGTCTGATTATGTAAATAAACCCCGGGGTCAAGCGGCCAAACAATATCCAGCCATGACACAACTGTTTTAGATCAGCAGCGTGACGGGCATGTTGCGTGTGCAGAACGTCATGCTTTTTTTTTTTTTTTTGGGCTCCCGTCTTATCATTTCGACACAGACTGTTTATCATAAGCATCTCAGGTTTAGCTCCACAGTTTATTTGTCTGAGCGATGACATAATTACCACTGAAATACAGAGTAGAAAGCAACGCAATGCGAGCGAAAATGGAACCTTTCTCCATAGTTTTAGTACTATGCTGTTTGAAATTAAATGTAATTAATGTAGCTGGATTCCCCAACTCAATAAAGTTGACTGAGAACATTTGGAGCCTAACTCAAGCACTGATAACATGAGGCGTGGACAGGTCTCTGATATTTAAGTATGCAGATGGTTTTAAAAGGTTACGGGTTCATATTGGCCAAAAATTTCCATCACCACATTATTATGGTTTAAAGATGCAAGAGAAGTGCTGGAGGGAGCTTAGTTTTCTTCTGCGGTATAGAGCACATAGCGCTACCCCTCCCCCACCTGTTGCTACGAGGGGTGAATCGTGATCAATTTTTCCAAAGTCCAGTCTGTGTCGCCAAGCGGTTTCCAGGTGTTATCTGCTTGCGTAGGCCAGACCATTTTATAAAGCTCTTTTCTTCTTGTTTTATTTCTAACTTAAATTATTTGAATTTTTATGTGTTGTTAAAATGTTTGTTAAATATCCATTTATCCAGATATGTTAGAAAAAAAACACCACAATGGAGACAATGTTGTAATTCCTTAATTTACTGGAGGATTCAAAGAATCCACACAAAACTTTAGCTTTACTATCAGTATTTGCTGCAATAAATAGCTGAATATCTTGCTGGTGTTCTTGTATCTTGTTGTTGGTGGTCAAATCGGCATCAGCAGGACAGACCTAATAAGAAATAAAGATCCTCTGGGCTGACCTGATTATTTATATTTTATAGCTACAATAATGATATTGATTATTATTATATCAACGTTTAGCAGCAATTCTGATAGAGGTAACACTGCTGCTTTAAAAACAATAATTGGATCTTGTTATGTACTCTTAGAATAGTGTTTTATTAGTCAAATCGTGTTATTTGTGCTTAAACCTATCCTACATGCTCAAGCCTACAAACACAACAAGGTTATAGTTATTAATGCCGCTTGTGTGCATTAACTAAATTCATTATGCATTTTTCAGTGTGTTCAAAATTAACGATGAAAATATACAAACCAGAGATCATTTTTTAAAGAAATCCAAAGTTCTAGAAAAAAATAATACTTTCTCCAGGTATTCAGCACAGCAGGGACATGAACGTCATGTCAAGCTTCATCTTATTCACAATGAAATCAATAGAAGTGGTTTTAAAGCTGCCAGAGACTGTGTCACAAAATAAAAACACTCGTCTCCACACTGGAGGATCGTGGGTAACGTGTGATACGATCCATACGTCCGCAGTGAGCACCCCCGCCTTCGGGCCCACGTGTAAGGGCAACCCACTTATCTGTTGTGAAAAGACATCACCATGGAGACCAATCATCTCAACTAGCAATAAATAAGCAACAATGTTAGGTCAAGCCATGAGGGTATGAGTCACAGCATCAGCCTCCTGTCTAATAACTGATCTATCAGCTACATAACAGATTTCATTTCGCTAATCAATAGATGAACAGCCTGAAAACGTCCAGATTAGATTCAATTATTCCAGTAATGTGAAATGGAACCAAACTGGGAGGTTTATTTGTGACTTATTGCTGCCTGGAGTTGATCCGTGTCCCACTGTGGTCCACTGATGACCAAACCTCTCAGAAGGCCTGCTGGTTTTAATGATTTCCTTTCTGAAATAGTAGCAAACAGCTTCAACACCTTAAATTGTGAGTTTCTCTCCTTTCATCCAGCTTGTTCAGTCCAAAATGCCTCTTAATGTGCAGAAAGGTTGATAAAACTACTATTTTTAATGGCTAAAACTTTAAAATAAATTCAGGTGTTTGAATATAATACCATCTGTTGGCCAACATAATGTGTTTACTCTAAATGATCAGTTTTCAGAGCTTTCCGTAACCTGGATGGAAATGTTTGATGTAGGATTCTTCCAACAATGCCTGCTTCCAGGACCAGCTCTGAACTGATGAAGGAGGAACTTTACCCGGAAGCAGCATTTGTTCATGACGCTTTTTTGTCCTATTATACCGAGCCATCTCCTAATAAATGAGGAATATCATGGCAGCAGGATTCCGATTTTTTTTTTTTACAATTTTGAATTTATGATTTAGTGTAAAAAGAACCACAGAACTTGCCTTCAAAAATCCCCTTTACCATCAAGATCCATTAAAGCCCTTTAATTACTAAGAAATGTCTGTTAACTTTGGGAAAATAGGAGTATCCTCAACTTATGTACTGAATTTGATTAACTTTTCCTTGTCAATATCCATGTTTTATCCATCCATCCATTCATGGGTGTCCAGCTCCAGTCCTACAAGGCCACAGTCCTGCAGGTTTAAGATGTGTCCTCTCTCCAACACAGCTGATTCAGATGGCTAAATTACCTCAGCACAGCCTGCTATTCAACCATTAATTTCATTCAGGTCTGTTGAATCAGGACAACAACTAAAATGCAGGACAGCAGCCCTTGAGGACTGACTTTGGACGCCGCTGCTCTAGCTGATTGAGGGGGATCCCGCTGTCCTCCCAGGCCAGAAGGGCTATATAGTCTCCAGTGAGTCACAGGTATGAGATTTTCAAAGGGACCTCCAATGGGAGATGTGCAGGAGGTGCCAGATCAGATGCCCAAACCTCCTCAATTGACTCCTTTGGATCCAAAGGAACAGAACCTTCTTAAGGCATCTTAGGGCAAATCTCCTCCACTCCGAGTGCCCTTCCACCACAGAGCAGTTCAACTACCTAAAGAAACCTCTGCCATGTTGATGGACTTGCGTTCCCTCAAGTCCTAGAACTCTGTCTATTTTAGAAAAGACACGGTGACTGCATTGAGGAAATCCACTAAAGGGTTGCTTCCACTGCTGGACAATATTCAGGTTAGTTTAGGTCAGCAGCCCCCACCCAAACCAAATCAAACAGCCCAGGAAAGTGTCGTTTTCTCAGTTGTTAAATCATTTTCTTTCTCTATAGTTTCTGTAAATTCCTCCCATAGCTCTTATTTTTACTTCTACAAGCCTCTTTTTCTATTTCTACTCGTCAATCTGGGTAAAAATCCATTTGTCCTTCTGCTAAATGTTTAAAGTCACATTGTAACCCCTAAAAATATGTATTGTTGTACTCATAGCTTATCCAATCAGAGGTAGCCTTCTTATTAAAAGTCCTGAAGTGAAATCATTATGGTTTTAATCTTACTCAGGGTTTCTGCTCATATTTTCCTGGTATCTGAATGTAAACATACTGTAAAAACTGCCGCTCCAATAAGCTAAAACTATCATCCTAATCAGGTCAACTGTCTCTTTACAGGCTTCATGTTTTAATAACTGTTAGAAGCAGTTTGACTTTTATTGCTGTTAAAAGAACAGCACTGAGGGCCAAAGGTGCCACAATTAAATACCATCTATATTTTCATTATAATTCAAATTGAACCTGAAATACAACGATTAAATAAATCAATAATTTACTAAATACATAACAGTTTAATAAAATGTGTTTTTTTAATGCAAAGTTAACCAATCAGATATTAGGGGTCTATTTGACGAGCCATGTGGATGAACTGTTATTGTGGAGATCTAAAAGTGCCATAATTAAATGGAGAGATTTTTTTGGTTTTATTTCTCATCATCTTCTATATTGCTTATTCCATAGTGGGTCATGGGGGGGCTGGTGCTTATCTCCAGGGTGCATCCTGCGAGAGGCAGGGTGCACCTGGACAGGTCACCAATCCATCGCAGGGCAACACAGACACATACAGGACAAACAACCATGCACACACTCATTCACACCTAAGGGCAATTTAGAGAGACCAATTAACCCAACAGTCATGTTTTTGGACTGTGGGAGAAAGCTGGAGTACCCGGAGAGAACCCACACATGCACAGGGAGAACATGCAAACTCCATGCAGAAAGACCGGGAGTCAAACCTAGGATCTTCTTGCTGCAAGGCAACAGTGGTTTTTATTTTTAGGATTATTAATTATTTTAATTGGGGAACAAATATGAAAACAATTAATCAATTCTATAATTAACTAAAAAGATGAATTATTTATAAAATGTATATAAATTAATTAAATTAATTAAAATTTTATATCTTATAATATTTCCTGGCCTTGAGCAGCAAGACATGAATTTACTTAATTATGTCAGCCTGACACATCAAAGCCAGTGGGCGGAGCCAACACTTCTCTGGACATTATAACTGATCTGAGGTGGACTTGACGTGCCAGTTTAATTAACCAATCAGATGCGAGAGTGACCGTTTTAATTATTTCATAGTGCACTGCAGCACAGAAGCCATGGCATAAATAAATCCATGAGCTTAGCATAAAGTTTTACATTTTAGACAATGAATTTTATATAGAAATATTTATTATGTACCCAATAAATTATTTACACGTGAATAATTAGGGATTTGTTGATCTTTTTATGAATTAATTTCCAGATTATTATTTAATGATTTCTTAATTGATTATGTTGTGGGCAATTTTGGCACTCCATACATATAGACAGTATATATAAAATAAATACTGAAATTTTATATGATTTTAGAACACAATGAAATCAAATTCTTATTCTTGATTTTGATGTAAATATTTGATTGTGACCGAATATATTTATGGCACATTCAAACTGTCACCAACAGTATTATTATTATCACATATAGAAAAGTTAATACAAAATTTTTTGTTGGATCGTGGCACTTTTGGCACTCCATATTTACACAGGATATATAGATTTAGTATTACTTAAAATACTTATCAAGTTTCAATTAATGATTTTCATGGTATATTATTTCAACGTGTATTTAAATGAATTATTGGCACATTATAATTGTTACAGATACAATATTATTGAATTTAAATATTGCACTTATTAAAACGGGAATTCAATTTTAAATTGCAACTAAGCTATCACAAATATAAATATTTTTAAACAAATATTTTATTTGTTGAATTGGAGCACTTCTGGTCCTCGATACAAATGTAGCACTTACTTTGAAGTCACAGGGACCATGTTTCTCCACCATCAGTCACACTGCGACTCATTTAAAGTAAAAATAAAAGCAGAAACCTACCTCTGACACACAGTAACGACATGACAAAGCGCTTCCAGCGACAAGCAGCAGGTAGTTTCACAGTTTGAAGCTCTCAGCAGAGATTTACTCTCAATGAGGTAACATAATAAGATTCGTTAAAATGCTCTCAAAGCTCCCATAAAATCCTTCTCGGTGCTCGCAGGGTTCTTGCTGATATCGGACAGGGCGCAACGAGCAGCTGCTTCCCACGGTGTCCACGCCATTATTAAAACTCTCATCCCAGCTTTCCACTCTGACGGACAG
Source organism: Girardinichthys multiradiatus (assembly GCF_021462225.1). Lineage (NCBI taxonomy): Eukaryota > Metazoa > Chordata > Actinopteri > Cyprinodontiformes > Goodeidae > Girardinichthys > Girardinichthys multiradiatus. The sequence continues at coordinate 38,602,066 of NC_061801.1, read as the reverse complement.
CCCGGGAGAGCGCCTGAAAGAAGGAGGAGAGGACACCTGTTACTGGCGTCGGAGCTGGCCAATCAGAGTAAAGTACTGCGGCTAGAGGGCGGGGCGTTCTGTAGAACTTCAACCAATCGTTGAGGCGAGACGGAATGGAAAGAACAGGTGACCCATTCGTAACAATGAAACACAGAAAAAATATATTTTTTTATATTATTTGATTTTGATCCAGTTCTATATGGGTTTATATCTTTGTCTTACGTAATTTGTATATTTTTTTGTCATATATAGTTGCATGTTTTACACAGATATCTACATATTGCCTTATAGTATTAAATAAAAATAACCTTCCCTGCTTTAGGTCAATTAGAATTGTCAAAATTAAATTTATTCACTAAACACCAGAATAATGGGGGAAATTCTTTCTTATCATTTCTTTCAAAATTCAGAAGTTTACATACAGTTTGAAAACTATGCCTTTAAACTATTTGGGAAACCCAGATGGTGATGTCATGGCTTTGTAAGCTTCTGATACGCTAATTCACAAGATTTGAGCTAAATGGAGGTACACCTGTTCATGTATTTTATGGCACAACTCAAACGCACTGATTCCTTGTGTGACATCATGAAAAATCTTAAGACATTGAACAAAGTTTGAGGAAGACGACTGTTACATTAGGAGAAAAGAGGAGGAAGCCTGCAGACCTGAGAACACCATCCTTACTGTGAAGTACAGGAGTGGTAGCATCATGGTGTGGGGGTGTATTGCTGCAGGACGGACCGGGCTACTTCACAACACGGATGCCATCATGAGGAAAAGAACGTTATGTGGAAATATTGAAGCAAGACATCGGCCAGGAAGTTAAATTTTGGGGTCAAATGGGTCTTCTAAATGCCAAACCATACCGCCTAATTAGTTACAAAGTGGCTTATAGACAAAAAGGGCAGTGTTCCTGAGTGGCCATCACAAGGCCACAATCTCAGACCCATAGAAAAAGGTGTGGGCAGAGAAGCAGAGTTTAAATTCTTCTAGCTTTTTAAAACAATTATGTAAACATCTGAATTTGGAGGAAATTGGGAACAATCTATTAAAAATCTCTTGTTATTTTGGAATGTAGCAAAAAGAAATTACGTTGGTATTCCTAACTGACGTAAAACTGGAAACATTTAGTCTGATTCAGGCAAGAGAAGAAAAAAAGGGTCATGCTTTTATGAAGTGAATTAAAAAACATCTGCTTTCAGTTGTATATTAGAACAAGCAGGCTTTCAGGAGATAGATTTCAGTTTAAAACTGTGCAGAAATAATAGTGATTTTATCACCCTTTCTCAACCCAAGAGAATCGTAATCTGAACCAAACAATCAGTTATATGTTCCCCTGTATTCTACATGGAACAATGGGTACCCAAACCTGCGTTTAATTAATAATTAAATATAAATTAATAATTAAACAAGCAGCACTGACTAGTGAACTTATTCTGCTATTACATTTGTACCAAAACAAAATGATAAAAAATCTGTTTTAATCAGAATGCAAAATTACATCTACATTATTTCTCTATACAACATTCAAAGTACTGCGACAAACAGGCAAACAGCAACAGCAATAAATACAATTTATATATTTTACCACTAATAATCAAACTGACTATTTGTTTGAGCTGTAGAGGTATTATTATTATTATTATAGTTATTAACAAAGTAATATATAACAGTAATTATTTTTAAATTGTTTTTATAGTGTGTTTGTGTTTATTTTGATCCTATAAAAAGCTATAATAACACAAATCATGACAGTACAAGTCCCGTCTTTAGAGTAACACCATTCATGCTTTATTAAAAATGTATTTCTTACACATTAATTCAAAAATATCAGACCATAATGACTTCAACCTGATAAGTCTGTGTTAAAAGATTTTACTTTTGCTTTTTGAGAACAAGCCGCCTGTATGTATCACACTAGGCACCATTATAATGAAACTTCATGTATAAAGTTGCTTATTTTTATATATATTCAATACATTGACATGTTTTCTTGGAATAAAGTTGCATAGTAATGTTTTACAGCCACCAATAGCATTAGATGCGTGATTTCCTTTATAAGTAAATACAATCTTTTTGTATTTATTGTTTTTAGCGGAGGTTTTTCTTATACATTAGTTTTAAATAAACAGTGAACAATAAATAAACACGACAGTTTGTAAAACGCACTTTCCCTGCGTTACATATAAGAAAGTATATAAAACGCAAACAACACGGAAGGATATCCGTTATTTATTAAAGCGGAACTCTTCTCGTCCAGCTTCTGTTTCCAGCAGAGTTTTTCAGGACCGCACTGCTGATGTAACTTTCATTTCCTCTTAGACGAGGGTCACACACATGAGCGCAGAGTTGGTTTAGTGGCCGGTTTGCCGAGCTGTAGTTATCTGTGCTGAGGATTTTAGAAAGAAAAGATGATGTTACGGACGTTGTGTCGGAGGAGCGCCGCCATCTTACAGGTTAGTTCCGCTGTTAGCTTCGGCTCGTTAGCTGCTGCGACCCAACGTCATTCAGCCTGAGTCTGGACGTCAGTTTAAATTACACCAAAAGTTGCTCTACACCACTGGGTCTGGAACAAAAATGTTGTTTTTAATGGTTTTCATTTCAAACATTTATACTATTTAAAGTTTTTTTGTTATTTTATTTATTTACCAGCAATGCATCTTAACAGAGCGTTTTCCCTGAGAAGTTAAGTTGAGGGAGGTTCTGTTTGTGTTTCATTAACCAGCTGATTGATGTTGCTTAAACCAAAATGCATCCACATACATACACAAGTGAGACCAGATATTTATACACTCTAAAAATATCTGTTCCTGTTTTAGGACATTTAGGATTACCAAAATCATTTGTATTTCCTAAATACCAGAAAAATAAGACAGAACTTACCTTAGATTCAGACGTTTACATACGTTTCCGTAGTATTTGGTAGATTTGACCTTTAAACTGTATGACTTTAATAAAATGTTTGGAGTTTTCTTCCACAAACTTCTCTCCACCATTTGCTGGAATTGTGGCCCATTCCTCCTGACAGAACCAAGTCTCCATCTGACAGCATGTTTTGGTTATTGTTCATTTAGAAGGCCCATTTATACCCAAGCTTTTACTTCCTGGCCGATGTTTTGAGATGTCACTTCTAAATTTCCAGAAAATGTTCTTTCCTAATCATGCCATCTACTTTGTGAAGCTCAGTAGCCCATCTTACTGTTGGGGTGGGAAGTTTTTTTCACAGTATCAGAAGGGAAATCTTTATAATATCAGATGTCGATATTGGCCCGAATGTTCATATCGGTGCATCTCTGATATTCCACTCATAGTCGAATGAATGAACACAGTTGTATGACGTAAGTAAATAAGAGCTTTTATCAGGAGGTCACCTAAAGTTAAAGTTGGTTTGATAAGAGGAAATTATCTTTCATATTTTCATAAGAGTCAACCGACCCAAACAAGTGTTCAGAACCAAAATAAATATGTGTGTATTTCTGCAGCAAACCCAGCAGTCCGCACCGAGGCTTTGGGTCACGCCGGCTCAGCAGCGCTGGGCCTCCACTCTGCCCATGAACACCGTGGTTCTGTTCGTGCCCCAACAGGAAGCCTGGGTGGTGGAGAGGATGGGTCGCTACCACCGCATCTTAGAACCCGTACGATCCGTTTATTCATCTGAAATCACAGAAACACCTAATCTATACTTATATTTAAGTCTGTAAATCAGAACTTTAAAGAGTTCCCACTCAGGCTGCAAAACTCTGGAATTTCATTTTATAAGTATGGAAAAATATTTGTAATTCCAGATTATGTCCCTGGTCCAACACTAAATGTTGTTCCTCGTTCTGTTCTTTCTCCCTCTTTCGCTTCTTTGTGTCTGTCCTTCTTTACTTCCTTTCTTCCCTGTGTCCTTCCTTCCTCATATCCTTATTTCCTCTCTTCTCCCCTATCCTTTTATCCTCCTTTTGTTCCTGTCTTTCCTCCTTGTCTCCGTCCTTTCTTTCTTGTGTCCTTTCCCCTCCCCTCCCATTCTTTGCTTCCTTTTTTCTTCTTCCTTTTTTCTTTCCGTCCTTCCTTTCTTCCTTTTCTGCTCCTGTCAATCGCTTGTTGTGTCCTACCTCTCTTCCTTCCTTATTTTCGTCCTCCTATGTTTCCTTCCTTACTGCCTTGTGTCCTTCCACTCCTTTACTTTTTTATGTCTCTCTTTCCTCCTTCATTTGTTCATTTCTGTTTCCAGCGTGTTCTTCATTGTGTGGTTCCATTTTTCCTTTCCTGTGTCCTTTCATCCTTCCCTGTACCCTTCCACTCCTTCCTCCCCCCCTCTTTGTCCATCTTCTGTTCATTTTTTACTTTCATGTGTCCTTTCTTTCTTTAGTGTCCTTCCTTTTTTCCTTGTGTCCTTCCATCTTCCCTCCATTCCTTATGTCCTGCTTTAGTTACTTTCTTTGTTCCTTGTATCCTTCCTTTTATTTTGTGACCTGGACACAATCTTTCATCCATCTTGTGGTTTTTGCTTCTTCCATATTTCCTGCCCACTGTTGAAATATTTGTCATAAATTTATGGTAAACTCTTTCTCTCACACACCTTTAGGGTTTAAACTTCCTCATCCCTGTGCTTGACAAAATTCGCTACGTGCAGAGTCTGAAGGAAATTGTGATTGACGTTCCAGAGCAGTCTGCTGTATCTCTAGGTGAGGAATCATTCCTGTAAGACGAAGCTGACGGCAGCACTAGTCATTTTCTCAGAAGATTTCCTGCTCAGTTTTGGGTTGCACAATTTAATTTTAAAATAAATTCATATAATTAAGTTTAAATGTTTGAATTTCCTAGATAACGTAACACTGCAGATTGATGGAGTTCTTTACTTAAGGATCCTAGACCCGTTTAAGGTAGGCCATCAGACCATTAATAGGCTTTTTAATTCCATTTTTTCACCGGTTCTTTTAAACCCTCTGCTATGCTTACCTTCAGGCCAGCTACGGTGTTGAGGATCCAGAGTACGCAGTCACACAGTTGGCCCAGACCACCATGCGTTCTGAGTTGGGAAAACTGACTCTGGACAAAGTTTTCCGGGTACAAACCAAAACTCCTGCAGCATCTTCCATCCCTCTGCATGTTCTCATGTGAAGAGTTTTATTCATGCGTCTGTTTGATCCAAAGGAACGGGAGTCCCTGAATTCCAACATCGTCCACTCCATCAACCAAGCTTCAGATGATTGGGGGATCCGCTGCCTCCGTTATGAAATCAAGGACATACACGTCCCGCCTCGGGTCAAAGAATCCATGCAGATGCAGGTGGGAATTGTGAAATGGCTTTGGAAAAAAAACAAGTGAATTTGATACACTTTACAGGTCAGAGGTTTGCATGAAACCGTTCTGAACACGAATCTCATGCCTTTAATGATGCATTTAAAGCATTTTTATTTCAGATTTGACAACAACCAGCTTTAGTGAATGTTAAAAACAAGAACCGATTACACATGTTTGAATTTATTGTGGATTTTATTCCACTTTTAAATTTACATCCAGGCTCAAATGTGTACATACGCTCCTATTAATGTCTGTCCCTTAGCAAGTTCCACCTCGACCACACGCCTCTCTGGCTGAATGTTTGACTTCTCTTCTCATGGGGAATCAAAGAGTTAGTCTGCTTTATCCATCCTAAAACCACACTGGGATCATCGTCATTCTGGAACACCCAGTTGTGTCCAGGTTTCAACCATCTAGCTGCTGGTTTGAGTTGAAGTTGAAGAATTTCTGCTTCTGCATTGTTTCATCCACTTAGTGCAACACACCAGCACCACAGGCCAAGAGACAACCCCACAGCATGGTGCTGCCCCCACCATGCTCAATGGTTAACAGGTAAAGGGGGTTGGTCAGGAGTTTCAGGAAAAAAACAGGGAACCACCAGAGCTCAAGCCTATCATTAACAGGTCAAAGTGAACTGAGCCTAACATCAACTTAGACTGAGAGGGTGCCAAGCTAAAGCAGGACCTAAATCTGCAGCTTGTCGGGCCAAATGCTTTCTGGAGAAAGGTTTTATGGTCAGATAAGCATGGTGGTGGCAGCGTCATGCTGTGGACCTTTTAGCTGTCAGTTCAAGCCCTCAACTTGACCTCAAATCAGCATCTAGACAGTAGGAAACTTGGCCACTTTTTGATTTTCCAACAGCTGAGTAATCCCAAACCCACACCTAAATTGGTTTTGGAACAGGCCTGACCCGGTTTTCCTGATTAAACCAACCAGTTCAAAAGAACTCCACTGATTCTGCCAAGAAGAGTGGTGAAACATCCTGCCAGAAGCTTGTTGATTGGTCCAAAAATGTTTGTGGGGTCGTGGTGCAACCAGTTAGGGAACGCTTACTAAGTAACACAGGGGGTGTATATTTATATTTGAGCCTTTATGGATGAACTGGACACTGTGATGATTAAAGAAACAATGCAATTTCTACCAGACTCCTCGAATAGTGTTTAGAGAAATAATTACGTTTGTTTGTTGTGTCATTTCTCCACCCAGAACAAGGAGAGCTGTTTATTATGGCATTCATGCTAGTGAGGGGATGAAAACTTCTGAGAGGCCTTTAGGTTCAGGAAAAAGCTTAGACATTTTATTGTATTCAGAATTAATTATTTTTAAAAAATCACAAAAACAGCAATAATTCATGTTATTGACATGTTCAAGGTGGAGGCTGAGCGTAAAAAGCGAGCCACGGTTCTGGAGTCTGAAGGAACGAGAGAGTCTGCTATTAATGTCGCTGAGGGTCGGAAACAAGCTCAGATCCTGGCCTCAGAGGGAGAAAAGGCAGAGCAGATCAATAAAGCGGCTGGTAGGTGTATTCTCAGACCGCTCCTGCTGTTTGTTTGATAGATAAAATGTGAATATTGTCTGTAAATTGATTTTTGTTTCATCCAGGTGAAGCCCAAGCAATTGTAGCCAAAGCTGAGGCTAAAGCTAAAGCCATCCATCTGCTGTCTGATGCTCTGACCGAGCAGGTAAATGTTTTCCTTCCTTACGGGAAACTAAACATAACTACATCCAGATTGGGCCTAATTGATTTTGTTTCGTTTTTTTTTTTTATTTCCTCTAATTCAGAACTTTACATACATTTATTTAGTAATTTAGTATTTTTCAGAATTGCCTTTGAACCGTATGACTTGGGTCAAATGTTTCGGGTTTCTTTCCAAAGGTTCCTTTCAATAATTTGCTGGAATTTTGGCCCTTTCCTCCTGACAGAACTGGGGTAACTGGGTCGGGTTTGTAGGCTGCCTTGTTCTCGCACCTTCCCTGCTCTGGTAAATTTCCTTTGGATCAGAGCCAGAACATTGACACAGAGTAACTAACTCAGTGGTGTGCTGAAGTTCACTGCATATTCTGAGGACCCATCTGTGTTTAACTTTCTGGCTGATGTCCTGAGATGTTGCTTAAATATTTCCTCATAATGTTCTTCCCTCTCCATTTATTTTGCGAAGTGCACCAGTCCTTCCTGCAGCAGAACACTCCCACAGCATGATGCTGCCTCCCCCGAACTTCCGTTGGGATGGTGTTCGCATGCTTGTAGGCCTCCACGTTTTTCCTCCAGATGTAATCGAGGTCATTATGGTCCAACACTACAGGGCTTTTACAGACTGTAATCAGGCTTTTTATGTTGCTTTTGCAGTAATGGCTTCTTCCTGGCTGAGCGGCCTTTCAGCCCATGTCATGTCTGGATAATTAGACTCCCAGTTTTTTGCGTTTGTTCTGAAAGGGATTCAAACATTTCCCTTCAACCTTTCTCTTTCCTTAACTGCATGATGCCTGGCCATTCCCATGCTGTTAACTGTGCAGTCGCATATAATTGTTTGGACAGACAAACGCGGCACCTTCAGGCATCTGGAAACTACTCAGGGATGAACAAGACTTGATGTCTTCCTGACATCCTGGCTGATTTCTCTTAATTTTTCTCATGATGTCACACAAGGAAGCGGTGTGTTTGAGGTGTTGCCTTAAAATCCACATGTCTCTCATAAACACAATTAACCTATGACAAGCTTCCAAAGCCAGGATCTCATCATCTGGGCTCATTATTCTGGAATTGATCATATAGTAGAAAATTTGGTGATCCTAACTGACCTTAAATAGGAAAATGATTTAATGTTGGTCAGAATAAGGTCATGTGTCTTTCCATATAGTGTATGTAAATATTTGATTTAAACTGTATTTTTACAGAATGGAAACGCAGCTGCTTCCCTGAGTGTGGCTGAACAATACGTCTCTGCATTCTCCAACCTGGCCAAACAGACCAACACCATCCTCCTGCCCTCTAACACCGGTGACATCACAGGAATGGTCACACAGGTTTGTTTCCACCTCTGTCTGCAGCATCATCAGTCACCCACACACTGATGGTAACTTGTTTTGTTTGCCATCTTCAGGCTATGACCATTTACAGCACGCTGGCAAAGACCACTCCAGCAACGTCAGTGGAGGCAGCGCAGGTGAAGAAGGAGGAGCTTCCTGATTTTTTGGTGTCACCTGAAGAGCAGAGGACTCAGTGAATGAACTCAGGATGTTGAACGATTCAGAAAACGATGAAGCAGTTCCAGTCGAGGCTCTGATAACCGAGCAGTTCACTCAGTTTTCACCTGATGGGACTAAAAGGAAAACATGCCAGCTGTATGAGGTCGTCTGATGTCTTTCCACTGGATTCTGGAGAAGATCATCTCTTTCATTAGACCCTTACAGACTGTTGTTTATGTTCACTGATGGTCAGAGTTAGGGAAATTACTTCAGCATCCATGAGAGATTTCTTACACCTGTGACAGAAATGTTGGCCCATGCAAAAATACTCATGTTGTTGCATACTTATTTTACTTTATACAGCTTCCTCCACAACTATTGGTACTCTTAATAAAGATGTATGAAAGGCCTTCATATAAATAAATGTATCTCTTATGCAGTAATATCATCTCAGTTCTCGAGCAGTGAGGTTTAGAGATTTGTTTTACCTTCCTTGTCATCCTCCTGACGATGGTGTGAAAATCAACTTGGTCCTTCATCCAGCCTCGTCTGCCCCAGCTCCAGTTGGTTTTAACTTCGTTTTATTGCTCGGATGCTAGATTTGGGAAAAGTTTGGCCTGTAGTCCTTTCCTGACATTTGGAGATCGACATAAATCTGCCTTTCCTGAATAGCATGTTTTCTTGTCTTTCCCAGTTTGAAGAGCAGCTGGATGAAAAGGGAGTAGACCTAAAAGAAAAAAAAAAGTTTAAAAATACAAAAATAAATTCTACTTTATTTAATATGAATTGTTAGGGGTTTTATTGGTTTTTGTATGTTCTTAAATGAGATGATGCTACTGCAGCGAAAGATGAAGACTTTTTACACATCCTTACCAGGGGTACCAATGAATGTAGAGGTCAGTCTGAGTTATCATGTTAAACTTCATAAACCTGTTTAATATTCAACCTAAGTTAGTGAGTTTCATTTTTCGTTCCTGAGAGTTTTTTCGGTAACTGATCATGAGCGGCACTGAGCCTCTGTGGGACCAGTCTGTGCGTTGATGCATGAAGGCTCCCAGATTTGTAGTTAACTCACTCTGTGAACCATTTCCTGTTGAACCTTAACCTAAAGCTAATAAAAGCGTGTGCACTGCGTGATTTAGAACCAGTTACTTACAATGTGGAGTTTCCTAAAACTCCAGTTTATCCATCTATGGTTTTTGTCTTTAACCTAAATGGGATAAAGCTGATATTGAATGAAATTATCATTTAATTAGATCAAATAACTTTGAAATGTGGTAAAAATATTTAGCATCAATCTCTGTAATTGCTACTTTTCTTATAACTTTCTAAATATGCTTTGACTTGATACTGTTTATGCTGCCATTTTGACCAGAACTCCCCTTAAGAGATGCTGTATCTCAGTGAGACCTTCCTAACTAAAGGTTTTGTTTTTAAGATGGGGGGGGGGGCAGCAAAAATTGCACATCACCTTGACAACACTATCCCTACTCTAAAAACATGGTGGAGGCAGCATCATGATGCTTTTAAGCAGCAATAGAACTGATAGGGAAAATGGATGGAGCTAATTTTAAGTAAATCATGGACCCAAAACAAACAGCATGTTCCAGACTAAACAGGACAAAACAGGTAGAGAATTTTATCTGAAGGACTCGAAGGTCAGATTACTTGGAAATGTATTTGTAGCATAGTCATGGAGTGTGTGTATATATATATATATATATATATATATATATATACAGGTCCTCAAAATATTAGCATATTGTGATAAAGTTAATTATTTTCCATAATGTAATGATGAAAATTTAACATTCATATATTTTAGATTCATTGCACACTAACTGAAATATTTCAGGTTTTTTATTGTCTTAATACGGATGATTTTGGCATACAGCTCATGAAAACCCAAAATTCCTATCTCACAAAATTTGCATATTTCATCCGACCAATAAAAGAAAAGTGTTTTTAATACAAAAAACATCAACCTTCAAATAATCATGTACAGTTATGCACTCAATACTTGGTCGGGATTCCTTTTGCAGAAATGACTGCTTCAATGCGGCGTGGCATGGAGGCAATCAGCCTGTGGCACTGCTGAGGTCTTATGGAGGTCCAGGATGCTTCGATAGCGGCCTTTAGCTCATCCAGAGTGTTGGGTCTTGAGTCTCTCAACGTTCTCTTCACAATATCCCACAGATTCTCTATGGGGTTCAGGTCAGGAGAGTTGGCAGGCCAATTGAGCACAGTGATACCATGGTCAGTAAACCATTTACCAGTGGTTTTGGCACTGTGAGCAGGTGCCAGGTCGTGCTGAAAAATGAAATCTTCATCTCCATAAAGCTTTTCAGCAGATGGAAGCATGAAGTGCTCCAAAATCTCCTGATAGCTAGCTGCATTGACCCTGCCCTTGATAAAACACAGTGGACCAACACCAGCAGCTGACACGGCACCCCAGACCATCACTGACTGTGGGTACTTGACACTGGACTTCTGGCATTTTGGCATTTCCTTCTCCCCAGTCTTCCTCCAGACTCTGGCACCTTGATTTCCGAATGACATGCAGAATTTGCTTTCATCCGAAAAAAGTACTTTGGACCACTGAGCAACAGTCCAGTGCTGCTTCTCTGTAGCCCAGGACAGGCGCTTCTGCCGCTGTTTCTGGTTCAAAAGTGGCTTGACCTGGGGAATGCGGCACCTGTAGCCCATTTCCTGCACGCGCCTGTGCACGGTGGCTCTGGATGTTTCTACTCCAGACTCAGTCCACTGCTTCCGCAGGTCCCCCAAGGTCTGGAATCGGCCCTTCTCCACAATCTTCCTCAGGGTCCGGTCACCTCTTCTCGTTGTGCAGCGTTTTCTGCCACACTTTTTCCTTCCCACAGACTTCCCACTGAGGTGCCTTGATACAGCACTCTGGGAACAGCCTATTCGTTCAGAAATTTCTTTCTGTTTCTTACCCTCTTGCTTGAGGGTGTCAATAGTGGCCTTCTGGACAGCAGTCAGGTCGGCAGTCTTACCCATGATTGGGGTTTTGAGTGATGAACCAGGCTGGGAGTTTTAAAGGCCCCAGGAATCTTTTGCAGGTGTTTAGAGTTAACTCGTTGATTCAGATGATTAGGTTCATAGCTCGTTTAGAGACCCTTTTAATGATATGCTAATTTTGTGAGATAGGAATTTTGGGTTTTCATGAGCTGTATGCCAAAATCATCCGTATTAAGACAATAAAAGACCTGAAATATTTCAGTTAGTGTGCAATGAATCTAAAATATATGAATGTTAAATTTTCATCATGACATTATGGAAAATAATGAACTTTATCACAATATGCTAATATTTTGAGAAGGACCAGTATATATAGAGGACTCACGCAAAAAATCTTAAGATATGTTATTTTGCTTTATGTGTCGGCTCATTGATATGAATGATGAGCCAGCACCTGTTGACTATTTATTACCATATATTTGTATTTTATTTACAAACCAGAGCCCAACTCACACTAATCCATTAAAACTCAGGAGGTGTCACTTATAAGGACACACATCGGATAAATGAATGACATTTGCGTGTTATTTTGTTATACTTTAATATTTATAATATCTATTGTCATTAAATATCCAAATTTATGTGATTACTTTGAATAGCTTGTTTGTTCTATATAATCATGTCTCTAAATACTAATTAAATAAGAACGCGTAGGGAAGAGCAGTTTGAGAGCTGAGAGAAAGCTGTTTTTGGTTCAGCTTTCTTGTCTATAATTGACCATTTATTCGTATATTTGTTTAACTTAATTTTCCAAAACAACTTTATTCTTAATGATATTTATTTATTTCGTCTTGGTAGTTTTTTTTTCTTCTTTTAACAGCCTCGTTGACTTTTTGGCGAAGTGGCGACAGAAGGACACATCCTTACATCCTGCTACCGCCATCTTTTTAACCCGCGACGTTGTCTCACAGGCATGAAGAACTATTTACGGCATGTGTTAAAAATACTCCACATTTAGATAGAAAAATTATTACTTCCTTAAATTGGGAATTGTGGATTTTTTTGTGTTTATTTGTTCCTTATCTTTAGTAACTTAGTGCTGAACTCTCCTGACAGCCTCGGTCCAGGACTAAAAAGATACAACTACTCAGTTGGTTACAGAAAAACTGGTCCGTCGCGAACTTCCGCCGGGTTCCTTGCCCGGAATGTGGACACGGCGGTCCCAATGAAGGTGAAAGAGCCTCCTGTCTGTTCTGTGGTTGCCTGAGACACCTGGACCTCTGTGTTGTTTACACACACACAGCTTCACGGCCGCCCCCAGGCAGAGAGAGGTGAATCCCAGCCAACACAAGGTCAGTGACTGAAACAGGGCGGTTTAGCCAGAGCTAACACCATTAACCGCGACTAATCGGAGATGTTAGCTGTTTTACCTGTTTACTTCGGCGCCGAGCGACGAGTTGATTCTCTGAAGCAACACGAACCCGTTTTAGCTTCTTTATATAGACGTTATCACTGACAGACAGGTACTGATTCTAGTCGTTCCTCTGAACCGCTTGTCGCCGTTCAGGATGAAGGGGCTGACCGTCCTGTCCCTGCTCCTCTGGCTGTGCGCGGCGTACTTCGTGGGCATCTACCTCTTCGTGGGTGGATTCCTGCTGGTGAGGCTGGAGGTGAACCGGACCAGCACCTGCGAGGACGTGCTGCAACCCGGAGAAGGACCGCAGGATTTCTGCCAGACCCAGCCTAGGTTCCGCAAGGCAGTCGTCCTCATCGTTGACGCACTGAAGATCGACTTCGCCCGGTTTGACCCCACCAGGACCACGCCACGACCCTACGAGAACAAGCTGCCCGTGTTGGAGGAGACGGTGTCGTCCAGGCCCACGCAAAGCCGCTTGTACCCCTTCAGAGCCGACCCACCTACAACCACCATGCAGAGGATCAAGGGCTTCACGACGGGGTCCCTGCCGACCTTTGTGGATGTTGGCAATAACTTCGCGTCCAGCGCCATCTTGGAGGACAATCTTATCCACCAGCTGGGACAGATGGGTGAGTTGGTGGAATATTGGCAAATCATAACCAGAACCTTTTAATGTATTTCATTTGGAAATTGAGTGAATGGTCAACACAAAGTTGTGCCTAATTGTGATGCAGAATTTTACTAATACAAATCTGAAAAGTGTGGCATGTATTCGTCTTCTGTTCCCTCGAAGTCGATACTTTCTAGACCAACCTTTTGATGCCTGTCTTATGTCTGTATCTGTTTTTTGCACATCTACAAACTAAAACCACTCCATTGTAGCTCTGTCCATACGTTTAGAGTCCTTGTCTTGCTGGAAGGTGAACCCCTCAGTGAACCGCCTCAAGTCTTTTCGAGGATCCAACGGGGTTTTTTTTCCTGGATTGCCCTATATTTATGTCCATCCTTCTTCCCCACACATCTAGCCAGCTTCCATGTCCCAGCTGAGGAAAAGTGTCCCCACAGCATGATGCCGCCACCCCCATGTTTTACTGTGAGTGATGTTAGCTTTCCTACAGGCATAGCATAGATCTCTGCAGCTCTTCTTAGCTGCTCCTCTGATTAATGCTCTCTTTGCCTAGCCCTCATCTTAGGTGGACATTCATGTCTTGGTAGGTCTGCAGTTAGTCCATTCTCCTTCCATGTTCAGATGATGGACGGTTATAGAAACCCGATTTAATTCTGCTTTTAACATCTCTATAATGTTCTCTCGGAGCTGTCTGCTGTGTTCCTTGGTCTTCATGTTGCTGTTTGTCCTCTAATGTTCTCTAACAAACCTCTGAGGCCAGGAACCGAACTACTGGATCTACACTTCGGGTCAACAGTTTTAGACACACTTTCTCATTTAAAGGTTTCTTTATGACTATTTCCAGCTTATGTAGATTCTCACTGAAGGCATCACAACTGTGAATGAACACAAATGGAATTTTATGCTCAGCACTCATGTTCAATTCAATTCAGTTTATTTATAAAGCGCCAATTCACGACACATGTTGTCTCAAGGCTCTTCACAAAAGTCAGGTACATACATTCCAATTAATACTAACCATTGAACAGTTCAGTCAGATTCAGTTATTTATTCAAATTGGATAAAAAGTTTTTCTGTGAAAGGAAACCCAGCAGATTGCATCCAGTCAGTGACTTGCAGCATTCACTCCTCCTGGATGAGCATGTAGAGACAGTGGACAGTCACTGGCGTTGACTTTGCAGCAATCCCTCATACTGAGCATGCATGTAGCGACAGTGGAGAGGAAAAACTCCCTTTTAACAGGAAGAAACCTCCAGCAGAACCAGAACCAGGCTCAGTGTGAGCGGCCATCTGTTCACCACTCTATTAGATTGTAATTTCATCGCTCTGAACTGTGAAACATAGTGGTGGCAGCATCATACTGTGGGGGTCCTAGTCTTCAGCAGGAACAGCTGAAAGCTGGTCAGAGTAAGTTAAGTGAGGTTTGTGGTTGTAACAGGACAAACTGTGAGAATCTCACAGTATATTATGTACAATGTGGTGTAAGACAGGACTTTGAGGCAGTTTTATTGCAAACAAATAAGACATTTTTTTGTCTGACAGGTAAACGGGTCGTGTTCATGGGCGACGACACCTGGGAAAATCTTTTCCCTAAAAAGTTCTATCGCTCTCTGCCTTTCCCTTCTTTCAACGTCAAGGATCTGGACACTGTGGATAACGGCATCCTGCAGCACCTCTACACAACTAGTATGTATATACTGCTGGAGCGTCTGTTTTACCTCATTACATCTAGTAATGCCACGCCCCCGTTGTGCTTCTGCCGCATTACTCTCCATGTGTCTGTTTCTGCTGGCAGTGGTGGGGGATGACTGGGACGTGCTGGTGGCCCATTTCCTTGGAGTGGATCACTGCGGGCACAGGTTTGGGCCAGACCACCCCGCCATGGCCGACAAGCTCACCCAGATGGACGGTGTGATCAGGTCGGCCAGCAGTACAGCAGCGGCCTGCTTGTTTTAATGTCACAGTTCACATCCTTATACTGATTGATTTGAGGTCTCATGTGAGCTGGTGTGAGAATAAGAACTTGGGGTTTTTAAGACACATGAGCTGGCAGGTTTTTCACCATATTTGGTTCACCCTCCAGGTCTGTGATTGACCGTCTGCAGAATGACACCCTGCTGGTGGTGATGGGGGACCACGGGATGACCGACACAGGAGATCATGGTGGAGAAAGTCAGAAGGAGACGGATGCTGCGCTCTTCCTTTACAGTCCCTCCCCCGTCTTTCCTGGACCGCCCTCTCAGGTGGGCTACAAGCTTTCTTTCAATAGGACATAGGAGGTAATCAAAGAGTTGCCTGTGGGCACCGCTGATGATTTTATTATCAAAACTAGACTGATGCGTTATGTAATTAGAATGAGTGCTATTATTAGTCCATGAGAGGGTGTGTCTGTACCACAGTGCAATATTTACATGGAGTGGAAGTCAGATCCAAGCTTTTGTCCACATTAGTTACATAAATGTAGCTTTGAATCATAGAAAGATGGAAAATTGTTCCAATTTGGCCTTTTTAATATTCTTTCCTTGCTCCTCATCCACAGGATGAGCCAGATGTTGTTCCACAGACAGACCTGGTTCCCACTCTGGCCCTGTTGTTGGGAATACCAATCCCATTCAGCAACGTGGGGCAGGTCCTCCTGCCTTTATTCCCTCCACCACAGACAGGAGGTGCAGTTACACGTCTCAGCCAGCTAGAGGCACTGTGGATCAACACAAAACAGGTAGTTTGTTAGGAAGGCTAACAAAAAAAGTTCCTCGATTAACAAACTGACTTTCTTCCTAAATCTTGTTATGGTTGTTTGTTTTATTCCTGAAGGTTAACCGGTTCCTGGAGACGTATTCTGGTTTGGCCAAAGATATCACCCCAGAGATCCTCTCTGAGCTGAAGGCTGAGTTTTCCCGCCTGTCCTCTGAGTACGTCAGCACGGTCAGAGAGGGACGGCCGCCGCCGCCACACCTGGCCTCTTCTCTGCAGGCCTACCTCACCTCCGTCAGGGACACCTGTCGAGCAACATGGGCCCGATTCAACCCTGTGAAGATGGCGGCGGGTTTGGCCCTCCTGACGTTTGCATGTTTGATGTGTTTTGTGATGTCTGAGCTGTCCATGGTGCTGACGGAGGAGAAACGTGCAGGACTGAAAGCTCCGACTGCTGTGGCAGTAACTGTGGGGGTTGGCGTTGCTGCTGCTCAGCTGCTCACTCGGGGTTACGTGGAGGCGGCATGGTGCCTGGCAGCGGGTACGTTCAGCTCTGAGATCCTCTTCCTCTGGAGGGCATGGCGACTGAACAGCCCCGCCGTTTTAAAGAATGGAGCTAAAGCTTCAAAGCTCTCCAGGTGGATGTCCCTGCGCCGCCTCCTCCTTCCATCTCTGGTGGTGCTGCTCCTCCGTTGTGCCTCTCTACTTTCGGACAGCTATGTGATCTACGAAGGTCGAGTTGTGACCTTTCTTCTGCTCTCTCTGGCTCTCTGCATTCCCATCCATCTCAACTGGAACGGCCATCTTCTGCCTCCAACCCCTGACCCTCTGAAGTCTGCGGGGCTGTTGCCCTCCCCCACTTTATCCCCAGCAGCCATCAGAAAGGAGAGCAGCACCGTTTTAGGCTGCCTGGGAGTTCTCGTGATCTGCGCCTACTTCTCGCTGTCGTTTCATGGCTGCAGAGAAGAGCAGGGCTTCTGCCAGCCCTCGCCGTTCCTCTCTCCGCTCTCACGGTTGCAGGACAACCAGCTTAAGAACCTGTACTACATCCTCTCTGTTATCTCTCTGGCCGTCTGTGCATACCTTCTGAGACTCTGCCTGTGCCACTACGGTAACCTGAACTCCTCGGGTAGGACTGCGTTCACTGCCCGCTGGATCCTGCCGCTGCTCTGCATCTGTACGGGCCTCCATTGGGCCGTCAGCGCCACACCGGAGGACGGCTTCAGGAAGCTGGCTGAGCTGATCCGCGTGGCGCAGCTGGCTCTCCCCAGGGCTGCCTTCAGCCTGCTGGGAGTGGGGTTGTCCCTGATCTTTGTGGACCCCCTCACTGTGTTCGTGAAGACCAGGACCGCAGCTTCAGCCAGAAGCTCGGCTCTCCCTCTGCCCCGCTACCGAGCGAGCACCGGCATCAGCCCGCAAGCTGAGCTACGCCACCTGATCCCGCAGATCTACCAGCGCATGCGTCACTCCCTGGAGGACGGCGAGCTCAGTGGAGGCGCAGAGGAGGACAACCGGCCCGCTGTGGAGGCCTACGGACTGGGAACAGTCTACTCTGCTCCAGTGCTGCTGTTCTGTGGTCTGCTGGGAATCGGGCTGCTGCTCCTGCACCCAGAGGGAATGACTCTGTCTTTCCTGCTGCTGCTGCTGGAGATGGGAGCTTTGTTACACATTCACGCCTCCTCCACCACCCTCAGTGGCTCACCTAGATCTACCTCGGGTAAGAAATCCCTTCTCTTTTGATCCGTAGATGTTCCTGATGGTAAAAGTAAGGATGCTGCTTCTCAACCGTCTCGACGTTTCCCCCAAGGTGGGTTTAATGTACCGTGGACTCCTGTGGTAGTGTGGTCGTTGGCTGCCACCCAGTTCTTCCATGCCACTGGTCATCTGCCCACCTTCCCTTCTATCCAGTGGGGGGCTGCCTTTGTGGGATTCCCCGATGGCCACGCAGGCACTATACTTCCAGCCTTCCTGGTCACCCTCAACACGTTTGCCTCACACATCTTATTTGCAGGTGAAAAAATGACTTTTTGCTAAACAAGAAGCAAAATAAGCTTTTACTGGGCTTTGCACAATTATTCATACACCTTGAACTTTTTCACATTTTGCCACAAACCTCCATGTCTTTTAGTGTGGGTGTATGTGAGTGGCCAAGACTACCACTGAAAAATGGTCTAATAGAGGAAATATTATTTCAAAATTCATTCTCAAATATTTCACTGCTCTCACAAATATTATCTGCTCTCCCTGAGAAACATGTTTCTGCTCTCAGATTTAATGCTTCTTGCCCAAATGTTCTCCTCTCCTGTTTGCATTCTTCTCCTGGAGCTCAAGCCTCTCCCTTTGCACAGGTTCTTGCTTTAAGACGATGACTAAAACAACGAGTAAGTAGGTAACCTTTATTTCAGTAGCACCCTTCACAGATCAAAAACCACACATGACAATAAATGCAAGCATAAAAAAACAGATATACAAACATAAAAGGAAAGATAAAGCAGCAAGCGTATAACATCGAACAGCATAAAACTAGTTCAAAGCCAGTCCGAATAAATGAGTCTTCAACTGCTTCTTAGAACAATCAACAGAATCAAGACTTTATCACCAAACATCCCAGTAAAACACACTAAGGTTTGTCTTTGTAAGGTGACAAAATGTGAAAAAGTAAACTTTAGCCTATAGAAGCTAACTGGCTTCTATAGGCTAAAGTGTCAAAAGTCAAAAGAACTAAACAGAAGCTGTGAGATTAGACCCTCAGTGCCTCAACAGAAGTAAAATGAGCTTTCTGACTTTCATTTCCTCCGTGTGTCAGTGGGTTGTCCTTTGCTGCTGTTCTGGCCTCTGATGCGGGAGGTCAGGGGGGGGAGAAGTTGTGGGGAAGAAGGTGAGGACGCCGTGATGGAAATGAGACTGAGAGAGAACCCCCATCAGTTCAGCGCCGCTCTGCTGCAGCTCTCAACGCGCTACCTCTTTATTCTTGGAGCCCAGGTTAGTCCAGAGAAAATATTCCTGTTTCTGTTGGATCATTTGTTTATGTACACTTTGTTCAGCTCAGCCTCGGTGTCTCGCCTTCCTTCACAGGTGTTTTCTTCAGTCTGTGCTGCTGCTATTCTCAGGAGACACCTAATGGTGTGGAAGGTTTTTGCACCCAAGTAAGTAAGGAAAACCCATTGACAGTAAATGCTTTTGGGACAAAGTATAACTGCCAAACACAAACTGGAGGCTTTTCAGTCCATTAATATTAGACTAAATGCTGTCGATCTCATCAGAACTGTTTTTACTGGGTCTTCCATGGATTTGGTCAGGATTGTTTGGGATAGACCAACACAAAGTAGTGCAGAAATCAAGAAAACTTCTACATGGTTTTAAAAATTGTTAGAAGTAAAGATCTGCATTAAGCCCCTTTTTATTCTGATACCTCAAAATAAAATCTGTGTTCTGAGGGAGGTTGGGGACTTGTACGCTGAATGGGCTGTGTCCAGGACCTGAATCAGGGGTTCTGCCGTGGCAGCAACCAGGACCAGGTGGTAGACCTTAGCAGTGATGGAGGTCACTGCTAGGGTCTGAAGGGACTCCTGAAGCAGAGCACTGCGGACTGCGGCTTCTGGGCACAAACAAAAACTTAGGCTTTATGAGAAATTTGGAGACGCTTTAAAAAAGGAATTTTTGTGGTTCTCAAGAAGTTCTGCAACCCAGAAAGGGAACGCAGGGAGCTGAGTAGGGTCTGTCTGGTAAAGAGCCAATCCACAAAGCAAAGCTCTTGATTTATCGCTCCATCTATGTTCAAACTCATGGTTATCAGATGTGGATTATGACCTAAAGAACGAAACCCTGGATACAAGCATCTGAAACAAGATTGGTCTATTGGGCCTTAGAGGCTGAGTAGAGCCGCTGCTCCTCATTAAAAGCAATCAGCTGAGTTGCGTCTGATCAGGATTCCTCCAGGAGGCCTCCTTTGAAGGTCCTAGTGGCATGTATCACTGGATGAAGACTGCAGGGCAGAACCAGAACCCACTGAGGGGACTACATCTCCTTTCTGGTGTGGAAATACATTGCATCTCCCAGAATGAGCTTGAGACTGTTTCTGGGGAGAGGGTGGTCTTGGTTTCCCTCTTGAACTTGAAACCCCCACTACGTGATGCCAGATAAGGAGATGAAAACGGATGGATGGAGAAAATCCAGTGCAGCCATTTGTAGAATGTGGATGAAGGTGCACCTGCCAGATGAGACAAAAACTGAACTTTTTGGTCAATGTCCAAAAACGTGGTCCAAATCCGCCTGAACACATAAAGATACATGGTAGTGGCAGCATCATGCTGTGGAGATGCTTTATTTCAGCAGGGACAGGGAAGCTGGTCACAGATGATGGGAACATGGGCGGGGCTTGCACAGCTTTAAAGAAGTGGTTTAGATCAAAGCGCGTGGAGAAGGTTAACATCTCAGCAACATAGGCGAGCCAGAGGAGAACCAGGCGGACATTAATGAGAAGCTATGAAACATCTCACCTCTGCTTTGTCTTCCCAGGTTAATGTTTGAGGCCTCGGGGTTCCTGGTGAGCAGCGTGTTCCTGCTGATCGGAGTCACGTTGGTGCTCAGAATCGACGTGGCCGTGGGCCGCTGGTTTAAAAAACTCATCCCAGACGTCTCCAGGTAGCAACGGCACCACTGCTGCCGCCAAAGATCACTGCGCCGCATCGTAAGCTGACACGGATGTGACTGGGAAGGAGTTCACAAAGACGACTAGAAATCATTGCCATCTGTGATGGACATCTCCATAAAACATGTCTCATGAGGTTGTCTGTGAAAGCTCTGAGGGCTTTGTTAATAATTACTGGTACAGAAGAACTTCAGGACATCAGATCTTTGGACTTTTCATTCAAGCTGCCTCACAAAGGGTGAAGTCTTCTTGCATGAGTTCATGTGGTTGAGTGACCGGCGTTTAATGACTGCTTCTGACTAATGGGTGAAACCTTCCAAGCTACTCAGTTTTGCATGTAGGTAAAAGCTTGAGGTTTGGACACGCTGCAGTTCTGGTCAGAACTGAATTTTAATTTGGACTTTTTATGATAGATTTGAACTGTTTCTCAAAGTTGCCTGATGATACAGCATCAACCTCCAGGCTGTGGGTTTTCTCTAACCGAGGCAGGTTGAAAATGAAACAAATGGACCCAAACCTTTCCAGAAACCCGTCCAAACCGTGGACCCACAGATGTTTTCTGTCTGATACTTGGTTAAATGTCCCCCAGCAAGCTGCAGTGACAGTGATGTCTTAGCATTATCCAGGCTGAATATTTGACCACTCATTTGTTTCAGTATGTTGGTTTCATAGCGTAGACCCAGTTTTTAGGCACAGTCCATCGGTTCTGAACAGGTCCGAGTTCGGAGACTTTCCAACAAGCCCACTTTATGCATTCTGAAACCAGTTTGGATGGGTTTGAGACCAATGTTCCGTCAAACACCCATTTACATCCAAGTTTAAACCAGATATGATTTTGTGCAATGTAGCACTGTCAGCTAAACCTCCCCACAGCATGATGCTGCCACCACTGTGCTTCACAGGTGGGGCAGAGTTGCCAGGTTTGAAAGCCTCACCTTGACATTGTGACCAAACAGCTCAGCCTTCGTGTTTTCAGACCCAACTTCAAACTCCAGATGGAGCTGATCTTTGAGGAGGCGCCTCTCTCTCAGTCCCTGTAAACTCCTGCCACTGTGGACAGTGATACTGACGTTCCAGGACCTTTCAGTTGATGATCAGCTTGAGCCTCGGTGCTTAATGGCTTCTTCCTGTCCGTTTTATCTGAGTGGGACCGTTGGACCCGGATGCTTGAAACATGTTCACAGCCGCGTGTGGCTGTGAAGACTTACATTGTGCTGTCTGAATGGCCTACCCAAAGCTGCAACACCCAACCATTTTAGAAGTCTGTCCTTAAGAGCCAGACCTGTCCCAGAAAACCAAACGTCTAATTTAAATTAACCAGAAATAGTGACCAAACATCCTTCCAGAATCCCGCCGGAAACTTGTTAATATCTGCAGAAAAAGCGGGTGGTCAGGATGCAAAGCAGCATTTAACCATGTATCAGTTGGGGTGTATGTATATATTTGAGCTTGTGTGAATTACAGAAAAAAAAATCATTAAATTTAATCTTTGCAGCCAACGTTGTATTTAGTACATTCGCGCCCCGCTGCAAGAAGATCAGAACAGATGCACCATTAATAGACGGAACCTTTCCATGACCCTCATGCCGTTGATGATTGTGTGTTAACCTTTAACCTGACCTCTGAATGAGTGCTAACCTTGCGTTGCACATACTGATCACCTGCCTCAGCCATTAAAGCCGCAGCTTTGTAACTAACTCAGATTTTAGTATTTGAGGAGGGTTCCTCGGTTCAACGGATGTCTTCACCGCGGTGGCTTACATGGCTCCATCCAAGTGCTTTATAGTCTGTCGCGTGTCTACTGAAGGGATCTCTTATTTGTTTTTACTCTATTTTGTATTTTCCAGTATGAATAACCAGCCTGTCTGGAAACTGCCAATGCATGCAGCTGTTTAGTTTGGATTTAACACAGTTGCAGCTTCCTGATCTGCCATTTTTGTACCTGAATGCATGTATATTAATGATTTTTCTAATCACATTTTAAAACGTTTTGTTATTGATTCTTGTGTAATTTTGGCTGCATGATGCGTTCAGTTGATTTATTTCTGCAGGCCGGACCCGGGTCTTGCTGCAACTAAGGCACAATGTTGACGAGGTTTAGGCTCAGGTTGAAATGCTGATGACATCAGCCCAGGCGATGCTTCTGATTGGTGGTGTAATGATGGGACATGTTGTTGTAATTTATATAACTAAATATGTTTGATATGAATATTTGGTTAGTAGATGATGATTTTTACAAACTGTGAAAACTAATAAAGCTTTTCTACATGTTGTATTGCCTTCTGCTTATTTTTCCTGCCTCCATGTTGCAGTCAAACCTGTTTCTGTGCTGCGGAAAAAGAAAACGAGTTGTTAGTGAAGGAGGGACAAACTGTTGTGCAGAGTTTATCATTTATTCTGACTTTTCTGTTAACATGAGCTTGTTAGTGTCATACGGGTTTATCAGAGCTGGAGTAGTTTCAGATTAGAAAGTCAAACGGTCTTGGACCTGCAGCTAATTTTGATCCTTTAAAATGTTTTCCATCACGTAAACATGCTTTCATTTAAACCGTCTCGTGGTACCTCAGGCTGGATGTTTAGGGTCGGTCTGCTGGAAGGTGAACCTCCACCACAGACTCGTCTTCTGCAGTCACTAACGTGTCCTTCCAGCATCATCCTGGATTTAGCTCCACCCATCTTGCCATCAACTCTGACCGACTTCCCTGATCCAGCTGCAGAAAAGCATCTCCACAGCATGATGCTGCCACCACACTATAAGGATGATGGGTTGCTGTGTGCTGCTGACTTGTTTTTCACCACATTTTGCATGTAGGCCAGTAGGTTCAGTTCGGATCTCATCGTTTCAACGTTTGCTGTGACCCATACAGGGCTTGTGGCCAACTACAAACAGGACTGCTTCAACAACAGCTTTGTTCCTGCCTCTCTACCTTGTCCAGCCTGTTGGTTAAGGTGGACGTCCATGTCTTGCTCGAACTGCAGTTGGTCCATTCCTCAGGTGGAGTCTGTTTACTAAATAGGAGACTCTTAAAAACAGTTGGATGCACTGGATTTCAATTAGAGGCATCAGAGTAGATGGAACTGGATAAGAATGCCATGATTTCTCAGATTATTATTTGTAAAAAATACACATACCTTTCAATGCACCATAACCATCTGATGATTCAGAGAACAAAGTAACAAAAGACTTAATAATAAATGTTTTATTTATCAGCATGTTATGTTATACTCCAGTACTGTAAACATATCATCGTTTTTATGTGTTTTTAAAGATCCTGTAGAGCAACACGGATATTTTGATGGGAAACAATCAGATGCATCAAAGGTCAGGAAATTTGGCTGCAAGGCGCAGATAAATGGATGCGCTCCTCTGCTGCCACCTGCTGGTATATGTCTACTATAACAAGCATCGCCTCTGATCTTCCTTTAGAAACGCTGAGCAGTAGCGCCATCTGGTGGTCATCTATGGATACTGCACCGCAGTCAATTAGCTTCGAGGCAAATTTAGGACTATAAATCTGCTACAAATTCGGTTTATAGAGTTCAGTATGAACGTTTTTACCTCAAATTACATACACAGGATGCCTTGTGTCATAGTTATGTTTTTTTTAATGGGGTTTGTTATTTTGTTAGATTTATTTTGGTTTTTATATTTCCTGACGTGTTTCAGTTCTCAGTATTTTTCCTGTTTCTCATTTGGTGTTTAAATGTCGACAGCAGAAATCAAACTAGAGAGTTAAAAACAAGAAAAATAAGAACTAGAGTTATTAAAAATCTAATAAGCTTCAGTAGAGAACAAAGTTAAGAGGACCCATCTGATTATAGAATAAAAACTCACATTGTTAAACCATTTTTTGGCTCAATGACTGATCTTGTTGCTTCTCTTTAAAGGTTCTTCTGGGTACATCCTACTGGGAGGAGACCTTTAGGAAGACCCAAAACCTTTTGGAGAGACCACACACACTGACCACTTTATTAGGACGGCCTTTCTAGTATCGGGTTGGATGTCTTTTGGCTTTGTGGGATAGATTCAACAAGGTGTGTGAAACTTTCCTCAGAGACTTACTGTCATACTGACATGGTAGCATCACAAGGGTGCTCTTTCGGATCTGGTTCTGGTGACTGTGGAGGCTGTTGGAGTATAGGGCAGTCATTGTCATGGTCCAGAAACCAGCTTTAGATGAATTGAGCTTTGTAACATGATTATTATCCTGCTGGAAGCAGCCATCAAAAGAGGGGTACAATGTGGTCATAAAAGGATGGACATTGTCATTAACAACACTCAGGTTGACTGTGGTGTTTAAACAATGTTCAGTTGGTACTAACAAAATATACCCCCCACAATTTAACCACTACCACCAGTCTGAACCACTAATCAAGTCAAGATGGATCCATGCTTTCATGCTGTTAAACCCACTCTGACCAGATCACCTGAATGTTGCAACTGAAATCCTGACTTCTCAGTCCAGTGTGTTGTCCAGTTTTTAAGAGTCTCTGTAAATTCTAGATGCAGTTTCCTGTTTTTAGCTGACATGAATTTGTATCCGATGTGATCCACATGCTGCTGTAGCCAATCTGCCTCAAGGTTTGATGTGTTGAATGATATTCTCCACAACGTGTTCTGTGAAGAGTAGTTATTTGAGTTACTGTTGCCTTTCTATCATCTCAAACTGCCTGCTCTCTGACCTCTGGCATCAAAAAGACATTTTCATCCAGACAACAGCATCTCAATAGATATTTTCCTCCTTTTAGCATCCTTCTCTGTAAACCCAAGAGATACTCATGTGTGCGTTTACAGAGAGAGATGGTTGTGTTTAAAAACCCCAGCGGATCAACAGTTTCCTAAATACTCAGACCAACCTGGCTGCCAACAAGCCACAAGTCATTTAATTCTCACTTCTACCCCACTCTGATGCTCAGGTGAAACTTCAGCAAGTCGTCTCCACCATGTGTAGATGCCTGAATGCATTGAATTGCTCCCATGTGATTGGCTAGTTTGTTACTTGAGCTAAAAAGCAATTGAACAGCTGTACTTAAAAAAGCGGCCAGTTGGTATACATGTCTCTTCTTGTCATGGGATGCCTTGGGAGGGAGGGATAGATGGATGGATGGATAGATGGTTGGTTGATGGATGGATAGATGGATGGATGGATGGATGGACTGTTGATGGATGGATAGATGGATAGATGGATGGATGGATAGATGGATGGTTGGTTGATGGATGGACTGTTGATGGATGGATAGATGGATGGTTGATGGATGGATAGATGGATGGATTGATGGATGGATGGATGGATGGATGGATGGTTGATGGATGGATGGATGGATGGATGGATGGACTGTTGATGGATGGATGGATGGTTGGTTGGTTGGTTGGTTGGTTGGTTGGTGGATGGATGGATGGATGGATGGATGGATGGATGGATGGTTGATGGATGGATGGATGGATGGATGGACTGTTGATGGATGGATGGTTGGTTGATGGATGGATGGATGGATGGTTGGTTGGTTGGTTGATGGATGGATGGATGGTGGACGGATGGATGGATGGATGGTTGATGGATGGACGGATGGTTGATGGATGGATGGTTGGATGGATGGATGGACTGTTGATGGATGGATGGTTGGTTGATGGATGGATGGATGGATGGTTGGTTGGTTGGTTGATGGATGGATGGATGGATGGATGGTGAACGGATGGATGGATGGATGGTTGATGGATGGACGGATGGTTGATGGATGGATGGTTGAT